>NW_028248189.1:0-657047 GCF_964263255.1 Lissotriton vulgaris | reverse complement strand
TAAGACAATGACAAGTCTTTGAAATGACAAACTGTTTCTCTCTCTAAGAAGGATTACAAATCTCCTCTTTCCAGCACCGGCTAATTTACCGTAGGTCTCAAGTAAGTTACACATTCGGTCCATCCAGGTCTTGAGATCTTAGGGTGGAATTTTCGCTCACTCCACTCAATTTAAGGGAGGTGCTGACCCTTAAATCCTCGATTTGAGAAGATCAAACGGGGTTCTACTAATTCTCAAGGTATTTGGAGTCAAATTTTTATAATAGAACGAATACGATAACGTTGGTGCTGTAGCTTTGGGTATAGAACACTTTATAAACAGGATAATTTGATCTTTTGATGTGTTATTACACACTCTTGACTTGGACATGTTATTCACTGGGGTCGCTTGCTTGGTTCCCCTTTCCGATTCTTTTATTAAAATTGTGTCACAATGTGATCTCTCTGTTATAGAGACTATTTACTTTTGACACTGTATGGTGTTTCTTATCACTTTTCTAGTGAGGTAACAAGAGCGTCCTTAGGATATATACCATTAAGATGTTTGAATAGCAGTTCCCCTTGTTTCCTATGTAATGTATTTACCTTTGTTCACAGCCTTGAAAATGTCCTCAACACAACGAAACATGTGTCATCTGTGTGCAGTCTCTTCGTCCGCGTGTCAACGTTTTTCCTGGACTATCAATACTGTTTATGTATGGACTATTGTATGAATTTGTGCTGTTTTTGAGCATGTTGACAATTAAAGATTGAATCTGCATAACAACAGATCAAAATTACTCTACTGGTGTAGTGCTCTGAATTGTAAAATATTTGTATCTAAGTGGATTTTTTTTCCATATATTAACGTACACTACTATGTTGGCATAGTGTCTATTCATTTGAGCACACCATACCTATTCCTATACTGTACTTACCATTTGACAGAAGTGCTGCAGCCTTTTACTACACACTGCCATCAGGTTTTTCTTTAGGCGCTCAGAAGTTTATCGCCTTGAATGCCAGTTGGACTGAAGAGCCTCCTAGGCATTTGTGTCAGATTATTGGGGACAAAACTATGATAACTATATATATCTTACAAATATAATCTTTCCTATAAAAGGTACAACCAAGATATATTTGTAGGTATCTCAATACTGTATAAGTGTAGACAGTATGGTGGTCAACTATACAGCTCAACTAAAACTATTACTTGAAATCTAGATCACACCTTAGCCGTAACCCTTGTCCTATAACTAACCCTAGCCATGACCTAAACATGGTTCTGATCTCATAAAATACTCAAGTCTGAATACACTGGTATTTCATTCCGGACAATCCTGAGACATTTCAACAAAGAAAAGCTGCATTTTGAGGCACTGTCTAAAATAGAATTAGCTCAATATCACCTCAAATGGCATCAATACTAACATGGTAAGAAAGCAAGCTATTGGTTTTCAACACAATTACAACATGCATTGACAAATGCATTTGGTTTCACTCAGGGCTTAATAATCAGTTAAGATATGTGGAGCAGTGTATGAGTGTAAGGAGAATGGTGTGAGTGATCTCTCTGCAGGGTGAATGGTGCATTAATGATGGTTGATAAATGCTGAGTGCGGGTGAAAGTGCCTCAATGCATGGTGATTGATATGTGTTCAGTGCGGAATGAGAATTGTGTGCGTGTACAGGGAGAAAGATGCTATCCTGTAAAAGGTAAAAAGTGTGTGAGTCTAGGTTGAGCATTATGTCAATAGTATAAGTGCAGGATGAGAGGTTTGTTGTCAGGAACAAGAGGCGTGGGTGGAGTGGAGAGGAATGTGAGTGCTGGGTGAGAGGTATTTCAATGGTATGTGAGTAGCAGAGTCAGCACTGTGTGAGTGGTGGTGAGCAGTATCTGACTGCCAGCACAATGTATGGTGACTGTGCAGAGTAAAGGATGGGTGAGTGTACAGGGTGAGTGGTGTCTGAGAGTAGATGAAATGTATGTAAGTGTTGTGCAAAGTTACAAAATGTGACAAAGCTGTGCGTGTCGTAATATGCCGGAGACAGCTGCCTGGGCACCGCTAACCTCACCCGGCTCCTGGCGAGGCACAGCTTGTCTGTTCTACCACACATGGTATCTGCACGGTGACCTCCCGGCAGAGCCAAAAGCAAGCCTTGATCGTAAACATGTTGGCGTTATTTACTGCACACTTCCGAGCTGCCGTAAAAACTGATGGTGCATGCACACAAGATGCACGGTCCGTGGCACAGGTACAAAAGGACTTCACATGCATGCACAAGAAGTATGGCTCGCGGTACCAATAGCATGAGACTATGTATGCGCACACCAGACAAATGGTTCACATCACAGGTAACCAAGGACTGTAGCTGCCGCGGCAGGTACTATGCATGTGCACATGGAAGTCACTACTTGCTGAAATCAGCCCTGCACACAGCAGCCAGTTCACAAAGGCTACAACCGTGTGCACCCAAGCACAGCCAATAATCACTCCTAGAGCAGTGTAGTCTCCCGATTTCATATATATATACATGACTGCTGCCTGACTCCAAGGTGATGGCATTTTTACAAGGGCTGAGACAGTGATGTGTCAACATGGCTGTCATTAAAATGGTGCATGGGAGGAGGGAAAAGGGGGGAGCGACATGAGGGGGAGAGCGAGCCATGCACTCAGCAGAAAGTAAAAAACAAGCACAGGACTAGCACTGTGCAGGCAAAAGCTTAAAACAAAGGTCCCACAAAGCAGATGAAAACAGTACTTGGGCCTCTAGACACTGATAAGAGAAACACACATTAGAGGATCAACAGGAAATACTATGCTACAGACAACAGAAACAGAGGAACGGTAAGTGGCAAGCATAGGAACCAATGAAAAGCAAGGGGTGCAGGAAGTAAGCCTCATTTAGGATTTATATTGAATACAATAGATTTCACAGGAACAGCGCAAGCGAAACCCAAAAATTGGAATGGTGTATGCCATATGAACTGTACATGCCTTCTATGGAACACTGTCCAAAGAATTCCTTGAAAATACAAATTCATTTTTAGTATTCCATAGACCACTGTAATATAGAAACAAAAGTTTAAATTTATTAAGGCTTTGCACTGTGTAACTCAGTGCAAGGCAAACCAAAGCAGAAAATGGAGGTTACTATAAAGCACAAAAAGCCTTTTCTCCTTCCAAGGTTACCTTTTCTTAGTGCAAAAACTACCTTGCACTGCTGTGCATTTCTCTGCATTATTTTCCTTCAGAAGTGCACTAATGGTGTGGATCAGGGCAAACACTCATAGCGTTTATAAAGAACACGATCTACTAATATAGCCAGGCCGGGCTTTGCATCAAAACATCTTCTTGAAGTGAGTGTAAACAAGGAGAAATGTCTTCATTGCTCCAAACAAACAATGCATTGGATATTTGCTGCATTTCACATCACACATCCAATGCATGGAATCTTCCTGAGTTTGTCAAGAGATAGGAATGTGTAGTGGAAGGGCTGGGTCTTCACTTGCCAGGATGGGTTGTAGGAAGGATGGACAGGGAGCAGTCGGTTTGTGGGACATCCTGCAGGTAGACAGTTTGATCCAGGCAGGCTGAGCCACCTCATACTGTGGGCGGGATTGAAAATGTGTAATAAACTATGAAAGTCGTACAGGCCATCAACAAATGTATGGGTGGCTGGCAGGGAGCTCATAGATAGTGATGGGTGGATGTCTACCGAGCACAGCCAATCTCCTTAATGCCCACAAGGTACTTTCATGTTTTTAATATAAAACAATGAAAAATCATGCTCTTTGGCAGCTACCTGTAGTTTAACCCCTTCACTGCGGTGGCTATTCTGCCTGAGTGCTAAGGGGGGAGGGCAGCTGAGCGGCAGGCGCATGCTGGTGACGGAACGGCTCCGTCACCAGCGTCAGTTGCGCTGTGCTCATGACGGAGCGGTTCCGTCACGGCCCCGCCCGCTCAATAGAACGCGCTGCGCAGGTGCGGCGGCCGGGCCATGATGGAACCGCTCCGTCATCAGCACAGCGCGACCGCAGCTGATGATGGAGCAGTTCCGTCATCAGCAGGGGAGGGGTAAATAAAACAAATGCACAAAGGTCGAAGCAGTGAGGCTTCACAACTTTGACGAACCCTAATTAAGCTTCACCCTGTAAATGTATTGCGATTTGTATAGCGCACGTATCACCCGATGGCATCAAGGCGCTTGCTTAGGGAACCCGTCCTGGTATTCCCCTGTGAGATACCCCGGCAGGGTATCCGCAAGGTGAAAACCAGGCATCCCGCCGCGAGGGGCCGTTGTGGAGATTAAGCAAGCTATTGCCCAGAGTCGCAGAGTGTGAACCCGTGAATCGATTAGGCACCGGAGCAAGAATTGTCGAGTCCATGGACATGTTAGGACTCAAGACCCCGCCGAGCCGGGAATTGAACCCTGGTTCATGGCTGACCTCTGCTTCCAGGTCTGCCTCCTCTAACCAGTGAGCCACACTTCACCCTAGAAAGTAAGCCATCCAGGAATGCCTTGAAGTCTTCACCTCCACATATACACTTGAAAAAATTTCACATAGGAAGCAAAGTTGTCACACAAAGCATTGGATCATGGTCTATTTATGCAGTAAAACCTAATTTATCCAGATGATAGATATTAGGAGAATTATAAATTAAACTGTCTGCTTTTCTGTATTTTGTCATCATAGCCTTGGGCCACTGTCAATACATTACTCTTATCACAATTAAAATACCATTTTTGTTTTGTCCCAGTACCTGAGTGACAATTTAACTTTTTACTTCCCAAGACAGTGAGCATAAAAAATGGAACTTCCTGTTGGGATGGACTTTCAAATACCAAGAACAGTATCAACCCTTGGACGTTTTTCAGCCCAAATAGAGGGGACCTAGGGAAGTCGTCGGACAAATGCTTCATACCTTAAGTCAAAAGACCACGCATTCTATAGAGCTAAAAGACATAAGAATAATTTATGCTTTAGAGTTGTGCCTACAATTCATGCTTCTCAGCACCCATACTATAACCTCTTTCCTTTGGTCTCCTACAAGATTTTTGATTAGTGTCATGATCACAGTTTGGAGCATTACCTTTGCTACCAACTTACAAGTTAATGGACTTTGCACAGTATTAACATTATTCTGAATTGGGGCTGCATTGATATAATGTAGTAGCCAGGTTTCACTATGTTATTATTCAAAGGTGCTTTCAGCCATTTTTTGAATCTCAAATTTCCCCCCAAAATGCATACATAAGTACTACTCAAGGTCCTCTTCATCAAACACGGTCCATAAAGGTGGACTCTTTTATTGGTGCCAAGGCTTACTTTTTATCCCATTTGTTGGCAGTGTAGGAAAATAACTGTCCGAATGAATGACGAATAATAATAATAATAATTCACATTTGTAAAGCTACCCAGAATAGGGAGTTCTTTTTTCCTTATCTCAAGGTAAAGACTGAAGGCAACACAAGACCTAAGATGGATGACACTTAGAACCCGATTTAAGAGGACTCTACTTGGGCTCGAGGATTGTTTGAGCTTGAGTACCTCCATGTAGGAATCCTCAACACTCCTACTACATAGTTCAAGGGTGCATGGATATATTTTTTCCAAATATGAGTGACGTACCATAAAAAATAACATATGGAGCTAGACCTACCAATAGCCCCAATACCATTACCAAATAACCAGTTAGTTGTCAGTGAAGAAAGTTCAATCGTTTATTAAGCTAAATACTCTATAGAGGAGCCTCTCCAACCCTCACCCATCAGGTGCGCGGAGAATTCTGCTGGCTTATATTCAAAACCGATCATATATACTTTCAGTTCAACACATGAAATCACCGTAAATGGAAAAACACCACTTGGCTCTTGGTTCCCGAGGAAGGACCATATATGGCACATATGATTGGTTCAAAGCTCTACTAAGTTATTACTGGGAAGGTCTGGAGGGGTGACTCCCTTTCGTTCTGGTGCCCGGGAGTGTAGGCACCGCGCTTCCAGGAATGCGCTTAACACACCCAAAGCCAGATGCGACCTTGGGTCCCAAGACAGAGGGAAAACAGTTTACTTTCAGCTGCTCTCAGTAACTCAAATGAACTGGGACCTGACAACTACTGGAGAGTAACACCTGATCAAAGCTCGTGTCTGACACAGGCAAAGAAAAGATGGCGTCTGTATAGTTCTCAGCCTACTCTATTAGTATTAAACAAACGGACAAAAAAAACTTTTTTCTACTGGCTAAAGCATATAGAAGTTATGTGGTGTGTATATTTAGTAAAGAGGATATATAGATACCTCATGCTAATACAATATATATACATGTCTAATACCTTTCGTGTAGGGGAAATCTAACCTTTATCCCTCAGAATGGCCCTTTTAGCATGATGTAGCTAACTGAAGTTGTTCAGTCTTCAAAGATCCCGTCATCAATCTGCTTCATATCCTTTATTTCTTGTTGAACTAATTGGGCTTTTACCACTGCTGGGAAAGGACCGGTCACAGAGGAGGTGAGTTTAGTAACACAGTAAGAGCAACATGCAGGCCCACATTGTATGCAAAGGCAACAGGAAAATATGATGCCAGCTATACCTGCTAGCACCATCAGAATGTTCCATCACCAGGTGGACAACAGACCCCAGAACCAACCAGACAGGGACCAGGTACCATTTCTGCATGCATTACAGACGGCAAACGATGTAACTTTTGAAGGCCCAAATGGACAGAAGGGGCTGAGTCAGGGATATATACACAACAGGAACTGCCGATCACGCGGCATGCCCCTCCTCGATCAGCCAGAATGAAGTCTAAAACCATACGGTTCTGAAGCGAAACAAGTCTAGTCGCTTGAAGCTCTACAGTTAAATTGGTTAGTATACCTGCAGTAGTATTGATCACCCTTTGGACTACTCTGGACAAATGCTGTGCTTCCTTGCTTGTAATGACGGGTACGCAAATGAGAAATACTCCCTTTACAATGTCAATGAAATGCTGCTCAGGGGTATCTGTTTGGTCGATGTCAGTGGCATCTATCTCTCTCTTATTCCTGGGAAGTGGCAGACTCCGTTTATCTAAACGATGATCCTTGTGATAATTAGAAGGGGCTATATAAACTGGAGGGTACAGGAAAGACAGCTAACAAGGGCCGGCTCAGCCGCGGGGAAGCCAGGTATAAGCATTTTCTCCACAAACAAAATATACATTAGGGGGAGTCAACAATGGTGGGCTACTGAAGGTATGTAACCGATAGGTGTAATTGCATCAACTTTCTCCTACCAAAATGTACCTTGCTCCCTGAACACAGAATGCAGAGGTACTGTTTAATATAGATACTTGAATAGCTCTATCATCTGTAACATTTCTTTCCTTAAATTGTTGGAAATACTGGGTGAAATTAAATTCTGCAAAATTCAGGATTTAATTTTTTAACCAGGTGATGTTTTCATGTTCAGTATACAAATTCATACACGCATTCGGATCTAATGATACCTCCCCATCATTTTCCTTCGGGTCAAATCCTTGGTGTACCTCTATATATGCTAAAATCATCTCCTAGTCCTTCTCCGAATAACTTTGGGTATCTGCTGTATAATGCATATACATCATAGAGAGTAACTTAAACCAAGCTTTACAACTTCCTAAATAAGACAGGGGTAAAGAGATAAATAAATTATGCTTGTGCATAACAGAGGGCAGAAGGCCACAAACCCAACAGTTCGTAGCATTAGTGGCGCTGTGTGTTTGAAGAAGCATTTCAACAAATGCATTTTTCGCATAAGTCTGACGGTGCCTTTCCTTATGTGGGGCTAAGGTATAGAATACATGTTCCGGAGGCGGGGCAGTTGTTCCTAAAACAGTATGCATATGGTGGCGAAATTCTAACTATATGAACACACTCATTAATATTTTCAATAAGGCTGCTATAGTGACCACAAATGCAATTTTAACATGTTGTGTCCAACTAGAAAAGACAGGCATGTATACAGGATAATAACGTGGTGAAAGAGGACGTTCCTCTTCAGGAACAAAATGAGCAAAGGGATAAATGCTAGCTAAAAGTCCAAAAATAAATTTGGGCAATGCAGTCCAACCTGCCAGAGGGTGCTTCTTTCCTGTGTCCGTCTAGAGCCTCACAGGCAGGCTCCTATCGTTCATCACAAAGAAAAACCAAAGCAGATTTTCACGTTGGAGTTTGTGTTTTTCACACAACCCTCGAAGAAAAACACAATCTTGGCACCTTTCAATGGAACATTCAGTCTTTCTTTCTGAACAGAGCAAACAGTCCAGTGTCTCGCTTAGTACCCCAAAACGGTATCTGACAAACCCTATTACTCAAGTCTCTCCCTATCTCCTAGCATCTTCACCTGGGGTACAGTGTCGTTTTCTGGGCCGCAGATTGCATCGAGCATGGCCAGGCGTCTCCTGATCAGAGAACAAAACAGTGGATGCTAAATCCGTTGCAACAGGAATATCATGAGCCTTTCGTTCAACTGCAGGGGCAACAGAATCCGGGGCAATCACTTGTGCAGATGATAAAACCCCTTCCGAGCCCGGGGCTCCTTCTCCTTGCCCTTCTCCTACTTCCAGAGCATAAGAAAAAGGGACAAAATGAGGGGCTCGTTCACTCTTCTAGGTCAAAATTCCTTTCTGGTTTCGCTGATCATAAGGAAGCGGGAGAGGCAACTTTTTGACGTGAGAGACATGTATCCAATGTCTCTTTCCGTTTACCTTCACCGCCATCCGCGTGGCCAGTAGAATCTGAAGGGGCTCGGACCAACGAGGGTCCAGGATGGACTTCCGCTGATAGTTGCGGACCAGGACCCACTGTCCTGGCTCCAAACGATGTCTGGGACCCTCCGACAGGGGCTGCAACACTGATGAAACCTGTTGATGAATGAAACGAAGATCTTTAGTCAAGCCATACAGATAATCTGTCATCATAGGGTATTCACTATCATGAAACGTTATAGGTCTCGGGATACCCCAAACATTAGCAGGGCGCCCAAAGACTACTTCATAAGGAGATAAGCTAGACCGAGAATGTGGGGTAACTCATTGACATCAATGCTAATGGTAAGGCATCGGGCCACCTCAACCCAGTACTTTCTCGAATTTTTGCCAGTTTCGGTTTCAATATTCCATTATACTTCTCGACCAGTCCAGCAGACTGAGGGTACCGAGCCGCATGGAATTTCTGCTTAATTTGCAACCCATTACAAATGTGTCTGATAAGATCTGCATTTAAGTGCCCCCTGATATCACTCCAGATCACCCGAGGCAATCCATGGCGTGGGAAATATTCTTTTATCAGAACCTTTGCTGTTGCCAGAGCAGTGTTTTCTTTAGTCAGGTAAGTTTCCACCCATTTACTGAAAGCGCACACCACAACCAGGACATACTTTAGATTATTCACTTGTTCCAGTTGGATATAAATTCCCACTAAGAACAGGATCCCTGCCTCCAGGATTATGTTGTAAACAAACCATACAATATTGCACCAAATGAGCAGCAGTTCTTGGGATATTAGGGTTATTCCACACAGGGTCTAAAAGTGCACAAATGCCCATTGCCCCAATGTGTGCTGAGCCAAGTGCCATGGTCACTACAGCGTTTACTAATGCATTGGGCAATAACCATCGCTGTTTCTCAGTTAAATCAACCCAGCAATTGTTTGCATCTAATCTCCCCACTTCCTTTTCCCAATGAACCAGTTCAGCAGGAGTAGCTTATTTCTGTATCTCTCGATCACTCTTCATAGTGTTGTCAAACATCTCCGTCTCTACCACCCACCTAGCAGAAGTAGTCACAAACAGTGAAGAGATTTTAAATTTGGCAGTTTATTTAGCTACCTGATCTGCAAAAGGATTGCCCTCACTGACTGCATCCACCACTGTCTTATGTGCACTGCATTTAACTACGGCCACCTTTTCTGGTAATGTCAATGCGGTCAGTAATCGTAGAATTAAAGGGCCATGTTGTATTCTCTGACCATGGGAAGTAAGAGAACCCCTTTCCGCCCACAGTCGGTCAAAGCTATGAGCCACGCCGAAGGCGTATTAGCTGTCAGTGTAAATATTAACTCTCAGTCCCTCACTTAACTCACAGGCCCGAAGCAATGCCACTAACTCAGCTGCCTGTGCTGATTGATAGGTACTCGAGAAGCCTCAACTACAGTGTGAAGATTCATGATCGCAAAGGCAGCTGTTGTCGTGCCATCTGGTCATTTAAAACAAGAGCCATCCACATACAATTCCCCTTGGGCGTCAGATAGAGGAATGTCTGTGAGATCTACCCGTCCCTTCGTCTCTTTCTCTGTCCGAAATATACAATCATGTACATCATTATTTTTCTCGTCTGAAGGGAGGGGTAGTAACGTGGCAGGATTCAGAGTGGCACACCATTTAATTGTAATTTGGGGAGCAAACAAAGTCAATTTGCACCCTGCAAGACGCACACTCGAAAGGTGCTGGGTCTTCGTTTTGTTCAATAATGTATCCACAGCATGCAGTACCATCACTGTGAGGTCAGTATTCAGAACGAGCCCTTCCGACTGTTGAATGGCCACTGCGACTGCAGCAGTTGCCCTTAAACAGCTAGAAAGTGCTCTGGTGACATTATCCAACACCGCCGAAAAATAGGCACAAGGTCTCTGCTTACCACCAAATCCTTGTGTCAACACAGAAAGCGAGCAACAGTCCACCTCGAGTACATAAAGCACAAAAGGTTTCCGGTAGTCAGGAGTACCCAGAACGGGTGTAGAACAAAGCGCAGATTTCAAAGAGTCAAAAGCTTTTTGGCAATCATCCTTCCAAGGTAGAGGTTCATGCACATCTTTAGTAGTTAAATACAAGAGATGTTTAGTGAGAAGAGAAAAATTAGGAATCCATTGGCGACAGTAAGTAGTTATGCCGAGAAATGCACGAACATCACGCTGAGTACGAGGTACAGACATGTTAGAAATGGTAGTCACACGCTCAGGGGTTAGTCTCCTCCCCTCTTGGGCAGTAGATGACCAAGGTAGGTTACCTCCTGTCGACAATATTGGAAATTGGAAAGAGATACCTTATTACCATTAGCCGCCAAATGAGACAATAATTTAACAGTGGCTTCCTTACAACCCTCTTCAGTATCAGAGGCCACCAACAGATCGTCAACATACTGCAAGAGTACATTACCAGGGGGTAGGGTCAAATCATCCAACATTGCTTTGAAAGCCTGACTATAAATACTAGGACTCTCAGTGTATCCCTGGGGAGCGCGGCAAAATCGTAAGCTGCGACCAGATAAGGAGAAGCCAAAAATATGACGACTATCAGGGTGATTCGGAATGCTAAAGAAAGCATTCTTCAAATCCATAACGGAAAAATACTTAGCAGTGGGGGGAATCATAGTGAGAATAGTAGTGATGTCAGAAACTACAGGGTATTGCGGCACCACTATTTTATTAATTTCTCGCAGATCAATTACAAAACGGTAAGTATCAACATGGTCAGGGTCGCTTCCAACAGGGGCCTATTTAAAAATCGGCAAAATGGGACTGTTGCATACATTGGCAGCCATTTCTTCCACCACACACTTGTTGATCAAATCCTGTATGATAGAGAGTAGAGCTTTTTCACCTGCCGGTGAAATTTTGTATTGAGGTATACGTGGTAAGTGAGCATTTTGTTTCAAAGTAATAGAAACAGGCGGAATCTTGAATAATATTACATGTGTATCTCCGGTGGCCCACAGTGTCGCTAGGATAGCAACGAGCTCAGGAGGAAGGGGTTCATTTTTAGTGAAGCACTGCAAAGTATGTTTAGCAGGTGATAGTATAGTCAAATAAACATCATCAGGGGAACAATGAATCTGTGCATGCAATTTCTTCAACAAACCCAACCCCAATAGATTCTCCCGCAATGTGATGTCAACATAGATACGGAGAGTCCACAGTGACCGGACCAATTGTAAATGGAATAGGTTTAGAAATGGGGCTCAGCACCGGAATTCCAGAAAATCCCACCGAAACATTATTCGGCATAGAGCAGCCCCTGGGACCAACGAACGAGAAATAGAACTATTCATCGCACCCGTATCAACTAGAAAGTTTTCAGACGTCCCCATCAACCGCCCTCGTACATAAGGACCTTGCTGATCGACGGGTACTGACACCTGGTCCCCACTCTGTCCTCGGCTGTCCTTTATGTAAGCATACCCTTCGGTCCTATCAATCACACAGTCCTCATTACAGTATTGCCTACCTCTCGGATTATCAAAATAATTCTTTTCAGATTCACCGTGCGTTGCTTCCTCTCTCTGCATATCACTTCTATCCACACCACCTCGACCCCTTCCTCTCCCTCTTACTGCCCCATGTTGAGCTAACAACAGTGGGCACTGAGATCGCCAATGCCCTTCCTGTTTACAGTAGGTGCATTGGTTTATTCCCAAAGCAACAGCTGGTCCCCCGCCTCGTCCAGTTCCCGCCCCCCTCGGGACAAACCATCTACCGGCTCTCTCTCTGCCTCGTCCCCTGATGGCTTGCTGTAACAACACCCGTGTCTTAAGATCCTTTGCTTTCTTTTCTGTCTTATCCTTACTCTCATTTTCCATGTGTTCGCAATACTGAGCCATGTTCAGTATAACTGAAGGTGTAGAAGAGGTCCAAGTACTCTCAGCGGCTTGTACCCACATGGAGATCTTGGGTAACAAATTTGTCACAAAACGATTAACAAATAATCGTATACCACCTTCCACTGACAAGTCTTGCCCACTAAAATCAATGAATTCACCCTAAAATCTAGTGAAGAAATCCGAAACACTTTCGTCCTTCTTCTGCTTACACGCTGTCAATTTATCCCAATCTACCTTACGGGGTGGAATTAGGGAATGCATGTAGGTAATAATCCGACCCGACAAAGCCAATAGTTCAGGTTTTGGTTTATCACCAGGCTTTTGATCCTTGTCCCAATCTTTAATCTGATCCCAAGTCCCGCCCAGCTCTGCTGCATGATCCTGATCATGCACCTGATGCCAGACATCAACAGGGACTAGCAAGCCGAAAAATAGCTCTATGTCAGCTAAGGTCATAACGGCCGAGGAGGCAGCCTTTGTAAGCTCTTTATAGTAAGCCGTAGGATTTTTACGGGGATCGGGGAGTCACGACTTTAGTGAAAGGACCTCACTCCTTTTCCAAGGGGAATAAGTCCATTGCTCTTGAAATCGGGCCTCCACAGCAGGTCTAGTTACCCCATTCTGATCGTTTACTAATTCTGGTATGGCAGGATGAAAAATAGGATGGACTTCCCGCATAGGGTGCTGGGAGTCCCAGTTTGGGCACTTCAAGTACATTCGACCTCGATAATTCAATAAAACTTTAACGTTCCTGTACAAATCATCTGGTCCTATTTCAGACTTATGAGCCCTGTCCCGAATATCATACATTACTTGAGGGGTCTTCCCTCCCGGGAAACACTGCTCCCATAGGGAAATAAGACGTATGGCCATGTGCTCCAGGGCATTTTGCTGCATAACAGGCTCATAAGCTCGAAGTGTACTCCATATATCAGCTAAAGTATAAATAGGATTGCGCATCCACTGGGATGATTGACTCACAATCGTCTGCTTCTCTTCTAGTCCTACCACCGAACGAGTAAACAACCTTTGTGCGCCAAGATCCCCCAAGGCACGGGAGGGAGTAGGGTTGGCTACGGTTGGGGTCGTGCTCAAAGACTGGGAAGCCCAAGCGAAAGTTGGGGGGGACAAAACAACTGTGAACATAGTAGGAGAGGGCAACGCATCAGGCCATAAAGTAGCTGATCCAAATGCTGAGGGAGACAGAACAGAGGACACTCCCAGAGGGGCGGGGGAGAGGAAACGACAGGCGCAGAAGCTGTTGGTGCTGGAGCTGGAGTTAAAGGGACAGCAGGATATATGCGTTGGGAAGCATAAGAGGGAGGCGGACGCGCGTTTAACAAATCCTCTATCTCATCCTCTGGCTCAGTCCTAGTTACATAGCTCTTATCCACTTGTAATCTAAATTGTCTATCTGTGCAATCAATTCCTTTCTCGGTTTGAGCTTTATCATAAGCTATAGCTTTCTGTGTAATCGTCTGGCCTCTTTTCATTTTACACGCTTTGCTTCTTTCTGCCACATGTTTAATGAGTCAAACATAGCCTGCCGACTTCGTTTGGAAAGCAATTGATCCTGCAAGAAATGTATTGTTTTCTCATTGAAGACCCGGTTTAGGGCTATTGTAGTTCTACATTGTCTTTGGTATATTTATGCCATAGCACATTTCACAGAATGGGTGAAATACCATGTTTAACATACATATCATAACTTGGGCTGCCCTCTGGTGGGGCAGGTTGACTTTCATCCAAACATGTGCCTTTTCGGCGACAACAACATCCAAAACATGGTTTACTGAAACACAGCATTATTATTGTTGACAATGAAATCTCATTAAAAAAACAGTCTTTCAAACATGGCCATGCACATACATTAAAACAGACAAGATGATGAACGGAATGTTGCACAAAGGCAAAACATTCACCCCCAGTCACAGATCTGGGGGTTATTGTTTTGCCATTTTGCATGTTCATACATTCTCAACAATTTTACTCACTCTCAGAATAAAATGCGGACAGACCAATACATACATAGATACACTAAAAAAGAATTTTCAAAACAACATGCCTTTTTTCCAGCCCGTCGACTCCCATTCATGAAGAACTAATCAATTCAGATTTCAGACCAACAGATACCAAAATCAGACCATCGGACAGGTATTAACCACAGACTGTCCTACAGACCACCCCGAAATCTTCCTGGTTCACCCTCTGGACTATTCTGACTAAGCCTGCTGCCTTAGCTTCACTTCAGATGTGTCCCAACGGCTACCCAGGTACAAGCACAGGCCTTTCCGAGAGCAGTCTGGCCAGGTGTGCACCACACGTGCCACACCAGGGCGTCCGATCAGCATCTCTATTGTTCACTAAACAAGTCCGTTGGGCATCTACCCGTGCAGCGACAATGCTGCCCCGTCAGACCCCCAAAGTTCTCCATGGTACACCAACCACCAAATCCAGTACAGTTAACTGCTTCAAAAGCACTGCTCAACAGCAGGTTCCAAAAGACACCAAAAACAATTCACTCACCTGGTGCACGCAGGTACAATTGCGTATTCTCCACTGCCAGCTCCTGAAGACCAACACGGTCAGTTCCCGGGTTACGCCCGTAGGACTCCGGCAAAGGGTCAGTAGCAGCTGGGGCTCCCTGATCGCGAGAGCGCAGTAAGTCAGAATTCCACTCATTCGACCAGAGCTCCCCTTTCTTTGTCCTTTCTACCCGGTTACAGGAGAACAACCCTATCGCGGAGTCCCACCAGAGTCGCCAACTGACGTACCATACAAAATAACATATGGAGCGATACCTACCAATAGCCCCAATACCATTACCAAACAACCAGTCAGTTGGCATGAAGAAAGTTCAATCGTTTATTAAGCGAAATACTCTATAGAGGAGCCTCTCCAACCCTCACCCATCAGTTGCGCGGAGATGACTGCTGGCTTACATTCAAAACCGATCATATATCATTTCAGTTCAACACATGAAATCACCGTAAATGGAAAAACACCATTTGGCTCTTGGGTCTCGAAGAAGGACCATATATGGCACACATGATTGGTTCAAAGCTCTACTAAGTTATTACTGGGAAGGTCAGGAGGGGTGACTCTGTTTCGTTCTGGTGCCCGGGAGTGTAGGCACGGCACCTCCAGGAATGCCTTTATCACACCCAAAGCCAAATGCGACCTTAAGTCCCAAGACAGAGAGAAAACAGTTTACTATCAGCTGCTCTCAGTAACTCAAATGAACTGGGACCTGACAACTACTGGAGAGTAACACCTAATCACAGCTCGTGTCTGACACAGGCAAAGAAAAGATGGTGTCTGTATGGTTCTCGGCCTACTCTATTAGTATGGAACAAACGGACAGAATAAACCTTTTCCTACTGGCTAAAGCATATAGAAGTTATGTGGTGTGCATATTTAACAAAGAGGATATATAGATACATCATGCTAACACAATTACCTACTGGCGGCCGCCAGTAGGTAGTTATAGTTAGGACCTAGTTTCCATAGGAAATCTGCAACATTCTATTGGGAATAACTTTGGCGCCGGTTGTTGAATCTTCGCGAATTTCTCAAAGAAGATGGCCCACTCCTTCCCTGAAAGTCTCAGGAAGATTCATCAAGCGGGGGGCGAGAAAAAAGTGGAGTCCCAAAACGTGTTTTCCCCATGTTCATTTCCATAGGACGATTAGACACTGCTACAGCCCGAACCGCTGAATGGAATTACACCAAATTTGGGAAAATTGTAGGGTCTGGTACGCAGATCACGCTTTTGGTTAAATGGTGTAAATCCCTCAAGTAGTTCCTGAGAAAATCAAAAGAAAAAAATATATATATATCTGGGCGGAGCCTAACCACACATCTCATCGTGAGATCTGATTGGCTGTCAGCAACTCATCCAAGAAGTGTTGGCAGCCATCTTGGGACCAATATGCATGATAGCACCTCATTAAAAAGCATTGCAGTTAATAGAAGGTTTTAGGACTTTAGTTACATTATAAATCATTTGTTGATGGTACCATACTCATTTTAGGAATTGTGGTGTGTCCTAAGGTGATTTTACAATGTGAAAAAGCCTTCTGCTGGGATATCATGAATCATGTTTGAAAGAAAACTATTATCTCATGCTTTTCCCAAAGTGGTTTGGAAGGGGATCTATAAGCTAAACTGAAAGCATATTTTCTGTAAATTCACATTATCTTTCTCAGTCATGTGGGAATGAAGTCTGACATTCTCAGTACAAGGACAGAGAAGGTCAGTTGATTCCTTTGTGTTCTACTGCAGCTTCCCAGAGTGTTCTAAAGAACAACTAGAGCGCTAACAGTCCTACTTATTACAAAGCTATGGCACACCTGAAGCCATCTTGATTGGAATAAAGTGGTGACTCATAAAACATTTAATTTAAAAAGGAACAAAATTAGGTTTTTTTTGCCATAGATTAGTGCTGCAGAAAGAAAAATTAGGTCACATTTTGAGTGACTTCTCAAATCCTCTTCTATTTCATTAAAACATTCTGACATGCAGTCTCCCAAGATGGCCACCAGAGACAAAAGAACCCAAATGTAGCCCAAATATCACCCATATGTAGCCCAAGTATAGCCCAACGACAGAATGTCCCAGAGTGTTCTAAATAACAACTAGAGCGCTAACAGTCTTACTTATGGCAAAAGTATGGCAAACCTGAAGTCATCTTGATTGGAATAAAGTGGTAACCCAATGACAGAATGTTCCAGAATGTTCTAAAGAATAACTAGAGCGCTAACAGTCTTACTTATGACAAAAGTATGGCACACCAGAAGCCTCTTGATTGGAATGAAGTGGTAAGTCTGAAAACATTTAATTTAAAAAGGAACAAAATGAGGGGGTTTATTTTGCCATAGAAAGTATGATTAGTGCTTCTGAAAGAAAAATTAGGGCACATTTTGAGTGATTTCTCAAATCCTCTTCTATTTCATTAAATAATTCTGACATGCAGACTGAAACATGCACTTTCAATACCAGCAGCAGACTTCCTTGGTGAGCAGTAGCTTTACTACAGTGATCTAATAAGCAACTAGCGTGCTAATATTCTGAATTTATGGCAAATGTGTGCCACATCTGAATGCCTTCTTGATGGAATCAAAGTAGAAAACTGAAAGTATTTCCTACTGAGGAGACTGTAGTAAATGAGGAAACCTCATAACAAATAAGTCTCCCAAGATGGCCACCAGAGACAAAAGAGCCCAAATGTAGCACAAATATCCCCCAGATGTAGCCCAAGTATAGCCCAATGACAGAATGTCCCAGAGTGTTCTAAAGAACAACTAGAGCGCTAACAGTCTTACTTATGGCAAAAGTATGGCAAACCTGAAGTCATCTTGATTGGAATAAAGTGGTAACACTTAAAACATTTAATTTGCAAAGGAACAAAATGAGGGGGTTCATTTTGCCATATAAATTATGATTAGTGCTGCAGAAAGAAAAATTAGGGCACATTTTGACTTCTCATATCCTCTTCTATTTCATTAAAAAAGTTCTGACATGCAGACTGAAACATGCACTTTGAATACCAGCAGCAGACTTCCCTGGTGAGCAGTAGCTTTACTACAGTGATCTAATGAGTAAATAGAGTGCTAACATTCATATTTTATGGCAAATGTGTGACACGTCTGAATGCCTTCTTGAGGGAACCAAAGTAAACAAGCATTGAAAATTCAATAGATCTCGCCCTCCAAATGTTTCTCAAGAAAAGTCATTTTCAATCGTTCGGAATATCGGCGTTTAGGCAGATATCACCCACGGACACGGTTTATGACTTTTCCTGAGAAACATTTGGATTTGGATTATCATGTCCTATACTTTGGAATTTTTGAAAGGCTGACTTTGAGGATGCTATAAATTACTCAAGTCCATGGATGCTGCTGGGACCGCCCCAAGCAACACCCATTGCACGCCACTTTAACGTAGGACACTGCGTTAAAGGGACGATATTTATCAGGCATGATTACGTCACAAAAATTGGCTTAGTCCTGCCTGATAAATATCAATAAGTCTTCTGCGCCACCGGAACGTCACAAAAAGTGACGTTCCGGAGGCACAAGGGGCTCGTAAATAAGGCCCCATAGATTTCACACTCATTATAGTTAGGAATTAGCATTTAAAAAACCTTTGAAATTCACTGAAAAAACCATAGGTTTCACACCAGTTATAGTTTGCTGGACATTTTACTCATACAAAACCATTGAAATTCCCCCGTTATAGTTAGTTGTACTCACTATAACTCGCGCGCCCGCAATCCACTGCTGATGATGTCACATATTACATCATTCATGACATGGTCAGTGACATCACTGATGACATCACTGATGACATCTCAAATGACATCACTGATGACATTATCCAGTGAATGTGGTTTGCTTTGATATTTAAATATGTATTATAAATACACTACTTTGCATTGAAGAATGAGTGGATATATAAATATAAATGTGTGGATGGTGAATTTAGTAACAGTGTAATTGATTGTTTCTTTGACTAATTTGTAGATTCTCGCTATATATAATGTGTACTTACTAAACTGTGTGAAAGTCTTTATTGCTTTGTCTTAATTGCTATGTTAAAGACTATATTTGTTATTGGTTTCTTAACTGAGTATTTGTATGGGTAAATTAATGTCTATGTGGTTTGGTGGGGGGGTGTGTGATTGCCAAAAAATGTGTGAATAGTTCATTCAGTAGGTATATGAGGTTAAGACTACATGTTATAACAGTTGTTTCAGTGAGTGTATATGTTTATGGGTGTGGTGGTGATGAAATATTTCTCTCAATGGTACATCTCCACTAAACTTGAAAAAAAGGCAGTGTATGTGACAGTTATATCTAATTAAGTGTGCCTAAGACTTAGTGATTGTATGAGTCACTCTATGGATAACTGTGTACTTGTAATAGTGATTTTATAACACTCTAAGTGTGAGTTACTATCTATATAAATAGAGGAAGTGGTGTTTGTATAAGTGTGTAGGTGAGTAAATGTAAGTATAATCAATTGTTTGCCTAAGTCAGAAGGATATCTTTATAAGTGAATACAATGTGTGCTGGTGTGTAATGTTGAAATAGGCACATGAGTATATTTGATAGTGTTCTGTTGATTATTCACTGCATATAACACTGAATCTATAGGTAAGTGATTAGATGTGTGTATAGTTCTATGAATAACTGAGTGGGTGTTTAGAAATTTCTATTGATGTGTCAATGGTCAAATATGGCACTTTCTATTTTACAGTGAGTGATGAAAGAGTATACTAGTGTGTGATGAGGTGTATTTGATTGTCACATGGATGATGTCATCAGTGACTTCATCAGTGATGTCATTTGAGATGTCATCAGTGATGTCATGAATGATGTAATATGTGACATCATCAGCAGTGGATTGCGGGCGCGTGAGTTATAGTGAGTACAACTAACTATAACGGGGGAATTTCAATGGTTTTGTATGAGTAAAATGTCCAGCTACCTATAACTGGTGTGAAACCTATGGTTTTTTCAGTGAATATATATATGTCTAATACCTTTCGTGTAGCGGAAATCTAACCTTTATCCCTCATGAGTAAGACAAAAGTATAAAAAATCCACAAAGGGATACCAAAACGAAAGGCACAAGTGGTTGGAGAACATGTAGGTATTCAAAATAAATAAATGTCAGTCATTCAAATAAAACATGCACCCTCATGCCAATAAATAAAAACTTCCAGTCCATAACCAGGGATATTTCTGTTTCACAGAGGAAACATATCCAATTAACTCGGTAGAGAATCCAGGAATACCGAGGGGGAATGTTGAGAGGAGCTGTCAGCCTGTTCCCTTATAATTTATACTGTGTTGTTTATGCCAAACAAAGAGCCTCTGTGGAGCGCCATGATTTTATTGCACAATTGGCGCAAACAAATGGAACTCAAATTAATTCAGCACAAAGGTAGAACAAATTGTGCCATTTGCAATGCAAATCGGATTTCAAAGTTCATTACCATTTCTTTTTAAAGCATTCTTCTTTTAATAGGCAGGCGGAACAATAATTGAAAGTCTAAAAGAAATGTTTCGGCAAGCAGCTGTTCTGGGACTCTGTTGTTGTCTCTTTGTGAAATTGTTTACATTGTACATTCCGAGAAGCTTCAAAATGAAACGAGCTTGTTAGTTTTCCCTAGCTTGGCCTCTTGATCTGTCTGTAAGATATTTGAAAATAGTTTTTATTTTTTTTCATATCTAATACTAATTTGCATGGAACACGGTTCCGTGAAAAAGAGCAGTGTGCACTTCCTTCCGTTTTAACAACTGCAAAGGGTACCTGCTGTCTTGGGCCAGCTTCATTTTGACTATGCTGGTTGCTGGGAATAGCATAATTTTTGTTTTCCCCCATTTCTCCCGTCTTATTTTACTGAATTTAGAACTCTGTGAGCTTTACTACTCCTGAACATCTGCAAAACATCTTAAAACCCACTTTGCATAGATTGTTTCTTTATAGATCAATGGTAAATGATGCATTAACTTTAAGTAAAGCATGGAAACTCAAATGTCATGTTGGCTGCAAAGTGACCTTGCACAACTGATATTTGTGACACAAATGACATGGCTGCCAGGAACACCACTGTGCTCTGGTTGAACTGCAGTTTAAATGTATTTCAGTAACATGTGGCAGGGAAAATTTCCTTTTCCATTTAGGAAAACCCTATTATTATATAAATCATAAGTCCTCCCCTAAAGTGTACCTTGCAATCCAACAGGGCTGGGAGATAATACGTATGTAAAATCTGGTATACTTTATATTAGGTTTAGTGCACCTTGACAGTGAAATAAAACCCAAAAGCTAATTTCACTGTGTAGGCTGTGCTAGAGTTTGCAAAGAAAAGACACAGGAGAGTGATAAAAATACTAATCCTACATCTCGTTTGGGGAAAAGAGAAATAATTAAAAGTTATTTCCCACTTTTTTTTCAAAAATGTGGAGGAGGATGAGTGTGGCGCTTCCGTGCTCGTGACGGAACCACGCCATTATGAGTCACAGGCGGCGAAGCCTCACTCCTACGCAGTGTTAATTCCCTATTCCCACCCCTAGGGTGTCTAGGGGTCTGATCAATCCCGTAGTACATAAAGTCTTTGTTCTTACTTTGAGAGGCACACTGTACAATGTGAGCTGCAATAGGGTATCTAGTGTCACCCTGCTTGACAGCTCTCATATGTTCCCAATTCTTTTCCGTAAGGATCTGATCGTACTCCCAACATACTTTTTACTACATCTGTACTCGATCAGATACACTACAATCTAGGGCCATATTATCAAGGGGGTTTATCTCTGCTATAAAATTATCTCCCTATTACCTAGCTGTCGCTAACACCAGTTAGCGACAGCTAGTAGGAGATAGCTACCATCTTGGGCCCCACTTAGCATGCCAGTGATATTTATCACTAATGACATGCAAAGTGGGCGTGCCAAGATGTTAGCGACTGGAAACAGTCGCAAACATCGCTATCTCCTAATACCAACTTTTGGAGATATTGGCGCTAAGCGCGAATATCTCCAAAAGCTAACAACTGCCCTGAGCAGTTCTTAGCCATGTTATCCAATGGGAGGTGGATAACATGGCTAAGAGCATTAGCTCGGTAATGCATGAATATCGCTGACTTTTCAGCGATATTCATGCATTGCGGATAAACCTAGGTAATAACAAGGTTCATCTACGATAAAAATCGCCGCAGCTCAGCGGTAAATTTTTGTCTCTAACCAAGCAATAGCGATAATTATCTCTATTGCTTGGTAATATGCCCCTTAGTGCTGCAATTGATGTTGGTCAGTATTCTCTATGTTTTGTCTCCAGAACCACTAAAGTGAGTTTTCTTGTTGCAGACCCACTTTTATGTCACACAGTGTTCACATCCATAGAATCCTATTGTATGTGGTGTCATCCAATTGGTAGCAGTTTTGGCCCCCGTATAACTCAGACTTAGCAAATTCCTGTAGCAGACACCCCCCCTGTATGTGATATCAGGCCTTTCATTGATAGATCCAATTAGGGACCTATCTTGCTTCAAAATATGCCAATATCTGTTCAGTCTAGGTAAAAGTACTCTGGATAACATGTTGTCCCATTAAACTCTTCTTTCCTTTATGATTCATGGGACAAATCGTGAACTTTGTGAGCTTGAAAGCCATTTTAAACTCGTAATGTGCCTTCTATACATTACAACCCGCATTTTTGTAGTCACGGCATCTGGGATTTTACAAATCAGGGGGCATATTATCAAGGGGGTTTATCTCCGCTTTTTTGGCTTTAAAAGCCAAGAAAGCGGAGATAAAATTATCTCCCTATTACCAAGCTGTTGCTAACACCAGTTAGCGACAGCTAGTAGGAGATAGCGACCATCTTGGGCCCCGCTTTGCATGTCAGTGATATTTATCACTAATGACATGCAAAGTGGGCGTGCCAAGATGTTAGCGACTGGAAACAGTCGCTAACATCGCTATCTCCTATTACCAACTTTTGGAGATATTCGCGCTAAGCTCGAATATCTCCAAAAGCTAACACCTGCCCTGAGCAGTTCTTAGCCATGTTGTCCAATGGTAGGTGGATAACATGGCTAAGAGCATTAGCTCGGTAATATCGCTGACTTCTCAGCGCTATTCATGCATTTCGGCCCATTTTTATCGCTTAGGAGATATACCTTGATAATAGCAAGGTTCCTAAGCGATAAAAATCGCCGCAACTCGGCGATAAAAATATCGCCGCTAAACCAACATAGCGATAATTATTGCTAGGTGTTGGTAATATGCCCCCACATGCTTTACAACAGAATAAACGTTTTGCACTGTAGGTTTTTGGTGCTGAATTGGTGCCCTCTACAAATCAGTGTAATAGTTATTGGTAACATCAGACATCAATGCAAATTAAGTAAGCTGGTTGGCGAGGGGAGGTAGAACGCACATCATTTTACCTAACCAAGGCCGTCTTTGCAGCTTTGATGTGGATAACGAGACACATTGGGGCATATTATCAAGGGGGTTTATCTCTGCTTTTTTGGCTTTAAAAGACAAGAAAGCTGAGATAAAATTATCTCCCTATTACCTAGCTGTTGCTAACACCAGTTAGCGACAGCTAGTAGGAGATAGCGACCATCTTGGGCCCCACTTTGCATGTCAGTGATATTTATCACTAATGACATGCAAAGTGGGCGTGCCAAGATGTTAGCGACTGGAAACAGTCGCTAACATCGCTATCTCCTATTACTAACTTTTGGAGATATTCGCGCTAAGCGTGAATATCTCCAAAAGCTTACACCTGCCCTGAGCAGTTCTTAGCCATGTTATCCAATGGGAGGTGGATAACATGGCTAAGAGCATTAGCTCGGTAATGCATGAATATCGCTGACTTTTCAGCGATATTCATGCATTGCAGACGATTTTTATCGCATTTACGATAAACCTTGGCAATACCAAGGTTTATCTGCGATAAAATCGCCACAGCTCAGCGGTAAATTTTTGTCTCTAACCAAGCAA
Organism: Lissotriton vulgaris; assembly: GCF_964263255.1. Lineage (NCBI taxonomy): Eukaryota > Metazoa > Chordata > Amphibia > Caudata > Salamandridae > Lissotriton > Lissotriton vulgaris. The sequence goes on along the minus strand of NW_028248189.1, from coordinate 632,926 downwards.
TAGCGATAATTATCGCTATTGCTTGGTAATATGCCCCATTGTCTTTGCTTTATCACTTTTGGTTTCTTATTTTTAAAGGATTTTTAAATCGTCAATAGAGAGAGGACTCCACAGAAGCTGCATAGGCTCGTTCAAAGGCATTATGATTCGAGCCAATGAGGTTTGACATCCTGAAATGATGTTACGACTCAGGCAGTTTTCAAGAAAACAGGAGTAATGTAGTACAGCTGGTGGCTTGATGAGACTCTGGATAAGCTCTCGAAACAATCTGATGGAAACCCCACGTGGTATGGATTAGATGTCAGTGAATGGTCACCTGAGTAAATCCTTCAGGGATCTTGGATTATTAGAGGGATCGAGTGAAGACATTTCCAAATGTAGCTCTTACAAATATGATGTTGTAGAGGACAATTTTCAAAATATTCCCAATTCCTTAGACCTGACATGGTGGTGCTAATTTGTCAGGACCAAGCTAACGTGTCTGTATCAATATAAGAAGTTTACATCGGATCTACGAACCACACTTTACTGGCAAGCAATTGGTGACATGCAAAAGAAGATGATTTCAAATCAGTACCGTTGGACCCCCATTATTGCGTAACTTCCCTGAAGCCACCCACATTGGCGCTATGCAAATTACCACCTAGTAAAAACCTACCATGTAAGCTACCCATGTTTCCTCTTTCTAACTTTGCATTCTTTTTGAGTCACTGTAAAGTTCATAGCAGTATTTTTAACTTGAAACACGGGTACACTCTCACTCCTATTGCATATGATGAGCAACCTCCAAAGAATTCTAGTAAATGTAAATGTATTGGCATTTATATAGCGCACTACTAACCCGTAGAGTCCCAAGGCGCTTCGACCGCTGCGAAACCCTTCCTGGCTTCCCTGAGAGATGGTCCCTTAATGGGTATCTCCAGGGTGAGACCAGGCATCCCCGGCGGTCTGGTGGGGCCGTTAGTGAAGATGAGGCAAGCTAATGCCCAGAGTTGCCGAGTGTGATCGCTGATCAGAGTGGGCACCGAGGCGAGAGAATTATCGAGTAGTGTTTATCTTGTACGCAACTATGTTCAAAATGGGTTGGTGACCATTTCACGCTGTTTCTAAAGCTGCACATTTGCTTTTGCCATCATTTTTATTAATGATTTAATCTATTGGTATTCTAAAGTGTGGTCAAAAAAACTAAAGTGTTTCATGACATTGTACAGTTATTACATTAAATATTGCAGAATTCGTGGTAAATATATGAACAATAAAGATTTTAGAAAGAAAACATTCTAAAATGTAAACCTTATGGAACTAAATCGGAGAAATCTTTCAATACATTACATAAATACATGGAACAGAACTGCTCCGAATGGCTCTGAAAACAATACCAAAGAATACATGTCTAGTTTATGGGGAACGCAGATATCTAAACGGACAGTTAAGGAGATTCGAAAGGTATAAAAGTTTCTCACGGATTAAAGAGGATACAATCTGCCATACAGATTTAAGAAAAGAACTTTAAAAATTGAAGGTTACCATGCAAAAAACTGGAAAAACATGCTAGAAACGATAGAGAAAACTAATAATAAACATTTTGGGATTGGTACAACTTGGCCTAGGGAAGAAAAAGGGAAGCAGAAATACCTGGTGGGAGAGAAAGCATGGGTTGTGTACCTGGTGGAAATATATAATAATTGAGTGTCAATTACTCAGCAACAGGTCATTTTAAAATATAAACAGGGGAATTACGAAGCAGTTCCCCTTAGGAACAATCACGAAGAATATTGCATCGTTAAAGCTTACTAGAGAAGCCCGTCCAGGAAATCTGCCAATGGTAATCATAAAAAGAAATATTGATTAGTAGCCTAGCCTGTTCCACCCACTACTTCAAAAAAAGTTTATTGATGGGTACTTTTCTGGATAGTTGGGAGGGGCCGATGATTAAAATCATGTTTAAAAAAGGTGATGCTTCCTCCCCAGGAAACTATAGGCAAATAAATGCGATGGATGTGGGTGGGAAAGTCTACTCTAAAATCCTCTTGGGGATATTAAAAAAAATGGACAGAAACTAACTTGATAATCCCCAAATAGCAAGGTGGGTTTAAGGGGAATATTCAATAGCAGATCGCTGCGGTATGCAACCTTTACAACGCAACTTTTACCACGCAGTGCTGTTTCAACGCATGTATTACAACGAAAACCATTACAACGCATTACACTGGGGGGCGCTCTAGGATAAGGAATAGTTTTAATTTTCTATCCAACACCTTCCCTAGTGTCCAAGGGGACTGGAGTTGGAATAGTAAATTAAACTATTCACTACCCAGTACCACTATCCAGTACCCCCAAGTGTAATGCGTTGTAAAGGTTTTCGTTGTAATACTTGCGTTGTAACAGCATGCGTGGTATAAGCATGCGTTGTAACGTCATACATCCGATCGCTGCTTTAGTCAATGGGCTGTAGCCAAAAAAATCAGTAGAGCAACGTGCAGGGTTATACTGTTGCTTTGTGGACTTCTGCGCAGCATTTGATACTGTTGATTGGGCTGTGCGATGGAAAGTGTTGGAAAATTATGATATCCCACATGGTTTGCTGTTGATAGTACAGAAATAGCACATAGATAATTGGGATCAAGTGGAATTCAATGTTGATGGGTCTCTTTCGGGGACACTAGATATTAGCGATGGCCTTAGACAAGGTTGTTTTTTGGCACCTATTTGTTCACCATATTTCTAGTGGTACTACTAAAGATTCTAGCCCTATCTAACATCCCCAGTTCCAAAATGAAAAGTGAACACGTAAGCTGTCTTCTCTACGATGGATTTGACAGAAATCGGTCTGCAGAGGAAGTTAGATGTCTTACTAAATCTGGAGAAAACTAAAGTGCTTCCATTCTGTAATGAGAAGTTAAAGTTCAAAAAGGACCCTAAATAATGTTAAAATTGAGACAGTCAGTAGATATAAGTATCTGGTATACTTCACAGCTTCTTAAAAGAGCATGCTCAAAAGCGAGGTTAGAACTTCAGTGTAATATAATCTATATTCAGCCCCCTGAAATGTTTGTAAAATGCCAAATATTGGACAATAATAGCAAGGGCACTCTGCGATCATCAACAGTAGAGAATCACTTGAGCACACATAAAATGACTGCCTACCTTCATTTGAAAACCCTACTGCCTGCTGGGAATCCTGCTGCCTTCACACCAATTACTGATCAGCAATTGCTAATAGTTGTCAAAGTGGATGCCATGTTGTTTTGCCCCCACACAGCAATTTCTTTTCATTTTTCAGAAACAAGCTCTGTTAATTTATTTATGTTATTTTAATTTGTATTCGTATTTCGTTTCACTTCATATTTTTTTTTATGAAAGTAAGTAATTGACAATAACGTTTCCCCTTACTTTACCAGAGTTTGTGTTTGAAGGAGAAAAAAGTATGCTCCTGTAGTGGAGGGAGATCATTTGATTTTTCTGTCTGGGACTACAATACCATGCATTGCAGACCTAGGCTAATGAGCCCAGCAAAGGTCATACTTTCCTGAACTGGGCAGAGCACCTGCCACTGTGAATTGATCACCTTATAATAGACAGACTCCCTGGTCAAGGGTTTCCATGGACGTAGGTAGCCCAGGCTCCTCCAACCGGTAACCCTTTGGTTGCGCCACCTCTAAATGAGGCTATGGAAGCCAACATTTTCAGGGCAGGTGAGCCACCAGTTTATGCTCCATCAAACTCAGAATTATCTCCTACTTTATTAATACTATTCCACCACTACTGTGCGGTCTGTTGCCCGTACTAAAATGGTCATGGTTCTAAAAACTAAGGAAATAAGAATGCAAAGATGTCTGTTCATCTGCCAGTGGGGATTTCAAACGTAGTTTTCCCAAGCATGACTGTTGACATTGAAATAAGCAGCTACAAAAGACATTCTGGGCAGTGTCACCTCTCTTTGTTAGAGACAGTGGACTATATAAAGGGACTCTAGGATACCCGACACTCAGAGTTAAGAGGGAAACTGCACTGAGAAAGCATACTGAAATATTTAAGGCCAAGGTAAGACTTAAATCAGGACAAGTGAAATAGCTTAGGTTTCCTTTTAAAAATGGTTTTCTCCATACAAATCCCTCCAAGTAATAGAGGAAGGCTTTTGTACAGGAACAAACACAGGGCCTCATTTATGAACCCTTGCGTCACTTTTACGCCGCTGGTGCGTCACTTTTTGTGACGCACCAGTGGCGTAAAAAATGCACCTTGTTGCGCCATAGGTAGATGCGTCACTTTGTAAACCCCTGCGCCACATTATACCTGTGCCAGGTATAATGTATGCAAGGGGGGCGTATTGATGCAAAAAAGGGTTGTAGAAATGACGCAGTGAAATCTATGAGATTTCACTGCGTCACTTCTAGGACGCTGTTGCGTCAAAATCTTGCGCCTGCCTCACAGCAGGCGTAAGACTGATGCAGGCCCTTTCGCATGGGGCTTGCCCTATGTGAAAGAACGCATTGCTGGAGTTGCGTCACTTTTGTGACACACTCCAGCAATGCGTCACTTTTGCGCTTACAGATACGTCAGAAATACTGACGTATCTGTAACTCCTTGCGCAATGATGCGTCATAATGTAAATATGACGCATCATTAGTGTCGCAGGGAGAGCGCAGTGAAAAGTGACGCATCGCTGTTTTCACGCAGCGATGCGTCACTTTTCATAAATGAGGCCCACGGAGTCCAAGCACAATTTGCACCCAGTGCAGTGTGCAATTAACAGCAAACACCATTTGTTCTGGATTTCACAAATACAACTGGAAACAGAACCACCCCATAAGAATTGTTTGAATGCATGCCTACTGAATATCTTTCAATATGTCATATAGCTTACTTACTTACTTTTGCTCCCTGCCCCTCCTGGGGTATAAGGCATCAATCAGGAGTCCCTAGCCATCTCTGTACTGGGATTTTCTTTCAATCGGACTCCTTGAAGCCAGCCCCAATCCTCAAAGTGTCAGCACTAGATGTATCTTTTTCTTTTCCCTAGAGGGTTTCATGTCAGGACTTGCCTGGTGGTGTTTCGATGCTGGTTTGCGGGGGGTGTGACCTTTCCAGTCCTAGTGTATTTTCATGATTTTCATGATTTCTTCATGAGCAGAGAGTTTGAAAGCCTGCTGCCATAGTTTGTTGTTGCTGATAGTGTTTGACCAGCAAATTTGGAGGATTTTCCCTCAGACATGTTTTGATGAAAGTCTAGGATTTGTTGGTGGTGGCCACTGTTGGCCTCCGATATTTTGCTCCAAACAGAAGGAACTATTTTATGTTGGTGATAAAAAGCTTGATCTTGGTTTGCAGAGTTAGGTTCTTGGAGGTCCAGATCTTCTTTGGCTGAACGAAGGCGGCCCTTGCTTGGCTTATTCTTGTCTTGAAGTCAGCGTCTATGCCAGCCTGATTTTCTATGACACTGCCCAGGTAGGTGAAGGCCTCAATTATTTCCAGTGCATCACCTGCTAGAGTGACTGCGGTTGTTCTTGTTGTATTAACTCTCAGGATATCAGTTTTTCTCCCATGGATGTTGAGGCCAAGTTGTGCTGAAGAGGCTGCCACATTGTTAGTCATCTCTGCATCTGCAGATGGGTATGGGGGAGTACGTGTAGGTCATTAGCAAAATCCAGGTCATTGAGTTACATTCAAGGTGTCCACTGTATCCTATTTCTTCTGCTTTCTGCAGATGTTTTAATGATCCAGTATATGGTGAGCAGTAAGAGAAACAAGTCCAAACAACCTTTGCTGACTCCAGTCCTCACTTGGAAGGGTTCTGTAAGTTATTCTCCATGGACTATCTTGCAGGTCATTCCCGCATAAGATTCCCTGATGATTCTTACTAGTTTATCTAGCAAACCACAGAGGTAGAAGAGTTTCCAAAGGTTCTCCCTGTGCACGCTGTTGAATGCCTTTTCATCTATATATATAAAAACGAAAGTATGTCTGTTTGTCCTTTATGCATTACTACACCATTCATCCGATCACCATGAAACTTTGGAAGTTGTTGAGTACACTCCCGCGAAGGTTTCTGGCAAAATAAAATAAAACATTGGTAAAAGTTGTTGTCAGGGCTAGGGTGGCTTGTGGTCTAGGGCCCGCCCCACTCTGCATTCGGAGTTGCCCTTGTGGCAAAATGCATCAGTCCTCTTTGGGAGGGCGTTGGTGGCTGATGTGCTTTAAACCTGCTTGTGCTGTTAGGTTGTATCCCTGTTTGTAGGTTTGTGCAGGTTTTCCTGTCCTTTGGCTGCTGTTTGCTATGTTTCCGCCTAATGCGTGAAGTTTCGCATGCTCACGCGTAATGAGTGAGGTTTGGCATGCTCACGCGTAATGAGTGAGGTTTGGCATGCTCACGCGTAATGCGTGAGGTTTGGTAGCCCGGTCGCAAACGTGGGCGCCGTAAGCACGTTGGCTTACGCGACCGCGCCCTGTCTCCTGTGCTCACTATTCTGGAATCGTCTGGGGAGTGGCTGTGTTCTCTTCTTGCTCCCTCTCCCATTTGCAGAGTCCCAGCTGTTTTTGACGAAGGATTCCATCGGAGGCCTTGAGGATCGTTTCCAAGGGGCGTGTCAGTATCCAGCTTGCTCCTTGTGCAAGGTCATCGGTTGGAAGAGCCATTTCGGGGACGTTTGTCCTTCAAAGGTAGTAGAGTAGGTCGTACTCTACAGGTAGGACTTATCAATCCTAGTTCTCGGCGCTAAAGTCCTTTGAGTATACTTTCTTGATTCATATTTGATAAAACTAATAGTTTATGTTATGAGGAATAATTAAAAGCACAGAAGTGTGAAATCATTGATATATTTTGCTCTTTGAAAACTGCGTTTACATCTTGTTGCTGGCAAGAGATGTTTAACTTAAAAGTGCAAAGTATGTGAAAGCGCGTGCATTCATTTTTAAAACTGTTTGTTTTTGCGCAACTCTTTCTTTGAAATGTCTTTAGGGAGAAAAGGTCAAGAGGAGTTTTAGCTATATCTGAAGACAAATATAGCAGTGTGATTTTGTATTGGTTTGCTCACAGAGTTTTGGTAAAGAGGTTATTTACTAAGGAGTGAGTTTTGTTTTTGCTTAAAGAGAATCTGTCGCAATTCACAAGAGAATAACAAAATTATGATAAGAATGTTTTGTCGCTATTCACAAGAGAATAACAATATGGTGAAAAGGTTGTTGTGAAAGATTTGGTATTTATTATCAAGAAGTCTAATGTATCTTCAGTGTCTGTGATTAAGCAACAGGTTTTTGCAGAATAATTCAGCTTTGGCTCTAGGTTCCAAAGCCAATTTAGATTTACGGAATGTGTTGTTACTAACTTTTCCTTTCCAGATCTCCTTCCCTGCTGTCCCCTTCCTAACTCCCTTTTCCCCCCCGCTTGATCACTCCAAGATTCTGTGTAGTAATTACATTCGGAATTGGAGGTATCGAGAGGTGGGTCTTTATAACTTCACGACAGATCCTGAGGAAAGCGTCGCCTTGACAGAATAGTGAGCCCACGAATTATTTTTTCCTCCTGGTCTGTACGTGAAGTCATAATGACCACCATCAATGACTTAATGTCTGCAATCATGCGTATTCAAGCAGATTTAAAGGAAACCATGGATGTAACTGCTTTGTTAGCAGCTAAAGTAGAAAATATTCAATTACAGAATACTCCCCTTCCGGAAGAGGTTCAAGAAACTGGTGTTAGTAGGGGAAATACAAACATAGCTGTTACTGTGCCCCCTCAAATTCCTTTGGCAGCTCCTGAACGTTTTTCTGGGGACCCCTCCAAGGTGCAAATTTTTTTGACTCAGATCGAGTTGCATTTTGCTTGTAGACCTACTGCGTTTCCAACCCCACAGTCTAAAATTGCGTTTTTAATTTCCTACTTGACCGGAGATGCCGCAAACTGGGCAGTTCCTTTGGTCAGACAAGATGACACTTTGCTTTACAATTGGAAACGATTTGTGGAGGAATTTGAAAAAGTTTTTGATCGCAGAACTGTTACTCTGTCCGCTGATCGAGAACTACTTCAATTGAAACAAGGCAATAGGGACCTTGTTTCTTATCTGTCTCATTTCAACAGATTAATCGCTGAAACTTCTTGGCCAGAGGAAAAAAGAGCAGCTCTCTTTTATCAAGGTTTAAAGGACGATCTAAAAGATGTTCTGGCACAAATTGATCCCCAACCTGTAATTTGCTCTGAATTGATTAATCTTACGCTGCGCTTAGACCATAGACTCTCTGAACGGAGATCAGATAAAAAAAGAACGGATAAACCAAGTTGGAGATCAGAAGCTAAATCTAGGCCTCAATTTGCAAATTCTGAAACTGGTTCAGAGCCAATGGAAATAGGAACTTTAAGACAACCATTGTCTAAAGATGAGAAAGATAATCGTCGAAAGAATGGACAATGCCTTTATTGTGGCCGAAAAGGTCACTTCGTGAAGGACTGTTTAACGAAACCAAAGGGAAAATTTCCTAACTCTAGTAAATCAGCTGCTCTGGAAAAAACAGATCCAAAATCGGAAAACTAACTGGCCCAAGATGTTTGAAGGGAGATCTCTTGGGTACTATTGCCTTCCCTTCTGTGAACTCATGCGTTTCTAACTACAAAGCTCACTTCAGGTTAGCTGTACAAATCAGGTTAATTCATGAAACATGCCAAATGGAAGTTTTAGTCGATTCTGGAGCTACAGGAAATTTTGTAGATTTAGAAACAGCCCAGCGTTTAGGAATCATCTGTGAACAAAAAGAGACTCCAGAAATAGTGCAAGCTGTGGATGGAAAAATTCTAGCTGGAGGTCCAGTAACCATGCAAACATCTAAAGTTGCTCTGTTCTGCGAAGATGCTAAGCAACAAGTACATAAGGAAGAGCTTCAGTTTGATGTGATCCAAGCACCCCAGTATGGTTTCATTTTAGGAATGCCTTGGCTTTGCTTACACAATCCAACCATAGATTGGCGAAAGAGAGAACTGGTTTTCCTATCTGATTTTTGTCATTCGTCTTGTCTCAATACCTCAAAACCAATTCTGAGTCAATTGGCCACAGCTGAGGAAAAAGAAACATTGTTACCAAAAGTTTACAAGGACTTCGCAGAAGTTTTCAGTGAAGCTAAGGCAGCCATCCTTCCTCCTCATCGAAGCTATGACTGTCAAATCGATCTTGTACCTGGATCTAGTGTACCAAATTGTCGCATTTATGCTTTATCTGAAAAAGAGAATCAACATCTAAGACAATATCTCGATCAATATCTTGAAAATGGATTCATCCGCCCCTCCAAGTCTCCGGCAGCGTCTCCTTTATTTTTCATTCCGAAAGCTAATGGGGAATTGAGGGCTTGCATCGATTATAGGGCGTTGAACAAAATCACAGTCAAAAATAAGTACCCATTGCCTCTCATCCCTGTTCTATTGGACCAAGTTAAAAAGGCAAAAATCTACACTAAGTTGGACCTCAGAGGAGCCTACCATTTGGTTCGTATCAGGCAAGGGGATGAATGGAAGACTGCTTTCAAAACCCGATATGGATTGTTTGAGTACTTGGTGATGCCATTCGGGCTGTGCAATGCACCAGCTGCTTTTCAGTTTTTTTTGAATGATGCCTTGAAAGAGTTTCTAGATCTCTTTGTTATTGTCTATATAGACGATATTTTGATCTACTCAGATTCTGAATCTGAACATGAAGGTCACGTCAAAAAGGTTTTGAGCACCCTGCAATCTCATAATTTGTACTGCAAATTATCTAAATGTGATTTCCATGTTCATGAAGTTGAATTTTTAGGAGTCCTCCTCACTCCAACTGGCATGAAAATGACAGACAGAAAGATCAAGGCTGTTGCTGATTGGCCCACTCCGACATCTGTTCGAGACATTCAGTGCTTTTTGGGATTTGCAAACTTTTACCGCCGCTTCATTGATCACTTTTCTGCTGTAGTAGCTCCCATCACACGATTGTTGAGAAAGAAGGTGAACTTTGAATGGTCCACAGAAGCTGAACTTGCATTCCAGAAGTTAAAAAAGGCCTTTACTGAAGCTCCAGTTCTCATGCATCCCAATGTGGAGGAACCCTTTATCATTGAAGCTGACGCCTCTGATGTAGCTATAGCAGCCATCCTCTCTCAAAGACATCACACCACTGGACAAATGCATCCGGTTGCTTATATGTCTCGAAAATTAAATCCCGCAGAGCAAAATTATGTAATAGCTGAAAAAGAACTATTAGCTATTCTAGAAGCCTTTAAAGAATGGAGACATTACATAATGGGAGCGAAAGTTACTGTAACCGTGTACACTGATCATAGAAATTTACAGTTTATGAGCTCAGCCAGAATGTTGACCCCGAGACAACTCAGGTGGATGATGTTCTTTGCCGAATATGACTTCATAATTACCTTCCGTCCAGGCCAAGACAACAAGAAAGCTGATGCCCTGTCCAGAAAAGACTCTTCTTTGCATCGCTTTGAAGGAACTCCTCAACCAATAATCGATCCAGGCAAAGTAATTAATGTACTTTCGGCAGACCAATTTTTGGAGAATATTCATGAAAACTTTCCTTCTTCTCTGTGGAAATCATGGTTGAACTCCAATGCTAACCAAACCATCAAAGAAGGGATACCTTTCCATGGAAAACAAGTTTATCTGCCCTCTTTGCAATTACAAGAAACTGTGTTTAACTGGTTACATTCACATCCTATGGCCGGGCATCCAGGCCCTCGGAAGACTGTGGAGAAAATACAAAAGATTTTTTGGTGGCCAACGCTGCAAAAGGATGTGCTGAAAATGGCTAATGATTGTGAGATCTGTGCAAGATTTAAATCCGATCACACTAAGCCTAAAGGTTTTCTACAGGTTCTACCGACACCAACTGAACCATGGAAACATATTTCTTTGGACTTCATTACTGATCTACCACCAATTCAACACCATACTGTAATTCTAGTGGTTGTGGACAGTTTAACCAAATATGCTCATTTCATCCCTTGTAAACAGCTACCCACTGCGGGACAGTTAGCACAAATATTTCTGCGACATGTGGTGCGCTTACATGGACTGCCTTCAGTATTGCTTTCGGATCGAGGGTCTCAATTCTCTTCCAAATTCTGGCAGCAATGGTGTAAAGATCTACACATCACCTCCAACATGTCCACTAGTTATCACCCCCAAACTGATGGGCAGACTGAAAGACTGAACCAAACTTTGAAACAATACTTGAGGTGTTATGTTACGGACTCTAAGAAATCTTGGTTGGATTTGCTTTGGATTGCTGAATTTGCGTATAACACTTCGCCACATTCATCAACCGGTTCCTCTCCGTTCCAGGCACTCTATGGCTATGAACCTAACGCCATACCATTGACTATGGCTAAAGATGATGGTGGTGTACCAGCAGTTAGAGACTCTGTACAACTCATGCAAGCTATTCACCGTCAAATTCAGGAGCGCTTGTTGCAAAGCAAGAAGAAATACAAAGAGCAATATGACAAAAAACATCGTTCAGGTCCTGTGTATGCCCCTGGGGATAAAGTTTGGTTGTCTACCAAGAACTTGAACTTCAAGCACAAAAGCATGTTTCAACCTAAGTACATTGGTCCTTACCCAGTTCTTCGACAGGTGAACCCTGTGACATTCAAGTTGTTGTTGCCTAAGTCTCTAAGAATTCATCCAGTGTTTCATACTTCCCTCCTTAAACCTGCTACTCAGAATCTGGCTCCCCGTCCAGCTCCGATTTTGGTTCATGGTAATTGGGAGTATGAGGTGCGAGACATTTTGGATTCTAGACGTCGGGGTTCCAGGTTGTGGTATCTTGTCTCCTGGAAGGGATACGGTGCTGAAAATGATTCCTGGGAGCCGGCTGCGAATGTTCATGCCCCACGCTTGGTGCGCCGTTTCCACCTCCTCCACCCTCTAAAGCCGGGCCCTAGACCACTCTTGGGAGGGGGGTGTAATGTCAGGGCTAGGGTGGCTTGTGGTCTAGGGCCCGCCCCACTCTGCATTCGGAGTTGCCCTTGTGGCAAAATGCATCAGTCCTCTTTGGGAGGGCGTTGGTGGCTGATGTGCTTTAAACCTGCTTGTGCTGTTAGGTTGTATCCCTGTTTGTAGGTTTGTGCAGGTTTTCCTGTCCTTTGGCTGCTGTTTGCTATGTTTCCGCCTAATGCGTGAAGTTTCGCATGCTCACGCGTAATGAGTGAGGTTTGGCATGCTCACGCGTAATGAGTGAGGTTTGGCATGCTCACGCGTAATGCGTGAGGTTTGGTAGCCCGGTCGCAAACGTGGGCGCCGTAAGCACGTTGGCTTACGCGACCGCGCCCTGTCTCCTGTGCTCACTATTCTGGAATCGTCTGGGGAGTGGCTGTGTTCTCTTCTTGCTCCCTCTCCCATTTGCAGAGTCCCAGCTGTTTTTGACGAAGGATTCCATCGGAGGCCTTGAGGATCGTTTCCAAGGGGCGTGTCAGTATCCAGCTTGCTCCTTGTGCAAGGTCATCGGTTGGAAGAGCCATTTCGGGGACGTTTGTCCTTCAAAGGTAGTAGAGTAGGTCGTACTCTACAGGTAGGACTTATCAATCCTAGTTCTCGGCGCTAAAGTCCTTTGAGTATACTTTCTTGATTCATATTTGATAAAACTAATAGTTTATGTTATGAGGAATAATTAAAAGCACAGAAGTGTGAAATCATTGATATATTTTGCTCTTTGAAAACTGCGTTTACATCTTGTTGCTGGCAAGAGATGTTTAACTTAAAAGTGCAAAGTATGTGAAAGCGCGTGCATTCATTTTTAAAACTGTTTGTTTTTGCGCAACTCTTTCTTTGAAATGTCTTTAGGGAGAAAAGGTCAAGAGGAGTTTTAGCTATATCTGAAGACAAATATAGCAGTGTGATTTTGTATTGGTTTGCTCACAGAGTTTTGGTAAAGAGGTTATTTACTAAGGAGTGAGTTTTGTTTTTGCTTAAAGAGAATCTGTCGCAATTCACAAGAGAATAACAAAATTATGATAAGAATGTTTTGTCGCTATTCACAAGAGAATAACAATATGGTGAAAAGGTTGTTGTGAAAGATTTGGTATTTATTATCAAGAAGTCTAATGTATCTTCAGTGTCTGTGATTAAGCAACAGGTTTTTGCAGAATAATTCAGCTTTGGCTCTAGGTTCCAAAGCCAATTTAGATTTACGGAATGTGTTGTTACTAACTTTTCCTTTCCAGATCTCCTTCCCTGCTGTCCCCTTCCTAACTCCCTTTTCCCCCCCGCTTGATCACTCCAAGATTCTGTGTAGTAATTACATTCGGAATTGGAGGTATCGAGAGGTGGGTCTTTATAACTTCACGACAGATCCTGAGGAAAGCGTCGCCTTGACAGTTGTTGAGTACACTCCCGCGAAGGTTTCTGGCAAAAATGTTTTTTTTAAATTGTTAAATATCGGGCCCCCGGTCCCCCAGGGCCCTCATAATCTTTCCAATACTGGACGTTTTCAGTTTTCGGTGCGACTCGCTTTTGAAATGACCATCAACGAAGCACAAGGACAATCGCTGCAAGTGTGTGGACTAGATTTGGAGAATCCGTGCTTCTCACAAGGACAACTGTATGTGGCCAGCTCACCCGTCGGAAAACCTTCTGATTTAGTCAAGAATGCACCAGACGGAAAAACAAAAAAAAACGTGTATCCACAAGCACTCGAATAAATAAAGAGAATTAAAACAACACTTTCCCATGTTTTCCATATTAAAATGAATATGTTTCAATAAAAATGACACAATGTAAATTGAATGTTATCATAACAAGTTTCCTTAAATTTCCTTTCCTCTGAGATCGCAGCAATGTGCGACGGGTAAGCTAGTATTCAATAAAATTGACATGGGGGTTCCATTCCATCGACTGCTCAATGATGTGCTAAGTTTTGCAATCTGGTCTGTGCAGGATCTGTCTTTGCAGAAGCCAGCTTGCTCATCTTGCAACTGTGCATCAACTTGTTCCTTTATTAAGTTCAGGATGACTCTGTTAAACACTTTGCCTGGGTTTGATAGAAGAGTTATCCCTCTGTAGTTGGCTCCCTTAATCAGTGTTAGATATGGGGGTCTCTAGTTGGCAGAGGTAGGTACCTTTGTCCAAGTAGGGACCCTTACGTCCAGTCAGTGTAAGGGGGTACAGCATTTGTCAACACATATAGTAACCCAGTGACAGCACTACAGATGGACACCACACAAGTTGTAGTATAAAAATAAGTATTTTTACATAGACTTAACACAAGACCAAAAATAACAAAAACACACAATACTGGGGCATATGCATCAACATTCGGTAATACACGTCGGTAATAGCGAAAAATAACGAATCGCTATTAAGGACATGCAAACCGCGATGCATCAAACAAATCGGTAAAATTTACAGATTCGGTAAAAATCTCTATTAAATTGCGAAAGTACGCCCGCAAGAGTAGCAAATACCGAGTTAGCTAATACCGATTCGGTATTAGTGAATCCGGTATTTGCGACTTCGGTAATAGCAAAAACGGGAAAATTACGTGACGCTTCCGAGGCGGCCCAATGACATCACAACCAGGAAGTAGGACAGCCACGCTGCATTATGTGTTCGGAGTTGCACTGAGGAGGAGGCAGAGCACAGGAGCTGAGGACCAGCACAGAACCTGTAGCAACCAGGACAAGGCAAGCAGGACAAGATGCAGAAGGAGGCCCCCCAGCAGGGAAAGGACACACACCGAAAGCGAAAAAGGAAGTTTTCTGATAAGGAGCTGGAAATCCTAATTGAGTGTGTGACCAGCAACAATGACCGACTGTTTGGCAAGTTGTCGCTGAAGGTGCCAGAGGCAGAAAAACGCAAGATTGGGCTGCGCATCAAGGACAAGGTAAATGCCTGCGGAGTCACCCACTGCAGCATCGACGACCTAAAAAAACGGTGGTATGACCTGCGGAAGAGGGCCAAGAAGAAGATTGCGCAGAGGGCCAAGGATGCTGCTGGCACAGGAGGGGGCACATCCAATGTGACGCCAAACACAGCCCTGGAGGATCTAGTGGAGTCCACCATAGAACCGGAAGCTATTGTGGGGGTCACACGTCTGGACACCTCTGGTGCTGTGGAAGGAGGACAAGGTAAGAAGCATTGCAGCGTAACAATGCAGCGTGTACTAAGTCCCTGCCCAATCCCCCATGCCAGACCCAGTGCCCATGTAGCGTTGCCCTAAACATATACCCTCACCAATGTGTTGCACCATGGGAGTTGTAGTCCATACATGATTGGGTGCATGCCAGAGCCCAGAGATGAATACAGCAGCAAAGGGCCAAATGTAAGACAGAAAATGTTATTTATTGTTAGATGCCATAGCTATTTCCACATACTATACCATGATAATAACTATGCACTGTTTCACACACAGATGCATCCCCCATCGATTCTGACGACAGTGCCCGCCTCGTCATCTCTGAGACGCCAGTGTTGTCAGAAGCAGAGTGCTCACAGGGAGCTGAAGCCAGGTCCTCCCCTTCACCACCACGGCGGACAACACCTCCACCATCCCTTTGGTCCAAGACACCACCACCACCACCACCACCACCATCCTCGCGGTCCAAGACACCACCACCACCACCACCACTCCGCAGAGCCGCAGAGCAGATGTTCCCTCCCTGCCCGTGATAGAATCGAATCACAGTTCAGCACCCCCAAATGTTCCACGCCAGGCTGTCGTCACTCCAACCAGCCAAACTTCAGCACGACAGCGCATCAGGCAGAGGGCTGTGCCCCCGGGTCGGGCTGCTGTAAGACCAGTCGATCTGTCCGAAGGTTACGGAGTTGTGGAGACCCAGATGCTGCGTGTCCAGCGCCTGCAGGGGAGACACATGGGTGCCATGAAACTCTCCATGACCAAGCTATGCAACAAACTTGGCAACATGACTGACGCTGTGTGTGAGCACACCACTGCCGTAGCTGCTGGCAACAATGAAATAAAGCTTTGCCTGCAAGAACTGACACATGCCGTAGTGGCAGGCCAACAGAGTGAGCGGCGGCGTCACAGGCAGATCATGCTGGCAGTGACTTCAACCAACAAGGCCATTAATAAGCTCTGCAACAGCACGGCTGTGCTGTCCCGCAGGTCCGTGTCCCTGCAAGTGGACCTAGGTCATTATTGTGGGGATGTGGCAAAGGCCCTTGAGAGGGTGACCACTGCAGTGGAGCAACTGCAGCCTGGGCCAGCCAGTGTCAGCATACTGGGAGCGGAAGAGGGGAGTGAGGCAGCCTCCGGTGTCAGCAGCGTCTCCCTGTCGGACACCAGCGGGAGGAGGCGCAGTGGCCGCAATGCAACTGCCACAGACTCCCATCGTGTAGAAGCCAAGGAGTCACAGGACAAGAGACTGGGGGTACGCGGCAAACGGAAGTGAACATGTGTCAAAGTTACACTGTCCTTGGTGACGTAACCATGGCCAGACTTAAGTGCCGCACGCATCACCCGTCCTGAGGAGGGACAATTTAAGTTTGACTTTAACTGCAGCAGCAGCATGTTTGTGTTACGTTTATCTGCACCAGTCAGGTGTCCATGCCCATTAAACCCTTGCAAATCAGATCCTGTTGTCAAGTCACTCTCTTACCTGTCTCAGAAATGATTCCGTGTGATGTATGTCCGCCTCCGTTGCCCTTCAGCTGTGTTGGGCACATGCGCCTGTCGGTGTTGGGGGGGTGGTTCGTGCTGTGCACGTAGGCCATCCTCTCCGTCCACCTCTATGGGTATCCCCCTGCGTGTGGCGATGTTGTGCAGGATGGCACACACAGCAATGATCTGGCAGCAGGTCACTGGGTCGTACTGCAAGGCACCTCCAGTCTTGTGCAGTATTCGGAAGCGGCTCTTGAGGATGCCGAATGTACGCTCAACCACATTCCTTGTGCTGATGTGTGCTCTGTTGTAGCGCTGCTCTTGCGGTGTAGCTGGGTTGAGGTAGGGAGTGAGTAGACATTCACGCAATGTGTATGCGCTGTCACCTGCAGGATGGGGAGAGAATGGTCATCAGCATGATTGCAAATATACATGTGGGGATGGAGTGGGTGGAGAGTACGATGATGCATCAATATGTACCTAGTAGGTGTCCCTCTCCAAATTCACCGTTGATCAGGCGCCTGTGGAGGCCACTGTGACGGAATATGTAAGCGTCGTGTGTGCTCCCGGGGAATTGGGTTACAAGGTCCGTAATGATGTACTTGGCATTGCACACCACCTTCACATTTATAGAGTGATATGACTTCCAGTTGGGGAAAATGTATTCGGTGGCTGATGGAGGACAGATGGGGACATGCGTGCAGTCAACACACCCTATGACATGGGGGAATTGTGCCACCTGGTAGAATTTCCGTTTGGTGCGGGTCAGCTGCTGGGGGGTTGTGGGGAAGGTGATGTGGCGATTTATTAATGTCAGCATGGCCTCTAGGAACCGGTGGAAGAAGCGTGATAAAGCGCTTTGCGACACGCCTCCAGTCTCAGCTATTACCCCCTGGAAGCTTCCAGAAGCAAGCAGGTGCAGGCAGCATAGGACCTGCACATGGGCTGGTATGGCGTTGGTCCTACAGGTCTCGTGCTGCAGTAATGGTTCCAGGTCTGCTATTAGGCGCATTATCATGGCACGGTTGAGTCTATACTTGTCGTACACCTGTTCCTCGGTCTGCCCCAGCAAAGTGATGCGCACCCTGAAGATCCTGTCCTGGATCATCCTCCTGCGCTGGGCCTGGGCGTTGATCCTCCTCCTCCTAGCAAGCACGTAGAGGGCAGCCATTTTGGTTGACATGTGGGGTTTCCCAGGGCCTTTTTGAAGGGTTACTGATTGTCAGCACCTGATGTTGGGGTTGTAATTCTTTTTGTTTGTCCTTCAGTTTACTTTACCTCCTGATTGTGATTCCCCTTATTTTGCTCATGCTAAATTGCGATTATCTGGATTTTCGGTATTAGCGACTTTTCATGCATACCATTGCGATTCTTTATTAGCGATTCGGTATTACCGAGGTCAGCTTTGGGGTTTGGTAATTCCGATTGTCTGTTTTGCGATTCGGTAATTTACCGCGGGATTTATTAGCGATTCTTTATTTTTTCCCGATTGATTGTTTAATGCATAGCATTTTCTGGTTTTGCGTAAGTGTGGGCGGCCAGCTACGCTCCGTTTGCGGAGTGTGCGTAGTGCCGCCTACTCCGCATTTTGCGGAGCCGGCGGAGCCAGGCGGCACTACGCACACTCCGCAAACGGAGCGTAGCTGGCCGCCACCCGCCTCCCTCCCGCCCTCCCTAAATACTTTAAAGTAAAGGAATAAATTAATTTAAAACGCACTTACCTTGCCGGCCGCTGCCCGCCGCGTCCCCGGGGCTCGCTATCTTCCGTCTTCGTCTTCTTTCGTAATGCGCATGCGCGGGCGGCCGCGCATGCGCATTTCTCGTGAGAAATGCGCATGCGCGGCCGCCCGCGCATGCGCATTACGAAAGAAGACGGAAGATAGCGAGCCCCGGGGACGCGGCGGGAAGCGGCCGGCAAGGTAAGTGCGTTTTAAATTAATTTATTCCTTTCATTTAAAGTATTTAGGGAGGGCGGGAGGGAGGCGGGAGGCGGGTGGCGGGGCTGGCGGCCGGGTGGTGTTTGCGGAGTGGGGCTACGCGGAGTGCGGAGGTGGGCGTAGTTTCTCGCCCACTTCGCGTAGCTCCGCGAAGCCCCACTCCGCCAACTCCGCCCAGGGTTAGTTTTGCGTTCGGTATCGGCCTGTTTTACCGATTCACAGTTTTACCGGGAGGTATTTCCGTTGATGCATCTGCCAGACTGTACTTTAAAAATGGTTGAAATAGTTTAGTTCTCTTTAGATGTAAAAGGTGACACTTTAAGTTCAATATACCTTTGGATGCGTAACGCTATACAACAAAAGAGTTGCTGGTTCTTCCCGCGTGGGGAGGTGATGCGTCGGTTTCTTACTGCACTTCCGTGGCAATGTGACCAGTAGCGCTGTGATGCGATGAAGATCCGGTGAAATGAAACAAAATGGCATCTCCTTCTTGATACGACAACAATGCGTGCACACCCGATGGCCATGCAGTAACACAACGATTCTTCTGAGCCGCGACTGACCCTGCAACACGCTTCTCTGGTGCTGCGACGGCATCTGCTGCGACAGCGACACTCTTCTCTGGTGATGCGAGGCGCTTCAGGTGATGCGATGGTGACAGCGGCGGCACGTTTCTCTGGTGATGCAACGCTGTCTGCTGCGCCGGCGACACTCTTCTCCGGTGATGCGACGACAACTGCAGTGACACGCTTCTTCGTCTTTCAGCTCCCAGCGACACGCAGACTCTTAGAAGGCCCAGCTCAACAGCAGGCACTTCAATTCCCAGCAAGGGAAGGCAGGGGAGCTGATTGATGAGGTCTGTTGTCCCTGAGACTTCAGCAGGATTCAAGCTCTATCTCAAGCCCTTGGAGATCCTTTACAAGTTGATTCGAAAATAGCACAAAGTTCTTTCTACTTTCTTTGGGAGTCAGGCAACCACTGCAGGCCAATCCCTCAAATAGCACCCAGCTTAGGGATAGTCTCCTCCTCAGTTTCTCTGGTTCTTCTCCTCAGCAAAGGTTCTTCTTTTTTCCCAAAAGTGATCTAAAGTCCTGGAGTTTGGGTCCCCTCTTTTTTTTTGTTTAAGAAATTTGTATTAAGCATTAAAAAGTGATACAAGAAACATGTCATGAAAAATTAGGAAAAAGTACATATGAATATAATAATAATTAAAAGACATCAATCTATAGGAATTTATATAGAGAAAAGAAAGGTATGAAAAGATAGAAAGGAGAAAGAAGAAAGGAAAGGAGTGTAAAGGAAAAAAGAAAAGGAGGAAAGCAGAAGACAGGGAAAGAGAAGAGGGGAGAGAGAGGGGAAAAAGGAAGTAGAAATAAGGGATCATGAGGGACAAGGAGCACGCGGTAAGGGAGAAGGATTGGAAGAGAGATAGGAAGTAAAGGGAAGCCATAATAAGTCAGATTTAATTTTCAAAGGAATAGAGGTAGAAGAGGCTATAGAAATTCTATGTTTGTCACATATATAATTCCACCATGTGTGGACCGAGAGTTTCGAATTATCTTTCCAACACGATAAAATAACTTTAAATGCAAGTGCAATAAAAAGGTCTAACAACTTAGCAGAAGAGGGTGTATCAATATCAATATCATCAGATAAAGAACCTAAAAATATGTGTATAAAAGACAATTGTGAAGAAAGAGATAACATTTTCATACATATATTCCAAACATCAGTCCAGAAAGATAAAACTGGGGAACAATGGTAAAGTTGGTGATGTAGAGTACCAGGAACTTTGGAACAGGACCAACATAAAGGAGAGGAGGTTGGAGAAAATTTATGTATAGTAACCGGGGTAATAACAACTCTGTGGTAAATAAAAAGTAAGGATTGGGTAATGCGTGCAGCAACAGAAACTTTGAAGAGTCTAGACCATAAACGATCCCACAATGCAGTGTCAAAAGAGACATCAAGATCAGTTTCCCAAGCAGTCTCTACTGTAGACTTAGATCGAACAGAACAATTAGATATTAAGAGTGAATATACAAGAGCAGCTTTAGGTTGTTGGGTAGAAAAGAGAGGGTAAAGTGGAGTGACAGGAGTGAAAGAGGAAAAAGAAGCAGAGGAAGAAGATAAAGAGGATAAGTGAGATTGAATAGCAGAGATTATAATAGAATATTCAGCAAGAAAAGAGGAGGGTAAGTTAAATCTAGTTTGTAAATCTACAAAAGAAAGAAGAGTAGAATCAAGAAAAAACTGATGTACAAACATTATATCCTTTTCTTTCCAGTGTTTAAAGTAGAATGATTTACCTTTATATCTAAGAAATTTGTTGTACCAAACTACAGATGATAAAAAACATTGTAGAGGGGAAAGGGAAGAGGAAAAAATATTTTGTAAGGTAGATTGGCAGTATTTCAGAATAGGATATTTGGATATAAAGGTACAATTTGACATGAAAGGAACATGTTGAAATGAGAAATCTTTTAAAAAAGAGCGTTCCAGGAGCACCCATTTAGGAACAGGAGTATCAAGGAAATCATATGCCAAGGAGAAGGATTGTTTGATAAGGAAGGCAGAATGATAAGAGCCAAAATCAGGGAAACGAACACCACCTTCATTTTTAGGACGAACCAGCTTATGTAACCCAATGCGGGGATGTTTATTATTCCACAAAAATTTTGTGCATATAGAATTGATACGAGAAAAATAGGATTTAGGGATTTTGAAGGGGAGCATAGAGACTGTATATAAAACATGAGGGGTAATCATCATTTTGATGGTGTCTAATCTACCCCACCAAGAAAGAAATAGGGGAGACCAAATCTGCAGAAGGGATTGAATTTTCTTAATTAACGAGTCAAAAGTTATTTTAAGGGTATCTTTTAGGGAGGAAGAAAACCATATGCCGAGGTACTTAATTTTAGAAGGACACCATGCAAAGTCAGTATTATTAAACATATATTGAAAACACAAAGTGTTAAGGGGAAGCACTTCTGTTTTGGATAAATTGAGCTTATAACCTGATATTGAGGAATATAACTGAACTTCATCTAAAAAGGGTGGGAGGGATGATTCGGGATTGGACATGTAGATGAGGACATCATCAGCGTACGCTGAGAGTTTAGTTTCGACAGAGGAGAATTTTAAACCAGTAATATGGGGGTTGGAACGAATACGTTGTAAAAAGGGTTCAAGGCATAAGATAAACAATAAAGGAGAAAGGGGACAGCCTTGTCTTGTGCCTCTTGTTAAAGAAAAGAATCTGGAAAATTGATTGTTAACAAAAATGCTGGCACGAGGGGAGGAATAAAGGAGTTTGACTAACGCTATAAAATTTGGACCAAAACCAAACCAAGTAAGGGTTCGAAACATGTACTGCCAATTAATACGATCAAAAGCTTTTTCAGCATCTAGGGATAGGGCTGCTAATGGGGTTTTGACATTTTTACTGTGAGAGAGGACATTGGAAAAAAGACGGGCATTATCTGCAGCAAGTCTGCCCTTAACAAACCCCACCTGGTCTGTGTTGATTAAGCGAGGGATAATGGAATCAAGGCGAGAGGCAAGAATTTTAGCAAAAATTTTACAGTCATAATTAATTAAGGATATGGGGCGGAAATTTTTACATTGGGAATGATCCTTATCGGGTTTCGGGATGATGACAATGAGGGCATCCAAAAATGACCCAGAGGCCTTAGCCTCAAAAATAAAAGAATTAAATAATTGAAGGAGTTTGGAAGCAAAAAAAGAATGAAAGGAGGAGTAAAATTCAATTGGTAGGCCATCAGGACCAGGAGCTTTTGATTTCTTAAGGGAATGAATAGCTGAGGTAATCTCTTGAAGAGTAATTTCACGTTCTAGGTGTGAAAATTCAACAGGAAGGGCTGGGGGGGAGGGAAGGCCTTCAAAAAAAGTTGTTAAGTTAGCGTCAGAAGGATGAGTGTCATCTGTATATAAGGCTTGATAGTAGTTGTGAAAAACTTCAGCAATGTCTTCATCAGAGGTGACCAGCTTGTTGAGTGAGTCATTAAAAATTGGACCGACAGCTTTGCGTTCAGATTTGATTTTCAAGTAATTGGCCAACATTTTACCTGCTTTGTTCTGACCCCCATGATATTTAGATTTTATTTTAAGGAGGGTATGACAAGCTTCATTAGTTATAATTTTATTAAGAGCTGTTTTGGCATGAATCAAATCCTGAAGGGCAGATGGGGATTTGGAAGAGAAATAAGTATGTTCAAGTGTTTTAATATGTTTAAGTTGGTCTTCATATTTTTGCTTGTTAAGCTTCTTTTTGGCAGAAACATAGGAAATCGTAAAAGCACGAAAAGAAGCATTAAAAGCATCCCAAGTATTAGGAATGGAGGTATCAGTAGGGTCATTTAAGGAAAAATATTCATTAAAAAACTCAGTACATTTTTTCATAAAAGTGGCATCAGATAAAAGAAAAGAGTTAAATTTCCAACGACTAAAATTAGAGGGACTAATGGATAGATCCAGGGTAGTATAAACTGGTGCATGATCAGAAATAAAAATAGAGCCAATAACAGATTTTTGAAGGGAGGGAAGAAGAGACTTACTAATCATAATATAATCAATCCTTGAACGTGTATGGTGGACATTAGAAAAAAAAGTATATTCCAGTAAATCAGGATTACACACTTTCCACGAGTCATATAGAGGACGAGAGGCAATGGCAGATTGAAAAGCCTTATGGGTTTTATCAGGTTGAAATTTACTCGAAGACAAGCGATCTGAAAAAGGGTCCAACCATTGGTTAAAATCACCAGCAACGATGAAGTTAGGACAGTCAATGGATGCAATAAGCAATTTAATGTCTTTCCAAAATTTGGGGTCTGGACGAACAGGGCCATAAATATTCAATAGGACCATCGTCTTGTTGTGAATAACAACCTTTGCCATTGCCCAACGACCTTCATCATCATTTTGAGAGGAGATAATTTGTGCATTTAAAGCCTTGTGAAATAATATAGCGACCCCTCCTTTTTTGTTGACCGCAGGAGAAAACACAACCTGACCCACCCATTGTCTCTTTAGTTTAAGGGAGTCAATGTCCGAGCAATGAGTTTCCTGAAGAAAGACAACCTGTGAATGAAATTTGGTTAAGTGAGACAATACCTTCTGACGCTTGACAGGATGACCAAGACCACGAACATTCCAAGAGACAAAATTACACATGTCGGAAGGAGGGAAGAATGGGCGAAGAGTTGAGGCAACACACAGCAAGGAGATCACTACATAAGGGAAGACAAAAAATAACAGTTAAACCTTGGAGTAGGAGAACGCTCATTTCAAGAAGGGAAAGAAGAATCAAGCAGCAAGAAAAGAAGAAACGGAGAAGTAAAGAAAACAGCAGAGGGAGCTTGAGAAGAAGGAAGCGAGGAAAGAGAGAGAAGAGAAAGAAAGAGGAAAGATACATAAAGAAGGAGATAGAATTAGAGAACAGGTCAAGGCACAAAGGCTTGACCTGAGAAGAGAGCAGTAACCAAAACATGTGAGACGCGGGTACACCAGAGAGAGGACATGACCCACGAGCAAACCAGATACGGACATATGAGAGAGGATAAGCACAAGTATGTGAGAAAAGAGTCAAAAACAAAATAGAAAAGGGAGATAAGTTAAGAGAAATTAGATAGAGTGGAGTAGTAATTTAGAAAAGGAAAAACATTGAAAGACGAAAAGGCATTAGCTGGCAGTGTCCATGGTGGAAGGTGAGACACTCATCAAAAAGTCTCGAAGTTTCTGGGGGTCATCATAAGACTTGGTACGCCCATTGTGTGTGATCTTGCAGAAGCAGGGATGAAGAATTCCATACTGAATGTTGAGTTGTCTCATCGTGGGACGAAGATTCAGGAATTCCTTACGTCTAGCATTGGTAGCAGAAGAGAGGTCTTGGGAAATGAAGATGTTGTGACCAGACCACTGGAGACGACGTTTGGCCCTGGCGGCTTTCAGAACAGCCATGAGCTCTGTGAACTCCAAGAATAACATGATGATTCCACGTGGTTTGGTTGCGTTGGAATTGAGACGACCAAGACGATGCGCTCTCTGGATATTGAGAGGATGAGTCGATGGGGAGAGTTCCAAAAGCTCCTGAAGAAGTTTCCTCATAAAAGAGACCATATCGGACCCCTCCAAATTTTCCGGAACACCATAAACGCGTAGGTTGTTGCGTCTATTTCTATTTTCCAAATCTTCGGTGTGTAATTTGAGTTTGTGGATTTCTTGTTCCAAAAGTGGAATTCGAGTTGAGAGATCTTGGACATCGCTGACACGTTGTTCTAAGTTCAAAACCTTATTTTCCATAACCACCCAGCGCTCCTCGATCTGCTGAAGTTTAGCGTTGGTAGCAGTCATAAAGGGTTGGAGACCACGCACCTCCTCAAGGATGGAGTCCAGAACAGGATTAGTTGAAGAGTTAATGGGGGAGGGTGGGTCATTTTTTGGTCTTTTAGGTTTTGTTCCTGTTTGCGATAACTTCGGCGAAGTAGAGACATTTGCCATGATGCAGGATGACAAAAGGGAGCTATGCCCAATAATGCTGTAGAATATGAAGTAGAATGTGGATGCCCAAATGTGATAGGAGCACACCCTGTGGCAAAAAATGGGATACTGAGGAAAAGAAAGGAGTCGTCCAGTGACACACTATTAATCAGTGCGAGGATGAAGTGACAGCCACACGAGGACAAACAAGAGGCATCCACTAAATCAAAGTCTTGACACTATGATAGACCAACAAGGCAGTATGGAATGTCAGATTAGAGGAAAGAAAGCGCCAAAACATTCACAGGTAAGTATAGACAATGCATTAAGGCAGTGGAGGAGACCGATGGTCATTAGAGGTCAGAAGAACAAGAAATTTGAAGTAGCGTTGAGGTATCCATCACATTCCTTGAGCATATCAATAGTAGAAAGCTAGGCATCCAGAGGCACAAAATGGCGGTCGTTCCACCACATAAAAAGGACTGCGCATTTAACTTGAAAGCGGGAACATCATCAAAAGTGAAAAAGAGTCCACAGCAACTCATCAAAGTCGTAGGATCATACGTGGGAACAGAGCCAAGCTAGCGCCAGAGCGAAAGGGGAGAGAGCAGTAACAGCGCTGATAGAACATACGAACCGGCGGCATACAAAATGGCGGCCGTTCGTAGTGCGAAGTGAAGAGATAATTACCATCAAAAATAATTCTTGAAAATGCACTCTTTTCGGTCGGGAAAGCGCTGCATAATGGAGTCCCCACCTTCCGACACTGAAATCTGGTAAGAAAAACCGTCCGAAAGGCAGTTTGACGATTTCTCACGGCATCCGCGGGTTGTCCGAGACGGAGCTCACGGGAGAGACGTCCTCTATCGCCGGCGCGCAAGCCACGCCCCCCCTGGGTCCCCTCTTTTATATTAATTTTCCCTTTGATTTCTGAAGGCAGAGAGGACTTTGCCTAGTCCAAACCAGTCCTAGTCAGTCCTGGAGCACTTTGTTGACAAGATTCCTTCTTTCCTTTCACAGTGTAGGTCAGGGACATCAGACGCACAACAGGAGTTAGAGCCAGCATTGTGGAGGGAAGGCACAGCCCTATTCAGGTCCCAGGTGCAACTCCTCCCTTCCATCTACATGCAGATCTCTCTATGTATCCCTGTGCTGACTCACCCTGTCTCCTGGAATCCCCCAGCCCCTGTCACTCAAACTCCATACAAGGAATACTCAACCTAGCAGAGGCAGGCTTGGATAGTTAGGCAAGAAAATACCTACTTTCTAAAAGTGGTATTTTCAAACACCGAATGTTAAAACCAACTTCACTAAAATATGTATTTGATCATTCTGAGTTCAAGCATACTAAACTCGAATTTCTACCTAGTTCTCTGAGTCAGTTAGGATTATAAGATGTAATAATCAAACTGCCCATTCTGGCCTATGGGGATCAGATAGCCTTGCAATAGTGAAAAACAAAAATGGCTGTAATTCACTATTAGGACATGCTACACACAGCAGGCATGTCCTACCTTTTACCTACAATGCACACTGCCCTTGGGCCTACCATTGGGGTGACTAATTTGCAGAAAAGGGAAGGTTTAGGGACTGGCAAGTAGGTGCACTTGCCCAGTCAACATGGCAGTATCAGACTACAAACAGGCTCAACAATGGCAGACCTGAGACACACATTTTCAGGCTGCTTCTGTAGGTGGCACAACCAGTGCTGCAAGCCCACCAGCAGCATTTGGTTTACAAGCCCTGGGCACACTCAGTGCACTGTACTAGGGTCTGAAAAGTAAACCAAACAAACCAATCATGGAATCACTAATCCGTACATCAATTTACCATAGGAAGCACTTGCACTGTGGCACTGAATAGCACATGAGGCAACAGCAAAACCTGGAAGGGAGACCCACGCAAACAATGCCAGGTCTAACAATCAGGTCACCTTTCTTGGGGATCTTGATGAGATATCTCTCCTTCTAGTCTGATGGTACCTTTTCTTCTTCCCAGATCCTTCCAAACATGGGGCAGATCATGTCTACTGATGTTTCAATGTCTGCCTTTAGTAACTCTGCAGGAATGTTGTCAGGCCCTGTTGTCTTCCAATTTCTCGGATGTTTGATGGCTTGCCATATTTCTTCTCTGGTTGGAAAATTTGCAGTCGATTGGCAAGTCCTTGTCAGCTGATTGTATGTCTGGTGGAGACTGCAGCATGGGCTAGTTCAGAGGGTCTACAGAGTGCCCCACATATCTTCATTGTTCGCCTTTCTTACCCATGATTGTCTTTCCAGTTTTGTGTTTAACAGGTCTTTCTGGCTTGCTGCATGTGCAGGAGAGTTCCCTTGATATGTCGTAAAGTTCTTTCAAGTTTCCATGGCTTACGGCATCCTGGGCTTTTGTGGCTAGACCATGTATGCATCTTCACTTGTCTGCTCCTTAAGCTTCTCTTTGCTTCCTTTCACTTTTTCTGCCATTATTGAGCTTGTGTTGACTGCAGCTTTCTTTTCCTTTCTCTCTTGGATTTTGTGGAGAGTCCCAATGGATATCTATTCTTTATGCTGGTGTTTATTGGAACCTAGTACTCAGTACCTCCTGACAAGTGGATGTCACTCTACCATCTTCCTCAAAGATGCACAGAAACTGAGTAAATAGTCAGTCACCCTTAGTAACAAGTTTGAAGTCTTACAAGAAATTGCTGTTGACAGAGACCCAATAGAGAGTCAGTTGGAGAGGATCAAAGTAAAAAACAGTCATATAGCACTCCGCACATTAACACACTAAGTTAATTTGTTATAGAAAGAGTGAACTGCTTTGCTATACAGGGCACTGTCTTATCTAATTCACCATAAGCTTTGACTCTGATTATTACGATGACCACCTGAGGGGCAGATTTCTGTCAATCAGTGGTGCCATGATTCCCCCACTTTAGCAGCTAAAGTACGGGTTGCCGATGGACTTTTTGGCTTGGAAACCCTGGTCCCACTTAAAGGTTTGCTTTGTACTGGCCTCTTCTGCCTACACCTGCAGCCAAAGCTCATAAAAATGGTTTAAAACAATGCTCCCTGCAAGTCTGGAAAGTGAAGGACAAGTTTGCTAAGCAAGCAAAGTCGATTGAAGGAGATAAAGAAATGAAGCAAACATGGAATAAACAGCCACGGCCGGTGGTAGGTGTAACTGCAGGGCGGTGACGTAGGGAGGGGGAGGGGCAGGGTAGGGGGTTGTAATGTATGGATTACGGACTTTAACAGGTAAGTAAACATATAAATAAATAACACGAATTTCGTTGTGTGCACTGCATCACCAAATGTGATGCAGCGCGCGCAACGAAATTCATTTTATTTATTTATATGTTTACTTACCTGTTAATGTCCGTAGTTTGTGCAGGAAGCGGTGAATGAACTCGAGACACAGGAGCAGAAAGAGTGTGTGAGAAAGAGAGAAAGAAGGGGAGAGCTGGCAACAGACATATAAAGAGGGAAGACCTGTGCAAGCAGAAGGCACCCTAAGAAGAGGAGGAGAGCATGGGTTTGAGGGACGGAAACCTTGAAAAGGCACAGGAAAGAAACTGGCTCAGAACATGTGAGAAGGCAGTAGAGAGGCGATAGGGAGTGTGAGAGAGGGTAGAGAGGGGGCAGTGGGATTGCAAGATGAGAAGGAGTAGTGGCAGTGTGAGGGAGAGATGAGAGGCGCAGTTGTGTGAGGGAGAGTTGACAGGGTTGGGGCTAGTGCAAGGGAGAGATACAGTGTGCACCAAGGGACAACACGCCCAGATAATGTGCATATGGAACGATTACCCACTTGATGAGACACCGGCAGAGAGACTAAATAAGTGGAGACTAAATAAGTGAAGAGGCTGCATCAGGAAAGAGACACCACCCACAGAGCAGAGGTTGTACCAGCTGACAGATTCCACCAGCGAAATCAGCGAAATAGTTAATAAAAACAATAGCAAAATCTTGAATTTCATGCCATACAATTCCCAAGTATGACCATATTCAGAAGTGTATACACATATAATCACCAACAATGACACATTGGTTACATTCAAAACCTGCCAATACAGACATGAAAGAAAAGTAATATGACACTAAACAAACAAACAAAAAGAGAGACATACAACAAGGAACAATAAAGTTAGTAATTTTACACCCACGGACTCAAGCAGGAATATTTAGTTTTGAGTATATCTATATACAAACCTCTGCAAATATTAATATCAGAGTACACTCGGGGACGGTCACCCCCTCCAGCACCCTCTAAATCCATTAAAAATCAACTGTTAAATAAGTCAGTACATCATTAAAACCAGGACAAAGGATCATATGCCAATAAAAACGCCATTTTGAAGGCATAACAATTATCAAATTGCTGTCATTGAATCTTGTATGTTTGATAGCTTTAGTATCAGCTTTATCACAGACTTAATAGCTAATTAGGCTGTTGAAAGTAAACCACCAGTTATAGTGGTGTTGGGAAAACCAATGACACACTAGCACTCTTTCAAGAAACCAAAACATGTCCCTGTTGCACACAAACTTTTGTATCAAACTAGCTCAGTTAGCTACAGTGCTAAAACAAGCCTGCCACTGCCGCCAGTTTAATTTGTGTTGGAAGTGGAAGCAGTGATGGTGTCCTAGTTGCTGTGCTTGTGCAAACAGAACAACAAGGCCTGTTGGGACACCCCATGAGTCATGACTCCAAGCTCTACATTCTTCCTTGTGCCTTCCCCGTGGTGACCTGGCCTACCCACATGACCCCTCCATTAGTACACAGTCTACCTTCCTCCAGCCCTGGAAGCCTCTGTTTTAGATCCAATACATTTAAACGCTCAACACTGTCCCCTAAGCTCCCTGCAACAACCGGTCCACAAGCAGGGCAAGAAATTAGAGTAATAAATGTCCAGCTATTTTAAATTCAAGTATGGTGATGTAAGCAAACATGTCTGTTGTGAATAGACAAGCCAAAGGAAAGGTTAGTGAGAAGGCACAGTGAAGGAGATTGCTAAATTATTTACGGTGTACCGAGTCACACGGAAGTGAGAAAGGAAAGGGGGGGCCGCTCGGCCCCAACGCACACATGGCTAGGCCCAGCCCCCCTCCCCCTCCTGATTGGTGGGTCCCACAGTTGACCCGGAAGCGGTGTGAGTGCTTCCGGGTCAA
This sequence comes from Lissotriton vulgaris, assembly GCF_964263255.1. NCBI lineage: Eukaryota > Metazoa > Chordata > Amphibia > Caudata > Salamandridae > Lissotriton > Lissotriton vulgaris. The sequence continues at coordinate 602,749 of NW_028248189.1, read as the reverse complement.
GGGGCGGGACCAGGGGGGTGTTAAGAGGCCTGGGGTGCGCGGGAAGCGCCCTCTTGTACCCGCGCTCCCCAGGCTCGCTCCTCGCCCCGGTGTGGGGCCGATAACTTTTTCCCCACCCACCATCCCTTTTAGCAGAATTTCAGTTTGAATCTTGGTAAGTATCACCGGTGATGATATTGAGCGTTGTATTTAGGTGTGTAATTTTCTTCCTTAGGCCTTTTTCCCGTTTAACAGGCAATATTAGCGTATGATGCATAATTTGCTATGTGATGTGTATTTACTTGTTTTCTCCTTAGGCCTTTTTTCTCTTCATAGGTTTCTTAATGTCGTATTTATTGCACTGGTCAGGCAGTAAGGTCATCATCGGTGAGCCACAATTTTAAGGTCCTTAGGGGACGACACCATTTACGAATGGGGTTGCCCAGGGGGAGGGGCCACTGGTCTCTCCTAGAACTTCAGGGGCAGATATCCGCTTGCTTGGAACTGTGCGGGGGAGGGAATCACGCTTTCCTCGGGCTGGTAGCCACCCCGCACATTCACTATCACGTCAGCAAATGGCGTGAGTGAAAGGGCCCTCCTTTTTGGTTAAATGGAGTTCAAGGTGCGTACGAGGGTAACCAAGAGAGGGACGAACTCTCCCGGTAAAGGGGCCTTGTTGCGCATGCGCACTCAGACGTGAGGCGGCAGCTGGAAAAGAATCTGACACCGGTTAACGGCCTTGCCGTAGGCCCAGAAAATTATTAAAATGCAAAATTGATACGTAGGATGTTAGATTCGGTTAGTAACACGCTGTATTAGACATTTGTTGAGGTTAGCCCTTCATACCTGTCTACTTTGCTGTAAATCTAATGTCTGAATTTTGCATTTAATAATTATGTAAATAATGTTTATTTTATTCATTTTTATTTGTTTTCATATTTTATTAAATATGGCCGGGGGGTCGTGAGACCCCCTGCCTTCCAAAGAATTCTCTCGCCTGGCTAATTACTACGTGGATTGTAAATGTTTGCATGATGGGGAGGGGATGGTTGGTAGTCCCAGACCATGTGAGCTTAAGCAACCTGCCACACCTGTACACTAACTAAAACATTGATTTAATGCTCCCTTTACGTTCATCTTGTAGTAAAATGGAGTTTACAGCAAAGTATGCAAGTGGAAATCCTGAAACAGAAACTTTTTTTTAAACACACACGTGTATACCCCCTTCCTTCTAGCATATTGTTTGAAACTACGCTCATCTAAAATGAGCACTATTGGAATTAAAAGTACAAAGCATCGCTGATTTATGCATGGCCCAACTTTAGGTGTTTGAAAAATTCAAACACTCTGGCTCTTCTGATCTGACCTATGTATGAATGTGATGTATAGCTCTGTGAGGTAATAAAGGTGAGGGCACAGAAAATAATGTTGTGCACATTAAAGCTTGTGCAAGGAGTACACATTAAGAGGCACCCCCCGTGTCTAGAGGAGGGGTGCCTTTAGTGGGATTTTAGTGCCGAGGAACGGTTTCGTTTCCCTAAAAGTGGGCAAGGGAAGGGACGCCTGAAATGCGATTAAAGAAGGAGGTGCATTGGCAGTCCCTCCCCTTAGTTGATAAAATAGCCGGAATCAAGGGAGTAGCCCTCTTTGTCCTCTCGCCTTGTGGAGTAGCCGGAAAGGCGCAGCGGGAACAGTTGGCTTTGGGTGGCTACCTGGGCCCGGTGGCGTTGTCGACTCGCAGAGGTGAGGGGGCCTCACGCGTAGTTCAGGAAGCGTAAGGGGCATCATTAGGATGTAATTGGCTCAATAATAATGGCATATTGTTGAAAGTGTTTTTTCGTAGCGGGAAGCGCGGCTGGGTGTTATTGGGAAACTCTTTGAAGGTTTAACGTGTGGGTTGTTTCTGCATCCACCGCCACTTTATCTGGTGACACATTGTTTGCCACCTCTTACATTTTGTTTGCTTTTAGCAACCCGGGGCTCCTACTTTAAAACTGAAACGGTATAAACTATAGAGCCTCAGACTCCCCGTGATCTTGGCCGAATAGCTGGGTAAATTCAGGAGCGAGTCATCCCTAGGTAATGATAATGAACAGAGAATCTTAAGCGTGCTAAACTGCCTGTGCCAGCTGCTAGAGGTCGCGAGGGTCGCCTTCGGCCATTGCAGGTTTTACTTTAGCACCTCGGGGCTCCTACTTACTTAAAACGGAAACGGTATAAACTATAGAGCCTCAGACTCCCCGGGATCTTGGCCGAATAGCGGGGTAAATTCAGGAGCAAGTCATCCTTATGTTGGAAATAATGAATATTGTAATTGCATTTATATAGCGCTTACTGCCCCTGGCCAGGCGTCGAAGCGCTTTGTTGCAGCGAGCAGCACGCTACTCCGGAACCCAGATCTGTTAATAGCAGTAGTTTTTTGTAACCCGGGCCCATGCCGAGGAAGGCATGGCAAAAGCACCTGGGGCAGAGGGTCGCGGAGCCCGAGCAGAATGCCCAGGAGCGACTGGCCTGGGGATATTTTCATGTCAGACTCGTCTGCAATGGGGCAGTGTCGGTCACAACAAGTCCGGTAATAGGGCATATTTGGGACGTCAGGCGTTCGCCAGGATGGTGCCTCTGACAGATGGATTCTCTGTGGTTTGTTGTAAAGGATTAGAATAGATTATCTACAAAAAGGACTTTTCACCTGTTGTGCTCCAATAGAGACATTTTAAAGCTGACACCCAGTGCTTAATTTGTGCTGAGGTTTAACCCCAAGAACTTCCCGACTTTTGCGCTCACAGCCGCGCTGAGCTCACGGCAAGGCATGCTTAGAAGAAACAAGTGCGAGGCCTATCCTTAAAATGATAGAAATGTGGCTGGGCAGCGAGGCCTAGCAAAAACCCAAACAAAGCAGTGGCAGGCAGCCACGGTCCTGCAGAGCAAGCAAGGCGCCCGCACACAGCAAACATAAGCATCCCCTAAACTAACAGAAATGTACAGTGATGTGCACTACCTTCAGTGCTCACAAACTAATGCACAGAATGAAAGATATACATAAGAGCAGTGGCAGGCAGCGACGGTCCTGCAAAGCAAGCAAGGCATGTATGCATAAATCACGTTGTTGAGGAAAACGTGCAGAGAGGGACTTCAAATTGAAGGAAATTATCTTATAACAATTAGAGTGTGACCTAAGGACTAGGACAGTCGAATTCGAAGCTGGGGAACCGGGTTCATGTCTCGGCAGGGACGCTCAACATCCGGTGATTCTGGGCAATTCATTTAATATCCCAGTGCCTAACAAAAACAGAACGGGTCTGTCTACTGTAATGCAACTGGTGCTCATGTAAAGCACTCTGATGCTTTCTGGTCGAGTTTGCGCTACAGAAAATAAATAATTAAATAAAATAAATAAATAAATGAACCGTTCCCAATATCCGAAGGCCCGATTTACAATTTGTTTGCGGACCAGTATTTAAGTTTTGAGGGACAAAAAAAAACCCTTTTGGACTTTTGCATGTGTAATTTAGTCACTGTTCGACAGGGTCAGGAATTAGGAAGGTAATAACATTAATAACGCCTTAACTTGGTGTGTAGTCATATACATTTCAAGTAATGCATGTTAACGCATAAAGCCAAGTTTTAAAATATCGATGGAGAATGCCCAAATACGTTTTGCCGAACCACCATATTACACGGTGGTGTAGGAGTTTGTACTAGAGCTGCAAATGTTGCAACAGGTGTCACAGGTGGTAAATTACCTTAAAGCTGGCCGGGTTGTTGGAAGTCCAAAAAATTGGTGTCAGAGGATATCACATTTAAAGAACAGGTTGTGAATGGGACACCGCAGTCTCGTGGTTAGGTCTCTAAATCTCATTCCAAAGATTATGCATTCAAATAAGGTCCTTTTGAGTTCACATTTGCGGTATTTCTTTAAAAAGGGGTTACTGGTGGCAAGTTTATGCACAAGTAAGATCTGAAAGAGCGTGTATTGGGCTAAGGTTTTGGGATGCATAGTTAGGCACACATCGGCATGTGCTTGGCTTCTTCAGATTGCTGATGCCCTAGGGGATCAGCGGCATTTCTCAGTTGTCTCGAAAGGTTGACTGCTCGGTGGCAGTCATATTGGGGTAGAAGAGGATATTTGCTTGGGGTTTATAAAGATGAACTTTCTGCTCCACACATATGAGCGCCTTCGTAGTGGAAGACCATCTAATATTAACTGCTTGTTTTCTTTTCCTTTATATGCTGGTGGGGGCGCACTATGCTGAGAAGGGCGGTAACATGGTAGCCGGACGGCAACTGGCAGGAACTTAAGGATGGCCGTCATATCGGTGCCAGCACACATGGGAAGTAGTCCAGGTTCTCTGTGGTAACAGTATGGATCTTGCCATAGGTTATGCCATGGTGGTGGAATGGGAACCTGAACGGCAAGGAGGGTAGTAAGTTTGCGTCTCAGTGGGCTCATTTGCATGGGGATACTTCGTCAGATACATGTTTCTCCCTTGGTGCTAACACGTTAAAATTTTGGTGGTGGCTACACATTAAGGGGGGATTATCCTCGGGAGCCAGGTGGATAGAGCTTGCCCAGCTAGACCGGTGGGGGGGCCTCACCGTTGTAGTGGCTTCCTTTGAGCTTGGTTGCTAAAACGCGTTGTGGTATCTTTTACACGCAGTAAGAAACAAGTGGGCATGGTGCCGGGCGGATTGTCAGATATGTCATAATATGGCAGCACATTACGTAGTACAGACATTGCAATATAAGCGGTTTATCCATAAGTACTTGTCTCTCATTATTGACAAGTCTCTCATCATCAATTACTTTGATCTCACTGGGGTTATTTTCACTTAATTAAATAATGCCTAATTTATTTCTTGCACGATTTTAGCAGGTTTCTGACACACTGGAGTTGGTTTCACTTGACTTTCATAAAGATAGCAGGCCTAATTTATTCCTGCACCATTTCATCACGTTTCTGACACCATTTAATCTGGTAACTGCAAGGAACTGTTGGATCGTAGCTCAGCGGGGACAGCAGTAGGGGGATTTGGGCCTGCAGAACATGAGCAGATCATCTCATGCGGTGCTTGTTAGGACCTAACATAGGCTTTTCAAATCCCTTTGGAGTAGTGATTAAGGGCACTGAGGTTACCTTGCGCCAGTTGCAGGTGCAGGGGATTGTGGGGCAACTCAATTTTGCTTTATGAATTATGCCCATGGGCAGGGTCTTCTCCAGGAATATTGACAGGGCAATGTCAGGTTTAAGGAAAAACACCACCACACTAGGCTATCGTGGGGGTATAGGATGACTTGGTCACATGGAGAGAATTTTGGAGTGTTTCAGTGGTTCGGGGATTGGGCAACACCCGGCACAGGCGAACGGTGAGTTAGAGCGTTACACAGATGCGGCAGGCAGTGTGGGGTTCAGTGCAGTGCTAGGTCAAGGTGACTAGAGAACAAGCGCATTGTGTTTTGGTCAGGCAGCATGTCGGTACTCCTGGCAGTAAACAGTCAAAGGGCACGTGGGTACTTCGCTTGCTTCAAGAGATGGTGCGGGGTTGCCTCAGGCGTAATGTGTATTTTACTGCCAAACATGTACCGGGTGTGGATAATGCAGTGGCTGAGGCTCTGTCTCTTATTAAGTTGACAGAATTCAGAGCGCGATGGCCGCAGGTGGGCGTTCAGATGACGGTCTTCCCGGAAAGCCTATGGAGGTTTGGGGCCCCATTGCTCCCGAACTTATAACGGCGTTGATGGCACGTAAGACTAAGTGGATGTATGAGAAGGCATGGCAGGTATACATAGAAGTGGTGTGGAAAGATGGGAGCACAGTGGAATTCACAACACAGGGGGTGCTACGGTTCATAGTTCATCAGAAAGAGAAGGGGCGGTTTGTGTTTTTTGTGTTTTTTGTATTGGCCAGGGCCCAGCCACTCCTGGGGGGCTATGGATTTACATTCAAAAGTATAGACCAGAGCATCACAAATGGAAGGTGTAGCAGCTTGGTGGGGAGGGCAAGAGCGCCAGTGGGCTACTTGCCCTGTGGCGGGGTCCCGGACAAGAGGAAAAGGCCAGGGGACTTCTTTATGCGGAAACTGCCTGACCTTGCAACAGGGAGGCAGTCATTGGGGCTCTGGGCTGGCTGGAGAGGGGGCCGTCCTGCTGGTGGTCCTGGACTCTCCGGCCCTACCCTAGTAGCCGGTGCTTGGATGAAGCAACATGGTATCTCATATGGACGAAGTGGTAAGGGGTTGGGTTGTGTCCTGCTGGTACAACACGCCTCAAGTGGATCTAGAGCTGACAAATTGTAAATACATGGTAACCTGTGGCGCAGATGGATACTGCGCCTCCTTATGTTCAGTAATGGTATTAAGTGGTAAGGGGTTGGGTTGTGTCCTGCTGGTACAACACGCCTCGAGTGGATCTAGAGCTGACGAATTGTAGTGCAGATGGATACTGCGCCTCCTTATGTTCAGTAATGGTATTTTGATGGTTAATAAAATTGGTCAATAGTTGGAGGTTTAATAACAAATAAAGATGGTGTTATTGACAAGTAATAAAAGCTACGCAGTGAACACCAAGTTCGTGTAAAGTGTATTTGTGGTGGGGGGGTGTGGTGGACGAATGGCACGGATATCCCCACTATAAGTGTCAATGCGTTCCCTTCTTTAGGCAGCACGGGCAGACTGGATATTTCATGGAGTGCCATTGAGTGAGGGTTGGTTGGGTGAAGTCCTCTGCGGTCTTGCTCTGGGTGTTTCACCTGAGATGACACAGTCTAATATAAGGGAAGTGAGGAAGTCACCCCTGAACCAACCGATATGGAAGCAAGGCACCTGCTTTCCCCAGATACAAAGGGCTGGTGTGCAAGTGCCGTACAGAATAGGAGTGAAACACTGAACACCGTAAAAGATAAAGCCAGTCAAAGTTAAAAACATTTAAAATATTGTAAAAATAGCAGTTTCTTTGGTGAATATTTAAAGTAATGTCAGATTAAAATAAGGAGCCTTGCCCTAGTCTGCAGCGCGGCTGTGATTCTATAGCCTTAAAACAGCCTAATGGCCGAAGGATGTCAGGAACATTATGACCTGTAACAAACTAAACATTAAATAGCCAGTTAGAGTTAAAAAAAGCCAAAAGATCCATATCTATTTTTGTTTGAGAAATTAGTGCCTTGGTGGGAAACTGCAATGAAGAGCTCTACTGAAGTATTTGCAGAGATCATCAAGGAACAAAACCTAGATGGTGGACGTTAATAGCAAGGGTGGTAAGTGGACTAGTATTCTAGCTCACGGGAATCGCTCTCCCCATTAATGGTCATGCGTGAAGTTCGTGCTGCACACTTCAACTGACACTTTTTCCTGAGAGGCAGCCTCTCTTGTTTTGTGTCTCTTCGAAACATTCTGTGTAGTGTTTCTATTCAGGGTTTTATGAAATTATTGAAACACATGCTCCAACAAGTGAAATCTCGTCTTTGTGCATTCTTCTGAGATGACAAGTGAAGTTCTTTATTGAGAACACAAATTAACGGAGGGAGAGGCAAGATGGGGACTGCATGAGCCAGTCACTTTGCTGCTCTCTGACCATGGTCCCATTCTGAAGTGAAAACGGCAGCAACGGATAACTACAAGTCGGGGAAAAAAGTATGTTTGCCGACATAGGTAACTCACTAAAAAGCCAAAAAGAATCAAAGGAAGACGAGCGGAAAAAAAGGGAAAAAAAACGAAAAACAGAGCCAAAAGTAAGAATAGGAGTGGAATGGAAGCGCCGCTTGAATACCTAAAGCTCTGTCCCGGTCCCACCCAGCGTGGAGCTGCATTGTGCCGTGTGGAGCTCAAGAGGGCGTTCCTCACTTTTTTTACCACATTGATGTCCGGCGGTGAGAAGAGGAAACACTGCCTATTCTGCTCGGATCACTGCCGGGTGTGCTTTGGGGAAACCATGTCTCCAAAAATCCCAGTGGCTGCTGGAGTAAAGGTGAAAATGCAGTCGGGCACGGGTAACGGCGCTGGCTTATCCCCCAAAATGATAACATCTTTGGACCCTCACCTGAGATTGGGTGAGGGAAAAAAACAAACCGCGTGGACTGCGGTACTCAGGACTGAGAAGTTTGAGGAAAAGAAAAATCGACCTGAAGTGCCACCCGAAAACGAACCCTCTGTGTTAGATCTCCTGCAAGTGGCGCCAGGAGCAAAGCTGCCACAACCACAAAAAGGTATAACAGGTGAGCAGCTCCAGGAGGGGAGAGATACAGAAAGTGGTGGCGTGATCGGGGAGGCTGATGGGACAACTCTTGATGTTTCACAGGAAACCCTATCTGTGACTGTGACTGTTGATGAATCTAAACCCAGTCAGCATATTCAGCTCCCTCCTGTTCCCGTACCCCCCCTGTCTGCAAACTGGGCCAAGAGGCAACACTGATGGATGTACTTTAGAGGTGTCTCGGGCTCAAGCAATAGATATAACGCCGGGGGCTATCTCGCTCAATCCCCCTCCTGGAGAGGCTATGGCTATAAATCATGCAACCTCCTCGAACCACAGTGAACAGGATATGGATTCTTTTTTCTCGCTTTCAGAAGGGATCTGGTCAGCATCAGGCTCAGAGTCAGGGTCTGACTCACTTGGAGACTCTAGCGAGGAGGTCTTGGACAGCAGCAAAAGAGACACAATAGCCACAAAGCGCAAGACAGTGAGAAAAACAAGTCACCTCAGCCTACAAAACAAAAGTCTAAAATGGGACCACTCGGGAGCAGACCTACTTAGCACCTGTACAACACCACCCTCTAAAAGCGATAGTACACCTTCCCCAGTATCTCCAACGTTAGACACTGTCCTCCAATGCATACTCTCCCATTGTGAAGAAACGTGCCAAGATAGCAAACGTGCACAGACAGCTATGCGGAAGATTCAAGGGGCTGTTAGAAAAGTCACGAAGTTGTGTGTTGTCAATAATGAACGCCTCACAACCCTTGAAATGCAAACTGAAAACTTAGAGAACGATCTAGCAGCCACATGCACAAGTGCTACTGCTCATGATGCCCAACTATCTGACATACAGAGGGATTTAGAAGACCACGAAAACCGGCAATACCGAAATATTCTGTGGGTACTAGGTGTAGCAGAGGGAAAGGAAGGGTCAGATACTCAGGAGTACATGGCTGATATGCTATCTAATGCATTTCCGGATCTAGATAGTTGGAATTGGCCTCTAGAGGTACAAAGAGTCCATCAGGTCCTGTTCAATCTCAAACAGCCTGTGAAACCCGACACGAAGTCCTGTGCCATACCTGTGTATTTTGGCAATTTCTTACTGCGACAAGCAATAAATGATAAGGCAAAGCCAACAACGAAGCACAACAGCGGGGATTATTCTTTCTTTGTCCAACCAGACTTTTGCCACTACACAGTGGAGAGACGATGGCACCTTCGTCAGATGATTAAGCCAGTACAAGATCGGGGGGGCAAGCATATCTGCTGCATCCAGCTCTTCTAAAAGTGATCAAGGGAGGTCATACACAATTCTTCACCTCCGAGATCAAAGTGAAAGAGTACTTGGAGGACTGGTACCTCAAATCTTAGACTAATTCACCTGATATTCGAGCTTTCTATTTTTTCCTGTTTCACTATTCTAGTGGCCACTGAATATTTCATTTGGATTTTGCTTCTCTTCTTCTCGTTCTTTTTTTGCCTTCCCTGAAAGCAGGAAAAGGGAGAAAGGGGGAAGGGAAAGGGGAAGAGAGAGAAGGGAGAAGGGAGTGGGGAGAGAAGGAGAAAATAGGCTTTTTTTATGTGCTAGCTACCAGGAAACAAAATATATGGGTCAGGGGGCAGCAACCATCACAACAGACTAACCAGTCTGGATGCGTTTCTACAGGGGATGGGGTGGGGGAGGGGTTCAAGGGTACCGGGGGTGGGAAAGGTGGGAACGGAGTTGGGGGAAGGGGGGTTTGGGGGCTGGAACACAAGGTAGAGGGTGAGGAAAAAGAAAAAAATGGAGAGGATACAAACAAAAGGAATGAGATAGCAAGTATAAATAAGCAAGAGCAATTAATTCAGAGGAAATTAAATAACTCAAATAGGTAAGATCGCTATTTGTTCAGTCAATGTTGGCGGTCTTAATGACAAATTAAAGCATATCAGAGTTGTCAAAATATTAAGAGGCTTAAAAGTCAATATAATATGCCAACGAGAAATGCATATTCCCTGGGGGAAACGAGATATGTTAGCTATAAGGGTATATGATCTTGTAGCTTGCTCTACACAAACTTAAACTCTTAGGGGAGTTGCGATTCGTGTAAAGAACTGCATCAGTCCTGCTGAACAGGTCCTGGAAGATAAGTGTGGGAGATGGGCTATTGCACAACTCCCCATGGGATTGACCATCTGTACAATATATGGATCTAATTTTTTATGATCTAATAGCCAAGCTAGCATCATGGACATGCCTGATAATAATCTGTGGAGATTTGAATATTCACTATGATACAGGCTACGGTAGAACCCAGAAATACCAGGGGAGGAAACCCCATGTTCACCGAGCCCTTTTGGCTCTGCAGGCTATTTATGACTTGAAGAACAATTGGGGGGTAAAGCATCCTGCCGACCCTTGTTATACATATTTTTCAAATCCCCATAGGAAATGTGTTGGGCCAGATTACTTCTTGGTGTCATCCTCTCTGATTACGACTGCAGGGGTAAAGAAATTACCCAAATTACTATCAGACTACAATCCTTATTCATGGATTTAGTATTTCAGACTGAAGACCATCCACAGGCGAAGTGGACGTTTGATAGATCTTTATTATCCAATGACCAATATCTTAAACATATTAAACAATGGGCCACAGAATATTATGAAATGAACCAATATAGTTCTTCGAGATGTGTAGTTTGGGATGGTTTTAAAGTATGCCTCCGGGGAGAAACAATTAGTTTTGGGGGAGGACGATGAAACAAGAGAAGAAGGAGATTAAAACTTTGATAACTGAAATGGGGGAATTAGAAGAAGAACACACTAGCGCAATTAGACAAAAACAAGAGAGGGCAGAATTATTAATGCGACAAAAAATAATGACCACAAAAGCCGAATTAAGTAGCTATTACATCAGGACGGGGGCAGCTATCTATCAGACACACAAAAGTGAGAGATATGAATATGGCGAGACCGTAGATAAGATTCTCGCTCTGCGGACTAAACAAAGAGCAACCAGAAACAACGTAACGGGAATTAAAGGTCAAGATGGTCAACATCATACAGAAATAAAAGACAATATTAAGATCTTTGAAAAGTTTTATCAAGATTTGTAGCAGCAGGATGGTCTTGATCCTATGCTCTCCAATGAAACTGAGTTAGCTCTAGGAAATCACTGTAGACTCAGTGAAGAATTGCGGCAAGAAATCAAGATAGAAGAGGTGCTAGTGGAGTAGTGGAGGCTCACTGGTTAGAGGCGGCAGACCCGAGAGCAGAGGACGGCCTGGGACCAGGGTTCGATTCCCGGCGCGGCAGGTTTCTGGACCAGGGTCAGCGGACTCGATAATTCTCTCGCCTCGGTGCCCACTCTGATCAGCGTTCACACTCGGCAACTCTGGGCATTAGCTTGCCTCATCTTCACTAACGGCCCCCCAGACCGCCGGGGATGCCTGGTCTCACCCTGGAGATACCCATTAAGGGACCATCTCTCAGGGAAGCCAGGAAGGGTTTCGCAGCGGTCGAAGCGCCAGGACGCCTACGGGTAGCAGTGCGCTATATAAATGCCTACACATTTACATTTACATTTATCATCCCTGAAATCCATGGCTTCAGGAAAAGCGGCAGGTCCTGATAGGATTCCATTATAATTATTTAAAGCAATTCTAGAGGAAATAGCTCTGATACTTTTAGACCTGTTTCTTGGAATATAACATAGCGGGATACCCCCTGAGTCTTGGCAAGGAGCAGATATTGTGGTCTTCTTAAAAAAAGGGAAACCCTCTGACAATCCTGCATCCTACAGGCCCATATCCCTCATGAACGTTGATGCCAAACTTTACTCAAAAATCCTCGCAACTCGTCTAGGGGGATCATAGCCCATCTAGTCTTACCGTGGCAACATGGCTTTATACCAACAAGAGGTACAACAGACCATACCAGGCGTGCTATAGCCTTGTTTGATATGACTGAGACAACTGGTAAGAAGATGGCTATGATCTCCTAGATGCCGAGAAGGCATTCAATCGTGTCTCATGGCAGCATCTTTAGGCAACTATGGGCAGGATTTGGGCCTGGCTTTTTGACAGCCATACAGGCAATGTATCACAGACCATATGCAAGGCTAAAAATAATGGGTCCAGAATCAAATACCATTGACATTGCAAGAGGGACAAGGCAGGGCTGTCCCTGTTCTTCAATATTATTTGCCCTTTATATTGATATTTTCATAGAGAAAATATTCCAAGATCAGATAATCACACTAGTTAACTGTAATGGATACGATACAAAGATAATGGCCTATGCTGACGACCTGGCAGTGGTAACTACTGACCCAAAAAACGCAATTAGTCAAATTCAGAAATTAGCCAGTGAATATGGTCGAAAATCCGGTGACCTGCTGAATACTGGGAAAACTCGAAGATTAAATGAGTTAATCTATCTAGGCATTAAGATCAGTAGCAGTTAGAAACCATTTGGAAAATAAATATGCTACCCATGATTAATAAGATCAGCACAGATCTACGTAGTTTAGATAGATTACATTTATCACTTATAGGACGATGTAATATACTCAAGATTGTTATGCTCCCCAAGGTCCTATATATGTTTAGGTCTATCCCACTAGAAATGAAAGATTTATTTTTAAAGAAATTAGACAGTAAATTTTGTAATTTAGTTTGGAAGTATTCAAAAATCTGATGCTCTCTTAAATTTTTAGCATTACCACAAGATCGAGAAAGATGGTCTGCCCCTAATATTAGATACTATTACTAACCAACCTTCTTACAGCAAATTTCTTTTGTGATTTCATCTGGTGCCGGTAACAGACAACACAATGTAAACGGGGATCTCCCCCCGATTTATGAGTTAGCAATAGGAAAAAAAGCACAGGGAGTACTTCTCTGACAGATAGAGACCAGTTACTACAAAAAAACTAAATTTAAGGTGATAATTGCAGTCTGGAACATATGGAAAAGAATGATAGAGCTCATGAAAATATCAAAATATAATAGGTATTCGCCATTGTGGCGATCTCCTTTCTTTCCAATATTAATGTATGATAAATTGGCTGGGCAATGGGAGGATAAGGGAATCTTGAAGGTGGGGAATATCTATTTAATTGAACAAAGGCTTTCGTTCTGAGAGCTACAGCAAAGGTTCGGTATAGTGGTCAGAACATACTTTAAATACAGACAGCTTACAAGTTTTTAAATCAAATTAAGGAAGAGGGATTTTCCGTATGCAGGAATTTTTTAATAGAGACTATGTTTCGGCCCCAGACAAAAATTAAAAACATATATAAAATGTTGTAGATACGCATCCTGACGACCTTGAGGTAGTAGAAACTAAATGGGCTACCAAAGTAGGGGACCCTGACATTGATCTGTATAATTTGTTAGCTTTAGCCGAGGGAACATTCCTCGCAGCCAACTTGAAAGCTTCCGGCTCGGAGGTGGGTATTGAGCCATGGCTGAAATCTCCACCTCTGGGCCGGAAGCTCCGCCTCCAAGCCGCAAGCTCCGCCTCCGGGCCGTAAGCTCCGCCTCCGGGCCGTAAGCTCCACCCCAAGCCGGAAACTCCGCCTCCGGGCCGGAATTTACGGCCCGAGTGCGGACGTAAAGTTAGTAGTCTTAAATCTATTCTGTGAATACCGAAAGTAGTAAGTTCACTTTGTGAATCCCGAAAGTAGTAAGTGCATTCTGTGAATACCAAATAGTAGTAAGTTTAGGATTTAGTCTTAAGTTCATTCTGTGAATCGGGCCCCAATACCCCAGCAAGTCACAAACACCCTTTAGTATGTTGCTCCTCATCTTAACTTATCTTTTACTGCGGAATTTCGAAATGTTGAAATTAAGGCAATTGTCAGTCATGATAGATTCAGGAGCTACTGGTAACTTTTATGACATCAAGTACACTAATTGAATGGGAATCCAGTTTGTTAAGAAGACATGTTTGAGTCAGTTTGTGCAGTTTATTACACTAATCTTTCTTTGGGTCCAATCACAGATGAGACAGAATCTATGCAATTGATTGGGGCTAATGGTCGTAAGGAAGTAATTGTATTCAATCTGATTTACACCCCACAATTTCAATTGATTCTGGGATTGTCTTGGCTCACTGGGCACAACCCAAGGATTGCTCAGGGTCAAAGAACTTGGTAATGGACTCCCAATATTGTAAGGAATATTCTTTTCATGATAAGAATAATTGATCTGGAGTGTTTCCAGCTGCAAATGTATCCTCTAGCTGTACTATAACCTGTGCTTTGGATACACAAGAAATTCTTTCACAGTATGATGACCTAGCTTCAGTATTCGATAAAAAAAATAACCTGGTCATATGATTGTAAGATTGTATTGGAGGCAGGAGCAGTATTGTCTTGCAGTAGGATATACATGCTAACAGAAGCAGAACATCTATACCTAAAGCAATATCTGGATCGCTACCTCACCAATGGATTCATATGACCTCCGCAATCTCCAGTTTCTTTTCCGCTGTTTTTCATCGCTTAAAATAGATTGAATCCTTTGTGCTTGCATCGATTATCAAGCCTTAAATCAAGTAAATCAGTATTCCTTACTATTGGTTTCTGTATTGATGGATCAATTCATGAAGCCAAGATCTATGCCAAGCTCATTCTTAGAGGAACATATCACTTAACTTGTGTGGCAGAAGGAGAGGAATGGAAGACAGCCTTCCAAATGTGGAATGGTCTCTTCGAATATCAATTGTTGCCGTTTGGGCTCTGCAATGCTCTCGCCACATTTCAACATTTTGTCAATGATGTCCTACGTAAATTCCTAGATTGCGTAGCAGTGGTCTATATTAACGATATATATTAATCTTTTCAAACAATTTGAAAGAACATGTCAGACATGTGAGAGCCATCCTAGAAAGGTTGCAAGAGAATCACCTATATGTGAAGCTGGAAAGATGTTCATTTCATGTAGAACAAGTGGAGTTTTTGGGATTCATTCTATCCCCGAAAGGAGTTGGCATTGATCCATCCACAGTGAAAGCTGTTCAAGCATGATCTGCCCCAAAGAATGTGAAAGATATCCAAAGCTTTATTGAATGAGCTAATTTTTATGGAAGATTTATTCAAAAAAAGAATTCTCAAAGTATGTCTTATGACTAAACCACTAAATAAAGGGGTTAAGCTAAAGAACAAAGTTGAATGCAAAACTATATATATATTATTAGCTTATATATATATATATATACATATATATATATATATATATATATATATATATATATATATATATATATATATATATATATATATATATATATATATATATATATATATATATATATATATATATATATATATATATATATATATATATATATATATATATATATATATATATATATATATATATATCCAAACCTCATCAGAGTCCCAAAAGTGAAGGAGACCAGCCTGGAAGTTGAACAATGAATGCAGGTTTATTGACAGCACACTGGCAGCAGGACACGAGGGGAAAACTCCTCCAAAGTTAAGGAAACCAGACGCGTTTCGGGAGTAACCAGCTCCCTTCTTCTGTGGTTTTGTTTGCATTGAAAGAGCCTCGCTGCAGTCTTTAAATTAATGCGGGGCACCTGCCCCTGGGAAGGGGGCGTGGCCGACCATCGGACTCATGGGTGCTGTAGTCCAACAAAGATGAATCCCAAGTGGGTGTGCAGCTCGGTTCAAGGTGAGCAAAAAATAAATCCCCAGTGGGTTGGAGAAGTTGCCAGGCGTCCTACTGTCTTGTTTTGTTGCTGAAAATAGCATCGCGGCGAACACGCACTGGCATAGTGCTCGCCTTCCTTCCATCCTTTCTCTGTCAAGCCCCACCGGAGCTGACAAGGTCCGTGGAACCACGGGCGGTCTCCTCCGCGGCCGGGAATGACCGCTACTATCCAAACCTCACCAGAGTCCCAAAAGTGAAGGAGACCAGCCTGGAAGTTGAACAATGAATGCAGGTTTATTGACAGCACACTGGCAGCAGGACACGAGGGGAAAACTCCTCCAAAGTTAAGGAAACCAGACACGTTTCGGGAGTAACCAGCTCCCTTCTTCTGTGGTTTTCTTTGCATTGAAAGAGCCTCGCTGCAGTCTTTAAATTAATGCGGGGCACCTGCCCCTGGGAAGGGGGCGTGGCCGACCATCGGACTCATGGGTGCTGTAGTCCAACAAAGATGAATCCCAAGTGGGTGTGCAGCTCGGTTCAAGGTGAGCAAAAAATAAATCCCCAGTGGGTTGGAGAAGTTGCCAGGCGTCCTACTGTCTTGTTTTGTTGCTGAAAATAGCATCGCGGCGAACACGCACTGGCATAGTGCTCCCCTTCCTTCCATCCTTTCTCTGTCAAGCCCCACCGGAGCTGACAAGGTCCGTGGAACCACGGGCGGTCTCCTCCGTGGCCGGGAACGACCGCTACTATCCAAACCTCACCAGAGTCCCAAAAGTGAAGGAGACCAGCCTGGACACTGAACAATGAATGCAGGTTTAATGACAGCACACTGGCAGCCACGAGGGGAAAACTCCTCCAAAGTTAAGGAAACCAGACGCGTTTCGGGAGTAACCAGCTCCCTTCTTCTGTGGTTTTGTTTGCATTGAAAGAGCTTCGCTGCAGTCTTTAAATTAATGCGGGGCACCTGCCCCTGGGAAGGGGTCGTGGCCGACCATCGGACTCATGGGTGCTGTAGTCCAACAAAGATGAATCCCAAGTGGGTGTGCAGCTCGGTTCAAGGTGAGCAAAAAATAAATCCCCAGTGGGTTGGAGAAGTTGCCAGGCGTCCTACTGTCTTGTTTTGTTGCTGAAAATAGCATCGCGGCGAACACGCACTGGCATAGTGCTCGCCTTCCTTCCATCCTTTCTCTGTCAAGCCCCACCGGAGCTGACAAGGTCCGTGGAATCACGGGCGGTCTCCTCCGCGGCCGGGAACGACCGCTACTATCCAAACCTCACCAGAGTCCCAAAAGTGAAGGAGACCAGCCTGGAAGTTGAACAATGAATGCAGGTTTATTGACAGCACACTGGCAGCAGGACACGAGGGGAAAACTCCTCCAAAGTTAAGGAAACCAGACGCGTTTCGGGAGTAACCAGCTCCCTTCTTCTGTGGTTTTGTTTGCATTGAAAGAGCCTCGCTGCAGTCTTTAAATTAATGCGGGGCACCAGCCCCTGGGAAGGGGGCGTGGCCGGCCATCGGACTCATGGGTGCTGTAGTCCAACAAAGATGAATCCCAAGTGGGTGTGCAGCTCGGTTCATGGTGAGCAAAAAATAAATCCCCAGTGGGTTGGAGAAGTTGCCAGGCGTCCTACTGTCTTGTTTTGTTGCTGAAAATAGCATTGCGGCGAACACGCACTGGCATAGTGCTCGCCTTCCCTCCATCCTTTCTCTGTCAAGCCCCCCCACAGCTGACTACTTTTACCAGAATGCCTGGGGGCGCGCCCACGCCCTTTAAGACACGAGGTCAAGGTGCCAAAAAGACAATCTATGCTGTGAGCAGACGATCAACTGCCTCTGAGGAAATGCGCTATGCGCATGAAACGCGCCAGGCAATGCAACTTTGGTGCACACTTCTTCACAGCATGTTTGCAGCTCTCTTCGAAATAAAACACTGATTTGAACCTACCTGAAGTGGTTTCTCTAAATGGGGGCAATTTATTTTTGGATTTACTAACGGCCAGTCCCGGTCGTAGAGAAAACCCGACCATGGCTTCCTGGACCCGTGCAGCGTCAGGTGAGGCTGCACACTGAAGGGCAGGAAGGTCGTGTTGGAGAAAGCATCACAGTGCAGACTTGCTGGTGTTTGAAGTCTGCCCAGCCCACTGTGGTTTCAATTTGGATCCATTTCACTGCCACGAGCAACTCACTCCAGTTTATAATTTAATGGCTACTTTTACCAGAATGCCTGGGGGCGCGCCCACGCCCTTTAAGACACGAGGTCAAGGTGCCAAAAAGACAATCTATGCTGTGAGCAGACGATCAACTGCCTCTGAGGAAATGCGCAATGCGCATGAAACGCGTCAGGCAATGCAACTTTGGTGCACACTTCTTCACAGCATGTTTGCAGCTCTCTTCGAAATAAAACACTGATTTGAACCTACCTGAAGAGGTTTCTCTAAATGGGGGCAATTTATTTTTGGATATACTAACGGCCAGTCCCGGTCGTAGAGAAAACCCGACCATGGCTTCATGGACCCGTGCAGCGTCAGGTGAGGCTGCACACTGAAGGGCAGGAAGGTCGTGTTGGAGAAAGCATCACAGTGCAGACTTGCTGGTGTTTGAAGTCTGCCCAGCCCACTGTGGTTTCAATTTGGATCCATTTCACTGCCACGAGCAACTCACTCGAGTTTATAATTTAATGACTACTTTAACCAGAATGCCTGGGGGCGCGCCCACGCCCTTTAAGACACGAGGTCAAGGTGCCAAAAAGACAATCTATGCTCTGAGCAGACGATCAACTGCCTCTGAGGAAATGCGCTATGCGCATGAAACGCGTCAGGCAATGCAACTTTGGTGCACACTTCTTCACAGCATGTTTGCAGCTCTCTTCGAAATAAAACACTGATTTGAACCTACCTGAAGTGGTTTCTCTAAATGGGGGCAACTTATTTTTGGATTTACTAACGGCCAGTCCCGGTCGTAGAGAAAACCCGACCATGGCTTCATGGACCCGTGCAGCGTCAGGTGAGGCTGCACACTGAAGGGCAGGAAGGTCGTGTTGGAGAAAGCATCACAGTGCAGACTTGCTGGTGTTTGAAGTCTGCCCAGCCCACTGTGGTTTCAATTTGGATCCATTTCACTGCCACGAGCAACTCACTCGAGTTTATAATTTAATGACTACTTTAACCAGAATGCCTGGGGGCGCACCCACGCCCTTTAAGACACGAGGTCAAGGTGCCAAAAAGACAATCTATGCTCTGAGCAGACGATCAACTGCCTCTGAGGAAATGCGCTATGCGCATGAAACGCGTCAGGCAATGCAACTTTGGTGCACACTTCTTCACAGCATGTTTGCAGCTCTCTTCGAAATAAAACACTGATTTGAACCTACCTGAAGTGGTTTCTCTAAATGGGGGCAACTTATTTTTGGATTTACTAACGGCCAGTCCCGGTCGTAGAGAAAACCCGACCATGGCTTCATGGACCCATGCAGCGTCAGGTGAGGCTGCACACTGAAGGGCAGGTAGGTCGTGTTGGAGAAAGCATCACAGTGCAGACTTGCTGGTGTTTGAAGTCTGCCCAGCCCACTGTGGTTTCAATTTGGATCCATTTCACTTCCACAAGCAACTCACTCGAGTTTATAATTTAATGACTACTTTTACCAGAATGCCTGGGGGCGCGCCCACGCCCTTTAAGACACGAGGCCAAGGTGCCAAAAAGACAATCTATGCTGTGAGCAGACGATCAACTGCCTCTGAGGAAATGCGCTATGCGCATGAAACGCGTCAGGCAATGCAACTTTGGAGCACACTTCTTCACAGCATGTTTGCAGCTCTCTTCGAAATAAAACACTGATTTGAACCTACCTGAAGTGGTTTCTCTAAATGGGGGCAACTTATTTTTGGATATATATATATATATATATATATATATATATATATATATATATATATATATATGTATATATATATATATATAAATATATATATATATATATATAAATATATATATATATATATACTAGCAGCCCGTCCCGACGTTTTCCGGTGTATGAATTGCTGCCGGCCAGTAGTATATTGTTTTGTAGGATTTCGTTTTGATAGCATTTCTTATCTGTGACAGGCCTGTGGTTTTTTCAGTGAATTTTCAAGGTTTTGTAAATGCTAATTCCTAACTATATATGGTTTATAACCTATGGTTTTTTCAGTTAATGTATATATATATATATATATATACTAATATTATATGAAGAAGAGAGGAAATGGAATAGAATATTATTACAAAAACATTTAAGAATGAATCCTATCTTCTTAACAATTTATGTTCCAAATAACACTTTACATTGATGGTCTTCCTCTCAACCTGTTTTGATGCAGCCTTTTAGTCATACAGCACAATAATTCATATTTTTCTGTTCCTTTTCCCCATTTCTTCGTATATTATTAGCTTTTATGCTGTGGGATGATGATGTATAATATTGTATGTCTAAATGTGGCGTTAGTTGATGAAAATTGTATTATGGTTTTAGCTAAGATTCTGTTTAAAAGTTCTCAAGTATGTTGATATTAAGAGATTATCATTTCTTGTTTTTTTTTTTTAACAAACAGCCCTGAAGAAGCGAGAAACTCATGAAACACGTGTTGGCTAGTTGTAGAATATACACATTTGAATGGAGAATTTTGAATTGCATATTAAGCGATGAAGCTTTTGAAAATAAAGACTTTATATGGACTTCTACATTTCCAGGTATGTTTTTCTCAAAACATGAATTAAAGTGGACCATATGGATAATTTCCTGTAAGGGAGATGGAGATGGGGATCTGAGAAACAGCGCTGGGATAGAATTTTATTTTCTCTGTGTCAATTCATATATAACACAGTTTAAAAAGGGTTCCAAAGAAGCGGGTTCATAGTTCCATCGATTTATTGCATGAACACCCAAATGGTACAGACAAGTGTCCGCCCCAAAATAAATATATATATATATATTTTCTTTTTTTTCCACAAAAATACCAAAGGTTACAATGACGGTATATAGTTAGGGTCATATTTACTCATACAAAACTATGAGAAATGCAGCCGTTATAGTTAGCTGACCTAACTATAACTTGTGTACCCGCATTGCTCTGCTGATGATGTCACATATTTCATCACTCATGACATGGCCATTGACATCACTGATGGGCCCCGCCCGTTTCTCCACCACTGTGCAAATGCACCATCTGGCTTACTACTATATGGGGTATGAACTCCCCCTGCCCCTTGAGGGTCCCTTGGAGCTAACTAGCCCTCCTGTTATCTCAAGTAAGCCCCACACAGTGGGATTGCTGAGTGGTGGTCAGAGGCCACGCCTTCTTTCTCCACCACTCTGCAAAAGCACCTCCTGGCACACTGCTGCTTGGGGGATGACGTCCACTTTAGTCCTGAATCCTCAGGACACAAGGGGACCTCATCGCCCCACCAGCAGTACACCAAGAGGCATGTTTGCAGAGTGGTGTAAAAAGGGGCATGGCCTCTGACCACCTACCAGCAACCCACTGTGTGGGGCTTACTGGAGGTAACAGGTGGTTTGGTTGGCCCCTAAGGACCCTCAGCATTGAAGGGGAATTCATCCCCCAACCAAGAGCGCACCAAGAGGTGCGTTTGCAATGTAGTGGAGAAAGGGCAATTTTTTTTATTTTAGGAAGGGGGCCTGTGTTGCCTCCCTTCCCTTACACCCTTTTGGGCTCCGGACTTGACCCCTTTTTTTTCCATTAAAAAGGGAGGGGGATGGGTGCCCCCTCCCGAGGCTCATTTCGGCTTAGGGACCCCATTCCCTGGGGCTAGGCCTATTTTTTATTTTAATTTAAAAGGGGGGGGGGGCAGAGTGGCCCCCCTACTCCAGGCCATTTTTTTGAATGTCACTTTATTTTAAGGGATGGGGGGCCTCGCTGCCTCCCTCCCCAAGCTGATTTCAGCCTCTGTCCAAAAACAATTTTGCTTCGCTTCATGGAGGCAAGAGCATTTTCCCTGCTCTGGCTTCCATGAAGCAAAGCAGAATTTGCTATGGCTTGGTGGGAGAAGCCATAGCAAACTGCAATGTCATGGGGTGGGCACGCCAGGACATTGCTGGAGCCAGCCCTTGGGGGTGGTGGTCCCCAGGGCTATTTATGGCTCCAGAAGAAGGGCCGTACAGCCCCCCCTCCCATCTTTGAAATAGCCAGCAGACATGGTGGTCCCCAGGGCTGTGTGGGGGGGATGGAGCCCCCTGCACATTATTTTTTAACATAACCACGGGGAGGTGGCAGTTCCTGAGGCTGCATGGGAGGGCTGGAGCCCCCCACACATGATTGTAAACAGAGCCCTGGGGAGCTGGCAGTCCCCGGGCCTGCGGGTCCCACGTGCCCCCTCACAGTTCACATAACTAGCCCTGGGGACATGGCGGTACCCGGCACTGCATGGGAGCTGGAGCCCCCTACACATTTTTGTACAAATAGCCTAGGGGAGGTGGCAGTCCCCGAGGCTGCGGGGCAGCCACGTGCCCCCCACATTTCCAAAGTATTAGCCTTGGGGGAGTCTGAACAAAGCTATACCTCTCTGAAGAGCTCTAATGAGAGCGAAGCCTGTGTCAGGGGTTGCTTTTATTAATTTCAGGTTGGCTTGGAAGGTATTTTACCAATCCAAAGCTGTGATACTGTGCCTGGAGTGGTAAAAGCCTTTGGTCATTTTACAGCTCGGCATGGATAGCACTGTGCAAATCCTATGCTTAAAGAGTTTGCTCTAGAAATGGCAAAATACTTTGTCCCTTTCTATCTCAGCATGGATGCCACTGTGCTAATCCTATGCTTAAAAACTTTGATAGAAAAGCAGACATTTAAGGTGAGCAAATCTAGAGTGTTGCTGGTATTGAGAGTGCTCTATAATGGAGCTGATTTCCACCTAAATTTGAGAACTACCCAGAGTTCTCTGCTTCTTTTTTTGTATAATATATGCATCCCTCTTTGCCTGAAAGGGTTTATATACACACACACACACAAAATATATATATATTTCTACTGAGATTTTTACCAACATAAGACATTAAGCATTTTCATTGATGTCTCTTGTTATTCTTTATTCTTATTTCCTTGATGTGTCACACATATACAGCAATACTGACTCTCAGTGGCAAGCTCTCTTTTATCCACTTTCCCTTTATCTCCTGCTGCCTGCTGGTGTGCTTGGGTGAATTCGAAAGTTTTATCTGACACCCTGTATATTGGAATTGAGGGCTACTCCTGTTCCTGTGGAAATCGCAATCTGAGTAGTCCTGACAGAGGAGCACTAGACAACAACTAAACAACAAGCCCAATGCCCGTTAAAAGGAAGCCTAGAACCAAACTAATATCTTATTATAAAAAGTCCAACTGATGGTCAACATCCAAAATTGCCAAAAAGGCTATAATAAATACAAGCAATGGAGCAGAAGGCACGTGCAGGAGGCAGCGCTAACACAATTGTGACATTAAGAGGTGGTGGGAGGGAGGAATGCTATATTACATGTAAGCAGCTGTGGTGCCAAAGCTAAACACAGGCAAACAGTAACCGAGCAGGAAGCCAAGAAAAAAATATTCACCCGAAGAACAGATTAAGAACCATAGCTTAATGACACAGTACTTAGTCTCTGCTCTGTGGGAGGAAAGTAAGAGAAAAGGGAGGGACAAACAGGCAGGACTGGAAACTAGCAAGCAAGGAGTTCTAAAGGACACTGACATAGACAAATAAAATGTAATGGACGGAGTTTAACCCCACAAAGCATATACAACAGCGCACTAAGCAACAGCACAAGCGTTGCCTAGGTTCAACCTAAAAAGGTACAGTAATACAAGAAACAAAGAGGGGTGGATAGAATTAGGAAAGGTGAGGGAAAGAGGGAAGAGAATTAAGTAGAAAGGGTGCATTTAAAGAAGGAAGCTTGAAAAGAAGGAAACTTAAAAGGATGGATAAAAACAGCAAACTATGGAACGGTAGAAGGATGGAGAGGTGGATGAAAGAGTTGATGCAAAAGTTTACAAATGGATAGATGAATGGCTTGATGGATATGTTGGGTGGGTGGATGAATGAATCGATGTGCTAATTAAATGGTCTGTGCATTGCTGGAATTGGTAAAGAATGGATGGGATAAAAAGATGGATGTATAGAAGGGTGAATCAATATAAAGTTGAAAAGAAAGAATGTATGAATAGAATTGTGGATGGAAAATTGCCAAGATGAATTCATATGGGTGGCTATAAGGATGAATGTGATTATTTTAGGATGGGTCAGGCTTATTTTCTTAACTTCCCCTCTCTCTTAATGGTTTGGTTTAAATTGGGGTGTGTTTTAATTTGTTGGCTACTTCTTTGCTTTCAATTCAAAATATGAAACATAATGGTTCAGACAAAACCTGAACAGAGGTCTGCAAACGTTTTTTTTTAAAACAATGCAAACTTGGTAGTCTTTGGAAATGTTATTAAATTACAAATAGTTTGGGAACAGTTTTCATGCAAACAAAGTTGGAAAAAGTGAATGCCAGCAGAAAATGTGATGTTTGTGCAATATGTTATGACCTGATCCATCACACTCTTCGTGATAAAAGGTAGGATGGTTAATTAACATTTCCTTGAATGAGTTTAACCTTTTGCCTAATGACTCTATCTAAATGAAGAATACATTTAAGATTCAAAGTCCTGACTCCCATGGTGTGTAACAAAAACAGAGGCACCTACCAATATGTAGGTTCTTGCTATAACAACTAATGTATCACTTGAAAAAGACAGATGCACTTGATCATGTTATGCACCACTGTGTTCTGAGTGTCATAATTTGTCAAACTGAGGGACATAAAAGCTACATTTATAAGGACAATGGACCATAGCCTCAAGTTTTGCAAAGCAAGTCTTCTTGAGAACGTGGCATTTTTTCCTTAAATCTCCAACATACATTGGCACAATAAGCCTGATTTCTGCATGTTATTTCCAAAAAAGTGATGATCACCACGTTTCCTCACCTCCAAAACTACAGGAAATCCTTGTAATGGTGAATTTCAGGGGAGGGTAATTAAGGGGATTTTAATATACTACTTGTAATCAAGGCCCTAAGGTGGTGTGCCAGCACCTGTTCACTTGCTAGCTCTCGCTCTCTCTAAGGTTTGAAGGAGGAGAAATAGGGTCTAATGTAGAGAACAGTTTACATGCAAACAAAGTTGGAAAAAGTGAATGCCAGCAAAAATAAGTATCCCTTTTTATTTTTTTTGAGAAAACTGCACTCACATACCGGTAGCGTACCAAGCTCCATCACCATGTGAATCCGATCCACCATATTGCTAAACTCGTAAATGATACGCATTTCGTATCCGACAGGTTCGTGACACCGCGTCCCGCGTAACATCATATACGCCTGAAGTCGCCCCGGCTGCTACTTTGGTATCCAACAGATAGCAGTACCAAACTATGCGTATCGTCATGTACGTATGGGGTCGAGCCCGCTGCGCATTGCGTATGAGACAAGTGCACGCCGCCAGGCCCTGTGTTACGTCACAGACGTGTGGTATCGCGCCGGGTATGCCATTCCCTCTTTTTTTATCTCAAAAGTATATCTAAATAACTTTAAACAGTATATGACAGCAGCGATGATCTAAAATATTTTAAACATTTATATATTTCTAACTGTAATAAACGTATATTATGATAAATATATTTTCTCAAAATCGAGTCGGGTGCGGCCTCCTTGCACGCTCGGTGCCCGATTGCCATGTGACCTTAAAAAAACCATTTGATTGCTTCATAACATTTCCCATTGTAACAGTTGAACGACCCCACCCATTTTAGTCATTCTCTTTACAGCGTTTGATGAGACACACCTCTTCAGCTTAAACAGCTTTTTAAAAAAGTTTTTTTTCTGTGTACATATTATACTACACACAACATGCAACAATCATCTTGATCAATATTCATGGTCTGTACATTAACCCTCCACGTGTGATGGCCATGCATCTGAAACGTTACATCAAAAAACAAATGTGTGTTACACTATGCCCCTGGTGTGTGTGTGTGTGCACATTATTGTGCTGCCTTTCGTCCTGGGTATTGGTGGCTTTAAGGAGTATCATCTGCCACGGGCAGAGTGCACATCCTAGATCACATGTAACAAACAGTAAACAGTAATATATAGATTTGTTATTGCTGTACGCTCTGTTGTCAGGCTTTACCAATATAGTAGTAAGTTATATGTGAGACTTTAAGGTTCACGTTTGACATACATTGCTTGACTGTAATGAAAGCTATCACTGTGTATGACGTAGCCTCACTGCTAATCCTCCCTTCATCCGAGCACATTCACATGTGTAGCAATACTTTCAATAATACCGCACACCATTGACATGCATGTCTACGCATATCCACAACCTTGACAACGACATGTGATGTTCGCCATTCAATCTTTTCAAACAGCATCTCACAAGCGATAGTTGCTGCCCTCCCGATACATGCTACATTAATCTAAATTGCGCATTCTGCGACGTCAAAACTGCAAAAGAAACACACATAAGTACACTTCCTGGCCAGGCAGGAATTGAAAAACGCCCAGATCCCTGCAACAATTATTCACACCCCTACGCTGGCCTGGCGTACACGAGCCCAACTCACTTTACGTATGTATAAATTGGATAACGACAACGCCACATGTTCCAGTTCTTCCACACTGCCTCAGGTGATGTGGCCGCATCCACCTCGCGTATCACAATGCACAATAAAAAAAAGGGATCCATGAGGTGTACACCATCCTGGCAATCAACAGTGGTTCTAAGTTGTGAACCCTACTGGACGTTGTGTTTGGAAAGGTTCAATGAGGTGTAAACCATCCTGCAATCAACACTACAACTGAATTGTGAACACTGCTGCCCGTAGTGTTTGCACACACAACAATGACAGCAGGTGAACAGTGGGGCCTGGGTGCACCGCAGCTCCAATTGAGCGCGGTGCTGCGGGAGGGGTGGGCTGCACCAGCCTGAGAGCTCAGGTGCGAACAAGCAAGGTTTCCCTGTGTAATGATGTGTTCTCTGACCTCATTCAGTCACATCTCTGTCGCATTTTAAAGACCTGCTGGACTGTACTGTAGGGCTGAGCCAGGGAGCAGCACTGCCCTGCAGACACATGTAGAGCGTGGTGCTGCAGGAGGGGTGGGCTGCATCAGCCTAGGTGCGCAGGTGCGACAAAGCAATGTTGCCGTGAGTAATGATGTGATCTCTGACCTCATTCAGTCACATGTCGGTCTCATTTTAAGGACCTGCTGGACCATACTGTAGACCTGAGCCAGCGGGCAGCGCTGCCCTACAGACACATGGCGCTGGCTTTTAGGCCACTGTAGTGAGCTCATTACTAAGTGTACATGCACACAGGCTTCCGTCACTCCATTACACATGCACATTATGCTTCTAGCATGCACTCTGTTCCTTTGTATGTAACATTAGCATGACATATTATTATTTAACCTTGTGTATTGTCGTGCACTTCAACCCGTCTTTGTACCATGATTACCGCTAACAGTTGGTAGAACGTACTCCAGAAATGAAGGATGCACTCAACTGGTGTTCTCTATTAAGCTTGAAATAAACCTTCATTTACCTCCAGACGTTTCCACCATTAAATTATTTCTCCATTTTCAGACACTGAATTAATTAACCAAAAATGGGCGGAGCGGGTGCTCACCCCGTAATGATGCCCTTGGCATTCTGACGCCTTCCATCGTGGTATCAAGACACCATCCCCGACCGGAGACCTGCTCTCTCACCCGACAAAAGTACCCCGGACTCGGAGTTTGCACCAGCACGTCGTTGGACACACCAATGGTGGCAGGTGAGCAGTGAAGACTCTGTGCGCAGGACCTACAATTGACCATAGTGCGGGGGAAGGGGTGGGGTGCAGTCCCTGGTTGCAGAGGTGCAGGCAAACGATGTTCCCGTAGCTAGTAATCTAATCTCTGGCCATACTGCGGGAGGGGTTAGGTGCATCAGTCTGGGTGCGCAGGTGCGAACAAGCGATGTGACCGTCCATAATGAAGTGATCTCTGACCTCATTCAGTCACATTTCTGTCTCATTTTAACGACCTGCTGGACCATACTGTAGGCCTGAACCAGTGGGCAGCGCTACCCTACAGACACATGTAGAGCCTAGTGCTATGAGAGGGGTGGGCTACATCAGCCTGGTTGCGCATATGTGTAAAAGCAATGTTGCCGTGCGTAATGATGTGATCTCTGACCTGATTCAGTCTCATCTCTGTCTCATTTTAAGGACCTACTGAACCTTACTGTAGGCCTGAGCCAGCGGGCAGCGCTGCCCTACAGACACGTGACGTTGGCTTTTAGGGCACTGTAGTGAGCTCATTACTAAGTGTACATGCACACAAGCTTCTGCCACTGCATTACATGCGTACATTATGCTTCTAGCATGTGCTCTGTTCCTTTGCATGTAAACGTTAGCATAACATATTATTATTTAACCTTGTGTATTGTCGTGCCCTCCAACTCCTCTTTGAACCACAATTACCACTAACAGTTGGTAGATCATACTTCAAAAACGAAGGATGCACTCAACTGGTGTTTTCTATCAAACTTGAAATAAACCTTCATTTACCTCGAGATGTTTCTTCCATTAAATTATTTCTCCCTTTTCAGACACTGAATTGATTGAGCCAAAATGGGCGGAGCGGATGCTCACCCCGAGATGATGCCCTCTGCATTCTGACGACTTCCATCATGGTATCAAGACACTGTCCGCAACCGGAGACCTTCTCTCCCACTCTACAAATGTACCCCAGCATCGGAGCTTGCACCAACACGTCGTTGGACACACCGGTGGTAGCAGGTGAGCAGTGAAGCCTCGGTGCACAGGAGCTGCAATTGAACACAGTTCTGGGGAAGGTGCTGGTGTGCAGCACCCTGCTTGCCCAGGTGCAGGCAAGCGATGTTCCCGTAACTAAAAGTGTAATCTCTGGCCTCATTCAAATGTTTTATTTTAAGGACTTGCTCAACAACACTGTTTCTCGCGGACCCCAGCGTCCTAGACAAACAGGTGACGGGACGTAAACACTGAGGGCTGGATGCAGTAGGCTGACACTCTGTCTCCTCCTCCTTCTGTTCTTTTGACTCTCCCACCCCTTCTGCCTTCCACCCACTCCATCTCCCTCAAATTCTAACTATCTTCCTTTCATTCAGACTACCTTTCTTTTCCTCTTACACATGGCACACATACTTATGTTTCATTTTTGTCTTTCAGGTTTTGTACACTACTTCCAAAGTAGTCCCACCCACGTATTTCATGTTATACTACTGTTTGTTCTAATTAACTTGCTTTTCCATGCATTTGTGTTGTTTTAATAAAGATATATTTTTTCCAATAAATAAGTGAGTGTATAGGTCTTCTTTTTCTGACAGCACTTGTTTGTAGTTTATTGTGAAAATCGTCTGTTTATAGGAGGTTATGAGTGAAAACATTTGTAATTTTGTGGTGCACCTACCAAATATAAACCAACAGACTATTACATAAATGAAGCCTGCATAATTCTACAACTGCAAGGGTTCTATGCATGTATCACTTTATAACACCATGAATACTGCCCGTGTGATTAAAGAACCAATAAGGCACTGCCTATGACCACTGCGGCTTCAGGAACTGCTGAGGCCGACCCTGCCTATTTAAGTAAAGCCTCGGAGGGTGGCGATCCCTGGGCTTCAGTTGGCCTCAAACCCCCCTGAACAATTAGTAAACAATACCCGGCAAGGTGGCAATCTCCTAGGCTGCGAAACCTCTCTGTGCCCTTCGGTGCCTAATTTGCATGTGACATTAAGATCCTCAGTCCTACAGAGACCCCACAATATAATATTAGGTTTATCCACGGAACATTACCCACCAGGAGCCTCATTTTAATCAACGAGTGAGACCCCTCTTTTTTTTTTACTCCATTTTTACCATCCGGATCCGCTCTATTAAAGTGATACGAGGTTTTCCTCTTCTCGCTTCAACTAGTCAAACAAGGATTTGCTATCACAGGGTGAAAGCAATGCAGCCGCCCTCTAATAGCAAACATAAATGTCCCACGGATGCACAACCAGGGACATTGTATGAGCTGCGCCTGGGAGGTCGCGCTCCCTAGGACCATGATGCATTGGTTAGTATAAACGCATACTAACACTACTTACACATGTGTAGTACAGGGACCAGAGTGTAGTGAAGAGGCAGAGGAAGCGCAAAATCTAAAAATATAAATCCTACCAGCGGTCCAATGAGCATAGTTCAATGAGCCGACGACCCTGGGATGAGTAGAAACATCCACACGAAGAAAACGGGTCTACAGCACAACGCAAGCAACTTTTAAATATTGGTGAATGCTGCCTTCTTTTTATCTTCACCCGCTCATCGCCAAATTTATGTAGTGAAGAAGCAGACAGTAGTGGATCCGATAAGTAGATTTATTGCAAGAAAACAAGACACCTTAAACACCCACCAACAGGAGCAGACAACAAGGCAAAAGTCTTCTCCAGGACCCTGTACAAACTCCCCACGGTTCCCCTCATGACTGCCCTACATTCTAACATTACATACTTGCATTCTAGTAGAATTCCATACTAACATTTGACTATGTCTTACATTGGAATACTACACAGAGCACATGACTTTACAGCAATGAGCTCATGGTTTCATCCAAGAATCTTGATACCGATAGGGGTGAGTAGTTCGCTTCCCACTCCAAGTATTATATAAACACAAACTAACACTACTTCCACAGGTATGCTACAGCGCCCAGAGCTCATCACTTTACAGCAATGAGCTCCCAATTTAGGCTCACAGTTTAATCCCTGAGTCTTCAGACCAGTAGGAGAAAGTAGTTCGCTACCCACTCCCAATATACTATAAACGCATACTAACACTACTTACACAGTTATACTACAGCGGCTAGTATCCTACAGTGCCCAGAGCCCATCACTTTACAGCAATCAGCTCGCTTTGATCCCCAAGTCTTCTCACCGGTAGGCGTGAGTACTTCGCTTCCGGGATAGTATAAACACATCATAGCAGTCAGTAGCTCGCTTCCCACTCCCTGTATATTATAAACGCCTACTAACAGCACTTGCACACGTATACTACAGCGCCCAGAGCACATACCTTTACAGCAATCACCTCAGTTTGATCCCGAAGTCTTCACACCGGTAGGCGTCAGTACTTTGCTTCCCGCTTCCGGTATAGTATAACCCACGATAGCAGTATGTAGTTCGCTTCCCACTCCCTGTATGGTATAAACACCTACTAACACTACTTCCACATGTATGCTACAAAGACCAGAGCACATCACTTTACAGCAATGAGCTCACGATTTAGGCTCTCAGTTTCATACCCGAGTGTAGCAGCATATCATCTCAGCACCATATCACTCTGAGCAACACTGCACTTTCAGACCGGTAGGAGGGACTACTCCGCTTCGCACTCCCCCACAGACCTTACAGTGCTCCTACCCTCCTTTCCTACTTTTTCACCCTTTTTTCCCCTTACTTGCTTCAATGAAATCACTAGTTGCAACCGCTCGCAACCAATAAGCAGCAAGCTCGTCCTCGTAACGCCTCAGCCAATCAGATGGCAGAATTCCCAAATATCGATACCTGTAAATTTCAATATTTTTCAAAAACTACTGAATGGATTTACACCAAATAAACAAGGGTGTGCTTTCTAGACAAAGGCCCTTCTCCCTGCCAAATCTGGGGTAATTCCGTTCATCCATTCGACCTGTAGCCTTGTCTAAAGTTTCCAACGGAAGTTAACATAAAGAAAACACGTTTTGGGACCCCCTTTTTTCTCACCCCCCCTTGACAAATCACCCCCAAACTTTCAACATAAGAGCTGATATGAACAATGAATTAGTTAGGAAAATTTCACGAAGATTCATCAAATATATATACATATATATATTGAATTGTACATAAAACTATCCGCATTCGAGTGTATAATCTCATAAGTCAGTTGCTGGTGTTCACATGTATTCATATTGATGTTATCTTTTAGTATCTTTATTACACACATTCTTATAATGCATAAAGTGGCTGACAGCTATGCAGGTCTTTTCTGATTGCACCTTTATATTGTTAGTCTGGGGTTCACTTCTTTATCTACTGGATCACAGTTCACCTTGGGGGGGTGGGTCACATCATTCTTTTCAGCCAGAGAGGATATGACTGCATCCCATGCAGTCACAACAGTGACACCACCTTCTTCCCTTGGTTGGTTTGTCACAACAGTGCTTTCACAGTCAGTCCATTTCTGTAATTCAAATTAGAATTTGTGGGCCATGTGGTCATTTCTTGGACTTTGTTCTGCGTCTCGTGGTCCGTAAGAAGGCCACATTCCCAATATTTACTTTCAATTTTTTGCTTTTTTACCTTGGCATTAAGCTTCAGCCCACAATCCAGACCTTGGTTTTCACACACTATGCCACTCTAGACAAGGACCACCAATATGCAGATCAGTCTTGAACCTTCTCCATTAGGAACTCTCCAGCCTTAATTGCTAGAACAGATCACCTCCAGATGGGAACACAAGCACAACTCTAGAACTATTTCAACCTTCCTAGGCCTTGCCAGCAAGGTTTAGCTTGAGTTGTGTGGCACAATGAGAGCGTCCTAGTCTAGCTGGTCTGTAATTGCACTTGACCAACTCTCTCTTGATCAAGTCTCTAGGATCGGCAATCAATTACAGCCCTCACCCCACCTAGAATCTCAATTTTTTTTTAATTACACTGTACCTTAATTCTTCTATGTTTTTTAATGCACCCTTCTCCCTCACTGCACTCATTTCCTGGTCTCCCAACGCCCCATCGATTCATCAGCATATAAAAACTTTTCCTGACTTTTAAATATGTATGTGTGTGATTTTCAACAGCGCCCTTTAAATTTAACACAACTGAGCTGTGAGGGTGAAAGGATCAGGCAATGTTCGCCATCTTTGCTGATTTGATTAAATTCTGTTTTTTTTCTATCAGCTTTTCTAGAGAGTGGCCATTTTGCTGGGACAAATAATTTGAGGTTATTTCATAAAACGTAATTGTCAGCATTGTTTGTTTTGCTGGTGACGTGTTGGCAATATTGTCTATGGGAATTATAATGTATGACACAAACAGAAAGAGGCCATGAAATGTGCAATCATTGGACTATATACTGAAAATACACTTAGTCTGGGTGCTTTGTGTCCTAAATACATAAAATACTTAAATGGCCAAAAATGTTTTGCTCATTGTTACAGAGTGGATATATAATTATAAGCATCTTTATAAAAGCCTTTTAGTACTTGGTTACATGGTCTTGCCGTAGGCAGTGCTGAGCCTCTGTCAGACACTATATTCTTGTTGTCAAGAAAGTTGACATTTAAAAGCTTTTTCTGAAAAATATGAATTATTTATGAAGCCTTTGTGTCTGTGAAATGTATTTTAAACAAGTGTAGGAAAAACAAAAACGAACATTTAAAAGGACGTCGCATGTTAAAATGGAATACAAAAACACGTGTTTCTTCGTGTTTGTTTAGTATTGAAAATAAATGCTGTTGTGTCTTTATGATCATATATGTGTGCAACATTATTAGATTCTTCAGTGAAAAATATATTTTAGGGGCACTTTGAAAATGTTGTATTGTGTCATGGTTTTACTAAAGTTGGACGTAGTTACCAAGAGTGAACCTAATTAACATTCAATTCAGGATAGCTTCATGATTCTTCAAAAAATAAATATATATTGCTTTGTGTTCTAGAAATGCATCTTTTTATTGTGTACTTGAGAAAAAACGTTTCATGTAAAACAACTCCTTCATATAATAGGGCCTCATGCTCTCAAGGATGTATAATTGAAACAATTCCCTACCTTGTTGTCATTTTGATTCCCTCTTCATTCTCACCTGCCTACCAGAGAGTGAAGGTTATGACACCCCTACTGCACCTTTTTTACCTTTATGTGTAGCAAAATAAAAACTGTGGGCATTAGCTACCTGTCACTCTGATGATACAGTGTTGTTGTTTCTCTCTTCTCATGCTAAAATGCCAGCAGGCATAATGTTTGCCTATATTGTTTTGAAACTAAAACTATAGATGGAAAGTAGGAGAAATTAATTTATTTTGAAGTACTGCTCATGGGTCTAAATGCATTTATTCTATGTTTGTATACTGATGAAAGTAGGTCTCCTGATCCACTCTCATACCAGCTTCTTTTGAATGCACCAAAGATGCTGCATGTGCCTTTAGGATGTGGACACGTAGCCCCTTTTATATACTCTCCCAATGTTATAATCGTGAAAGCATTTCTATTATGATGAGGTGAGTCTATGTTCTGACTGGTGTCTTTATAATACATGCCCTGGGTATTTATTTGATTCTATTTCATGAATTTGTACAGGGAACACTGGTTAACGTGAGTGCACTTGATGCAATGAATTTGTATGGAAAACGCACTGCGCTGGGAACATCCACCTGACAAGTAGCTGAAGGACATAGCACATTGGAATGGTCAGTGAGAGGCTGATTGTGATAGAGGAATAAGTGGGGTTGTCTGGCACTGTTGACCTCTCAAAAGCCAAGCCTAAAACAATCCCAGAGCAGTGTTGACCTAAAACCTTTCCTAGGGTCCTCCTCATAAAAAGGCTGGGGCTGACTTTCTTACTTCCAAAGCAAGAGATGGGACCTAGATTACAGGATCTCATTTGAACCCATGGTCATCTCCATGTTCAAGTTCAAAATATTTTAATGACATTTTGCATGAAAATAAATAATAAAGACAATACAAAAAATATTATTGTTAATCAAATAATACCAAGAATAAAATGCATAAATTAACCATAGGCATTCAAAATATTACAATGGGTATTACAACAAGCGAAATCAAAAGAAAAAAGGGAAGGAGGGGGGACGAGGAAAGGGGAGACAAATAGCAAGTACTTAACAAAAATAGTTATATAGAGCTACTATAATATAATTCAAAATAGTCTATATAGTGTAAAACTGAGAATCAAGTTATAACAATAACATTAAAAGGAATTATGGTTAATCCCATTCATAGACAATTAAGCACCTCTTCTAGTGAAAATAACCCAAGACCACCATACATGAACAGATAACATAGAAACATCTTTCCAACAATAAGTGATAGATTTTAGTGCTGCTGAGATTAGAAAATTGAAAAGTTTGCATTGTAAATCACACAAATCTGATGTTAAAAGCACAGATTTACATAATATTAATTGATAAGAAATATCTGCATTAATAGTAAAAATCTTTTAAATAATTGCCCATAGTTCAATCCAAAATTTAAAAACTAAGGGACAATCAAAAATTCAAATTCATATTCAAAAGGCTTTATTTGAATTGTAAAAACAAATTCATAAAAGCAAACAGATAAAAATACACATTAAAAAACTGTAAGTACTATACATGTTGAGTTACTAGACTTACAGTAGATAATTAAAAGGAATGCACTGGTTGTTAAAAACATTAAAACAAAGATTTCATAATATAAAACCGGGACTCTGTTTGAGAATTCATTTTGATTTTTGATTTTTACAGTTACCATGGGCTAGGCATGGTGAAGAACATGTTAAATTTACAACGAATTTCTAAGACATTAGGTCTCTTGTGTCCTTTTACACCCCAGTCAGGGTCCTGCGCTCTGCCAATAAAAACCTTCTGTCCGTCCCTCGAACCGCCAGGGCCAGATGGGGAGGGAAGGTCTTTTCTTCCCTGGCCCGAAACTCTGGAACTTGCTTCCAGCAGAACTCAAGGGCCTGGCTTCCCTCGACTTGTTCGGTAAAGGTCTAAAAACTTGGCTTTTCGTAGAAGCCTACCTGTAACCCGTCATCTGTGTTCACATTTCACTCAGCTGTTTTCCATATTATGCGCCTTGATGCCTCCAGGCAAAGTTGCGCAAAACTAATTACAAATTCATTCATTCATTAATTCATACATTCATTCTATGCCTTACAATTGCCTTTAGGAAGGAAGTTACAGTTCCAACGGTTTTCTCATTTTCTAGAGATTTTAATGTATCATATGACCCTCTACAAGTTCGCAGGCTCCATGATAGAAGTAAAGGTTTCAACAGGTTTTTTCTGGGATAGGAGTAAAAAGTGCAAAAGAAGATACAATGGATGTTGGACTGATAAGAAACGTCGTCACAGGGGCACGTTCTTTTTTCCTTGGACCAATCATTGCACTGTGGGAAGGCTGTTAACCTGAAGAATGTATCTAGACGGAAACGAGTCAGGAGCATACGGTTAAAGGGGGGCTGTTCAATCAGCAGGTACAGCTGTACCCCTTCGGTAACTGTAATCATGTTGTGATCCATGACTGTCCTCTTGTGTTTTTCCGCCCGCCATCTTTTACTCTCTAGATGTTGCATGAGAAGTTTTTTAAGGGCAGTTCTAGACATGTTCATCATACTATCAGGTTTGAAAAAGAATTCAGGGTGCCACATTTCTTTCAGCAGGTCTCTGACGTAGCAACACCATTTGATGTTGCCGGCTCCATCTGTTGCCCGGCAGTCCTTTAATATCTCTCTATTTAAGGTGGTTTCTGTATTGGCCCACACATTGTGCCAAAGCAGGACTGGAGAGGATTTAATGATATCTGTAACATATGACAGTCCCACTTCCGTGTGAGTGACATATGTTGCTGTACTCTTTGGGGTGGCCAGTAGATAGTGCAGAAATCTATTTTCGACGCGTTGAATAGATTCCACGGGCTCCGTCCCCCAGAGGCCAGCCCCATATGTCCCGGTGGAAATACATTTGGCCTTAAAAATGTGAAGAAGTTCTTTTACTGGTCTTCCACCTAACTTTTTAGCAAAGTTTACCAGGGCACCAGTAGCTCTAGTGAACGCAAGGCCTCTGGCTGTTACTGCTGGTTTCCATGAGCCCCTTCTTTCAAAGCTTATGCCTAGATAGCAAAATGTATCAGTGAGTTCTATCTTTTTGCCATCCAGGAAGATTGGGCAGGGTGTCCTTCGGTTCTTAATTCCACAAGACATGGTGAACGTTTTAGAAACGTTCACACGGAGACCTCTAGATCTCATAAATTCTGAAAATGTTGACACCGCTTTTTGTAAACCAACCCTAGTCTGGGACATAATTGCCGCATCATCTGCGTAGAGAAGTATGGGTATTGGTGTCCCATTTACTGTGGGGTAATCATGGTACACTTCGGTCAAGATGTATCCAACCTTATTTATATAAAGAGTAAAGAGCAGGGGCGCTAGAATGCACCCCTGTCTTACTCCTCTGCGAATTTGGAACATGTTAGAGCACTCGCCCAGCCTGCCAAATCTAACACGAGCACCCGCCCCATGGGAGAGTTCTTTGATGAACATAAGGATTTGATTATCCAGGCCTATATCAGTTAGAGTTTGCCAAAGTATGCCATGGTCAACGCAATCGAATGCGGAGCTGAGGTCCACATAGGTTACAAAGAGATTTCGTTTTTTGGCGTGGACATACTTTGCAGTTATGATGGCTAGGTTTAGTCCTTGCTCGATGGTCACTTTACCTCTCCTGAACTCGTATTGCAGATTGGAGACCACCTCTTGCTCTTCTAGCCATCCTGCATTCTATTTAGAATGATCCTGCCTGCTACCTTCATTAGGCCATCAAGAAGTGAGATTGGCCGGCAGCAAACAGGATCATTCCTGTCCCCCTTTTTGTAAATTGGTACCACAATTGCCTCAGACCAAGTGGCTATGAAGCCAATGTTGTTTGTGGAATTGAGTACATTGGTCAGCAGAGGCGCCCAAAGGTCAGGAACAGTCTTAAAGATGTCTTCTGTTGGTATGCAGTCCGGCCCTGGAGCCTTCCCCGCCGGGCTTTCTGTGAGTGCTTTAATCACTTCGTCTAGATGAAACTGAAAGCCCAGTGGGAAGGAGCTGCATTGATTCTGTGGCAACAGTGCCTCCGCTTCGCTAGGAATTGCTTCCAGGGTGTCTATAGTATTGTAAAGACCCTCAAAATGTGTGACCCAGGCTTGGGCAGGGATAGCTTGATCTATTTGTGGGCCCCTATGTTTTTGCAAAAATGGGGCGTTGACTGCCCTCCAAAATGCAATATTGTCATTCTGTTCGGAAGCTTCATGGAGGGCTAGCGACGCCTGTTTTTTTAGTTCTTTTTTCCTATTTGTTAGTGCGGCCCGGTACGCGCGCCTAGCTGTTTGGATATTTTCCCTTGACCTTGGGCAGGAATAAGGGACAATCAAAAAGCATATGTTGTAGTGTACCTGGATGGGAATTGCAATGCCAACAATCTGCAGATGGAAGAAGTTTAACTTTTTTTCAAACGTGATGGGGTCCATAAACGGTTATGTAAGATATACAAATTGGTTTGATAAATTGAAACAGGAAACCAACCAGATATACTATTAAGCAAATATCTTTCCAAGAGTCCATGGATAAAGAAATCGAAAGCTCAGTATTCCAAAAATTTGAACTCATATCTACATTATTTCCTAAAGTATCTGACAACTTTTCATAAAGAATGGAAACCCCATGAGATGCTGTAGAGATTGTTTGAATATAAATTGACAAATCAGCAGTAACATTAGAAGGAACAATATTTGGAAAAGAGTCTGAAATAGAATTACATAAATATTGATATTTAATAGAGTTGGAATAGTGTAAACCAAATTTAGCTTGGAGTTGATCTAAAGGAATAAATGTATTAGAGGAGTATACATCTTTGAGATAAAAAATACTGGCTTTATTCCATGAAGACCAAAAGCTGATATTTCTATTTCATTTAAGGATAATTCCGCAGTATTATTCACGGGACATAGAAAAATTTGATCAAGATCATGAAATAACATTTTAGAAGATTTAAGAATAATTGAATTTTGGAAAAATGTTGTAGAATTACGCATAGTGAACAAAGTAGATAACGGAAATGGAGTAACTAATGATTTCTCAATACAGAACCACGCAGGTGGATTATGAAGAAATGATTCGTTAAACCATAACGAACTTTGTTGTAAAATAAAAGCTTTATGATAAAGAAAAAAGTCAGGGATACCAAAATCAGCATTACGTTTAGGTACTTTCAATGTTTTATAACTAATACGAGGAGACTTGTTGTTCCACAAACATTTTGACAAAAGTTTATCAATAGCTTTATAAAGTATTAGTGGGAATTGTGTAGGTAACATGGATAGAGTGTAGAAAATTTTGGGGGCAATAGTCATTTAATAGTATCCATTCTACTCCACCAAGAAAGATGTAATGGAGCCCATTTTGCCGTTTTAGTTTTAATATAGTTGAGAACAAAATCACAATTTAAACTGATTGTAGATTTTATAGTATCAGAAAATAAAATTCCAAGATATTTTAATTTAGTTATTTGCCAGATAATTTCCCGCATAGGGAGCATATCAGGAGTTCAATAAATATTTAAGGGAAGAATTCTGTTTTATTTTTTAGAATATTTAGTAATAATATCCATAAGTGAAGAGAAAGAGGATAAAGGGTCACTAACAAATAAGAGTACATCATCAGCATAAGCAAGGGTTTTTACATTAACATCTTTAATATTGATTCCTTTAAAATTCTCGCATTTTCTTATAGAAGCCAGAAAAGGTTCAATGCCAATTAAAAATAAAAGAGGAGAAAGAAGGCAGCCTTGTCTTGTACCTCTAAAAAGTAAAAATTGATGCGAGATTTGGCCATTAATAAACAAACCTGCTGTAGGGGCATAATATAAAGCTGAAATCATGCGTATAAAAAGGTCTCCAAAATTAAAAGTTGACAAAGTATGAAATACTTATTGCCAATGAATTTTATCAAATGCCTTCTCAGAATCTAAGGCTAAAATTCCAGAAGGTAAAGTTAAAGTATGGCTTTTTTCAATAATGTGAAGCAAAATTATTGTATTATAAGCGAAATGTCTGTTTTTCATAAAACCAGATTGGTCTGGATGTATAATAGAATATAATATGGGTCCCAACCTAGTCGCAAGGATTTTAGCATACAACTTACAATCTTGATTAATAAGGGAAATGGGGCGTTAATTAGAAACTCGAGTGGGATCTTTATCTGGTTTCGGAAGTACTATAATTAAAGCTTCCGTAAAAGAGCCAGATGTAGTTCCAGTAGAGCCAAAAAAAGTAAAAGGTTGGTATAAAAAAGGTAATAATTGTGACTGAAATTCCTTATAAAATTCCGCTGGGATCCCATCAGGGCCTGGAGATTTATTCTTCTTAAGAGATTTTATAGCTGATAAAATTTCATCTGCAGTAATAGGTGCGTCTAGATCATTTTTGTCTGATTGTGAAATCCCGGATAATTCACTGGAATTTAAACAGGAATCAATCAGGGATACATCTAGAAAATCAGGTTTATTATAAAGTGTGGAATAGAACCTAAAAAATTCATCAACAATATCATTGTGAGAAATTGTCACAGACTACATGTCCCAGAATGCTTGTAACTTTAGTCTTACTTCTCTTTTCTTCGTTTTGCTATCTAAGCTCCTTTGCCGCTTCACTCCGGTGCTTGTCACCTGAGTATTTTGATTCGGGACTTGTTAGAGGAAGAGTTTGTTCACGGAGACGCGTTTTCAGTCGGAATCGTTTGGAGCCTTGGCGGTTTGAATTGACACGCATTCAGCGGCTTCACTTTGGCGTGTCAGAGCCGTTGGTGGTACGCGACTTTCCTTTTCGGAGCTAGCGCTGAAGCGCGAACACGGCGACTGCCGTGTTCATTTATTTTTATTGCAATACCTGAACGTTTATCGTACTCTGCTTCGAGAGAGACTCGGAGTGCGTCAAGGCAAAGTCCGAGGGGGGCTATTGTCAGAAAACAGCGTGGGAAGTCTATTGTTTGTATCTACGCTATCAGCTGGAGGAGAAAACGCGTAGATACAACTGAAGGAACATTTCATCGGCCTTCACGGAGCAGCAGAAGAGATAACCGGGGTTTTATCTTCAATTTCACTAGGCAGTTTGAATCTGTCTGCCAGCTAAGTACTAATCATTAACAATTCTCTACGGTTGGGTAAAGTACTTGGTGGAGTCCTTGCAGTAATCCTGACTTTATTAAGAAGTCAACACTCTTTGGTTCTTTATTTTATTTTTACTTTTGTGCCTTTTTTCATTAAGGAGTTGGAGGCAGATTACTATGTAAGTGCAGTGTATGATAGAGTATTGGAATATCAGAAGAGATGACGGCAGGGTTGGTTCCACTCATTGTATGTTTCTTTTGTCTTGTATGCAGGAAACCGAGAACAAGCATAGAAGTGACGCTCCACTTTCTGCTTCATGATCTTCATTGATTTCTCTGCCTCAACTTTATTGTTTCCTTTGTCCCTTTTTACCCTTCCCCCCGCTGTGGTATATCTCTGGAGTGGTTCATACATAACTCAGAGAATACCATAGAAGGGGTAGGGGTAGCTTAGCATCGCTTCTGTTGCATTCGGCTGAAAGGTTAGTGGAACCTTCATTCTATGACAGAAATAGCAATTTTACACTGGGAACCATGAATCGAATTAATTTGTAATTTATCTTTTTTTATTCAAAGATAATTAGCTAATAGTCTTCCAGACCTATTGGCATTAAAACTAAATCTAGCTTTAGCATTAGAAAGTTGGATACCCGCTCTTTTACTAAGAAGCAAGTTAAATTCATAATGCAATTTTTGTAATTTAAATTTATACTGTGGATCGTTTGATGTAATAAAAAGACGCTCAAATTTCGCAATCTGATTTTGAAGGTTTTTAACACTTGCATGAAAGGTTTTATTTTCATGAGCCATAATAGATATGGAAACACCCCTAATATAAGCTTTGAAAGCATACCATCTAGTAGTCATAGAGGTAGAAGCTTCTGGATTATTTAGAAAATATTCTTGAATTGCAGATACAAGTTTATGCTTATTAAACTCATTTAAAATTATACCAGTATTCATTCGCCATCTAGATGTTTGAGTAAAAGCTGTTTCTAAATTCAAAACTAAAAAAATCATAGCATGATCTGAAGTGTTAATGATACCAATCTTAGGAGTGGATATTGAATTAATTAAATGTCTAGACACCAGTAAATATTCCATTCTAGAATGAGAATTATGAGGGTTAGAAAATAAAGTGAAACATCTACCTGTAGGAAAATGTAGTCTCCATACATTTACTAATTTAGTGGCTTGAAGAAATGGTTTGAACGCATAATAAGCTTTAGAAGGATGAAACCTAGTAAGAGACATTCTGTCAAGTAATGGGTCAGAAATAACATTAAAATCACCTCCTCCGTCGTGAGACTAGACCAAAACACTGGATCATCTGCTGTAGGACCATAAATATTCAATAAAAATAAAAATGAGTCATGAACTTTAATCTTAACAAGTAAAAATCTACCATCCTTATCAGATGTTTTATTCAAAATTTGGCAACGAAGTTTCTTTGCAAATAAGATAGCCACACCATTTTTCCTACCATTAGCCGGTGATGAAACAATAACCTCGACCCATTTTTTCTTCATATAATCTAAAACTTTATCATCTATGTGGGTTTCTTGTATAAAACAAACATCTGCTTTGTAACTTTTAAAATAATTTAGTATATAAGTACGCTTAACTGGATGATGCAATCCTTTAACATTTAGTGAAACACCATTAGTGTTAGCCATAAAATAAGAATTGAGAAGGAAAATAGAGAAGAGGATGGAAAAAGAAAATCAAGAGAATGGGAAAAAGGTAGCTTCAGATAAAGAAGAAGGAAAAGGACAAGGAAAAGAAAAAAACATAAAGAAATAGACAACAAACAAAAGACCGAAATGTGAAGTTGGAAAGGCACATACGCTCAACAGGCATGACCATAACCGCTAGAGCCCTTGGATAACGGAATTTCAGTATTGAGTCAAAGGATACATATCAGATGAGAGTAGTGTATTAGAGTCATTTGTATCCATAGAGAGCTGTGACTGATGTTCCAAAAATGTTTTCAAATCCTAAGAACGTTGAAAAAATCTTGAAAAATTGTCCTCCCAAATGCGCATCGTCGATGGATCAAAGAGACCTTATTTGTAACCTAGACTTCGCAATTGAGGACAAAGAGAGGTAAACTCTTTCCTAATTAAGACAGTTTCCCTGGCAAAGTCTTGATGGATAAATATTTTGTTTCCATTAACCATTAGTGAAGGTATTTCCCTAGCTACTTACCGGATTAATACCAAGTGGTGATGACGTAGGACTTTAAAAATCATTTGTCATGGTTTTGTATGTAGAGGTTTCCTATGGGAGGGAATCCTGTGAGTCGTATCAATTTCAAACTTCTCTGAAAATTTAAGTTGTAAAAGACTAGGCAATAGACTCTCCAAATATAGTCTACAATTATTTCCTTCAACATCTTCAGGTAAATTAAAGATGTGTAAATTATACTGTATTTTATGATTTTCCAAGTCCAATAATGCTGTACAGTTTAGCTTTATTATCCTGTATTTTGATGGAATTTTCAGATATTTTCCTTGATAGACTTGCCATTTCTTTGCGTGCATTTTTAATTTCAGAAGCAATAGTATATGTATCGACACGAAGTGCTCGTCTTTCCTCCAATAATAAAGATAGTGAGGGTTCAGAAGACTGCACCACTTTAGATTTAGCAGGAGGTGGAGAAACTTGCTGCTTTCTTTTATTATTAACTGCACTTTTATTTTCCATTGTGAAAGAAAATAAGGCAGAATAATAATGTGGAAAAATCTGGTCCATAATGTCAAGCAAAAGCAGTGAAAACAAGCAAGAAATGGCTGGTGCAGCAGCTAAACCAGTCTGGAGGAGTGGCTAGACCCAATCCAGGCCCTTTCCTAAAGGTTACTCCAGCCCCCCTGACTAACACTCCAGGCTGTACCTTGAGGCAGTGGTGGAAGCTGGAACCAGGGGGAGAAAAACACCACTTGGAGCGGTGGAAAACTCCTCAAAATCGACCACCAGGCAGGTAAGTGTTTCCCCAAGATAGTGACCTCTGTTTGCGGCAGTAACGGACCCAAAATCGTCGTTAATTCGCCAAAACGGGCGGAAATGCGGCAGAGCTCGTTATGCGGTGGCCTTCTTGTTCAACGCGCTCACACGTCTCCAATCTCTATGTTAATAATGCAATAACACACACGTAGAACAATTGGATGCACTGAGTAAATGAGCTGTGCGCATGAGCTAATAAGGTGGCTATCTCTGGTTCCAAAGATTAGCCTATTCAAGAGTATAAAGGTAGCCTAAATACCCTTATAGCATCCTTAACATTGACATGGTTTTTCAGAAGATCCAAGATACCTTTTGAGTTGGCTCACTCTGTCTCAAGTGTCTAGTCTAGTAGATAAAGATTGTGGGAAGCACTGGCATTCAGCAGTTGTTGCCTTCCAGATGAAAGAAATGTTGAGCTAGTGTTTGGATAAGGGATAGTATTTTCTAATGGATTCTGTGTACTCTGTTTGGATATGGTAACTGGAGACACGATTAAGCAGAATGTTTGGTTGGCAGTTTCAACTAAAAGCTAGACGCCAATTATGAACTGACCTCTTATTAAACTTTTTCGGAAAAATAGAATATTATGGGGTTACCCTACTCAACCATCTTTCTATTGCATGACCCATAATGACCACCTGCACGTAATGCTAAATGAACCATGAGGTGAAAATCATGTGGTACCAGCAGTATATAATACGATGGTCCTACGTTAGTGAAGTGAACAAACAGTGGCTTTGTTTTACTTTGTTATTTCAGGTCATATCTATTTGTACTGCTGGGTACAATATTGTCTAACACTGCACATCAACTTTTTTCTGTGTGTAGTGGGTAGTAAGTACCTCTTAGTGTAAAAGTACACAGTGTAAGAGGTGCCTCTATTGCCATCTCTCTAGGGTGACCATCTCAGATGGAGTAGTGTATCTAAGGAGCCTTCTGTCTGCTAAGG
Source organism: Lissotriton vulgaris (assembly GCF_964263255.1). Taxonomy (NCBI): domain Eukaryota; kingdom Metazoa; phylum Chordata; class Amphibia; order Caudata; family Salamandridae; genus Lissotriton; species Lissotriton vulgaris. The sequence goes on along the minus strand of NW_028248189.1, from coordinate 557,994 downwards.
AATTTCACTGGAACCCTTTACTGTTGAATGTTTGTGTCACTGACTTACTTAAAAAGTTCAAAACCTTAGCAAAAATAAAACACTGGTTAACAGCCAACTCAGATGTAAATTGCCACATATAATACTTGGTATGTGACCTTTTTGCTTGCAGCTAATGCTAAACTGTTACTTGTCATATTTGTTTTCATCAAACAGATTTGAACTCACTACATAAATAGCACAGTAGATACAATCTCTGTACCGGCATTGATGCTAAGTACATTTTTGATTTTAAAAATGTTTCTGCAGCCCACAAATAAAAAATAAACGAACAACTTGGCTTCAAATAGCCAATAGAAATGATGCTGCCTTCATGGAACATCAGGTGTAGGATCCCCATCCTACAGTGTGAGAGAGAGGGGGAATGTGACACTGACTTGCCAAAAGACTTTGAGGCAGGACAGGTAGGCATAATGGGCCTAGAGAAGAGACAATCGTGTACATATTATACATTCAAATTGCAGGACAAAACAGAGTGAAGAGAACACTTTGAGATACTTAGAAGCACCGTTTCAGATGGAATAAGGAAAAGGATGTACATCCATGGTGTCAACAATTTTGGGATGCAAGCACATAAGGGTGGCTCCTGTGCTCGGTACAGAGGGCAGTGTTAGATCCCCAGTGACAAACTAACCTTTGCCTCCTACATCTAATGACTTTGAAGTCAACCATAACAGCAATAGCATCCCATCTCCTCCCAAAGATGCGGTGCCCGCCGGGCCGAGGAGGGGAGAGGGAGTTGGGATGGGGGTACAGGGGATAAAAAAAAGAATTAAATAAAGAATATAACTTACCTTCACGCCACCCCCGCCCTCTCCTGCTGCAACACGCTGTTCCTGGGCACAGGCTTCCAGAAGGCACGAACGAGAACGAGACAAGGCGCTCGTCAGGAGACATAACGATTGATGTGTACAGTCTATGTGAATGTGAAGACTCACTTCAGGAGTACTCACTTCAGGAGTACTCTTTTACCCCCTTGGAACTCCTGTCAGCTGGTATGAGCAAAAGAGGCTGCATATGGTTGACATAGTACAAGTGTACAATAGTGGAGTGGCAGCAAATTGTGCGGCCCTGATGAATCTGCTAAAATTGTCGTGGCAGTGAAACATGTCGGAAATAGGTAATGGTGTGCATGAAAAGCTACCAGCCTTTTTAAATTAACAGCATACACCCATTTCTCTATGAATAAAGTTATGGAGAGGTGTGTTTGCTGTTTTTTATGCACTTTTTGATTGTCACTAGCAGACTTCCTCTGCTTCCACTGTTACATGCACTTTTTGGTTTGTTGTTTCGGACACTTTCTCTTTTTCTTTTTGAACCGGATGACAACCGATGATGAGACAGGGGCCCTGTCTGGAAATTTCATACCAGTTACCCCGTTGGTGGTGTTTCCGTGAGGTGTCATTCGGTTCTTTCACATTTTTTACTAAGTAGAACTTGGTCCAACCTTATGTGGTTGACACCTGGTACTGATTAAAGGTGTCGGACAGCTGTTTGTTTGTTCTCTGTGACTGTAAAAGATTTGTTGGCCTATTGGTCTTTTCTTTAATTTTAAGGAACTTAGGACGGAGTGCAGTGGAACGTCCCCTTACTTGAACAAAAATATATAGGGGAGGATAACAGTTAGCAGTACTAATAGACTGTTCTGTTATAAAAATTAAAATCAACTGACATAATCCACGTCCCCAAGACAGGGTTTTTTGTTGTTTATTAGTTCCAGAAGGCACGGGCCAATCCTGAAACTTCAGGAAAGCAGCTTTAGGATTGCCCTGAGAGCCTGCAACTAGCGCTCACAGGCAGACTGGGAGCCTGTGCTTTCTCTCTCTAGTCCCAGCTACACAGCTGGGACTGGAGAGAGGTTCATTTCCCATGAGGTGTTTTGCCAGCCCGAGACCGCTGGCCAAACACCTTATAAGCAGTGAAGGGAGTGCCCACCACTCCCCCACCAGCAGTCATCCCCTGGACCCGCACCCAAGACTTGTCAGAGTCCTGGGGGCGGATCCAGGGGATTAAAATAAAACTGTTTTAAAACCAATGTTATCATCGTTTTATTTGCTGTGGGCGGCAGCGCTCCTCTGCTCCAATGGGCGGCCACCTCTGTATATCAGAGGAGGAGATCACATACTTCAATAAATCCAAAAGTCTGATCAGGGGGCTAACTACATCAAAGAATTGATCTTTGTAGCACATAAGTGTGTAGTAAATGCCCTTCTTTGGTTAGAAAAGCGACAAGATTAGGCTCCATTTCTGGGGTGGCATAGACCCTTTCTCGGAAGGTGAGGTTAGGGTATTCTACGTTAAGAGTGCACACAGGTCTGTGCAAGGGTTGAAGCAGTCAATGTGTGGTGAATTGCAGGACATGTTCAAGAGAAATTCATTCTCAGAGGTAGGGTAATAAAGAGAAGTCAGGTGAATCAAAGGCTCACTACTTTGAATTTAAACAATAAATTCATGGAATACATTGCATCTTACAACTCAGATTATAGATTCACAATATTTCTCCAATTGAATAGAATACTCATCTCCTGGTAAAAGATAAGGTTTCTAAACTCATCCTACCTCCCAAGCGTAATTCCAGCGGATACGTTTACAGGGGGATAGTAATTAAGAAGAGATCACTACCAAGAATGCTACACTCATTTTGTACTTTGTTAACTATAGGTGTAAGTTACCCAATTAGGCAGAATCAAGAGCAGTACCTTTGTGCTTGGATCCTAAAAAGTGTAACATTCAAAGGGAAACATAATGAGACTCTCACCTTTTCTCCACAGTCTGACCTTCTGGTTTTACTATTGTAAGCATCCAGAAAAGCTTTTGCCACCTACACTTGTATTACAGTGTATATTTTACCATTGAGTTTAACTCTGAGCTTTCCTGGATGTCAGAGGGATTCTACAAGATTCAATTTGAGAAAGTATTTTTTTATACAATGCAATTGTCTCCTCCTCCAATGTGTTGCTTGACTGCAATATGGAAAGATACAAAATGTACTCACATGTAGTGTAGCATCTTTCTTTTTCCTTGCTGATTGGAAAATTGTCTACTCTGTCCCACGATCTGCATTTCTTTGGAGCTCAAACATCTCTGTGGGCCTCTCATTAGAAGCAACTATGATTTGTGTAACTTGCTCTGTGTTGACAGTTAGGTCGAAAGGATCTCTTTCTCCAGAAAACTCTGACATGAGAAGCACACTGTTTGCTGCCTCACACATTGTGTGTATCAATTACTTCATAGAATGAAACATCCCTCCTAATGGCCACAATTCTCACCTGCCACCTTTGACAAGCTTTCTTTGCTTAGAGCAGGTTATGAATTAAGATCAACTCAATCTGGATCACCACAAGACCCATGCCCCTAAAATATTTTTCATCTTGTCCAAGAGATCTAAAGTACTCAATTTACTATGCCTTTTAATGAAGTTATTATCACTGGATATTTCCCTGCTGAGTGGAAGAAAGCATCCATTCTACCTTTACTGAAAAAGACTAACTTGGATCCTCAAGAGCCTAAAAGTTACAGGCCCATCTCTAGGTTACTCTTCCCAGTCAAACTATGGGAGAAGGGTTTGACCATAGAAAGTATGTCTTCTGGACCTCACCCAATATAGATTCAGAAAGAAGGCACACAGGGGTAGATTTACATGCCACTTGCAACACTTTTGGGCTGCCAACTTTAGTGACGCAGTGGTGGTGTAAAAAATGTGGCTAATTTACAACGTGACGCATCTAGGGAGATGCGTCACAATGTAAAGCCCTGCAATGCATTTAACCTTTGTCAAGTATAATTTATGCAGGGTGATAAAAGTGATTCAGTGAAATCTACAAGATTTAACTGCGCTACTTCTAGGATGCCACTGCATCAAAACCTTTCGCTTACTTGAAGCAGGCGTAAGGCGTTACTCGGAGTAGTGAGAATAGGCCTCACATGCATTGCTGGAGTTGTGTCGTGCTTGTGACACGACTCCAGCAATGCGTGACTTTTGCTCTGTCAATACTTTCACCATGGTGTGTCGTATTACAAATACGGCACATCCAGGGTGGCACGAGGGTTTTGCAGGCTGACTCAGGAAAACTGACGCAGCTCTACATTTGCATCATAGTTTCTTATAAATCTGTCCCACAGTATAGATAAAGAGTTGATAGCCACAGCAGTGGAGTTTTTTTTAAATTATTTTATTTTATTACACCACAGCAGCAACAATATACAGTCTGTGCGCAACATTCCTTCATTTATATACATTGTTCTTCCTTCCCTTCTTCTTTTTACATTTAGTACTGACTTTAATCATGTATCATTGTACCTGAACTGGCATTTACATTTTCTCCATCAGGTCTACACCGATTACATTGGATTAAGACAGCAGACAACTGTACCTATACCATTTTTACAGTTGTTCAGTGTAACATGTACCTGCAGGGCTGGTTAACAAGAAACACTCTCTGGTGCAATATTTTTTTGTTCTTCGGAGCCCCCGATCCGACCAACTGTTAAGATCCATCTTGTTGTTGCTGTAAGTAGTCTACGAGAGGTTGCCAGAAATCTTTTGGTCTGGAGGCCTGAGGTAATTCCTCCTCATATGTACCTAGTGTTTTCTTGCTATAGAGCATGTCAGTCAGCCAATCTTTGAATCTGGGCGGGCGTTTGCTACCCCACTTTATGACTATATGCCATTTTGCAAGCAGAAGTGCCACAGCCAGCAGCTTCCTCCTCCTAATCTGTTTAATCCTGTACACGCCTAGTAGGCATCCCAGAGGGGAGTTCGGGATGTGTTCTGCCAACATGTGTGTGAGTGCGTCCTTCACCTCTTTCCAATACTTATTGAGGTCAGGGCAGGCCCACGCCATGTGTAGGAAATCAGCATGAGGCGCAGAGCATCTCTGACAGTTATCATCCGCTCTTAGGCCAAACTTGTGCATCTTGACCTGTGTGTAATACGTCTGGTGTATAAATTTAAAATGGATAATTCTCAAATTGCAGTTTGGTGTGAGTAAGCTCAGCTGCATACAGCTGTAGCTCCATTCTTCTTCAGAGATAGTCATTCCTGTCTGATCTTCCCATCTTTTGAGCGAGCTGTTCGTGTCCACCCACTGTTCATTTTGGGATGCCGCATATAGTCTAGTTACTAATTTCGAGCGCGTTGTCGCTGATAACAAAATCTGTAGGGCCTGTAGCGTCGGGGGTTCGGCCGGGAATGTGTTGTACAGGTCTTTAATCGCAGCCCTTAATCTATAGTATGCAAACATTTTCAACGGTGATCGGTGGGCGCATAAGGATGGGCTTTGAGAGGAGATAAACTTATTATGTGGGAACACCAAGCTCATTGTCAATAGTCCCATTTCACCTAGTTCCTTTTTCATCTTCTGTTCCCGTGTAACCAAAATTTTGGGATGATTCGCCAACGGAAGTGCTGGTGCATACAGCGGTAGCTTTCGTGCTTGCGCTGCCAACGTGTGCCAAGCACTTGATATGCATTTAACTGGTTGTATCGTGTCATTGGCATAGTAACTGACAGGGTCTGCAATTTATTGTGTTATTCGGTTCGGGTAGACACTATCTGTTTCCACCGCTATATGTGGTATATGTGCATGGGGTTGCAACCAATAGTGTGCGTGTTGAGCTTGTGCGCAGTATTAGTATAACTGTAGGTCGGGAGCTGTGAACCCTTCTTGGTGATAGGGTTTCGTGAGTGTTTTCCAGCTTACCCTTGGTTGCTTCCCCGCCGATGTGAGACGTTGTAGCACTGTGCGCAGCCTAGTGAAGAACGCATTCGGGAGCCAAATTGGCAGATTCCAGAATAAGTACAAGAATCTGGGTAATACTATCATTTTCTGAAGGGCAATTCTGTCTGCTAACGATAAAGGTAGTTTAATCCACGTATCTACCGTCTCCTCCAGCCTGGTCATGGCCACTCCGTAATTTTCTTTAAGGACTACTTCCGGGTCTCGATGCACCCAGATTCCCAAATATTTCACTGGACCAGTCTCCCATTTTAATGGAAAATCTAACGTCGGCTGTGGGGTCTCTGCCGTCAGGGGTATCACCACCGATTTTTCCCAATTTATACTCAGGCCCGAATATTGTTCATATCGAATGTATTCCCTTATCAATTGATTCAGGTTTACATCCGGGTAATGTGTGTAGAGCACCATGTCATCAGCGTATAGTGAAATACCTATAGGACTAAGGGAAAATTGCAGCGCCGTTTCTGGGTGCTTCTGTCTGATTTTACAGTCCAATGGTTCCAGCGTTAATGCAAATATTATAGGGGATAGTGGACAACCCTGCCTCATTCCACGACTTATGACCATATGTTGTGATGTGCTGCCATTAATTCTAACTCCAGCTCTAGGTTCATTGTACAGTAAAGCGATCCATTTTAAAAAGGAAGGCAGGAACCCCATTCTTGCCAGAACGGTGAGCATAAACTTCCACTCCACCGAATCAAACGCTTTCGCTGCGTCTACAAGTGCCGCTGCAGCCGGCAGCTCGGGGTTCAGGCTTTGGTACATTGTGAAGATAGTACGTAGGTTTTGTGTTGTGGATCTGGCGGGGATGAAGCCCGCCTAGTGTCTGGCAGCACTAGGAACCCCAGAAGCAATTGTATTCTAGTAGCTAAGATCTTTGCAAGAATTTTGACGTCTATATTTATAAGAGAAAGAGGGCGGTAAGACTCACATCTCTTAGGATCCTTTCCTGGTTTTGGAAGTGCTATCAGTAATGCCTCTCGCAATGACTCTGGCAGCGCACTTTCCCCATAGGATTCTTCATACATCTGGGCTAAGTGTGGCAATAGCAGGTCTCTGAATTCCTTATATAATTCTCCCGGTAGGCCATCCAGGCCTGGAGCCTTGCCATTCGGCAGTGAGTTAATTGCATCTTTCATTTCATCTTCCGTTAGATGATGACCAAGGAATTCTCTATGCGTGTCTGAGAGCCAGGCCAATCCTATGTCATCAAGATAGTCATGGACATCTTGCCTCGTTTTTGTGAACTATGTGGTGTATAGCTTGGAGTAGAATGTCCGGAAGCTATCCAATATAGTAGGGGTATCATACACCATTTCGTCTTGGTCATTCATTATGTGTGTTATTAGTGTATTACTATGTATTGACTTTACCTTGTGCGACAGTATTCTGCCTGGTCTACCACCCTCTCCGTATGCTCTGGCTCTGCAGTGTTTTGATAGGTATTTTACTTCAGAGTCTGCAAATTCATGGTATGTGTCTACTTTACATCGTATGTCTGCTAAGATAGAGTCCTGCAAAGTGTCTGCGTAGGTAGCTTCCAGCTTTTGAATATACTTTTCTACCATGGCCAATTGTTGCCTAATATCTCTAAGTATCCCTGCATGTTTACCAACGCAATGTCCACGTATGGTTACCATAACCGCCTCCCATAGCGTCCTATTACTATCTATCGAGCCCTCATTGGTCTGAAAAAAGTCTATAATGGCTTGGCGCAGCTCGCTGTTAGATATTTGGTCTTTCAGTGCTGACTGTCGGAGTCTCCATGCGAATTGCAACGGTGTATGTGTTGGTACTGCTATTTCCATTCGTACTGGGGAGTGGTCTGACAGCGTTTTAGGTAGATGTACCACTGCTGTTACCCATGTACTGACTTCCTGTGTGGTTAGCCAGTAATCTAGTCTTGACCAGGTGTTATGCGTCAGTGAGGTACATGTACCTTCTCTGCGCCCGGGTGTTGCAACCGCCATACATCTACCAGTGACCATTCCTCCATTCCGTCTTGTAAAGCTTTGGCCGACAATCAACCATGTCTATCTGTACCAGCTGATCTGTCTAATAATGGGTCTATGCATGTGTTGAAGGTACCCCCGCCATATAATAGTGTTGGCTGCGTTGTCCTCAGTTTGGTGCAGATGGTCTCATAAAATTGTGGATCATCAATATTAGGCCCTTATACTAAGACAATTGTGACATCTGTGTCTCCAAAGTTTCCCCGCAAGATAACATATCTTCTCTGGTCATCAGAGATCGTGTCTATGAGAGTAAAGGGAATATTACATCTAATCAATATCAGCACCCCTCCAGCGAATTTGAATATGATGATCCCGCTCGTACCTGTGCCCATGTATAACCAACCCTGCACTCTCAATGGGGTGCTATATGTGTTTCTTGAGGCAGGCCACGTCCACTTTATGTCTATCTATATATGCAATTGCTTTCCTAATCTTTCATGGATCCTGTAGACCACGCACATTCCATGACAATAAGGTCAGTGTCCTAGTCTGTCTCACATTAGTCACCATATTTAACATTCAGCTGAACATTACTCTTGAGACATTGCAGGAATTCAGAACACATACAATATTTAACTCTGTTGCTGTGACCATCTGTTTCTGCCCGGTGATTTTCATGTTTGCCCCTCCCCCTTCCCCACCCCCTCCCACTCCATCGTGTTTCCCTCAATGAAGACATTACCCCGTCCCTTCCCAAGTAACGCACCCACCCCCGTATCTATACCAGCAAAACTTCCCAAACAATAACAATTGTGAAGTACACAAGTGGGCAGGAGCTGCCTAGACTCTTCCCCTTGTTGGCTCGTGACGGGGGGGCATTTAATAACATAATATAGCACTATTAATTGTGAACCTCAAACCTTTCCTAGTTCTTCAGTAGCTATGACAAAGTACCGACATATCATATGTAACTACATTTACATCATATCTCCCACTACACAGCAGTGGAGTTAAGGTCCATTTTAGATGGAGGTGGCCCGCTGGCACTGATATCATTGGATATTTCAGCATGTCATGTGGGGTGCCTCAGGACTCGTCATTGAGCCCTACTCTCTTCAATCTTCATGTCAGCTCACTGGCAAGACTCCTTAAATCATTTGGATTCTCAATGGTATCATATGCCAATGATACCCAAATAATGGTATCTATATCCAGCAATCCAGATGACTGCTTTAAAATGTAGTTCTTGTATGTTCCACATAGATTGTTGGATGAGGCAACATTTTCTAAAGCTTACTGTGGGAAAACAGAGGTCCTTCTAGCCAAAGACAATTCTTTTTGGTTGCCTCAGGATATGGGGGTTACTTCCCTTACCAGTGCAGAAAGTGAAGAACCTGGGGATTGTTTTTTTAAGATAAACTTAACTACAAAGATCAGGTCAATGCACTAGCCTCATCAGAATGTTTTACTCTAAGAATAATTAGTAACATCTGTCCCTTCATCCCCCCTGACCTCCCAAAAAATGGTTGTCACTACTCTAGTCTTAGCCAAAATTGATTATGGGAATGCCCTATTTGTGGGCATCCGGAAAAAATCCCTCCATGAACCTCAGATGTTACATATAGCCTCAGCCCGGCATCTGTCAGGAATCCCAAAATATCAGTCAGTGTTCATGCACAGCTGTGTTGGCCACAGGGCCATGACTCCCTCCAGGCCCTTTCACCAACTCTTCCCAGGTGACCAACCACACCTACTAAATAAACGTTCCCCCTTTTTTCGACATGACTCGCATATCATGGGACTCAGAAGGGTCTATGATTCACAAGCTCCGTAACAAAAAAATGTTTTGATTGCCTTTGGTACTGTGGTTCCTTTGACCCCCGGACATGGGGCTGGCGGTTAATGTAGATGAATCCCACCCCCATTTCCTTTTTGTTTTTCATTTTTCTTGACACTCTGCTCAGTGTTGTGTATGGAGGACTTCAACTGAATATTTTCTGTGATGGCCAGCTATCATTGTGGGGCAGATTTGTGAATCTGTAGCTGGATTCATAAATCCAAAATGAATGATGGGAGAAAAGCTCCTAGTCCACTGGTCTGCCTTCGTTTAAAAAAAAAAGGATTTGCAGATCTTCCAGGGATTTAGAAGCCACATAAGATCTGTGATTGCTCTCCTGATATCTCTAACATGTAATCTCTTAGTTGACTGAGGGCCGTTTTTGTTACAGAGGGTCAGCAATATCGGCCCCAGGTAACAAAATCGGCCGAAAACGGCCCTCGCAAACTGCTCGGCTGCGCTCCCCCTCACCCCAGGGGGAGGCAGCTGAGCAGTTTGCCAGGGCCGGTTTCTGTTCCCAGTCCGGCCCTGGATGCAGCGGAGCAGCAAGAGAATGTGGACTCCTCCAGGTATTTGCAACAATAGCAAGCACCATTGTGAAGTGGGTGCGGCCTTATATAATGCATGCACCCAACATGGCTGCCTGCTCATGCAAGATTTCAAAACCTCGCTGGAGTTAGGCTGTGGTTGAAGATGGGAGTTTGGCTGTGTTAGAAAGCAGGCCTGTTCCCTTCCGCCTCAGCCCCATTGAGTGAGGTTCTGATGGGGGAGGCCTTGGGCCCCTAACAATTTCCAGGGTAGGAGCGGGCCCTCTTTTCATTCCTTCCAGGGCTCCCCAATGGGTTTGGGCTTAGCAGAATTCTTCGATGAAACAGGCATACCTAATGTGGAGCGGCAATATGGTCATCTGCTTTTCTCAGGCCCATAACCTTTCCAATCAATTAGTATTATAGATAGTTTCATACCTGTTTGGAATCCAAAATAGCTTTTACTTCGTATTCCGGATTATTATACACCAGAAGGGCTGGAGGCCCTTATGTTATGTGCATGTCTTGTGCACGGATTTTAGCAATGATACATGGAACACTGGGTGAATGGCCAATGTATATGGTAAGTCCAATTTCATTGCTTCTTCATTTTGAAAGACCAATGTAATGTGGCTGGAATTTCAACAGGCCTTTTCAACCAAAGATATTTGGTTGACAAACATACCAACTGACCTTCCACCAAAGTCTGGGCCAGGACAGCAATGTTTATTGGCATGTAACATTTGTTGTTGTTTAGCTAAGATAAGATTGCCTTGTGCTGTGGTTTGTACAAAGACCAACTGTTCAAAAAAGTCTTGAACACTAGACGTCAAAGTAGTAGGCAACACATCAACCTGTAACATCTTTGGATAGTAACCATATTTACAATAAAACTGAGAAAAATTGGACAAAGTTCTAACAGAATTATTATAATCAAATTCCGCAGCCTACAACCATTCTGCTTAATCTTGATCTGATTCCAGGATTTGGCAGCATAAGTATTGTTCTATACACTGCTTTACTTTTTCTGTTTGCCCATCAGTCTGTTGATGGCTGGAAGATAATTGCACATCCATAGCCATGAGATAACAAGGAGATTACCAAAATTTAGAAGTTAATTATGGACCTCAATCAGAGATAAGGACTGTTGGAAGCCTGTGTAAATATATCACAGATTGTAAGAACACAGTAGCTAGTTTCTTGAGTTCAATAAGGCCTTAAGAGGGGTGAAGTGCGCCATCTCAGTAAAGTGGTCAACTGTAACCAGGATTGTGGTATTTCCATCTAATGTCCTAGATATTTCGACTGCGAAATCCAATGAGACCATGTGAAACTGTTTGAATGGAACTGGTAGAGGCAACAGAACGCCGGCTGGAGGTTGATGATGGGTGCTTTTCCCTTGTGCACACACAGTACAGTTAACAACAAATCACTTTGCATCCAGTTATATGCATGGCCACTAAAAATATCTTTGGTTTTCTTTTCCCTTCGATGCCCTGCAAGAACACTTCTGTGACACCATGTCAGGTCTTGACTTTGTGAATCCCATGTAGGTAAGCATAGCCAGTGATATATGTCCTCTAAACAATGTCTATTTTCTCTCAACTGTTAGTTTGAAATAACCAGTTGTGCTTCTGTAGTGTTTTTTCCTGTTGTACCTAAAGTAAGAATTCTGCAGTGGAAGTTAGAGCCCCCTAAATCTTTAATGATAAACTAATAATAATCAAGGAAGGATCTACCATGTGTTCCCTAGCTACATACCTATAACAAAAAAAAGAGCATCTTCTTTCAAATTCTTTCTCCCAGGTTGGAAGTGAATGACAAGATACTAGTTGTGGAAGTCCAGTGTAATTGGCAAGTCCACAAGGCTGAGCTGATTCTGCTGAGCTGATTCTAAGAACTGGGGGGCTTATTTATACACTCCTTGCCCCACCGGCGATTCACTTTTTGTGACACTCTGCTGACGCAGGAGCCTGATTCATATGTATTAGGGAGCACTAAGCCACTTTTTGGGCTTAATGCTGCCTTGTAAATATATTGTTCCCTTTAGCACAGTTTCCTGCATTAAAAGGGCATGCAATGGGTGTTGTTGGGGGTGTTTCCAGCAACATCCATGGATTCTTATCACTGCCCCAGATTAACTAGAAATCGTAATTCTGAGACACCGCCAAAAGCTTGTGACTTCCCAGAGTAGGTGTAAGGAAGGAACAGCAAGAAGAAATATCTTTATTTCTTCTCGTTTTGCCCTTCTCTATGTGTGCTGCATCAAGAGGAAAAAGCTGTGTGTGATTATTTTTGTGCACCATGATGCAAAAGTGCCTTCGTTAGCAGACAGCAGCCCAGGAATGCCCCGTATCTGATAGATACTGCACATTCTTGCCCTTTTCTTTTCCCTTAGGGCAGTGCAGCAGTAAGGCATTCGGCGCTGCCCTCAGGCAAAGATTCAAAGGTCCTGGACATTTCTATGATCCATCAATATGGTGACTCTTTGTAATACTCCTAGGAGGTAATGTCTAGGCGTGGACAGTAAACTCCACTGTGCCAGTGGAGTTTTGCTGCTCTGCACTCAGCTTGGTGCATGGAATTCAGCAAAAATTCTGACGTGTGGGGGAGTTTACTTTACTTGTTCCCAGTCCCGTCTCCCTAGCCACCATTATATGCTGCCATCCTGCAATGTTTGCTGGCACCTGGCTGGGATTAATCTTGAGTTAGCACCATCTTCAAAAACATGATAATGTCAGAAGTAGCAGCCTCCTAGCTGCCACTCGATCCTCGGGACATGGGCTTCTCAGCATGTGATGGAAAGCATATTATTTAAAGTGAGTGTACCACATAGCGGGCCTTTTCCATTTATGTCCTCCTGAAAGAGGTCCCAACTCAGACCTAAGGCTCTCGGGTCTTTCTGGGATGCCCAAGAAAGCTTTCAGCCCTCTTTGTAGAGGAACTGCAGTACCTGGTACTGCCATGTGCCTCAGCCCACAGCAATCATTGTCTGCCTTTGGATGCAAATGCTTCAGAGGCAGTCCGTGACGTCACGGCCGAGCATGACAGAGGCTGCAGCCCAAGGTCAATGTCTGCTGAGTACTTCACTCCTTTCCCAGGGTCTAAGGGGTAATCTCCAGGCCCCTCTGCTCTGTATACAAACTGTCCAGAGTAGGGTAGCAGCAGCAGCCCTTGAGAAGGCCAGGCCGTGAAGGGATGCTCCCGGCTTCATCTGGGGTGGTCAATCTCTTACCCCACTCTCAGACTCAGGCTCTGGGTTTCTGAGAGCACCACACAGCCAGAGGCGCCCCACCCTCTCTTGACTTGTGCACATATGCGAACGATGTGTTCATGCTGCCACCACAGCTGTTGACTCATGGACTTGTGTGTGTGCATGGAGAAGCAATTTGAATTTGAACCACATTCAATCTGGAGACAAGACCAGCACTTCCAACATGAATGTTGTACATTGCTGGTTTATTGGGAGAATATCTCCACAGAATTTGTACACTTCAAGACTTGAAAGGGTTGGGTCTTTTAGGAGTCAGCATATATTCGCAGCTGAGCTGTGCATGTGACTGATCACCCTTCTACTCATTACTTCTGCATAAATGTGCATAGCTGGGAGCAGTCTTATTCGGAAGATGTTTACCTCGCAGTCTGTGTTCAAATAGTATGAATACACTGATCTTCAAACAGGCACCTCACATTCTCCCTTTCTGCCTGCCAAATCAGACAATATCAATACTTTATCCATTGAAAGGAAAGAGAATGACAAATCCCTCACTGCGATGTATCTCAACACACAATCTATACCTATACATGCTATAGAGCTATGGAGCATCTTAGATGCCGACAAACCAGATGTTTGTTTTTTCACCGAAACTTGGCTCCATAGCCAAGCCTCACCTGACATAGCATCTGCTTTTCCCCCAGAGTATTATCTAACTAGGTTAGACAGAGAAGTGAGTAGAGGCCGAAGCATAGCAATTGCGGCCAAACCTCCCACTCAGATCAAGTTACTGAAGTCCTTCTCCAGCGTAACTGCGGAAATCATGGTCGTTAGCATTAAGATTTCCAGCACCGAAACATGGCAAGGGCCCTTAGTCTATAGACCCCCTGGTCCTAAAACCAAATTTGTTAATCATCTTTTAGAAATCATAATTTCTCATACACTGGCAACTGACAATTTTGTTTTACTTGGGGATTTTAATTATCTTGTCGAGCCCTTATCTGATCCCGAAACAAGCCATTTAATTAGAACAATGGAAAGTCTAGGATTAACCCAAAGGGTAATACACCCGACCCACCTAGCGGGCCACACATTAGACTTAATTTTCACCAACTCATCTAAAATGAGCACTGAGATTCCGCTCCCAATAATTTGGACCGACCATTACCTGTTAAAGTTCTATCTTCCTAGACACACTCTGGCCAAATCAGTAAATAAAAAAAACGCTCAAACGACCGTGGGGCAAATTGACGTCTGAAACTTTCCTTGAACATTTTAAACCTTTAACAAATCAGCGGGTCCCACTGGAACTAATGGTAACCAACCTGGAGACCTCCATCCCGCAAGCGTTGGACGAGATCATCCCTGAAACGAATGTTACTGTGAAATCCGTTGCCTCTCCATGGTTCACCGCAGCTCTAAACATTGACAAGCAATCGAGTCGAGCAGCAGAACGACAATGGCCGAAAACAAAAAAGAAGTAGGATCACATGAATTATAAATTGCTGCACTCCCTCTATGTAAAAAAAACCAAAATCGCTAAAAAGACCTACTTAACCCCAAGAATAAACAACGCGGCTAACTCAAATAAAGAATTATTTAAGATATTAAAAGAATTTACTTCACCCCGTGCTTAACAGCCTCCTTTTGTACCCATTCAAGAATGGGTCGAGTCCATGTCCATTTTTTTTTATAATAAAATTAAATCAATCTATTCTTCTTTCTCGAACATTGACCCTAGTCCAATCCAGCAAAATGACTACCCACTTACAAAACCCACTTCTGCGAACCCCAAGGATATTCCTTGTTGGACTGATTTTGACCCTATCACTGTTACTGAAATATTGGTGGCCTAAACAAGGTAAAAACTGGTTCCCCTCTGGACCCTTTCCCTCCCCGCCGCTGCACCAAAGTTACTCCATTACTGGCCGATTCTCTTATGGAAATCTTTAACACCTCACTAGAGCAAGCCATGGTGCCAATTAAATGGAAACATGCACAAGTTAAACCTATCCTAAAAAAAACCTCCACCGATCCCACATTACCAGATCACTATGGGCCTATTTCACTGTTACCCTACTTTGGGAAAGTGCTGGAACATCTAGTCATCATACGGATTACGGCCTTCATAGAATCCCATGGGGTACTAGACCGCTCATGGCACGGAGACAGCGGTCATTGAGATCGTGGATAACATCAGGCTCGCAGTGGACAGAGGTGATTCATCTATTCTCATCCTTTTAGCGCTATCCGCTGCATTCAATACCATCTCCCACAGCCTCCTGAAACACCGACTGTGGGAGATAGGTATCAGAGGAAGGGCCCTTAGTTGGATTGAGAACTATCTTACTGACCGCCTCACCACCGTGCGAGTAGACACTCTGGTCTCTAGCAGCCACCCTGTAACTGTGGGGGTACCCCAAGGATCGATTCTTAGCCCTTTACTATTCAATGTATATCTCACTCCGTTGGCGAAGATCATCAATTCATTCGGTTTTGCAACCGTTTCGTACGCTGATGATACCCAATTGCTTATCACATGCGGTACAGATTATTCTGGCACCCGTTCCCGTTTCAAAAACTGCATGATTGAGATCAGCGACTGGAAGAACAACAACAAACTGCAATTGAACGCTAGTAAAACCAAAGTCATTTTGTTTGGCAATGCTGAAAAATCTTGGTCGCAAGACTGGTGGCCTCCTGAACTGGGAGCATGTCCCACTCCAAAACCAGCAGTACGTAATCTGGGAATAATGATTGACTGTGCCCTATCCATGAAAAACCATGTTAACCAGGTCACTGGAATCTATTATGGTATCATTCGTAATCTCCGGAAGATTTTCAAATGGCTTCCTATCGAAGCCAGGAAACCTCTGGTACAGGGCCTGATCATCAGCCATTTGGACTATGGCAATGCCATGTATGCCGCACTCAATGAAGACCTGCTTTCAAAGCTGCAGATCCTCCAGAATGCTGCAGCCAGATTGGTTTTGAATCTCCTTCCTAGAACTGCCTCTGCTCCATGCTTGAAAAAACTCCATTGGCTCCCTGTTCGGAGCCACTTTAAGATCTTGAGTATGACACACAAGACTTTGTATGACACAGGTCCTGAATATCTTCGAAAAAAACTCAACTGGTATGTACCCAAAAGACCCTTAAGGTCTAGCAACAAATCTTTCCTGATTCAACCACGGGTTCGCACCTCCCGCTATGGCCATCGTTCCTTTTCCTATCTTGCCCCTCTGCTTTGGAACAAATTGCCCCCCCACTTGTTATCCATCACCGTACACAAACAATTCCGTAAAACTCTCAAAACTCGGCTCTTCCCTAAATAACTCCTGTCACCTCCCACAGAAGCTACTAACGTTGTCTACCGTTTTGCTGCAAGCGCCTTGAGACCTCACGGTGAAAAGTTGTGCTATATAAAAACATGTGACATGACATGACATGACATGTTCCCCAAGCATCCTAGACCGGTCTTGCTGGATTGTTCATGGAATTTTGCATAGGGCCCTGTTTGGCCATCTATCTTTCAGATTCAATGGCTCAGTGGCGCAACATAGGTATTTGGGGTCAGATGTACGACCATTAGATGTAGCTCCTCACAATTTGTGACAAATTACGAGTCGCAAAATGCGAGACGATAAATCCAATGTAAAACAGTGTCTCAGACACTGTTTGCGATTCCCAATGGGGTTGCAAATTGCGAGGCTCATGAATATTATTGAGCCACTTTCAATTTGCGAGCCCTTTCGGAATGACTGACCTTCCCATGGATGGTAGCCTGCTGGGCTCAGCAGACCACCATGTCTGGGACTGCTTTTCTTATAAAGCAGGAAAACAGGATGCGTTTTAAAAACAAAAATGAAACGCTTTCGCTTTCATTTTTTTAAGGGTAGGTAGTGGTCCCTGGGACCACTGCCTGCCCTTAAAAAATACTTTTAGAGCAGGTCACAAAGGGGAAGGGGTCCCCTGGCAACCCCTTCTCATTTACGACTCCATTACCATCCTCTTGAAGAAGGTAGTAATTTGGGAGTGTTTTGTGACCACAATTGCGGTCACAAAAAGTACTATTTTGCGACTCGCTATTTTTTGCAATTCGCAAAATAGTGTTTGTACAATGACCATGTAGGTTTTTGCATGCGCAAACGAGTAGCAAACCCGTTTGCGCATGCAAAAACTGGTCGTACATCTGGCCTTTGGTCTTGAAAAGACTTTCCTGTAAATGAGCAACATTAGTGTGTTTGATTTCATGCAGTAGAGATTCAGATATGAAGGCAGATGAGAGGAAGTTGGGTGTGGTGTATTTTTTGTCAGAATATGAGAATAGAGTGATGGAATGTACAAATGATGAAGGTCAGTTATTGATTTCTTATGTGAATCCATACAGTGCAGCAGGCACTGCAATGAATGCAATATGGATGAAAGACGTTATGGAATTGATGTGAGCATGTTTAAGCCACATTCCTTGCAGGGACAATGGCGAGTAAGCAGTATTTGTCTGGTGGTAATTTGGAGGAAATATTTAAGGCAGCTGATTGGACAATGCTGGTACATTTGCAAAGCATTATTTTAGACCAATAAAGCATGTGTCACATGTGATGTTGAAAGGCTTTCAACATGCATAATGGTAGCCTCTGGCCTTGAAACTAAATCGCAATTCTCAACATGGAATGAATAGAGAAACAAGATTTCACTAAAGACACAGAGGCTAACATTAGTCCACCGTCCTTATAAGTAGTAACAGTATAAAACAAAAGAAGAAGAAAAGGTTATGAGGGGGAGTTAGCTGTATGAGAAATTTGAATGTTTTCAGAGCAAATAATTATGCTAAAGAATCTAAGGAGACATAATATGTTCAACCGTAGAAGGAATATTATATTATGTAAATGTTGGTGACAGGTTTGATGTTTTTCCCGCAGAGTAACGGTGAAGAGAAAAGAAAGAAAAGAAGACATGGCGGATAGCAGAGAAGTCGGAGTTACATAGAAGGAATGATGATTCGCTGCATTAATAAAAGATAATGTTCTGTGAAGGGTCTAATTATGGGCTACAGTATTCTAAGTTCTAGATATGTCATTGTTATGAGGTTCTTTGAAGGTACTGTACTCTATGCCACTTCACTCAACGATATTCCACTATATTGCATTCCACTCTATGTCACTACCCTGTACACCACTACACTCAATGTTATTCCACTCTGCACCAATCCACTGTATCCTACAGCACTGTATGCCACTCCACTCTACGGCACTGCTCCCTACACCACTACACTCTACGCTATTCCGCTCTACACCATTCCACTTTATGCCACTCCATTCTATGAAACTTCACTCTACGCTATTACTCTATACATCACTCCACTGTACACCACTCTACTCTGTGCCACTGGACTCCACACTACTCAAATCTACACCACTGTAGTCTACACCATTCCACTCTACCCCACTCCTTTTACCCCACTCCAATGTACGCTATTCCACTGTATTCCACTTCACTATACACTTCCCCACTCCACACAAACCACTCTATGCTATTTGACTCTATGCCACTTCATTCCATGCCATTCCAGTAATTGCAAATCCACTGTATGCCACTACACTCTCCCTCACTCCATTCTACGCCACTGCACTTCAACCCACTCTACTTACTGCTGTTCCACTGTATAGAACTACACTCTATGCTACTCCACTGTACGCCACTCCAATGTACTCCACTCCGCTCTACGCCAGTCCCCAAGACGCTATTCCACTTTAGGCAATTACAATCTACGCCAGTCCACTTTACACTTTTCCACTGTAAGCTACTCAATGCTATCCAACTCCCCTCTACGCCACACCACTGTACTCCACTGCACTGCACACTACTCCACTGTGCCACACTCCACTCTACTTCACCCTAATCTACTCCACTCTACAATACTGCACTCTGACACTCCAATACAAGACACTGTCCTCCACTCTACTTTACAATACTCCTTTTAAAAGACTCCACTAGATGACATAAAACTGTACATTTTGAAATACATTTTATTAGAATAAAAAAATAATTAAAAATGGGAAAACAAAAGGTAAAAAATTTGTTATAGTTAGAAACACTATTATTTCGGGGCGTGGCCACGGTGGCGACCAAGATGGACGCCTTTGCTTGAAGCTCCACCGGCCGGGCCTCATAATTCATCTTTTGTGAGATGTAGAGCCACTTTGAACGCTGCTGGCACCTTCCAACGGTCCCTGGAGATCGGTGGGATCATCATGATGCTGGCTGTGTTCGGCGGCGACGACCGGGGCTCACTCTCGGCGGGCCGGCGCGGAGGGCTGTCGCGGCCTTCCTCTGCGGTTGCGGTGACATCTATGGGGGTGGTGAGTTTGGCCCTGGCGGGTGCCCGATGCCACATTGAGCTCCCTTCTGCGGGCTCTCCCCACCCATCCCCCCTGCTGCGCCTTCTAGCCGGGCCAGCTGTTCGTGCTGCATGTGCGGGGCTCCTGAGGCCCTGTGGGCATGGCCAAGCTGGGGCCTGGCGTGCTGGGTTTGGTGGGGGTGAGGCAGGTTTGTGGGGAGGCCCCAGCAATCCGCCTTGGAACTGCGGAGGTGCTGGGTCTTGCCGGGCGTGCCGACTCCCCCCAGCCCCTTCGTCACACGCCGCGGCTGAAGATGATGGCAGCATATCCGGGGCGAGATGAGGAGCCCCCCCACTGATGTCCTGGCACCCAC
Organism: Lissotriton vulgaris; assembly: GCF_964263255.1. Taxonomy (NCBI): domain Eukaryota; kingdom Metazoa; phylum Chordata; class Amphibia; order Caudata; family Salamandridae; genus Lissotriton; species Lissotriton vulgaris. The sequence continues at coordinate 537,964 of NW_028248189.1, read as the reverse complement.
TGACATGGCGCCTTGAACTCTTGGCCACCCTTATGCCCCAGCTCTGCCCTGTTGGACAGTGACCATTAGGGGGCTTCACTTCCTGCATGGGGCCGGTACTACCGGTGCTCTATTGTGTGCTGTCCGCCTGCCTGTGCCCTATGAGTTGGGCTTCCCGACGCTATCCACATCACATGTCCTGGTGTTGGCGTTTGCGGCTTCGCGGCTGAGGCAGGCCACGGACTCCTCGGGGCGCTACATTGGACGTCCTACAGATCCTATTCGGCCTCACCTCCATCCTTGCTCTGCCACCTAGATGATTTGTGTTCTCTGCCCAGGGTTGCCACAGATACTACATGGTATTGTTTACCGGGTGATGGTCCTGCTCCTTGGTGAATAGACTGGTTTGCATCCACGTGCTTGGCCCTCTATCCTCTGGACTTGCCTCAGTTGTTGATATCACGGGCCGCAGCCCCCTCCTCCCCTTCTAAGATGGGGAAGAAAGATCTCAAACAGCGAATGCTACAGTTTGATGAGGCTGGCCGGGCCGGCTTCAGATGTCCCTCCTGGTTCGGCTGGGGGGGCCACAGGATCTAACGATGCTGAAGACCCTGCCTTTCTTGCTACTGCTATGCTAGCTGAGATGAGAGCCGGTTTCAAGGCGCTGGATGGCTGCTTTGATGACTTGGACAAGAAATTAGCCGACATGGGCACCAAAATCCAGGTACATGACCGTCGGCTGGACGTCGTGGAATTCAGGGTCTCGGACATTGAAGATGGTGCGTTGACCTCCCTAATGCGGCTAGAAAGTGTGGAGAAGATCCTCAAAGACGCAGCTATTAAGAACAAGGATTTGGAAGCTCGTAGCCGCCGCAACAACATCCACATCATTGGAATTCTGGAGACGACCGCCACTGGACGTATGGACACCTTTGTGGAACTGCTCAAGGAGCTGTTCGGCAGGGACACATTCACGCACGGCTTTGTTGTTGAGGGCGCTCACAGGTCGTTGGGTCTTCGTCCTCGTCCGGGCCTTCCCCCGCGGTCCATCATAGCCAGGCTTATGAACTTCAGAGACAGAGATGCCGTCCTCCGCTCAGCCCGCGACAAGGGCGATATCCAGTGGCAAGGTAACAAACTGGCATTTTTTCCTGATTTTACCATCATGGTCCAGGAGGCGAGGCGCAAATACCAGGGAGTCAAGGCAGCTTTGAAGAACTTGGGGCTCCGGTACGGGATGTTGTATACCCGGCGAGGTTGAGGGTATATGTAGAGGGCAGAGCTCGTATATTTGACACTCCGACAGAGGCACAGGAATTCTGCCAGGAATACAGGAAGAACCGCTCTGGGCCAATTGATGGTCCTCATACAGCTTCACCGTTACAGGGGAGCTCACAGAATAGCGTGGAACTCTTTTCCCAGCCCGGGACTGGCTAAGTGATTTTTACATTTGTAACTGTGTTCTGCATTGTTTAATCCGTGCTTCTATTTTCTCTTCTACGTGACAATATTGTATTTTTTACTGCCCGGTTAGCATGGCGTTGCTGCGCCCTATGGTGAATGGCATCATATTTTTATATACTGCTTTCTCTTTGAGAAATGTGTTCTTTTCTCTTACAGTTGTGCTGCTGATTTCATTGCACAAGAATTTTGTTGCTAAAATTGGGGTATGCCTCTTTGGGGTCAGTAGGAGGCTGGGTGGTGGGTGAGGGGGGGTTATTTGTTCAGCGGGAAAGGTTTTCGCAAAATTATTGGTCAAGTTGATAGTTTCAGTCATGAGATAGGCATGCATTGCAGTGCGCTTGAAATGACGGTTCACCTATGGTTAAGTTAGGACAACAGCCCGGTCCTTCCGGGCTTTCCTTGATGTCATGGAACATCAGAGAGTTGAATAATACCAGAAAACGTAGGCAGGTCCTCAACTATATTGCCAGGCACCACACTGACATTGTATTCATGCAGGAGACCCATCTATCTAACTCTGATCACACTGCTATCTGCTACGAGTTGGGATTCCCACATATTTTTTCCAATTACAGTCTGTATACTAGGGGTGTCGCTATTTTTATACACAAACGTGTCCCTTTTTCACTACACAAAATCTTGACTGATGCGGAGGGTCTCCCCCTGATCGTCACTGGCTCGCTGATGGGACATGGGGTTTCCTTGGTCGGTACTTATGGTCCTAATGTAGACTCCCCAGCCTTTTTCCATGAGCTACAGGTTTGTCTCCTGTCAATTGACCCCGGGCTTTTGATACTTGGGGTGATTTCAACCTGTTATTGAACCCCTCCAGGGACAGCACCTCCACCTCCACAGACACGAAGCCTCGTGACCGACAAGCTCTTAAGGACATTTGCACCCACTTTTCTTGATAGACGTTGAACATACATTGCACCCACACCTTCCGGAATTCATTCACTATTCGAGGTTTCATAACACATGGACCAGATTGGATTACTGGCTGGTCTCCCCGGGGTTGCTGGTTGGCTGGGAGGCTTACTTACTCTCCCTTGTACACTTTCGGACGACTCTCCGGTTGTGCTTCGTTTGAATGTCCCCAGACTGGGTGGCTACGAACGTCAATGGCGCTTTCCAGGAAGCGCGCTGCGGGATCAGGTTTTCAACGAGGAAGTAAGGCAGGCAATTGAAGACTATTTTGCAATCAATACCGGGTCAGTTGAAACCTGGGCCGTACTATGGGAGGGTTTCAATCATATATAAGAGGAGTCTGTATTGCCAAGCATGCTGGTGTCCTCCGGGAAGTCCATTCTGATTTAAACCTCATTGAAACCAGCATAACGGCCTTAGACCGCGAATTGCTTGTCTCAGTCACCGGCACGGCAGAGGCACGACATTTGGCCTTGTTGCTTGAATTCAGGGATGTGGCGGAGCGAGAGTTATTGTTCCTTAATAAACATCACGGTGCGCAATGGTATGGCGAGGGAGAGAGACCTGGCAGATTACTGGTGCATACCCTGCGCCCTCCACGAGACCTTGCTCACATCACGGAGCTCACTGTCCCGAATGACACTCTGTTGCGCCCTATTCCTGACATAGGCGACCATTTCCTTTCCTATTACAAGATGCTGTATACTTCCAGGCTTACTGGGGATCTGCAAGATCAGGGGAACTATTTGGCGGAAATTGCTCTGGTTTATTTAGAGCGTTATATGCAAGATTTTTTGTCCGTTCCCATTTCAAGATAGCATAATAGAGGCTATTGATGCATTACGGGGTTCTCCGCCGATTTTTATAAAACTTATAAAGACATCTTAGTCCCACGGTTGGTCGAGGTCTATGCAGAGGCACTGGAGGTGGGTATTCTCCCTCCAACATTCAGAGAGGCGGTCATTATTCTTCTTTCCAAGCAAGGCAGAGACCCTATGTTGTGTAGCTCATATAGGCCATTGTCTTTATTGGATCTTGACTATAAAATATTGGCTAAGGTTATCGTTATATGTCTGTCCCTGTTAATGGAATCCATTATTTCTCCGACGCAGTCTGGCTTTGTTCCACATCGATCCAACTCATTGAATCTGAGGACCCTCTTCACTGTATTGCACAGGATAGATCCTGCCACCCTGGCTGCCGCCATCCTTCTTGATGCCGAAAAGGCATTCGAGTCAGGTCAGGTTTTTCAGGTTTTAATGTCTTTATTTCGATGATAAAATCATAAAAGACAATTTTAACAAAATATTTAAAAACAGTTTCAAAGTCTCCACACTATACAAAATCATATTAGAAGGATAATGTCAATATATTATCAAATATACAGTCAGCCTAAAAACCACAGTTAAAAAATTATTAAACCGTTATTGAGACGAAACAAGACATTAGATATAGCTAATCATAAAAGTTGGTTTGACATATACAGGTAAACACTATGCACATTGCACTTTGTGATCAAGAGGCAGTTAAGTTCCATCTGGCTCTGATTGCCCATGCCCAGCCTAAATACTTAGCCAACCAAATCACGATAAAATCAGAGGTGTTTGTTTTTAAAGCCCAAATAGCGTCCGAGGATTTTTTACATGTCATGCGTTTAAAAATGGGTTTTAACCATTTTAGACGGGGTTCTCTGTATTGAGGACAGGCGAACAAAAAGTGACCCTCAGTTTCCTTACATCCGGGGCAACGACTGCAAAAGTTAGTGGAGCTATTGCCCCAAGATGAGGTAAAGGAATTTAGGGGTAGTGAGCCCACCCAGAATTGGTGGTATCATTTTTTATCCATTGGCCTGGAGATAAGGTCCCAGTATGCCTCCCGGGCTGGATCCAGTTTAAAACTTAAAAAACGCCCGTCAAGTTTTCAGAGCTAGAGGCGTGTGCCAAGGGAAGGCGAGTTGAGGCCCAGAATAAACCCTTAAATTCCTTTTTCGAGGGGAAGTTGTTCGTGCCTGGCGAGACCCACAGATGACTCAAGCCCATATCATACAGGCTCCTTTTCACCGAGCGAAGCCATGGGATTCGCTCCGAACCCCCCATAGCCTTCACCTCGGTTAGCTCCTTTGCAAAGAGAGCCAAATCCTCCGTAGTCCATAGGCGCCTCCAAGTGGACACTACTCTGTATCTTGCCATGTCCGTTATTGGAAGGCAACCCATGTCGTGGCAAAGTGGGATCTGTGGGGTTGATTGGGGCAGCCCCACCAGGTTGCGAAGAAACCTACACTGGATCCTATACAAACTCGAGAGGTCCATGAAACCCCATAACTCTGCCCCATAGAGTGTCGCAGCGTTAATTTTAACATCATAAATTTGTAGGGCGGGGACAACCCTTTTGGTGATTGATTTCTTTTGCTCACGCAAGAGACAACCAGTCAATTGGGCAAGTTTTAGTTGTTGGGTCTCTATTTGTGGTTTCCAAGACAGTCGGCAATCCAGAGTGACCCCCAGGTACGTCATTGTGTCAACTTGCTCCAGGTTAACCCTGTTTAGTTGTACACTACTACGTATTGGTTTTTTCCTGGAGAAAACCATAAACTTAGTTTTCCCCACATTTATCTGAAGGTCATTCTGTTTACAGTATTCCTCAAAGTGATTTAAAGCCAACTGTAAACCTCCCCTGGTCTTTGAAAGGAGGAGGGTGTCGTCAGCAAAGATCAACATTGGGAATTTAGTCCCCGCCAAGGACGGTGCATCAGTATTGGTAGACCCGAAGAATTTCACTACCTGATCTATAAAGAGTAAGAAGAGGGTGGGGGCGAGAACGCACCCCTGGCGGACTCCCCGTGAAACCGGAAATGAGTCAGTATATTGCCCTTGTAACCCCCATCTTACCCTGGCAAAGTTATCTTTGTGTAGTCTAATAATCATCTCCACCAATTCCCCCGGCATTCCTAGGTCCCTTAGTACCTGCCATAATTTTCCCCTCGGCACCAAATCAAAAGCTGATTTCAAATCTATGAAAGCAGCAAAGATGGTGCCACCCCCCAGTATAACGACCTTCCAAAAGATCATGCAGAACCTCAGAACCTGGTCAATGGTACTTGTACCAGATCTAAAGCCCGCCTGTAGCGGAGACAGTATTCCTTCTAGTTCCATCCACCCTTGGACCCTCGCCAGGATCATGCGGGCAAAAACTTTCTGAAAGCAGTCAATTAGGCTGATAGGGCGATAGTTCCCTGGGTTCGATCTATCACCCTTTTTGTGTATAGGGAGGATCTCCGCCCCCTTCCAAGTCTTGGGTATATGGGCACCTCTCGCTATGGTGTTAGCTATGCTAGTTAAATAAGGCACCCAAAGACCCAAGTTTAACTTAAATAGGTCTGCTGGAATTTGATCCAACCCAGGGGCTTTCCCTCTCTTGGTTAGGCCTAATGCAAGCTCCGTTTCCGCTTCTGTAAAGGACATAGTCTCGTTGCCAGGGGGTATTGCAGGTAGCAGATTCGATGCAGACGTAGGGTCAACAACTACTGTGCAAAATTGGGAGGAGTAATGATTTATCCAGACTTCCGGGGATACGTTGTTAGATGGAGTACGAAATTCACCGTCTTTTCCACATTTAACAATATCCCAGAATTTGGTCTGATTGTTGGATTTACTAGCGTCCAAAAGGTCTGCCCAAAAATCATCTTCCCATTCCCTCTTTGCCTCCCATTGAACTCTTTTATACCTTTGTCTGGCCACTTTTACTGCACTTAGGTCTCTGGTTTTAACTTTCTCTATTAGGTGACTATGGGCCTCTCTACACTCTCTATTGTACCATTTTGCTCTTGGAGCATTCTGGTGCCCGGTGTTAGACTTACATGGTTTTGAGAGAATAGTTTTAAGCTCAGAGAAGCATTTGTCATGAATGCCCATGATCTTATCTAATTCACCCTGACCCCTCTCAACAACAACAGACCTCACATTATTTAAAGCGTTAGTCACCACATTTTCAATGTTGGCCTGTAACATTACATCATTTGATATGATTGACCATTTCAGTCTCCTCCGGTCATTTGATATGGTTACAACCCCTTGCCCCCTTGGATCTGGTTCCGCTAATCTTTTCATGCCATACATTTTGAATTTCAGGGACAGAGGGTTATGGTCACTTTCCGGACGCATTACAATTTCCATATCAACAATTAGGCTCCAATATTCCATTTTTATGAAGATGTAGTCAATGCGACTTTTCCTCACACCATTGTCAAAAGTGGGATTGGCTCCAATGTCCGATTTGGTGGGTCTGTTTGCAGCCCTTAATCCCCAAGTGAGGCAAAAAGCAGTCCAATTCAGAGCAGCCTCCGTTGCTTTAACTGGTATTTTGTTAGAAAGTTCGGGGATTTTCCAGGTCGCATCTTCTTCAAACCCCCAATTATCTTCCGGCAAGTACAGTGGTTCAATTGTACAATTAATATCACCCGCTATTATAATAAATGAGCCTTTATTCCAGCCCGTTAGTAATGTATCTAGGGCACCTATCAGCTTGGGACAACGTCCGCCAGGGAGGCCTCTAGAGTATATGTTAATAATAAGCATTTCCTGCCCCCCTGCTTCCCTCAGCCTTATAGCCAATATGTCGGGATTATCCACATACAATTCGGAAACTGAAAAACACCAGGCCTGTTTTACCCAAATGGTCAGTCCCCCTGACGCCCGCCCTTTAGTGCCTTTTATTGCTGGTTTGAAAAAGTTTGTAAATCCAACCATGTAAAACGGGGCTGTAGCCCATGTTTCTTGCAGGAGCACAACCTCATGTTTGCCTATAAAGTCCAACCAATCCTCGGAAATCATGCGGGTCTTGACTCCGGCAACGTTCCAAGATACCATATGTGAAATTAATGAGTCTACTTCTACAGGGTTATTGCTAACAATGGGAGGGGAATGGGAGCTCGGTAAGATGGCATTTGTTAAACTGGTCTCATCTATATTAGAGGTGGAAGCCTCGTCCTCACTCAGCCCCCTCGGCATTCTAATGTTGTTATGGAACAGGGACTGTTGCTCCTTTACTGATTCCGAGGTAGGGTTGAATGGGAAGCGCACTCCCTCCCCCTTCACTATAGCTGTATTCGATGACTGGGTCGGTGCACATAGTCAGTCAACCCATTCTAGGTCTGACAGTGCCTCGAAATGGTTGAAGAGAGGAGGGTAGTAATGGGGGTGATGGATTATGGGCTCCCGGGGCCTTCCCCCTTTGAGTTTCCAATGATTGAGGCCCGTTTGATTAATTGGGTACGTATGGGGGTAAAAGTAACCAAGGTGTAAGGTCTGTACATCACCCAAACGGGCAAATCTAGCTTTCCTTTGGATTCTTTCCACCACCCAGGGGTCTCTAAATGAGATTAAAATACAGTCACCTTCCAGATCTTTTTCGCCCTTACCTACCCATTCCACTCTCCTTACATAGAGGATTTCAGTGGGAGATGACAGAGGGAGTGGGCGATGTTTGTTTAGCCAGAAAATGACCTTATTCCGCAGATCCCCTTGTGATTCTTTAATACCCTCTCTTAGGGGGGCCACTCCGGTTAGAACGATGGTATATTGTGACGCTTCAGGAGGTAAGTTAACTCTGGGAGGGTGTCGTGGATTTCTGTTATCTGTCCTCGGTTTCCTGTCTTGGTGAGTGGTTTTCCTCTCCCTACCCATTATAGATGTCTGTGCTGGAGTGTTATTTGGTTGGTTTACTGCACCATTTGCTGGAGGTTTTTTCCCCTGTGTGTTGTTAGTTGCCACTGGGCGTTTAGCCTTTGGTGTTTCTTTAGTAGGGGCTCTGCTAGCAGTAGTCAATGTGGCAGCTGTAGTTTTTGCCCCTATTTGTGGTTTCTTATTAATAGTGGTAGATGATGTCCCTACGGGGATAGTTGTGGTTGTCCCCCCTTTTTGGTTAGCACCCCCTGTGGGGTTAGGGCCCCTTGTCTTGGAACTAGTAGTTGTTAAGTTTTGCAAGAGGTCCATATTGATATTGACCGCTGCTTCCAGGACATCTATTTTAGCGGACATTATCCTGGTACTTTCTAAGACCGGAAGCAATAAGGTTTTAATCATTGCTTCCATTTTTGCCAACAAGACATCATCACTACTAAAACATGTTGGGCAAGGATTAGAAGACCCTGAGTGGACCAATGAAGGACAGTACACTATTGGGGGTTCTTGTATGGTCTGCGAGTGAGAGGGACTATTAACATGATCTATTTTAGGTTGTTTTTGTACTTTTTCTCCCTGTGGGCTTGAAGCGTGCTTTCTTTTCCGTGAAACCTGGTTGGTAACATGGTTGGTAATTACTGGTGGCAAAACGGGCATACTGGGTAAAGTGGGAACGTATAATTGTGGGGTTCTGGACAAGCTACTCTCATCGTCCTCCGTGTTTTGGCTATCCGCTTCTAAGCAGGTCAGGTTGTTATCAGATTTCAGTTCCATGTTATCATTGGACGTGGATGTTGGGTCTCCGTCCCCATCTACATGAACTATCACTTCGGTCTCTGATGTAGAGATACAATTAAAAGCAGCATTAGTTAAAGGGCTTTTAGCACGGGCCAGGGCACCAATAGATGAGCGTTTCCCAGTAACTAAGTCCAGGGACAATCTGTGTTCAACTAGTTCAATTTCTTTTTCTAATATCCCTGTGGCTCGGGTGATAAAAGCATCAAGAGGGCCTGAAACAACACCCTTTGAGGTTTGGATATGCACTAGGCGCTGTTTGCCCGATCTTAGGGCCATAATTAGGAACTAGTAATGGTGCCACAATATAACAAAAAATGTAGTGTGCAGTGTAACAAGATATTATATGTACGGAGAACCAGGACTCTAAGCCCAACCCAACCTCGTCCGACCACGGACGGCCACAGACGGTCCCGCCCTTGTCCCGGGCTTCTCCCGCGCGCTCCCGCGCAGCGGGAGCGATGCTTCCTTTATGTAGCTGTTCAATTGGGTAGCTAAGGGTGGGAGGGGCCGGCAGGGAGAGCAGCCCAGGTGTTCTATGGGCGCGCGGGGACTCCTGGTCCTCGGAGTCCCCCGCTGTCGCTCGCAGCCCTGCCGGTGGGTCCGAGGTTGTCCCTTTAGAGAGGCTGAGATTAAATGCAGCAACACGCCGCGAAGCGGGACCCGCGAGGCGGGTCCGGCGAGGCTCGGCGGCAGAAGCAGGCTTCAAATCAAGGGATTAGCAGCGTCCTTGGCAGGCTGCACGTTTCCGTTAGGCAATCCACTGATCACCCGGTCACATCGCTTTTTTAACACTGGAGAAGGGTGGGAGGGGCCGGCAGGGAGAGCAGCCCAGGTGTTCTATGGGCGCGCGGGGACTCCTGGTCCTCGGAGTCCCCCGCTGTCGCTCGCAGCCCTGCCGGTGGGTCCGAGGTTGTCCCTTTAGAGAGGCTGAGATTAAATGCAGCAACACACCGCGAAGCGGGACCCGCGTAGCGGGTCCGGCGAGGCTCGGCGGCAGAAGCAGGCTTCAAATCAAGGGATTAGCAGCGTCCTTGGCAGGCTGCACGTTTCCGTTAGGCAATCCACTGATCACCCGGTCACAGCGCTTTTTTAACACTGGAGAAGGGTGGGAGGGGCCGGCAGGGAGAGCAGCCCAGGTGTTCTATGGGCGCGCGGGGACTCCTGGTCCTCGGAGTCCCCCGCTGTCGCTCGCAGCCCTGCCAGTGGGTCCGAGGTTATCCCTTTAGAGAGGCTGAGATTAAATGCAGCAACACGCCGCGAAGCGGGATCCGCGTAGCGGGTCCGGCGAGGCTCGGCGGCAGAAGCAGGCTTCAAATCAAGGGATTAGCAGCGTCCTTGGCAGGCTGCACGTTTCCGTTAGGCAATCCCTCACTCGAATGGCCTTTTTTCCTGTCGGTCATGCGACGCCGGAATGCTTTGTTTCCACGGTGGCGCTTCGGTACACTAATCCTACCGCTAACTGCGCCTGAATGGAACTCTATCTGACCCCTTCTCGCTGTCCCGCGGTACGAGACAGGGATGTCCCTTTTCCCCACTGCTTTTTGTTCTGGCCATGGACTCATTGGTGCGCCATTTTCAGGATAAACATTTACACAGTGGCCTCCAATTCCGCACTGGTCCACTTCTAGTTACGCTTTACGCAGACGACACAATTCTATACGTTAGGTTGCCCCAGTTCAATCTGGAACCCTTAATCCTTGAGATTGTCCGATTTGGTAAGTTTTCAGGGCTCAGCATCAACTGGCAGAAGTCAGTAATTTTTCCACTGACGGCTGGCACGGCTGCCTGGCCCTGTGAGTTACCTCTTGAGTGGTGCAGTGACGCGGTTAAATATCTTGGCGTATATGTTCACTTGGATACAGCCACTATGATCAGGCTGAATTATGGCAGAACGATTAGCTCCCTTGAATCGCAGATCGAGAAATGGCTATGTTTCCCGTTGTCGATGGATGGGAGAGTCGCCATAACCAAGATGGTGGTCCTTCCTCTGTTTGATAACATTCCCATCCCTCTCACGAAAACCTTTTTTTCACAACTTCAAACATTGTTGCGCCTTATTTGGGGCGACAAGACACCTCGGGTTCGTTTCCAGACCTTGACCCTTCCGTATGAAAGGGGGGGCTTTGGGGTCCCAGACTTTTATTTGTATTATTTAATTGCTCAATGTTGCTACGCGCATGTCTGGTTTCACGCTGATGCACGCGTCTCATACTTAAAACCGGATGCGGATCTTGTGCTTCCACGCAGTCTCTCCACTATCCTACCTACGGGATTCCCTCGGGACCCCCAAGACATTCAAACCATGTTCACTACGTGTTGGGCATGGCACAGGTTGCGTAGGTTGCTGGGACTCGAGCTACTCTACTCTCCAGAACCGCCCTTACCTAATCCTTCATGGTTTCCTATCACGGGTGAGGTCTTGGTCCAGCGCACTCTGGAGAAATTTCACATTCATAAGATAGGGGATTTATTTCCTGAAGGCCATGTCTTCTCAATATCAGAATAGGCCCGGTTCACAGACCGGACCTTTATGGCCACCTTTATCATGACACGTGTTCACTCCATGCTTCCGGCCGCATTCCCTTCATTCCCTGCGGCTTCCGAACCTACCCCACCATTGACACTGTTGATACAGAGCCCCACCGGCACACACTTGTTCTCGAAACTATATAAACAATGTGGGATAGCCAAACCTGTGTCAGATGCCAAGATATGAGTGGTCTGGGAGGCAGATTTGGGTGGGCCTATTACTGAAGATCATTGGGAGTAGTGCTGTAGGGCTACTAAAGATGTCTCATTGAACAGTAAACACAAACTTCTACACTTTAAGTTCCTTCGCAGAATGTATCACACTCCCGCACGTGCACATAGAATAGATCACAGCAGACCTCATCATTGCCCATTTGCAGACTTTGCCCACCTAGCCTGGACACGTCCCAAGATACACCAGTACTGGTCCCTGGTCCACTCTACACTTGGAGACATACTGTCCAAGTAATTGTCTCCCACCCCTGAGATTGTGCTGCTCGGGTATGTGATCAATTTCCCCCGGAAAGTTAGAAAACTTGCAGCTCTGGGATTTCTATTAGCTAAAAGAGAGATTGCTTTGTTATGGGGCAGTAGCAGAGTTCCCTCCCTTCAGGCATGGCTCCGGAGCTTAACATTTTGCAATGTCAACTACGAAGAGTATTCCACTCTAATCCCTGGTCCGTCACGACCAGTAGACATCTGTAGCCCGTACAGGGACTGCATTGCTAAACAGCAATCCGCCCAAGACTTGCAATTGTCAAATGGTATTGTCCCTGAGGGGATTGGTTGATCACCTGTTTTGTAACATATGATTGCATTACTGACCCTCCTGCTGCCTTCTGTCGCTATTACTGTGATACCATTTGCAATGTTTCACTCATTGAAGATATGTTTATCTCTTTATATGATGTTGGATGTTATTGATGACATTGGATGCTTTTTTCTCATGTCTGACCGTGTCGTGTCGGCTATTTGATTTGCTTTTTTGCGAATCCCTTGCATCATATTTGTCCTACATGTATTATTATTATTATCAATGCTGCATTTTAGGATGTACTGATTGTCCTATCCTTTGCATGCAAAACCTGGAAAATAAAGTTAAAAAAAAAAAGAAACACTATTATTTCTATGTTAACCAAACCTAAACTACACAAACAATACAAATTCTAAAGTTATAGCTCTACCATAAATTTATAATGTATGCACCCCTTTTAAAGTACTATAACTTTATGTATTATTGAGATACAAACCAAAGTTCAACTACACAAAAATTGCAAATTGTATGCATATAGCTCTTAAACCTCTCATTTATAAGTTACACAACAATCCACAGTGTATTGAACTTAGTAGCCACTACAACTCACCATTCAACCATGCACTGTATTCTCGCAAATGATGGAATTTGCGTTGTCATGTGTTATTGTAAATGCTAATATTCATTACGCTGTGTATGGAGGTGCACAAGTTAAATTAGTTTGAAGGTGTTGCATAAATTATATCCTTTAGCATTAGTATCCATTTTTTGCAATAAATTATTGCCACAGAACGGACCTCTTAATCTGCCTTTATTCACAGAATTTGCACATAATGTATGTATGTTGCCTGTTTTTGTTGCCTCATAAGGTAATCAGCTTTAAAAATATATGGGCATATTACCAATGCGGGCGATATGTGATTATCGCCGCTTTAGCGGCCGTTTTTAGCTGCTAAGCAGTGATAATTCTATCGCCCTATTAGCAAGCTGTCGCTAACAGCAGTTAGCGCCAGCTTGTAGGCGATAGCGAGCGGTTTGGGGCCCCCTTTGCATGTCAGCGATATTTATCGCTAATGACATGCAAAGTGGCCGTACCCAACCTGTTAGCGACTGAAAGCAGTCGCTAACATCGCTATCGCCTATTAGCAAGGCAGGCGTGGCAATGGAAATATTCGCGCTAAGCGCGAATATCTCCAAAGACTAACGCCTGCTCAGACCAGTTCTCAGCCATTATATCCAATCGGAGGTGGATATAATGGCTAAGACTCTGTTAGCAATAATGCGTGAATATCGCTGTATTCCCAGCGATATTAACGGATTTCGCCTCTATTGCGGGAAATATTATCGCTTTTGAGATAAACGTTGCTAATAGCACGTTATCCCATCGATAATATCCGGCGATGCGCGGCGATAAAAAAAATTGCTGCTAAGCCTACTTAGCGATAAATATCACTAGTTGTTGGTAATATGCCCCATAGTTTGGTCTTTCGCTGTCCTATAAAAAAAGCCCTCAACCTGTGCCCATGCATGTCAGGTTGGCAAAATGCTATATGTAGCATGAGTGACATCACACACCCTCTGAACTTAGTGAAATCATATGACCTTGACTCTAAGTCTTACCCAGAAGACATTTCCCATGATTAGCCCTGATAACATCACAATAATTGACATTACTAACATTCTATAAGGCCAGCATGATTAATATAGGAACACAACATAGACAGATGTATATTTAGATTTAATCTAAAATAGGGTGCTAGTATCATACGTCAGGAGAGCATTACTACATTCTTTTTGTATTACATGAAAGATTATGGGCCAGATGTAGGTAATTCCTATTTAACTACTCTTAAATACCGAATCATACCGATTCGGTATTTAAGAGTAGGTAAATAGGAAGGGGGCAGATGTAGGTAATTCTTATTTTAGAAATACCGAATCGGTATGATTCGGTATTTACCGATTCGGTAAATACCGAATCGGTATTTCCTATTGATTCCTATGGGCCTTGAAGCCCATAGGAATCAATGGGAAATACCGATTCGGTATTTACCGAATCAGTAAATACCGAATCCTGCAAGGGTGAACGGGGTGTCACTTTGACACCCTGTAGCACCCCAATTCCAGGCTTGTGTACCATGTGGCACACATACATGCCCTAAGGGCATGTCTGTGTGTCACATGGCACAGGTGTACATGCACAGATTTGCATGTACACCTGAATTCGGTATTTTACCACCCAATTGTATTGGGTGATAAAATACCGAATTCTGAAGGCCTGTGCCACTGTAAACAGTAAACAGTGCTACCTACATCTGGGATTTACCGAATCGGTAAAATTACTGATTCAGTATTTTACAGAATCGATAAATTTACTGATTCTGTAAAATAATGGCCCCTACATCTCAGAAACCAATTGTTGAAGAAGAGGATAACTAATCCAAACCAAAAAGGTGATGAAACATTGATGGTGGACACTGCTGGGACACAGGACTGTGTGAAGACCGAAGTTGAATCACTGAGGATTGTTAAATTATCACCAGAGGTAACACACTGCCTGAAGAGGCACTCTGATAACATGGATAAAGGAGGATAAACAAGAGGATAGAGGAGTGCGAGACTGTGCTCGATTTTCTGTTTAGATGTTTTTTTCAGATTTGATATGATATGAACCACTAAGCTTAAGTGAACACTCCACCAATATAGTAACACTTGGAGCATCAATAAAAAATTGTCCAAAAAAAAGAAAGTTCTGTGATCATCATTTAGCAAAGTTGCATTGTTGAAGATGCATCGGTGCATAGACATTCAGGATGCAACAGCAGTGACTTTAACTCAAGCGGTTGGAGTCCTTTCTCTAGCGCACACATGCAACCAAGGTTCACAGTGGTTGGGCAAACAGCAACTTGAAGCAGTAACAGGTGGAAGGTACAGCTTCAAGTGGCACATGCAAGATCCAAAGTTGAGTCACCATGTATTGATGTAGATTACCTGATGAGTGCAGCAAGATTCACAACATTGTTCCCTAATCACAAAGGGGTCAGCACAACAAAAAAGGGAGGAAGAGAACATTAAGCAAGGCACAAAAACCACAATATTTTTCCGTTTATGTACTTATGGCTTTTTCTCTCAATCTTTATGAGAGGCACATAGGATGTATCTCTCTCTTTCACAATGAGAGACTTTATGACAGCCCTACAATATCCTCCTTTTGTTCACAGTCTCCATTCTTGCTTCTCACATTTCAAGGGTAACAGTCCTCATAATAACATTTAAGAAGCTGGATCTTCAGACCTTAATATGATTTTAGGAAGTTTGTCATCATTTACACCAGACTCTTTGAGCTCATACAACACCAGTAGTCATTTCCCACAGCTCTTTGAGTCTGATTCTGACTTTATAGGACAACCAAACTCCCTACTCTTGCATTAGTCCTTCTTCTGTCTGGTGAATAGAGCCTCCCCATGAAATCAAGGATTTGTCTCAGAGGACTATCTTTTGTGCTTTTTTACAAACTGTTGAAGTTAGGGTAAGGCTAGGAAACCAATCAGAATTCTTTCAGTGCTTAAATTATTTAGATCCAAACTGGTTCAAGTGAATCTTTCTCAAAATACAGTTCAGTTCTTATACAGTGAACATCTCCTAATGTTCTTAGTGTCTCTTGGTCAATTATAAGAACAAGCATTCAGTAACATCTGCATAGATTTCAGCTAGACATTTTTCCAAATGAACAGGTGCTATCGCATGGGTCCATCTCTCATCTGCCAGAGCTGACCTCTGGTGGTGAGGATGCAGTTAATATCCTTCATTCATGTGATTGCAGTGTTGATGGCCTTGCCAGAGTCGTTTTGAGTGAGATGCATCATTGTCAGTCGCAGTGCCTTGCTCAAACTAGTATGAATCAGTGAGGCTAACATAAAGCTTATCCCTTTTCCAGCAACACCTTAGTGCCCAAACGAGGCACTCAAAACATAGCTATAACAGCATGTAAAGGAATGAAAAAGAGGTTAGTGACCAGTATATGACATGCAGGGAAATTGTTTAGTATCTTAAAGCCTACATTGTCCGCCTTGATGAACCCTCCCTACTCATTTGGGGCTACACTTACCCTGGAGGGTTATCAGCATGATGTATCAGTATTTGTAATTTACATCTCAATCTGGTACGCATGCAAACACACACAAACACACAAACGTATGCATGCACACACACTCACACAAACAGACACATAGATACACAAACACATACAACTACTTCACACTCCATGGTTATAGGTCAGTCACAAAAATACCATTCTTTGCAGATTCAACAGAATGAATTATCAGGCACCCTCCACAACTTGCAATGCTGATAAAAAACAGAATGGTTAGTAAGCTGTCACCAACCCTTGGAAATGTGATCACTTTGCAAAGGAGACATTAAGACTTTCACATCAAAACGAAATTCAATTTAAGATAAATCCCACCTGTAGCATTGTTTAGCATTTTTACTGGCACATTTGACAAGAGTCTCTCATGCTAGAAAATGCTGGATATATACAGTGTGGCACAGGGTTAGTATGCAATGAGCTACTTCCTACACAAGATATGTAACTATAATGTTCATGGGCTGTGCTGTGGGTTTGAAACTGTTTTATTTGAAATGTGCATTAGTACTTCAGTATTAATTCCTTTTATTCATTGAACATATTTGTAGGGCAGAAAGGATGTTAGGATAGGAGGTGTGAGGAAATAGGGTGTATTATATGGTGTGGTACTGCAACCTCATCATGTTTTACACTTACCAACCCTTTTAGGACTCTTAGATTTCACCTGTCAAACTTCCAGCTCCACCTTAGGTAGCTGTGGCACTGAACAGCAAGGCTTGTGCAGAGGAACAAGTTTCAAACATTTAAACAGCACCAAAACAATTGAAGAAGAAATCGCCACAACATCCAAGAAATCTGACACCAATTTATAAAACTAGACTGCATTTTCATAAGAATTTAGACACTAGAATGAAAAAGATCCACCAGACAGTTCCTGAGATAAAGATTTTACAAGCATTACCAAATCAAAGCAATTTCACTCAACCGCCTTGGTAAAGTGAGCAAATTGGAGCTAATTGGGAAACTGTTTAAAGGAAAACTTAGATAAGTGTCAATACTGTTGGTTACAAGTGCATGGGCGACCAACTCAGGAGCTAGTCAGGGGACCATCAACATCCTCAAGAACAGTTACCTTCACAGAAGGTGCTATGGATTCCTATAGCGAGGTCCTGATGCAAGGATGAAGGATGTTAAAGATGCTCCAAGAATGCTGTGGCTGTGTTGCGGTTGACAAGGGTCTTCCTTGAGGCACTCCTTGGTCCACGAAGATCGTGAAGGGTCCTGATTGCAGGGTGGACGTCGCATAAGGTCCTGCCCGGTCTGGGTGCAGTCCCTTTGCCCCTGCACTACCAGTTGCCAGGTGCTGCGGTCATTGACCAATCCTTCCTGGGTCGTTAACTCACCTTCTGAGGATTCCAGCAACTCTCTGACAACACTCTTGGATTTAACTCTGTGCATTGGTATTGATCCTTGGTGCTGCATGGTTGCAGTGGTACTAACAGAAAGACTTTAAGCTGCTAACTTGCCATAGCAGGATTCTTCAGCTGTTGTATCCGGGTGCTGTGCACAGTAGGCCAGTTGGCTGGCCATTGGAGACTCTTAGCTTGACTGGGTTCTGTAGATAGCTTCTCCTTCAGCAAAATACGACATACACAGTTCCTCTCTTTGTGAGCCACCAGGTGCAGCAGGTACTATCTTTCTCTTTGCTGGTCCTTCAGTGCAGCAGGGCAGTCCTTCGTTGGTCCT
Organism: Lissotriton vulgaris; assembly: GCF_964263255.1. Classification (NCBI taxonomy): domain Eukaryota; kingdom Metazoa; phylum Chordata; class Amphibia; order Caudata; family Salamandridae; genus Lissotriton; species Lissotriton vulgaris. Next base: position 520,002 of record NW_028248189.1, on the reverse strand, counting down.
TCTTCAAAGTCAGTCGAAATCTGAGTTCTGGGTGCCAGGGGTGACACTCTTAGTCTTGGAAAATGCCTGCAGGGAAGGATGCAGTTGGAAGCCACTAGGCTATCTGGTTCCCTCCCACCTAGAGGCCACTTCCTGTTGAGGGTGGTATCTGGCTATCCCAGGATGCACCATTCTGACCATTGGCAAGATGGTTATACCCCCTCTTTCGGTGTGCAGATCTCCCTTGCCCACCCCGGGGTGCGGCTATCTCAGGGCTACACGCCCCAAGGGAAACTGGTTTGGAAATTGGTTTCTCTCCTCTGCTCCCCGTGTCTACCTTAACAATGGGACAGCCCTCCCCCTGGAGAAACGCATTACATCAATTTCGACTTGGGATACAAGTTGGACTCAATGTAATGAGTTGTTTGATACCTTGGAGTGCTAACTTGTTTGCACTGTTCAGGAGTTGGCACAGCTGAGCCGTCAGAGTGCAACCCTATACACAACAACTGGGTGACCAAGTATTCCACAGTAAAAATTGTGGTTTTGTGTGTCTTAAAGTCAGGACATGTACAATATATGTCCTGCCTGCATCACATGTTGTACGGTACCCTGCCTTTAGGACTTAGTAAGCCTTCCAGAGGGGTGACTTACACATATGGTATGGGGAAGTGGTGGCTTTGCCATTGCTTTCAATTGCAAAGTCTGGCTAGCAGTGTACGACTGCTCTACCAGTCCACAGTAGCGGGCTGGGGGAATCGCTTTACTTGGGGAACCTCCACTGTGACACAAACAGTGCTGCAAACCCTGGGGCACCCCTCTAACTTACATGCCTTGGGCACCAGGGTACCATCTACTAGGGACTTACAGGTACGTTATCCATTTCCAATTGGGTACAGCCAATTCGTCGTGGACTTTAGTGTCAGGGCACTGGCACTGAGATCTACTTAGCAGGCCTCAGCACACACTCAGGGTCGAAAAACCAGCAGCTTCAGTCAAAAAACCTGGAGGTGACCATGCAGAAAGAGGTATTTCCTAAAAGAAGGGCTGAGTATCAATAGTGAAGGGAAGAGGAATTGAGAGGGAAAGCGATGGAATGGGTGGGAATGCGTCAGGGTCTCTGAAAATAATGCCAAATATGTATAATGTAGCAAACAAAACACTAATATCAAAATAATTACATCACAATAAACAATAAAAACAATGAACTGTAAACATTTGAAACATTTGCAATGATTCTTGTAGAAACCACACCATACATGACAATAAGCAAATAATGTCTCTCACTACTATTTTGGTGGAATAAGTGAGCTATTTACCACATGTGGTAAATACCATTACCCCAATAAGGTTTATTTATCACATCGGTCTGTTTGGTTATAGACATGGGCCCTGATTATAGGTGTAAGGCTCAATCATTTCAGATCCCAGAAATCGGAATTACGAGTATCCAAGTTCTAAGACAGTTCAAACCCTAAAACTCTATATATGCAGCCAAATCCCAGGCCCCACTGAAATATGCAATATAAAATCAGGCATAAAAACGTTTGTGCCCGATATCAATGTCACCTAGCTCTCGCAATGTGTGTGTTGGCAGTGGCGATTCCTGGTCCAACTGGTGAACACCGCAGGAGCTCTAAGGCCTGTGTTTTCTGTACGCAGTCATCGAAAAACCTTTAAACACATTCTCAAGGTCACTGGTCAGTTCATGTCCAGTTGGTTTCTCAAAAGCCGGTGCACAGAAACCATTACCTCACATGTGAAGAAATAATCATCATTTGAAGCGTATTGTGGGCAAATGATCAGTTCGTACGAAAAAAGCCTGTAGAATAAAACGTATTGTCCTACTAATCTTTCCAGCAAGCACAGAAAGCCCGCCAAAAATCAATGTCTCATAAAGGGGCAATTAACCTTCCCTTTCTCTTATTGTGGTGTCTGTCTTCTCCCTTTTGGTCTATTAACTGCCCATTCCGGTGTGTGCTATGGAGTGTTTCAAACATACTAATTCACTGAGTTTACCAATAATGTAGGCTTTTGTTATTTAGTGTGCTCCAGTGTGATCAATGAATCTATTATGTTTTATTTTACTTTTGGTGACAAGGTCAAAAAATAACTGCAGCAGCAGTCAATTTCCACACTAGTCTAGGAGAAGATTCGAAATACAGTATTGCTTTCGGGTTTGTGTGAAACACTTTTTATTTTTAGAAGCGTCAACATATTCCATCCGATTTTTAAAGAGAAATTCAAGTGATGAAAATACCACTTAGCTCCACATTAACACCTGATGGCTCAGACTTATTTTTAATTCAAATAAGATCAGCTGTCGATCGGAGGACGTATTTAGGGAAACCTAAAATGATGAACGTCATTAATATTAAGGCGTTTGTAATTTGGGGATTTGTCAGGGGAAGCATAAGCCCTGGGCCTTATAAAGGGCACTCACTTCGTCGCGCACCGATGACGCATCTGTATGTGGAGTGAGCACGAGCTCCACCAACAGGTAGTTTTGCAGTTTTTTCCAACAGGTGCACAGTGGCACACATGAAAAAACAGGGATATGGAGCCCACAAAATGTACCTGGTCGGGTGCCCTGTCTCGGGACACCATGCGAGACGACTGAGACTGAGGAGTTGGGATAGGATATAGTCTAACGCTAGGGCTGTCAATCTCAAACCTGGATGACGCTCAACATCCTGTGATTTTAAGCAATTCACGTAATCTCCCGGTGCCTCCTAAAATGAATGTGACTTGTGTAACGCAACTGGTGCTCATTCAAAGCGCTCTGATACCTTCGGGTCAAGTTAGGGCTATATAAACTCCGAAAAATAAAATCGATAGAGAAGAGTCGAGATTTAAGGTTATTTTCCTGACAGAGTAGGGTTGGTGTGACTCAGGAAGTGAGCTATAAAGTACATCTTCTGTGAGTACACACGTATTCTGTATTAGCGATATATTTACTTAAGTATATTTACAAAAGAATGGGACGGCATTACAGTTACCGTTATATGCAGATGTATATGTGCATATGGCATACAGTGAAAATGTAGCCAAATAGCTTATGTTATTGGCTGCATCTGAACTAATAAACCTATATTCACGCATTTATTACAGAAGTGCCAATTTATACAAGTACAGCAACATTGACAAGAGAAAAGTACTTGTTACTACCTTACAAATTGGAGGTAACGATTTCATTGCACTGTAAAACAACTGTCCTAATATTTGCACGGTCTCTTAAATGTAAGTTTAACTTGTGCAAACATTTAACCTCTCATATTCTGTTTTTCGTTAAATGCATTTTCATAAAACAATTACACATGAGATAATCAATGACATAAATCATATAAGCAGATAGTACAGAGTATATCATGCTCTGGCTTCATGACCATTTCTCTTGTGACACATGGTCCCTCCCCGTATTAAAAAAATAAATAGAAACATTTAAGGAATATTCGGATCTGATATCAATTTCAATTTCAAAAGCTTTATTCGACAGCATTGTCATAAAAGCATGAACACCTATACATCAGAAAATACTAATCTAAAATACAATCACATTTTAAAACACACATTAAATTCAAAACGCTGACGAATCATGACTAAAAGGAACGCATTTTGTGCTAAAAAGTCCAATTCACTAAACATGATTATTTAAATAATTAATCTACATCAAATCACGTTACATTTACTCTAACTCCGTTGGCTAAAGAGCGAGTGCGAATAATCCATGCCCATCCCAGATATTTTGCTACTGCAATAGCTAAAGGAGGGGAGCTGTTTGATCCCAAAATTCTAAGTGCTTCCTGGCACCTACGTGCCCCTAAATTCTGACACGCTGGTTTTAACCACCTCCTTCTTGGAGAAGCATAAAGAGGGCAGGCAAACAGAAAATGCGAGGTATCCTCAACCAAGTCTTTACAATGGTTGCATACATTAACATTACTAGGCGACCATTTTTGTGTAAAAGCGTTAAGGGGCAAACTACCAGCTCTAAATTGGAAGTACAATTTTCTATCCATAGGTTTTGTAATAAAATCCCAGTATTGTTCACAAAATGGAGCAAATTTGGTTTCCAAATACCGGGATGTTAACATGGAATGTGGGTTAGAAGTCAACACAGATTGCAAAGTCATATCCCAGTACATTTTTTTCACAATCTCCTTTAATGGGAAGGCAGTTGGGTCAGTGTTATTCCATAGATGGTCTAGGTGGAGTTTTGATAATAGGTTCCGGATCTCGTTGAGCCATGTAATTGTATGGAACCGGTCCTTCTTAATAATGTCCATGAGGGCGGAGGTATAATGACCTAGCTCCGGCGTTGACATTATTCGCCTCCAGAATAGTAATGGGCGCAGTCGAGCCAGGTCCTCAATCTTTTTCCTCCCCAGGTCATACAACAGGGGGATTGTTGATGTGCTCTGTGGAACGCCAACCAGACGTCGCAAAAACTTGTTCTCAGCAGTGGACAAAATGCTCAAGTTGGCAAAACCCCACAACTCTGAACCATACAGACAGGCATTTAGCACCTTCATACTATAAATCTCTAACACAGGATGGATAGGTTTGGTTAGTGAAGATTTATGTTTAAGTGCTAGGGCCCCTGCTAGTTGATGGAACTTTAAAACTGCTGAGTCAATATGGGACTTCCATTTCATATTGCCCTGTAAGGAGATACCAAGATATGTAAAAGCATCCACATGTTCTAAGGCGGCCCCATTGAAAGTTATTGTGCCCCTATATGGCTTGGCTGGATTCATGCACATAAACTTAGTCTTTGAAGTGTTTAATTCCAAGCCCCGGATCTTGCAGAAATCCCCGAAAGCATTAATTGCCTTCTGAAGGCCACTAGGAGTTCGTGATACCAGCAACGTGTCATCAGCAAACATTAATACTGGTACACGAACCCCGTCAAGTATTGGGGCATCCGTAGGGGATTTCTTCAGGTAGTCCACTATGCCATTGATATATAATGAGAATAAGGTGGGTGCCAGGACGCATCCCTGTCTAACCCCACGCTCTACAGGGAAAGAATCATTTACCTCGCCCTGGACCCCCCACCTGATCCTAGCATAGTTATTTTCATGCATGCGGACTAACAATGTCAGTAATTCGGGGCTGATACCAATTTCCGCGAGGACGCTCCACAATTTTTGTCGCGGGACTAAGTCAAATGCTGACTTCAAGTCAACAAATACGGCATACAATGGACCATTGATCAAGTTCACGTTTCTCCATTACAAAGTTAGAAAGTGAAAGACCTGGTCAATAGAACTTGTTAGGGGGTGGAAGCCAGCTTGTTAGGGGGAGAGAACATCCTTCTCATCAATCCATGCTTGTAGTTTGTTTTGTATCAATCGACCCATCAGTTTTTGTGCAGAATCGATAAGACTGATGGGTCTGTAATTGCTTGGGAGTGTCTTATCACCTTTTTAAAGACTGTGATGATCTCCGCACCCTTCCATGAATTTGGTATGGAAGCTCCATGGGCGATGGAATTTGCTAACCAGACAATGTATTGGCACCATGAAGCCCGGTCGCTTAAGAAAACATCGGCCGGTATTCCGTCCATTCCTGGCGCTCTCCCCCCAGACACCCCATCCAACGCAATGTTTACATCACCCAGGGTAAACACTTCGCCTTTGAAGAAGACCATTGGGGGAGGTGGATAATGGCCTGTGTCCAGATTACATGCATATTGTGGCTTAAAGAAGTCTATCCATAAGTTCTTTGCAACATTGTTTTGTGGACACTCTGCTACCCCCCCTGTCCCATTTTACGATTGCCCAAAACTCTTTTTGCTTCTTAGCTGCACATGCTGATTTGAGGTCAAGCCAATGTTTTTCGTCCCAGAGCTTTTTCGCTTTGGTTTGTACTTTTCTGTAGACATTCTTGGCCGTCCTCACTCCTTCTCTGCTTTGACTCCTTAGCTCCAGACTAAGTTTCTGACGTGCTCTTCTGCATGTTTGATCATACCACCCCTGTTTTGTTGGTAATTTTACCACCTTTTTTTGGCCTACTCGTTTTAGAAAAAAACCCTGAATTTTGGAAAAAAACTCAGAGTGTGCCTCCTCCATGAATCTGGAGAAGTTGGGTTCGGTACAATGTTCTTTCATAATATTAATCTCAGAGACAACTAGCTTCCTTAGATCTTCTAACATCTCTGGCTTCTCTATCAGTCTGCCCCACCTTACATGGCGTTGGTTATTTGTAGAGATTTTATCCAGAGTGACTGCGCCCCTTTCCGGGCCTGGAGCTGGCACCCCCTGGTTAAATTGTATGATCAAGCATAGTGGATTATGGTCACTCTCTAATCTAGATGTGATGCTCATATCTACCAGCCTGTGCCAATCCCTTACATCCACTAGGATATAATCTATTCAACTTTTTGCCCTTCCATTATCAAATGTGTGAACACCCCGTCGGTCGGACGGGGTGCGCCCATTAGCTGCTCTTAAGCCCCTTGCTAAACACAAGCTCTTGATTTGAATTGCTACCTCAGACCATCTCTTGACCAATGACAGGTCCAACTGGGGGATTCCCCATTTATGATCCTCTTCTAAGGACATTTCAACGTCCTCCGAGCCCAAAGGTTCGAAGGTCGTATTCATGTCTCCACCCACCAAGATAGAAAGATGAGATGGAAGGAGCTCAAGATCATTATCAAGTGCTGTTATTATCTCTGAGGTTTTTCCCCCTGTAACTCCCCTAGTGTATATGTTATAAATGGCCACCTCTTGGCCATTGGCCCAGGTAATCTTAATTGATAGTATGTCACTATTATTGAGGGATCTTTCCTGGATATTACAATGCAAAGATTGGCGCACCCAGATAATCAATCCCCCTGATGGCCGCCCTTTGGGGTTCTTTTTTGCTGGGACATAAAAATTTAGGAAACCATGCCGATAGACTGGGTTCACTGCCCAGGTTTCCTGAAACATGATAATGTCATGGTGCTCTATGAACTCCCACCATTCTGGAGAAATCATTTTGTTAGAAATTCCAGCAAGGTTATATGATAGGAGGTTTAGATTTCTGTTAGCTGGTATAGCTATATCCTGGGACGGCACTACATTTTGCCTATTGGGTGCTAGCCCAAAATTAGATAATAAACTGTGTGTCCTGTTGCTACTGGGATTATTAAAAGTAGATTCAGGGATGCCCTTGACACTACTTGACTTGGTGTTTGTGAGGCTGGCTGAATTGTGATCAACAACAGCTTCTGTCCCATGAAGTCAGTCGCACTCATTGAGATCTGATAGTGCCGAGTATCTATTTTCAAGGGACACACCCCAACTATTTTTTGGACCAATCGTATTTCCCTTTTTTGCCACAGTGTTCCATTTGGTTCTTAGGATGGTAGGATTCAAGATGTTACCTCGTCTGGCATAGAAGAAATCTAATGTTAAAGGGATGATCTCAGCGGTTCGGCGTTGGGGAGGATATATATTCAACAGAATGTTTGGCAGGACTTCCGGATCTGTAAAGTGCAGCACCACGCAGTCCCCCCTTAATTTTTTAAGGCCACCCCCAATCCATTCCACTCTCCTTGCCTTCACTATTTCTTCAGCCAACTGATGCATACCCCCGGGTGAGAATGCCATGTTTTGCGATAACCAGTGCAGGGCCTTACTTATTAGGGAGGGTGTATTTTCTATTTGCCCAGGTTTCAAATGGGGGACATTGGCCAAGACCAACACTAGGGGGGAGGCCTCCACAATTAGCTCTACTGGGCCCTTCTCTATCCTAGGATCTCCAATCTTTTCCCTTGGGCCTAATCCTGAGGGTGCCCCATTGTCTAGATCCTGACCCCCTCCCCCCGAATGACTAGTCATAGTTGGAAGGGAAGATACATTCTCAGTTGACCCCGGGCAGGGAACTGTTGGAGTCTTTTTGGTCTCTACTCTAGATACTACTTGATTAGGGATATTTACCACCTCTTCTAATATCTTCTGTAAGAGCCCCCCTAATCTATGCATCTCCTCTGTAAAATGGTCAATTTTTGCCAGGAGAGGTTTTGTAATGGTCTTAATCTTAGTATCTAGGATATTTACTAATTTCTTGAGCTGGTCTTCATCCAGAAGTATTTTTCTCCCCCTTTCATCTTCTACATCCCTTTTGGGGGGTGGGGTATCTAGTCTTTTTTTGCTTGAGCGTAACCCACCACGCTTGGGGTGGCCCTTGTCCCCCCCTCTAGTGCCTCTAGGTGCTGGGACCGGCTCCGGGGGCTCGTCCTCTAATAACACTTGCTCTTCTTCATGTGTACTCTCTGTGTCCGTCTCTGCTTAGGCCACTATTGACTATTTTAATGTATTATTATCGTGCTGATCCTGCAAGAAAACCTCATTGCTGTTATCTGGCTCGGGTACTTCTACAGGCATGTTTTCTACCACAGACAATGAAGGGGATAGGCTCAAGCCCAATGAAGATCTTCTATCATTGTTAATTTTGGCAACCACCTGAACTAAATAGTTGTCGAGGGTGTTTACTGCTAGGGGGGTTTTTGACTTCGACCTGCTACGCAAACGCAGTAGGTAACCCTTTCCCCAAGAGACACACTAGATAATAAACAAGAGAGAAAGTAGGACAGTGTGCCGCGCCAATGTTAGAGAGCAATACTCCAAGGGTTCCACAATAATAACTAAGAGAAGACAACTCACAGCTGGTATTTTGGGCAGCGTTCTTGGCTCAGTCCAGTCTCTGCCAGTCTCGGACTGTCGCAGACTGTCCCGCCCTTGTCCCGGGCTACTCCCGCGCCCTGCTGTGCAGCGGGGTACAGCAGTTCCTAATAACGGAGGGAGGTGGTTGGGGGGCGGAGCAAGCAGGGACTCCTGGGAAATGGAGTCCCTGTCCTGGCGCTCGCAGCCCTGCTGCTCAACTCTATGCCCTTAGTCGCCTGGTGATGTAGCCTCGGTCCGGTGATGAATGCCCCAGCAAGATGAGCGATGCGGGACCCGCGCAGCAGGTACCGCGAGGTTCTGAGGAAACAGGAAGGCAGCAGCCAAATAGGACTCTCCACAGCGTCTTTCAGCTCGAAAGGTAAGGCTTCTCCAACAATGGAGGAGCAGGCAAGCACTTTTCACTCGGCGGTCGGGGGGCGGGGCAAACAGGGAGAGCGTCCAGGTGCAGGTAATGATCACGCAGGGACTCCTGGGAAATGGAGTTCCTGTCCTGGCGCTCGCAGCCCTGCTGCTCAACTCTATGCCCTTAGTCGCCTGGTGATGTTGCCTCGGTACGGTGATGAATGCCCCAGCAAGATGAGCGATGCGGGACCCGCGCAGCGGGTACCGCGAGGTTCTGAGGAAACAGGAAGGCAGCAGCCAAATAGGACTCTCCACAGCGTCTTTCAGCTCGAAAGGTAAGGCTTCTCCAACAATGCAGGAGCAGGCAAGCACTTTTCACTCGGCGGTCGGGGGCGGGGCAAACAGGGAGAGCGTCCAGGTGCAGGTAATGATCACAGAGGGACTCCTGGGAAATGGAGTTCCTGTCCTGGCCCTCGCAGCCCTGCTGCTCAACTCTATGCCCTTAGTCGCCTGGTGATGTAGCCTGGGTCCGGTGAAGAATGCCCCAGCAAGATGAGCGATGCGGGACCCGCGCAGCGGGTACCGCGAGGTTCTGAGGTTCTGAGGAAACAGGAAGGCAGCAGCCAAATAGGACTCTCCACAGAGTCTTTCAGCTCGAAAGGTAAGGCTTCTCCCAACAATGCAGGAGCAGGCAAGCACTTTTCACTCGGCGGTCGGGGCGGGGCAAACAGGGAGAGCGTCCAGGTGCAGGTAATGATCACGCAGGGACTCCTCGGAAAAGGACAAGCTTCACAGAATGGTACCACATAGACGGTCAAACGTCACAGGCCACTGTTGACCTGTTGTTGGATCTTGTGGATCCATTAGATAATTTCTTTAAAAAATAAACATGGGCATAACTGTAGACCAGGCCCTGTGGCTAACCCCTGCTGCACAAGTATGCAGCAGGGGTTGGCTGTCCTCAGAATACTGGATGCTGGGCTTGGCTGGAAGCTGGCCCCACTGCAAAACCTTGCAGTTCACATAATTTATAGCTGTGGTCATCTGAAAAGTGTTGGGTACAAGGCATAAAAGCTAACCCTAGCTGTGCAACGCCATTCCCATATGTAGCAGTTCTTAGGCATCTGTGGAGGTATGGGCTCAGCTGGGGTTGGCCAAACATGGAGTGTTAGGTGCAGGCCTTGCAGCCAATGCCTGCTGTGCATGGCCGAAGACTGTTTGCAGTGCACGTTGACTACCCACAGAAGTTGAGTTTGGCTTCGGATCATGTTCACCTGAGTTTGATTGCCAGTCGAAGATTGGGTGGAGGGCCAACCTTGCTGTGCACAGCAGAAGACTGTGTCTACTTGGATTTAGTTGCCAGCCAAGTCACGCAGCCACCTCTCGGCTGCACACCGCTGACTGGTGGCCGTCCATAAAGTTTGGTTTCAGATTCTGGCTGGAGAATCAGAGACCAGACCTGTGGCCAAACCCCCAATATGCATGGTGAAAAGCCATGTGCAGCATGGGATGGATACTTGCAGATAATTGGGTGCAAGGCTTTGGCTGATGATGGACCCTGTTGTAAATACTTGTCTGTCATGGAGGGCCGACCAAATACCAGGCTGGAGTCAGGCCATGTGGTCAGCTACCACTGGGCATGGTTAAAGGCTTCACATAGCTGGAGTTTGCCACCCACTGAGGATTGGATAGAGGTCCAGGCCAGAGGATAAGTATTGTGGTCAACTACTCTTTGAGCATGTCTGAAGGCTGTGCACAGCTGGTGGTGACAGCCACGGAGGGCCGGGTGCAGGGCCTAACCAAATGCTTGGCAGGTGACCAGTCCACGCCTACATTCAGCAGAAGGCTATATGCAGTGGAGGTTGGCTGCCTGCAGCCAAAATTGAAGTGAAGTTATGTTTATGAATTAATGCCGATAAACCACTGAAATCTGTAAATTATAGTTAGGAGCACAATCCATATCTTGTGTTGTCATATAGTTAATGCTTTTCTATATATTGTGTTAAGTTAGCATGAGTTTGTTAAATGTTTAAACAACATATTTTCCTTCGGCTTCAGTTTGCACACGGCACATAATTATTATTGTAGCTTTCAACCTAGACGAAAGATGTGATTTATTGAGAATAATATGTTATTGCTCTGATATCAGTCGTGCCTGGGACACTTGGTACACTGTCTGCACACTGAGAGCTATAGCCTCTAAGAATAACCTAACACAAGGTTGCTGGGAGGCCTGATCCTCGCACCACATTAGACATAACACAAATAATGTTGCTGCCAACATTGGGCTCTACGCGGGTTTAAGATAGAGTTACTGAGAATGCAAAAACACACTTGATGGTGCTTCGCATGCAGAGAGTTGGTAGCTGATGATGTGATCTTCTTCTGCTGACATTTAGAGGAATGGGCCCGCCCTGCTAAAACCCAAATGAGACCTTCTTAGATATAATATAGTATGCTAAATAGGGTGCGCGAAATATAGGTGATACAGATTTCTATAGATTTTTGCATTATAATATGCTATCACCGTTCGCTTACTATGGACTAGTGACTATGCTGATAACTCTGATTTTTATAATATGTATGTTGGTATTATATAAGATACTGCGTTTGAGAACCTTGCATTGAAAAATAAATATTTCAAACTTGCATGTGTGTTCTTTTACTCCCCGTTGTGGTTTGAAATGATTATAGAGCGAAAGAGTGTTCATGTGTTTCAAGATACCTGAGGTACCCAAAGTTCATGATCAGGTTTGTCTAAGTCATTGGGAGTTTGTTATGACCAATGAGACACTGTAGCTAGCTCGGTAAGGGGATTTCTGATACTAAGGTGAGTTTTGGGTCACCCTAATTCACCCAGGTTCTAGATCTCTGTGCACAGTTCTGTGGGAGAACGGAAACCCTGCTACATGGCGCCCAACTTGCCGTTTCATTTCTGCGAATTAGTTCATCAGATCTTTAATGCCTCCTCCACGTCTGGCTTAGCTCATTTTTTTAAATTGGTTAGCAGTGGTCTCGTGACTACGTTTGAAAAGATTTTTGGTGTTATCCCTGCTTTCTTCCATTCAATATTTTCGAGCTTGTTTGGAGGATTTCCTGTTTTGCTGGCTTTGGCTGCATGCGTTTTGATATTATTCTGCTTCCTAAAATATGGATGCCCATCCTGCGCAAGAAGCCGCTCAGCCCCTTCTGACATTGCTTCGCAACCGGATGCTTGATTACTATGGCACCCTGCTGCTTGCGACCTTAAGCACAGCATTTGGATTATCGTTTCGATTTTCCTATTTCACATGTGTCCAGCCTGTGTTTCATTGCCTGAGCTGCGATTTTGACTGGGCCATTGATTTGTGTCTCTGCTTGCCGTTATCTCCTGAAGTCGATTTTAATCACCTGATGGGCCCCATAGTTGCTCACGAGTTGGTTTGTTCTGGCGAAAGGATTATGGCCTTGGCAGCGATGCATGGACTAATGGGTCAGTGGGACATCCCCGCAGCGGCGCATGAGTTTCTGGCACATAGCGTTCTTGAGAACCCACCGAGTTGTCCTCTGATGTTGCTAGAGGGTCCGGTGTTGGAGGAGCACGTATGTTCTTTCCCATTGCTTAATTGGATGGCTGAACTGTTTTCGGATGATGACAGTGATTTTATGTTGGAAGCTGTGGCTACCTATTTTGCATATTCTATCCACCCATGAGTGGCTTTGGAGACTTTCACTATACTGGCACGTGACTTTTTAGTAATTCTGAATGGTGCCATTTTTCTTACGAACAATTTACTTCATATGTTCTAGGCCTGTGATTTTATGTTAGGCCTCGTGTTCGAGATTTTTTACATTTTTGTTTGGCCACTATAGGCATTCATACATATTTTTGTGTTGTTACTTTTTATATCCATATACATAAATTTAGCTTGGCTCAATTTTATTGAACTCTGCTTTCATGTTATGCCTTTATTATATTATTGGCTTGTTTCTTGACCGTCCTCGGATCATTAGGGGGGTGCCATATAGTTAATGCTTTTCTATGTATTGTGTTAAGTTAGCATGAGTTTGTTAAATGTTTAAACAACATATTTTGTACAGTGTAACAGCCATGTAAAGCATAACATATACACCAAATAGATTGATTATGTTCCCACAGTACTTATACCAATGGAAAAGACAACACCTAAAACAGAAATGCAATTAAACAACAATTCATTGCCAAACATTTTGCCAGAGCATCTGCTTCACCGAGGTTGAAGTCATGAGCATTGCTTTCTCTCTCACGATTTTTAACTCTTGCTAATCTATCTTTCTCCAAGGCCATTTGCATATGGGTGATTTGTGCATGGCAGTGAGGCTGTGCATTGTTTGCATTTGTAAAACATAACTGTCAAATTTCAGAGGTTTTGCACGTTTGATCTAGAATCATACCTCTGTTTATATTTCAGTGATTCTTTTTTTAAAATACACTTTATTAAAATCCCCACAGCGCCATAGGGCCTTCAGCCATGCACAACAGGAGCTATACACAGGTTCTGGCCTGTGGCTCAGCATGCCCCTATCCAGGCCCCAGTGAAAAGGCTTTGACATTAAAACAGGTCAGTATTTGGCTAACTCTTAATTAATATCTTAACCTTTTTCATAAGACCATAGCATAAGGAGCATAAAATACAAATAGAACATGGAAATGTAAACACTAAAGTATAAACAACAGTGATGGAAGGATTGCTTGAATGAATCTCAGCCACAAGTAATTACTCAGGGTTGCTTTCCAGTCAATCATTATTTTGGACACCACTCCACCTCAGTTTTGACCCAGCCATATGCAAATCAGTCTTGACCCTACTCCAATGGGGGTGTTCGGAGAGAATATAAAAAAAATGGTTGTGATACAAAAATATTTTGTCAAGAATATTGGGATATCTAAAATAACGTTGTCAGGAATATTTAAGACAACACCTTTAGTGTCCAACAACTTCCTTAGATTGGTTTAGATTGGAGTTAGGATAGTAAATGTTACCACTTTAGTGTCCAAACCCTTCCCCAAATTGATTTAGATTAAAGTGAGAATAGTAAATGCCACTTTTTAGTGTCCAACACCTTCCTCATTTTGGTTTAGATTGGAGTGGGAATATTTGATGTAACGCCTTTAACGTCCAACACCTTCCTCTGTTTGGGTTGAATTCGAAAGACTTCGAAAGAAGTCTCAGGTTCTCCGACGCCCAACTGCTTGTATGTCCCCGGTTCAGACTGGCCACAAAGGGCGGGAGATCTTTCTCCGTCCTACTACCTAAGCTTTGGAACAATTTGCCTGAGGCCCTCCGCAAGGATGGCAATCTACTCCGTTTCAGGAAAGCCCTAAAAACAATTCTATTCAGAGCAACGCTCAGCCCAGCATAGTCTTGCCCAGTTCCTCCACTCCCTTTCGGCTAACTTGGTTGTTGTGTTTTGCGGTCAAAGCGCCCTGAGACCTGCAGGTGAATTGGCGCTATACAAACTGACAATAACAATAACAACAACAATAGGAATAGTACTTTTAACCCCTTTAGTGTCCAATGCCTTCCCCAAATTGGTTTAGAGTGGAGTGGGACTAGTAAATGAAATCCCTTTAGTGTCTAATGCCTTCCCACTGTATGGATGGATTGGAGTGGGAATAGTAAATGTCACCTCTTTAGTGTCTATCCATTTTTTACTTTAATTTGTATATTGTAGAAATAATTTGTGTTATTTTATTACTATTGTTGGGCATTAGAAATACAATAAAAAATAAGTGTATATTTGTATGCAGAAATATTATTCATCACATTGTTTTATGTAATAAAGATTTATCACAAATTTGTATCTTTTATTTATTTGTTCAAACTTTGTTATTGTATATGTTGAACTTTTTCGTTGCATTTATTGCATGCCAAAAACATACATTTCTATGAAATATATACAACTTTTTACAAATAAAAATGCAAAATATATATACATAGCAGTGTATGTTGTACATTTTTAACTTTTATTTTACCTTTTTGAACAGTTTATTAACATTTTGAAACATTTTTAATATAGATATTTTAAAAATTATTTCATGTCAAGTTTATTTAAGTATATAATAAATAAGTGTAAATATATTATCAATTGTATATATTTTATACCATATATTACTTAATTTATACTTTATAAGTTTTAAAACTTTTACAATACATTTTGACATGTTTTACATGGTAATATGTTTTTAAAAAATTATGCATTTATTCAACATTTTTACAATATTTCCGATTTGTTTCCATGGGTAGATAGACATTTTTTAGTTTCATTTAGCTGTCATTTTCCTTTCAGTGCTACCTTCTGTTTTGTAATCGATTTGTGTTATTTTAGTCTAATTTCCCGGTACCAGGTCATGGTAAGATGCTGCTGTTTGCCGTGTACAGGTAAGCCCTTTTTTGAGGATTCTTTCAACGTTCTGAGTCGATATATAGTTTTATTATATCAGTCCTTCTTAATAATGGTATTTTAATTGTTTTTTGACTGAAATAATAAAATATTATATTCACTATTTAAACTACAAAACATTTGGGCTGCTGGTTTAGAATTCATCTTAGTTTTTGAGGATTTTGGTAGGTTATTATTTTTTTTTAAATGCTTTTTGCTATCATTTCTAAGTAATCTACTCCTTTGTTGTTTAGGAAGAATTGTAGCATATTGTACATTCTTTTGTTTTGTTTGCAACGTTAAGGGGCAATATAGGTAACAGATTGTTTCATTCTCAGTTGTTGGTCTTTGCTCTTTTTGTAATGGTTCTATACATTTGTAAAGTGTAGGTTGGGTTCTTTCTAATGTGGATTGGAAGTCATTGTGTCATCCTTCTACTGCGTTGTTTGTTTTGGCTTCCTGTGCCAAGGTACTGTCATAGATATTCCACCATAGGATTTGGAATTTGGGTTGGTGTCTGTGTCCTGAGTGATGCAGTCTGTCAACCCAAGTGTCTTCAAAATATTCCATTAGTGGCTGTTTATCTTCATTTTGTTGGTAGAAAGGGCGTTCTGTTAGTAGATTGTAGTGGTTGGCTACCTCTGTCACAGGGAATTGGCTAGTGTTATCATGGTTTTGATTTCAAAGGCAAATTGGCTGTGTGTAGAATATTCTACACTTAGGACCTGATTATGAGCTCGGAGGTTCAGACACTTAAAGACCGTGACCACGAGAAGACCGCAGCGCTGGCAGTCTTCTGACCGCCATATTATGAGTTGACAATGGTTTGGCTGCTATGGTGTACAATGGTTTACCATATTTATCTATGCCTGTGTGAGCATTTTGACTGCTTATGTGTCAAATGCATACGTATGGATGATACTTATGGAAAAATACCACCTACCCATTGCTAGAGTCCGACCCACATTTGGGCAGTCCAGGCAATGGGTATATGGTAGAAAATGCATTTACATCGCAGTCAGGGTCGTATTCCTCGGGATGAAGATGCTGCTGTGAAGGGGGTTCTGGATAAAGTGATTCATGTCGAAATTTGCAGGGAAGAACAGAAAAGGCGTATGTACCCCAAATCCTTCATTTCCGCCGACTTGTAGACTGTGGTCCGAACACTGAGGTTGTCTCATTGGAAAGCCCTCATAATACGTATGACAGTGTTGCTCCTCTGTACTGCCCTATGGTAGCTGCTTTCCCTTGACCGAATGCCCAGTGCTCATCGGTGTGCTTGCGGTGTCAGCGGTACAACCCTGGTCTTTACAATTGCAATACTCCCACCGCATAATACTGTGGTCAGACCATGGAAACATCGGTTCATGGGCTGCTGCACTCGTAATAACGCCCCAAGTGCAGAATTTTGGAGGTGCTTGATTGATATTATGTCAACAGCCTTATATCGATGTGTGGGGGTAAATGTTTTGAATAGTTTGAACCATGGCTTGCTCAAAATCTTTGATTTTTGGGGGGTAATAATTATTTGTTTTGTGTCTATATTGGTTTAGCAGCTAGAAGCAAGTGGTGCTTTGTTCATCTGGTAGTAGAGCTATATATGTAAAAGGGATTTTGATGTTTTGACATTCACCATGTATGGTGTATATCTAAGTGAATGGTTTGGGACACATTTTGAAGGTCCCATCCATCATACATGAGTTAAATTGTCTCTGTTTTAGTAAGTTATGTGCTGTAGCAAATATTAGGATGTAATCTTTATTCAGATTGTTTGGGTCCATAAACGAAAATTAAAACAAAATACTATTTATATTTCTTTGATTATAGGATTTCATTCTTTCCATGTGGAGCTAAAACAGTTTTCCACTTTATGAAGAAATGTGTGTTTATCATGCACCAACATTTTTAAGAAAAAATAAAGAAAATACATAAATGAGCAGGGTGGTGATCACTGCAATAATACACAATACATAATTTCACTCTATGTATTCAGAGTATATAAAATCAAGATATTCACTTTAATAAAACTTTCAAACAAATAAAAAAGATGTCTTTAAAAGCAATTCAATTAGAGATGTGCAAAATGCAATTTCTACATTAATACTAAAACTAGTTCAAAGTTCACAAACAGACAATATTTAAAGGCCAAAGTCTGTTACTACATCATTATTATTTTTCGTAGACCAATTTATAAAACATAACAAGTGACTTCCTTTTAGTAAGGGCACATGTAATAAAAGTCGAACAAGCAAGGCAAATAATGTCTGCCTCAAGCTTACATAATAAAGTAAAATGCTTCTTTATGGAGTAAAAAATATCTTTGGTAAAAACAGAGGGCATAAAAAGCACTTTCAAATATCACCCTAAAACCTACAAAAAATAATAAAATCGATTGTGTGGTTTCCCATCACATGGACACTTTGGTAAATTATTGGTCCACATGTCTCTTTTCAGCATTGCCACAAGGTGATGCAAGAAACCCACCTGTAATCTAGAAAGATAGAATCTCTTCTGTAGATCATTTACCTTTTCTAGGTACCCTTGCAAGCCTTGATGTATAGGCCCTTCCAGATATCTGAATACAGTTGGTTTCTCCATCTCTTTATTTTCTCTCTCCTTATCACATTTGTTGGAAATGATCAATTTAAGTTCTTTTTTGGGGTACTGTAAGATGCTAGCAGGGCTTTTGATAGAAACATCTATATCGGTTTCCTTAAGTAATCTGCCCACATGTGCCCACCATCTTATCTTATTGTAATAACAAAGGGTGAGGCAGCCATTGAATATATCCCTAATTAATTTTGTTCCAGCTTAACTCCAAATGTATACCATCCTATTATGATGCACTGATCTACAATATCATCTCAATCAATCAATCAGTGACACTTATAAAGCGCGCTACATACCCGTAGGGTCTCAAGGCGCTGGGGGGGGGGGGGGGGGGGGGAGCCGCTACTGCTCGAACAGCCAGGTCTTCAGCTTCTTCCTGAAGGAGAGGTGGTCTTGGGTCAGGCGCAGGTCGGTCGGGAGGGAGTTCCAGGTCTTGGCGGCCAGGTAGGAGAAGGACCTTCCTCCTGTAGTCTCTCTTCGGATGCGGGGGACGGCGGCGAGGGCGTGGTTGGCTGATCGGAGGTGGCGTTTGGGAGCGTAGAAGTTGACTCGGCTGTTGAGGTAGCTCGGGCCTTGGTCGTGTAGGGCTTTGTGTGCGTGGGTGAGGAGGCGGAAGGTGATTCTTTTGTTGACGGGGAGCCAGTGAAGGTCTCTCAGATGTCCGGAGATGTGGCTGGTTCGTGGGATGTCGAGGATGAGTCTGGCTGAGGCGTTCTGGATCCGCTGGAGTCTCTTCTGGAGCTTGGCGGTGGTACCGGCGTAGAGGGCGTTGCCGTAGTCCAGTCGGCTGGTGACGAGGGCCTGGGTGACGGTCTTCCTGGTCTCGGTGGGGATCCACCAGAAGATCTTCCGTAGCATGCGTAGGATGTTGAAGCATGCCGAGGAGACGTTGTTGACTTGCCTGGTCATGGAGAGGGAGGAGTCCAGGATGAAGCCCAGGTTGCGTGCATGGTCTGTCGGTTTGGGTGCGGTGCCCAGGGCGGGAGGCCACCAAGAGTCGTCCCAGGCGGAGGGAGAGGAGCCCAGGATGAGGACCTCCGTCTTGTCCGAGTTCAGTTTCAGGCGGCTGGTCGTCATCCACTCGGCTACCTCTTTCATCCCTTCGTGTAGGTTGGCTCTGGCGGCGGCGGGGTCGTTGGTCAGGGAGAGGATCAGCTGGGTGTCGTCGGCGTAGGAGATTATGCTGAGGTTGTGTTTGCGTACGATGGCCGCGAGGGGGCTCATGTAGACGTTGAAGAGGGTGGGGCTCAGAGATGATCCTTGGGGGACGCCGCAGATGACTTCGGTGGCCTCTGACTTGTACGGTGGTAGGCGGACTCTCTGTGTTCTTCCGTCGAGGAAGGAGATGATCCATTCCAGCGCCTTGTCCTGGATTCCGACGTTGCTGAGGCGCCGTACTAGGGTGCGGTGGCAGACCGTGTCGAATGCCGCGGAGAGGTCTAGGAGGATGAGGGCCGCTGTTTCTCCGTTGTCCATCAGGGCTCGGATGTCATCGGTGGCGGCGATGAGGGCGGTCTCGGTGCTGTGGTTGGCTCGGAAGCCGGACTGTGAGGGGTCGAGGGATCCGTTCGTCTCGAGGAAAGCGGCCATCTGCTTGTTGACGGTCTTCTCGATGACTTTGGCTGGAAACGGGAGGAGCGAGATGGGGCGGTAATTCTTGAGGTCGGTGGGGTCCGCTGTTGGTTTCTTGAGTAGAGCGCTGAGTTCGGCGTGTTTCCAGCTCTCAGGGAAGGTGGCGGGGTCGAAGGATGTGTTGCTGATGTCTCGCAGGTGGGGTGCGATGACAGCGTCGGCCTTGTTGAAGACGTGGTGAGGGCAGGGGTCGGTCGGTGATCCGGAGTGGATGGAGTTCATCGTGCGGATGGTGTCTTCGGTGCTGATCGGGGTCCAGGCGTGGAGGGTGGTGGTGGGGGGTGGTTGTTCGGTCATGGTGTGCGTTGGTTGGTTGTTGAAGCTGTTGTGTATGTCATCTAGGAATATTGTGTCTAATTCTCTATGTGTGATGTAGGCTGGTACTGAACAGGAGACACCAAGGAATCTACACAGAAATGAGAAATCCTCTTTTTGCAAAGTCAAATGCCACATCATACCTCAAAGGGTTGTCATATATATAACTGTGGGAATGCATTTGCCCAAATCCAGCTGCAGTATCTCACATATTGGTTTGTTTCCAGTTTTGGTGGCAAATCTAAACAAAGCCTCTATTGTCCTTTTAAAGTTAAATTTTGCTAAATCTGTATGGGTTTCTCAGGATCCAGATTTTGAGAAGAGTACACCTTAGTCGGAAAAGCTGTGAACTTCTTCCAATTTATAGCTCCTTACATAATGCACTTTTTTCTTTGTCTTCCTCCCTTCCACACACCATGATAAAGGTTAGTTTGAAGTTTTTCTGCTTCATAAATGCTTAACCAGTCAAATGGTGAGAAAAAGGCCTCCACTCTCGGATCTGAGCTGTCTGTAAGGAACGGGGAATTAATAACTTCCCAGTTTAATATGCTATCTTTAGTTGCCACAACCTGTTCCAGGCCACCCTATGCCTGTTCTTGCAATTCTTTTCTTCTCCTGCCTATTGCCTGCTTATAATTAAGTCTACTTTTTTAATCTCTTCCTTATCCCTCTTTGTTTGCTGCAGGGCCTTTTTCATTTGCATTTGGCTTGTGTGCAATGCTGATCAAACCAACCCAGTTTCTCTTCCTTTATTCTTTTATTGGTCTTTTTTAAGGTATCTGCAAATGCTGATGCAATCCTGTTAAAAGTTATCACAATTTCATCTTGGGGGCCTCAGTTCAGTACAAACGAAAAAGCCCTCCCTGTTGCTTTTCACCACCTTATCAAGAGGAGCTGTATTGTTGATCCCCGTACACTTTAACCTGATCCCATTTCCCTTGTGATATCAATATGGGCAGCCATCAAAGGTAGTTCACTCAGCTTATTTGGTAAAATCAAGGTGAGTGTGAGTGGAAAATGGTCACTAAAGCTAGTAGCTATTAAACTAGTGAGATAAGAGGTTTACACATTCATTGAGGGCATTATATGTTCTATAGAAGAACTGCTCCTGCTCCCTTGAAAAGTTGGTAGAGGGGCTTTACCTCTGTCAACACTTTGTAGCAGGAATTCTATATTGTACCTATATAGGTGTGTTAATCCCAGATTCCTGGGCATGTATACACACAGGGAATAATATTAAAATCACCCACCCAAATGTATATACATTCTGCTTCATAGCGATTTGTGAATTTTTCCAGTATTTTATCGAGTTCCATCACAGCCTTCTATCATTTACCATTAAAAGTAATATTATAATAATTTATCAATACAAAAGATAAACTCATATTGGACTGTAACAAAACCAGCTGACAGTAGGGGGAATTGGAATAAAACATTTTAGGGGACACCGGAGCTAAGGTTGAGACCAAGATGTCCACACCTCCTTTTACCGTCCCTTGGACTGATGGGGTAGACGGGGTTGTAATTGCTACAAAACCATCAATTGAAAACCTTCTGTATTCCATATCTCCTGTAAACATAGCAAATCTGCAGTATGGATATGAGATTGCCAGTCTTTATTGTCCAGCTTATTTTTTACACCTGCAACGTTCCAGGATTTTAGGATTAATGAATGAGTCTAAAGTGGTAGCTTTGTTATATGCTCTTGGGCAGCATTCATTGTTCTTACATTTGCCCCTTAGCTGGCTATGTTAATTTTTCCATCATTTTCCTGTTGCCAGTCTTGTCCTTCAAAACTTAAGAGAGGGGGAAATCTGTTTACAGTTGTCACAGTAAAATAGGACTTGTGATTACCTTGATTACATAGTGTTAGAGGGACTTGAGTCTGGGTATAAACTCTGGTGGTCTGTAAAAAAAAACAGTGGTACAGCAACAATCTTCCCCTCTGAGCATGATTGGTTCGAGTGCCTTAACTGAAGAGTTGTTAATACAGACTTTACCACTGCGGGGTTTCTAAAATTAGCTGTAATACAGTCACCATCACCAGTATTCAGGTCATAACCTACCCAGTGTGTCCTACTTACCATAATATTTTCATGATGGATGCATCAGATGTGCATTACATCCAAGGCCAGACATTCAGTAAGTCACCTCATTCTTTATGATAGACCAGGTTTGCCATTTTTCTCCAAAATGGGGACACCCTTCAATACGATAACATAGGGGACAGTATCAGGGGTGCAAATGCAGCATGTCTAGATCGGGTGCGCAAGGTGTGGTCTGGTCCTCATATTTATGATGTTTCTCTTTCCCCACCTTTACTGAAGTGGATACTTTTGTTGTACCCATCTCATTCGATTGGTTACCACTACCTGCAATTTGTTTATTGAGTATTCTAGACCCCCAGCCAGAGGTTATTAGCGTGGAATGATCTAGATTTTTTGGCTCATGTGCTATTGGTGTTTCTGATTGCACAGTGACTCCTCTCCCAAGTGTGCTCTGGTGGAGATTAATAGTATTCTCAATTATAGCAACGACCTTTTTAATCTCATTTAAGTCTGTAAGGACTATACCTTCAAAGAAATCAAGATTGATGAATAGTTTGTTTCATGTCACTTCCAGGCTATTTCGGAAAGATAGGTCATGTTCACTGTTGGATCCCTTAATATTATCGTAATGTATTGGCATACGTGCTCTGGATGTTTTAGGCATCTTTTTGTGTATAGCTCCCATACTGGTTCCTTCTCTGGCTGTTTACTTCTTTTTGCAGGTTGTGAGTTTAAGTCCTGAGTAGCTGAATAAACAGACTGCTGATATGAGACACAGAGGGTGTGATATGCCTCAGGGAAATTTGCAGTATTGTTTGGGGACATAAGACCATCAGTTGCCAAATTAGGGTTGCTCAAATTGTCCACAGTCACTAAGGGGATTTACTAAATGCATGTTTGGCTGCAGTTATCCTCCAACAGTTATCATGTCATTCTCAATCGGCCATAATGTCTGCTAAGTAGTTTGTTATAGCATAAACAGACTTCAAACCTCTTGGGTTCTTCCCCTTTAAACCATGAGTTAACGTCCTTTTAATCATGATATGTGATGTAATGGGAGTATCTTTACATAGATATTGCAGGTAGGCAAAAGGTTTTCCCTACCTTGAAGATTGCACCGGTACCAAATCCACACACCCGGGGGGGAGACTGGCACGACCACATACTGCCCTGGCCCAGGCTTGGCCTGCATGCATCCTACGCCGGGGATGATCTTGAGGCCCTTTATAGCATGCGGCGGACCATGAGAGGCAGGCCAGAGCAATGTGGGAGATCCAGTTCTGCACATAAACAGAATCCCCAGCAATACAGCATACCACCATTGTCATGTAAAAGGAAAGGTTCTTCATTTTGTGTCACTGTTAAGTGTTCAGGTATATGAATGTCTTGGCATCTTCTAGGAGCAGGTGGGGTATCGCTGGTGGCTCTTTTAGTTCATGCAACTAAATGTTTGAAAGATGTACAGATACAGGTTGCAAACAACACATTGACTACCACTGCATATAGAAAACCTACTGCAGGCAATGCGACTCTCCACGCCTCAAGTGCTCATCCAAAACATCTGATTTCAAGTATACCCTACGGGGACATACTGCGACTTAAGCGCATATGTAGCACCCTGAAGAGTATGAAAAATGCAAAAAGGAAAGTTTAGAAAGAATGCGAAACAGGGGCTACACAGAGGATGTTCTAAGTAGAGCTACAGTTAAAGCCAGTGAAAGACCAAGAGCTGAATTACTGCCAACACACACTGAGGTAGAAACAGAAATCATGAAGAAGATTAATTACCACGTTCAGCAGGCAGGAGCGCAAAGTAAGAGCGATAGTAAACAAAAACTGGCCAATTGTTTTAACCGACAGCATTTTAACCCCTTAAGTGCTGCTGACGGCCAATGGTCGTCAGCAGCGCTACCTCCCCAGTGCTGCGCACGACCATTGAACGTCCATTCAGCACTAGTTCTAATGGACAGCGCAGCACTGGGGAGAAATGTTTACACGCAGCTAAGGTGTTAAAAGAGAGCCTACCCGATAAACCTCAGATAACTTTTGGAAAATGCAAAAATTTGGTCGCATACGTATCAAAACCATGAGTAGCAGGGGCTCCTGCATCTATGTGGTTGTCTGCAAAACAGGGCTTTTTTAAGTGCGCAACCTGTCGGGCGTGCAAGTTTGGCGTTAATACAACTGAATATAGCACACCTTTTAACTAGCAAAAACAAAAAATCCAAGGCAATTATGACTGTCGCACAGAATTCACTGTCTATATACTCATGTGCACCTGTGGTCTTAGGTACGTTGGAAGTACCAAAACCCGGTGCACATGAGAGTTTTACAACACATTAGAGCGATTATCAATTGTGATCCCACATATCCGGTAGCGAGACATTTTAAAACGACACATGGAAAAGACATTAACTACCTATCCTACTTTGTAATTGACTCGGTGCCGATGCCCAAAAGAGGTGGAGACAGAGAAAAGCTGTTAAGGCAGTTGGAGACAAAATATATCCTGAATCTCAATAGTAAGTCCCCTAATGGATTGAATAACACAGAAGACATGCACACATTTCTGTAATATACCTTCACGAAAATCTAAAATGTAACTGTGAAATTTCTCTCATTCCAGATTTAGCACTAAGCACTTTTTGGCAAAGATAAAATTAGATCAAATGAGCAAGGAGGGCTGGTTGTCCGGGCTCGGACACTAGACCAAATGACCTAAAAATGTTCATGAGATATATGAGATGGAGAGTAGACTATAAAGGATTATAAACAACAATAGTTATCGGTTTTGTCATATGAGTAATCTATTCTTGCAATATTTGCACATATGCTATTTGCACTATTATTGCGTCATTTTGCACTAATTGATTTAAAAGCATTGATGCTGTTATTGGTTTTAACTCTGAATATGTATATCTTTTGGAGTCTGCACTACCAAGGCGTAATTTTACATAAGGGGATTTTAGAAGCATTTAAGCTGAAATTGAATTTTAACTCTGAATTTTATTACCATTTAGAGTTCCCTTTCAATAAGATTGAGATGGTGCCTGTAAATGTTTAAGAAAAAGTGAAAGAATCTTTTCTTTTTTTTAACGGCCCAGTTTCTCATCTAAAAATGATGTAAATATATGAATTATATTATTTTACATATATTTATTTGTCATTTATTGCGATATGTTTCACAGTGCCATTAATGCATTAATGCTGAAATAAGTAAGTACTGCAAGCAAAAATGAAACCGAGATCAATGAATGTTAAATGCACAGTTCAAAACTGCATACTCAAATATCCAGACACTTTGCCTTTAAGAGTATGTCAAACAAAACAGGTGATGGACAGAATGTGGATCAATGTCACACATTCACCCCAGTCCAAAGATCTGGGCCCAAATCAATCGTTTTTTTGCACTCCACACCACCCTGGGTTAGACAATGGCGATATGCAAATCAGCTCTGACCCTGTGCCCCATGGGAACAGTCCAGTCCGAACTACAAAAGCCATGTCCTTCCCAGAACGGAATCAAGCATCCGAGGACCGGACCGGTTTCGAGGTAACACCTCTCATCAGCCCGGCTAGCCTGACTCCAGTGGTGTGGAGTGCCTGCCCGGCTAGCTTGACTCCAGTGGTGTGGAGTGCCTGGGACCCACGTCTGAGCATCCCCAGCGCACTTATGGCGGCAATTGTAAACAAAACAGGTGATGGACAGAATGTGGATCAATGTCACACATTCACCCCAGTCCAAAGATCTGGGCCCAAATCCATCGTTTTTTTTCACTCCACACCACCCTGGGTTAGACAATGGCGATATGCAAACCAGCTCTGACCCTGTGCCCCATGGGAACAGTCCAGTCCGAACTACAAAAGCCATGTCCTTCCCATAACGGAATCAAGCATCCGAGGACCGGCCCGGTTTTGAGGTAACACCTCTCATCAGCCCGGCTAGCTTGACTCCAGTGGTGTGGAGTGCCTGGGACCCACGTCTGAGCATCCCCAGCGCACTTATGGCGGCAATTGCAAACAAAACAGGTGATGGACAGAATGTGGATCAATGTCACACATTCACCCCAGTCCAAAGATCTGGGCCCAAATCCATCGTTTTTTTGCACTTCACACCACCCTGGGTTAGACAATGGCGATATGCAAATCAGCTCTGACCCTGTGCCCCATGGGAACAGTCCAGTCCGAACTACAAAAGCCATGTCCTTCCCAGAACGGAATCAAGCATCCGAGGTCCGGACCGGTTTCGAGGTAACACCTCTCATCAGCCCGGATAGCTTGACTCCAGTGGTGTGGATTGCCTGGGACCCACGTCTGAGCATCCCCAGCGCACTTATGGCGGCAATTGCAAACAAAACAGGTGATGGACAGAATGTGGATCAATGTCACACATTCACCCCAGTCCAAAGATCTGGGCCCAAATCCATCGTTTTTTTGCACTCCACACCACCCTGGGTTAGACAATGGCGATATGCAAATCAGCTCTGACCCTGTGCCCCATGGGAACAGTCCAGTCCGAACTACAAAAGCCATGTCCTTCCCAGAACGGAATCAAGCATCCGAGGACCGGACCGGTTTCGAGGTAACACCTCTCATCAGCCCGGCTAGCTTGACTCCAGTGGTGTGGAGTGCCTGGGACCCACGTCTGAGCATCCCCAGCGCACAGTGATGTCATGAGTGATGTCACTGACCATGTCATGAGTGATGTAATATGTGACGTCATCAGCAGTGCATAGCAGGCGCGCAAGTTATAGTGAGTCCAACTAACTATAACGTGGGAATTACTCACCTGTGGTTACCTACATGCTGCTGCGGACTGCAGTCCAACACTGCGTGGAGAGGCGCATTCATTCCGTTGTGTCTCCAGCCTTGGTGCCGCTTCGTGAAGAGGTGGGAAGTAGGGGACCCAGGGTGATTTATTCCTCCAGTATCGCCATTCAAGATTCCTACTGCAGCTCACGAAATTCCAGCCAGGTGTATGATGGGACTAGTGGTTCGTGGCAAGGGACCACTGGGCGTCGACACAGTAATGAGCGGCAGCTGGGCCCTTTGCTATTTGAGGTGGGAGGAGCTCATATGAACATTTTCGAGGACTCTGAATCATGGACTGAGGCATTTGAAAAAGGCTGTTAGCCGAAACCGGTCATGCCGACTTTTCTGAATAAATTACCCTGATGAGCCCCGCTGTGTTCCTTTCTTCTGTCCAGGAGGGAGAAGGTTTTTTCATGTTTTGCGCACAGCCTGTGGTGCGCTTAAAGGAACCCTTCCCGCAAGTTGGTCGTGGAGAACACTGGCGTGTTGAAACTGCGTGTGGAGACAAGTTGTGTCCGAGGTATCGGAAGTCCACGATCGCACCTACTCACCTGTGGTTACCTACATGCTGCTGCGGACTGCAGTCCAACACTGCGTGGAGAGGCGCATTCATTCCGTTGTGTCTCCAGCCTTGGTGCCGCTTCGTGAAGAGGTGGGAAGTAGGGGACCCAGGGTGATTTATTCCTCCAGTATCGCCATTCAAGATTCCTACTGCAGCTCACGAAATTCCAGCCAGGTGTATGATGGGACTAGTGGTTCGTGGCAAGGGACCACTGGGCGTCGACACAGTAATGAGCGGCAGCTGGGCCCTTTGCTATTTGAGGTGGGAGGAGCTCATATGAACATTTTCGAGGACTCTGAATCATGGACTGAGGCATTTGAAAAAGGCTGTTAGCCGAAGCCGGTCATGCCGACTTTTCTGAATAAATTACCCTGATGAGCCCCGCTGTGTTCCTTTCTTCTGTCCAGGAGGGAGAAGGTTTTTTCATATATATATATATATATATATATATATATATATATATATATATATATATATATATATATATATATATATATATATATATATATATATATGTATATATATATATATTCACTGAAAAAACCACAGGCTTCAGGGGTGTTATAGTTAGTTGGACATTTCACTCGCACAAACCATTGAAATTCCCCTGTTATAGTTAGTTGTACTAACTATAACTCACGCGCCCGCAATCCACTGCTGATGATGTCACATATTATACCCAGCACTTGTGCATGTCCTCTAAACAGTTGAAAGAATGCAAATTACCAAAAACGTGCGGAAGCCCACGTCTAAAAAAAAGATATATCGCTAGAATGCGTGGATCATACGCGCGCCCCGCAATTTTACAAAAAAAACAAAAATTGGGGCTCTGGGGGTCCTTTGGGACCCCCTGAGCAGACCTTGAGGATCAGGGTGTGTTTACCCTTCCCTTTTCATGTTTTAAAACCCTCATTGCACACGCTTCTCCAGCCTCCCTTCTACCGAGGCATAAAATGGCTGCCAACAGTTTCTAGTTTCGAATGTTGACAACCACTTGTCAGCCAATTAACATTCAGCGTGTGATCGAAAGGGTACCCTTATGGTACGATGAAAATAAGCGGGGTATCCGTATTCAATTTTTTATGGGAAGGTGGCCAATTCCGGCACCGGGGTCCCCATCCCCCAGGGCATGGCTAATTACATATTTTTATTTTATGGAGGACGGCTACATAGCCCCCGTCCTGAAGTCACTTCAAGGTCTTGGGGACCCCATTCCCTGGAAACTGCCTTTTTAAAATATGTATTTTGGTCGTCACCGTTGAGGACCGTGGGAGCGTCTCCAATTCCCCCACTGTCGCACCGGCTCCCCTACTCCTGCAGGAGCCGGTGTTCAAACGACAACCGAACTCCATCTGTGTATTTACCCCATAGAAGTTGCCTTCACTTTGCGCATGCTTTTTTGTGGTATAGTATGCGTGTTAATGTTACGCATGCGCACAATACGTCCCACCGTCTGGCTAAGTACCCCTAACGTATTTTATTTTATTTGCGCATGCTCAATTACTACATACCCAATCACAGCTCTCACACCCAGTGACATCATGCTCAACCAATCATCGTTCTGCAAAGCATTTATAACCTGCCAACCTTCTCGAACTTTTACTACTCCGCAGTCCGCCGGCACAGCCATTGATACTGTTTTATCCACTTCTTCGTAGTTGAGCGCTTTTTTTAGGAGTAATTAAATTAATTATTCTGAACGATCTTTAAATACCACATATATGCAAACTTTTGTTTGATTTGACAATGCTGTTTTTAAGCACGCTTTCCTGCTTTTTTTATATCGTTAAAGTTGACTTCGTAACTTTTGTTTCTGTGCAAATCACTTAATCCAGCTGTGTTTCTTTAATTTGCCAAGATCCACGTGACCGTTCCCGCACCAGTGTGCTACGTGCTGTTCAACCTAATGCGATGTTGTTTTTCTCGTGTAAGTAGTGCGTCACGTGCCCCATGCATTGCATAAGTAATATTTTCGGCAATAGTGTATTTTAGTACAGTTTCCAGCTCTGTATATCGAACAACTTACCTTGGTAGCCGTTGTTTCTAGGCAAATCACTTAAAATTGCAATGGACCTAATGGAGTTATCAGGTTTAATATCAACATTTCAAGATAGAAAAGCATTCTGAGATGAGCATTTGTAGTTGTTGAATGAGCTTTATTCGATAAAAAATTATCATAAAAGCATGTACATATAAAAGTTCTAAAGCTAAAAGCATATATCAGGATAAAAATGCATCATACTATACATCATATTGCATACAATTTAAAACGGAACAGAAGATAGAAAGGGCGGTCCGTTGCCACAAGCTAGCAATATCAGGTAACATGGATGATAGATTGCAATGCACGTTATGCTCTCAGAACTTTGATCTATCAGCCATGCGCATCCTAAGTATTAGGCCATGCCTCATTTTTCGCTTGGAGCTTTGTTCTTATCAGCCATGCGCATCCCAGATATTTGGCCACTCCGCAAATCGTAGTAAGAGAGGAAGTATCAGTTTTTAAAATGCGTAATGCAGCACGATGGTTCGTTGAGCCCATTATTTTACAGACCGGTTTGAGCCAT
Source organism: Lissotriton vulgaris (assembly GCF_964263255.1). Taxonomy (NCBI): domain Eukaryota; kingdom Metazoa; phylum Chordata; class Amphibia; order Caudata; family Salamandridae; genus Lissotriton; species Lissotriton vulgaris. The sequence continues at coordinate 490,055 of NW_028248189.1, read as the reverse complement.
TTGTCTCTGGCCATCCTGTACGCTGGGCATGCAAAGAAAAATGGGCAATAGACTCATTGGGAGATGCTCAACCCGGGCAAGGCGCTGATGTTGAATTAGGCCCCTTCCAGGTTGCGATACTATTCAATCTAAATCCACCTCATAGAGCTCAAAACAATCGAAAGGCTGTGGTACGCCAGGGATGGTTGGGGAGGTCTGGGCATAAGGGGGCGCAAGGCCTTCTTCTCCCGAATAAAGATTGGAGAAGTGGTCATGCCATTGATGGTCTGTAATATGATTTGGGATTGGGTCAGATCCCTTTCTATTCCCTCTATTGATTAAATCCCAAAATAGAGATGCATCCCTTTGTTTGGAGGCATGTTTAAGTTCCTGCCAATGGCCTCATCCCAATTACGTTTGGCTTTCATCAGTGCCTTAGAATAGTCCTTTCTTGCTGCTTTAGTTGCCAATAAGTCTTTCTTTCTAACAGCGAGGGATAGTGCCGCCCTCTTTCCCTGCAGCCTGATGAATACCAAGGGTGTGTAGGCCTTGCTCGGTCTCGCTTTGAAGCCGTTTTCCCTTTCACAATAAAGAACAAACTTATCCTATCTATTAATTCTCGGTAGAGCAGGCAAAATTTAGATTGATTCTGCATTTCACTATGGAACACCACAAGCTCCTTATTCTTAAGCTAATGAACTTCCCTGATACTTTGGAGTTTGTCTTCTTGCTGAGAGACTTCATGCCATTTACAGTGGGAGGGGGTTACCTCTCATGTTGACATTAGAGAAGGTTTTGTGCACCTTTGTCCCAGAGGATGGCCAAACGTTGTTGACTTGTGGACAGAGAGGATTATGGGCGCTGTCTAGAGAGGGTTTAACTACCATATCATGGAGGTCCCCCCATAGTCAAACATCAACAAGAATGTAGTGTATTCTGGACAGGGAGATTATCCTTTTAAAGGTATTTGCTCCACTTGGATCAGAATGATCATGAGCATTTGTGTATTTCATGTGTTTGCAGACAGATAACTACAAATGTGGTGTTTTTTTCATGCTGGTAATGATACTTCCAAAAACATTAATTTGTTGAAGATACATTTCTTTATGTTATTTTATGTTAATAACTATTTTGGTTAGAATAGTTGTAAATAGGAAAGAGGGCTCTTACGGATGACACTCATGAATGCCTACGAGCGCGTCCATAGTGCCCCTCGAAAGCATATTGGTATTCGCATATGATTTTGTCTAACTACTAGTATGGTCCTAACGCAGTTAGTTTGAAATCTCTGATGATTGCTATTCAACCTCAATCCTATTGGGAACAATTGTTTTTATGTACATTAAAATTAAGCTTGGACACATGTACAACATATACATTTTTTATTATTTTTTTCATTTTGCAGAATGTTAGATAAGTCAGCAACAAATTGCTGAGATTGAAGAAAGTATATCCTCCTATTCTAGCTCATTACACCGATATCTCAAATATGGCATGAACTAGTTTGAGAAGCCAAAAACACCAACAAATTTGTAACGGATAACATTAAGGTAAATACTATAAATATGACTAGTCGAAAAGTCAAAAAGTAACGGATATGTTGTTGAGGGGTTTTTAGTGGCAGATAATCTCCAATTCACATTTGTACGGATGGTTCTGATACAGGGTGGATCTCTGTATAACTAATGAATGATTAGGTATTAGGATGGCATAGAGAGCTCCCAACCTTCTTACTTTTTCACTTAAAGGGTTCCAAATTGGTGACAAATATTAGACTGTGCAGTAGAGGTTGACGGTGTTGCTCCACTGGTACTTGGGACTTCTCATGAAGCAGGAGGAGCCTCTCTCAATCTCCTGAACCCTTGCAAAGTTGACCGGATTCTTAGTCTGCAAGTGCTTCCGCATAATTGCAGTTCCACACTAGGACTTTTTATTGGGGTCTCCTCTTAAAAACAGTCTTGCATATGCAGGAAAGTAACTTTTCTTGCATTCACCTTTTTTGAGACTTGTGGAAATTAATTTCAAAACATCCATTTTGTTAGACCAAAGTCTGCATGTACAATGGCCAGTGGAAGCGTTTTGAGAGTGGGTACACCCAAGATCAAGTTAAGAGGTTTGATTGATGAGGCATAGCAAAGGAGGTGGCAACAACGGGGAGGAAGGTCGATGGGTGGTGGAGGCTGGGTTTGTAAATCTGCTCCATCTATTACTTTCTCTCACAGTTTTAATGTTGTTTTCTCTATCTTTCTCTCTCTCACATCGTTTCTCTTTCCCTTTTAAAGTCATGGGCTCTGTGTGGAAGTTGAAGTTGTGAACTCTGTTGCTCACAGTGTTTACACAAAGTAAGCAGAACGGCCTAGATATACAATACCTCCGATTAAATGTATTAGAAATAAAAGAGCTTATTTACAAACCACTTGCGCCACTTTTGCGTCACTTTCAACATGAGAAAAGCAAAACAAAAGTGGCACAAGAGTCTTGTAAATAAGCCCTAAAAAATATTGTCCTGCATAATGACTTGATCTCTCACCTAATTCCGTCTCATCTCTGAATCGTTTTGAAGACCTGTTGATCTCAAATATAAATCTGACGCAGTAGGCACTTCTATACAGACACCGCTTGAATGTAATCCTATAAGATAAGTGAAATGTATCAGGCACACTGCACACATTAAAATTCTTTAAATATTGTCAATTGTTACTTTGACTTGTAATGTTTGACCTCATTTAGTCACATCGATCTAATTTTAAACATCAATTTTCTTTTTTGTTTTGCAGATCAACTACCGAACTTCTATTGGAGTCCACGTCACATGTTGTTTATTATATTGTTTTGTTAAAGTTATGGTTCTAGTTATTTATTGTATGATCTTTTAGTTATATTTCCAGTTATTTATTGTTTTAATAAAAGTATATACATCTTTTTTTTGTGAGGGTAGCATTCCCCAATAGAAATGATATTTATAATTTGAAGTATATTTCTGAGGCTAACTCTTTACCACATCTTTACCAGAGTCTATACATATAGTGTGGCAAACTTCTAACCTCTGTACTCACATAAGTGTTCCATGAACTGTTACTATGGTAACAGGCAGAAAGCCGTTTGGGGGTAGGGTTAAAAGGTACTCGCTGTACAAAAAACGTTATATTTACCCTGGATCCTCTACAAGACCAAAAAGGAAAGCAAAGTAAAACAAAACACTGTGTACCAGATTTACAACCCCCTTGCACCACTTTCGCATCCAACCTCCCCCCTACAAAATACAAGTATGTGGGCCTCAACGACCCCCCCCCCAAGACCCGGGAATCACCACCCCCTGGAATTTGTGTATTACGGAAGGCAGACTGCATGGCCCTCCGCCTGGTGCCCTCGAGGGCCCTGGGAACTACCACGACCAACTCCTGCAGTGTCCCGGGGTGCCTACCCCCGGTATACTGCTGTTTGCTTTGATGGGACGGGACTCTTACAACTCCCGCCCTCCCATAGCTAACTTAGTTTGCATTTTGAAAGATAGAGCAGTGAAATCTGTTGTCACTTTCAAAATCCAAAGCAGATTGCATTTCCACATACAAATTAGAATCTACCCATGCAAAAAAGAAATGCTGGCTCCCAAAGAACGCAAAAGTTCATCACACAATGTTACTAAATAAAACAGCAAGTGTGCTCAACTTCACAATATACAACCTTATATTACTTAATGTTATTTTTAATCACGTTCTAATAATCAATAAAAATCATGCTTTTATAAAACAGAAACATGCACCCTAGTTTTCTTTGTAGAATGTTGTCAAACAACTGAGGAAATAGAAATTTTTAGGTAGCCAATGTGTCCCCCACTCGCACCCCATCCATGCACCCATGTTCCATGTATGTCGTGTAATTCCCTTCCCGTGCCTGCCATGAAGACGCATATGCATTTGCGTCCAACGTTAACATGTCAGTTATTCAGTTCTCCAAGAAAACCACGTTAATTTGGCTTTTAGGCCCATGGTGCCAACATCTTTACATGGTGCACTTTTTAATATCGCAAAGCACACGTTCTTCACGTTTTCCTGGTTCAGTCGAGCCAGGCCCTTAATTGAGGCTCTGAGTCTCTTCTGCCTCTGAAAACTACAGTTTAGGTATGCATCCCTGACCTCTACCTTACCTCCTGCTCAGGCGAGCGGTGCCCGGCTCGGCCTGGCCTGCCTGCCAAGATGGTATTTTGCCTACAAGTTATCTGCTCAGCCTCCGCTAAAACACATTCCAGTTCAGTGAAATAGGTAAACATATTCCAGCCTGCAGAGCAAAGGGCCCAGCTTTCCTGTCTCCTTGCATGTAATTTACTGCACCCGTTACCATGGTAGACCCATGGCCCCCGCGCATTGCATGAAGAACCATAGACACGCACTAGCATTCAGTATTGAACGGCCTCTGCCCGAGAGACCTTTTACTTCAGACAACACATCCTCCAAACATAAGATATCAGATATGTTATAGGTGCAGGTCGTTCTGACACCCCAGACACCAGACTCCTCTACTAGTGCTAAAGTCAAGCCCCCAGCTCTCCCCAGTTATACGTCATGCTCAGTTGCGCACGCATCCAGGACAAAGGTTTCTGCTGACCCTGCAGAATCTCTCTGTGCATCCACCCACCTATGACACTTCTGTGACGTTTCCAGTACACACCTCCGTGTACGCCCCTGTACACGCCTTCTTTTACGCACATGTGTTCTTATCTTCTCTCTTTTTCACTTGTTACGCCTACTGTATTCATTTCCATTATACAGTTTTACTATATATAATGTGTGATGTTAATAAAATGTTGAATATCCCTTCCTGAACCTTAGTGGTGATGGAACTCGATGTCCAGTATCTCGAGATACTTAATTAAAGCCCGTATGACTCAGATACCACAGACTCTGCCTCTCATTTTTGAGCTATCTTTATTGTCATGTAATGTATAGAAAAATAGTCCGGTAAAATTTATTTACCACATAATCAATCATTTATTTTTTGTTTTTCAACACTTCATCTTATCCACCATTTTAAAATGATCTTCATTTTCAAACTTCCATTTCAATTTCAGAGACCATCTGAGTGCATCGAGACATCCTTTCAAGATGCTTAGAGTGTGAATTGTGGGACACAACTATATTTTCATGAGCCAAAGGAATTCAGAACACAAAGGAATTCACAAAGACCTAGGTTTACCAAATGTAGACATTAAATGGATTGGACAGAGAGGATTAAAGGGACACCAATTGATGCCATTGCTTGAATCCTTTTTGCATCTCCAACACCCTGACCTCATAATTGTGCACTGTGGTGGCAATTACCTAGGCACTTTGAATGGGGTAGGTCTGCAAATGTTTATGGTGGACACCTTTGGAGAATTGATTTCAATTTTCCCCCAAACTCCATTTGTCTATTCTAACATATGCCAAAAGCACAAATGGAACTAGTCCAATCAATTTTGTCCACAGATTGAGAAATCTAGGAAACATGTGAATAAATCTGTTTCTGCTTTCCTCCAAGACTATAGAATGGAGTCCATATACCACAACAATCTGCTTTTCAATATGGATGTCATCCTTAGGTTAGATGGTGTACATTTTATAGATGAAGGGAACAGAGTCTTCCTCATGAACTTTAGACTCTGCATCGGTACTTACTTGTAAGTACTAAAATCTCTCAATAAACACAAAAGCTCTTTTTAGAGCCACCCAACATCTAAACACATAAGCTTGTTATATATCTAAAAAATACATACTTTGTTTTTTCCAACGTCGAAATGTGCGAATCCTAAGCGCATCCCGCGACTTTTAAAAAAAATACTATCTTACTTTTTAAGCCCTATGGGTCCTTATAGGACCCCCTGAGCAGGCCTAGGGGGTCAGGGTGTGTCTACCCTGCCCCTGTTCACGTTTTGCCAACATATTTCACAGACTTCTTCACCCTCACTTCTACCGAGGCACAAAATGGCTGCCAACAGATCCTGGTTTCGAATGTTTACAACTGCTTGACAGCCAATTCGAATTGAGCGCGTGATCGGGACGGTGCGCTTATGCTACGATGCCAACCTCGCACAATCCGCGGATCCACTGCGCCCATAGATATATAAATGACTTTAACCGCAATTTTCTCAAAAACTACTGAACAGATTGACACTATTTAGGCAAAAGGCACAATTTGCCACTGAGGACTACCTCTTTGCCAAATTTGGTGTAATTCCATTCAGCCATTCAAGCTGTAGCTGTGTCTAAAGGTCCTATAGAAAATTACATGGGGAAAACATGTTTTGGAACCCCCCTTTTTTTTCGGCCCCTGCTTCACCAATCACCCCCAATCTTTGGGAGAAGGAGTGGAACTGAATTGGCAAAATGCTTGGAAAATTTCAAGAAGATTCATCAATCGAAGCCAAAGTTATTGCCAATAGAATTGTGCGGTTTTCCTATGGATAATAGGTCCTAACCTATAACTATCTACTGGCGACCACCAGTAGATAATATATACATATATACATTTACCTATCCAGTGGCATTATGGGAGTTGGAGTCCCGAGTGGGGTTGGGAGCATGGGCTCGATGGACTGTGGGCTACGAGTTCACTCTTTGTCCAGTCTGGTGACCCCGGGAGGAGAATGTAATTATCCGGTCCCAGTGTTGTGTGTTAATGTAAATGTAAATGTAGAAGTACTTGTAAAGCGCACTGATACTCCAGAGTGTCCTGGCGCTGTACTCATACCGCTAGGGAACCCTTCCTGGTTTTTCCCTGTGAAATGTCCACTCCTGGGCATCCCCAGGGTGCAACCAGGCATCCCTAGCACTGCAGGGGGCCTTTGTGGAGAATAAGCAAGCTAATGCCCAGAGTTGCAGCGTGGGACCCATGCTTAGAGTAGGCACTGAGGCGAGAAATCCGGTCTGAGGAATTATGAGCCCAAGATCCGCCGAGACCAGCCGAGGCAGGAATTGAACCCTGGCCCCGGGCCAGACCTCTGCATCAGGGACTGCCGCTCTAACCAGTGAGCCACACTTCTCCAAATATAATAAGAGAGTGATAATAACATTACAGCAGTACTCGAAGTGATTTAATAGTTGGGGTCAAAGGCCTGGCTATTGCAAACTTGTTATCAGCTCGGGAGAGGTTTCCAGGACATTGGGAAAGATTATGGGACACAAATAGAAATGCTTTGCAGCAGCGGCTTTTCAAATTGCTTTTCATATATCTGTTTTTATTAAGGCACTACAGGATTTATGGTCTGGCTACAGAGTTCAAATACCCACACTAATTCCCACTATGTATGACGTCTGATGTGATCTATATGCATAACTGTCCATGCAGTCTGCATTGTTAGTAGTTTGGGCAACTACAATATATGCACTGTGTATAATATTTTTTTAAGTTATGCCTTACCTGCATTTTGCTGACTTTCAGCAGCAGACACCAAGTATACAATGTTATTTTGTTGGAAAATGATTACATACAGCATCGTATGTCTTCTATGTACACTCAGAAGTCCATTGGAAGGGGCTATATAATACTTTTGTAAAACAGCGCCAAACCAAATTGACAAAGGCCTCTTGAGGCCGAAACGCACCTCTCCTTGTGCTCGGGATTGAGGGCGACACCAACTAATAAAGAGATGCCGAATCCTGAACCACTTCGTGTCCATGCTTCCTTCCATTGTGTCACTCTGGGAGGTGGATTGTTTGGTTCATATATATACTTATATATATATATTTATGTATCTCTCTTGTTAGCTCAGTTTAGCTGACGGTCTACGCACTCTCAGGTGGTGCATAGCCCTCGTACGGCAGAGCCTTGCCGTTGCTATTTCACCAATTTCAGTAAAAACGAGTCGCACTCATGGGCGCAGGAAGCGTGACCCATTACTTTTTACTGCGGTAAAATTGGTTTTATATATATATATATATATATATATATATATATAAATATCCTCCCAAACAATGCCCATGCATTTGGACACGCACTCCTCCAGCTGGCGATTTAAACAAAATCATTTTATTCGAAAGGAACAGGCATCCTCACTCCAATATTTTAGTCCTGCTGCCTGACGCGTTTCAGAGCTTACGAGCTCTTTCCTCAGAGGCAGTTCGAGTATGCACCTTTGACTCTCCCACAGTTCCCTGCATTTAGCTTTGCTTAGCTTAATGAGCCTCCGGTGTGCTCTCCTTTGTGAAATAATTACACTGCATGCCGGAACTTGTGGTTTACATTTTCGAGTTAGTTTAATCCTCCAGTGGATGTGTGCAAAAATCGAAACTTAGCCAGGACACAATTAAAATCCCTCCAGTGGGCCTCAGAGTTAAAATCCTGTTCCTGCAGTATAAGGAGCCAGCTGAGCCGTATTTCTCCCCCAAATGCTTCAGGTAAGACGGGCCCCTCGTGAACTTTCTGAAGGGTGGTGCGACCTTCCCACGGCTTGGACTTGCTGTGTATAACATCCTCCCAAACAATGCCCATGCATTTGGACACGCACTCCTCCAGCTGGCGATTTAAACAAAATCATTTTATTCGAAAGGAACAGGCATCCTCACTCCAATATTTTAGTCCTGCTGCCTGACGCATTTCAGAGCTTACGAGCTCTTTCCTCAGAGGCAGTTCGAGTATGCACCTTTGACTCTCCCACAGTTCCCTGCATTTAGCTTTGCTTAGCTTAATGAGCCTCCGGTGTGCTCTCCTTTGTGAAATAATTACACTGCATGCCGGAACTTGTGGTTTACATTTTCGAGTTAGTTTAATCCTCCAGTGGATGTGTGCAAAAATCGAAACTTAGCCAGGACACAATTAAAAGCCCTCCAGTGGGCCTCAGAGTTAAAATCCTGTTCCTGCAGTATAAGGAGCCAGCTGCGCCGTATTTCTCCCCCAAATGCTTCAGGTAAGACGGGCCCCTCATGAACTTTCTGAAGGGTGGTGCGTCCTTCCCACGGCTTGGACTTGCCGTGTATAACATCCTCCCAAACAATGCCCATGCATTTGGACACGCACGATTTAAACAAAATCATTTTATTCGAAAGGAACAGGCATCCTCACTCCAATATTTTAGTCCTGCTGCCTGACGCGTTTCAGAGCTTACGAGCTCTTTCCTCATATATATATACCACACAACGTTGCTCTGACTTCGGGGGCCCCAGACCCTGGCAGGGCGGCTTCAAAGCACAGAGCCTCCCACCTTAACATCCAACAAAACCTCCTCGACAAAGAAGGACCTTGAAACCAAATTCCAGGGAATCCAGGTACTTTTATTTAAGATAAATTCATAAGGCATGCAGCATTAATATCTGTCCCAACGCGTTCCAGCTTTCTTTTAAGCCTTGATCACAGGAAAGTAAAAGTTCATGCTTCCAGAAATGACCACGTATTTTAAAGGCTCCTTAATTATGCGTTCTGTGGAGTCTTGAGTGTCATTTACATGCGCTTGCACAGAGAACATCAATCAGCCCTTTATTGTTTTTCAGCATCTTTGCTAAATCACTTCGTGCAAATGATTTCTGGAAGCATGAACTTTTACTTTCCCTGGAATTTGGTTTCAAGGTGGGACAGATATTAATGCTGCATGCCTTATTAATTTATCTTAAATAAAAGTACCTGGATTCCCTGGAATTTGGTTTCAAGGTCCTTCTTTGTCGAGGAGGTTTTGTTGGATATATGTATGTATATATATATATATATATATATATATATATCTATATATATATATATATATATATATTCAAAAGTAGCGGCGTTCCTCACGAGCACTCAGACAAGGATCACACAGCAAACCTCAGGGTTACCAAGATGAAAGATTTATTACTCCATAAATCTCGTCGTGACGCGTTTCGCACTCGTGTGATCAAGCACTCTTTGGAGTGCGAAACGCGTCACGACGAGATTTATGGAGTAATAAATCTTTCATCTTGGTAACCCTGAGGTTTGCTGTGTGATCCTTGTCTGAGTGCTCGTGAGGAACGCCGCTACTTTTGAATATTGAATCCGGCTGCTCCGCCGGCTCGAGCCACACCCACGAAGGCGAGGGGTTGCAGTAGGAGCGCTGTCTAAGTGAATATATATATATATATATATATATATATATATATATATATATATATATATATATATATATATATATATATATATATATATATATATATTTATATATATATACTTTATATTTAAAAGGAGCAAACTGTATATTATACCACAAAAATATATATATTTATATTTACAATAATATTTAGTTTTTAGTTTAAAGGTTTCTAGTTTTTAGTTTCTGCTTATATTTTTCGGGGTTTGTTTTGCTATAAGTTTTTGTTATATATTTTTGGGAGAGGGAAAATTAAATGTAATATATTGTTGTTTAATTCAAGTGTGTGTATAACACATTTTTATTTCATTTTGTTTTATTTTAAGCAATTGTTAAAAGTGTTTTTATATATGTATTAGTGATTAGTTATTTTGAAGATATTATTTTCATCGATATTGTGTGTTTCAAAATTTGTGGCATATTATACTTTTAGGTAAAGTTAACAATACTTTTGTATATGATATTTTTATTTTTGATATAGTTAAACATCGATATTTATCACAACTTTATTTTTGTTATCAATATTTGTGCTTTTAGTAATTAAGTAATGTAAGTCAATAATTTTGTGATCAACATTTAATTTTTGATATTTTTGTGTTTCAATATTGTTAGACCTGGCTTTTTCAACAGGTTCACCCCCAAACCTTTTATTTTTTTGGCCTACTGTTTTTAACCTTATTTGTGTTGGCTTTAGGATTCTGGGCACTTTACCAATGCTATTAAGTGCTAAAGTGCATATGCTCTCCATGTAAATTGTGTTAATGTATTGGTGTTTCCATGATCAGCTTATTTGAATTACTACTATGTCCCTAGTACAGTGCACTGTGTTCTCACAGGGCCTGTAAATCAAATGTTGCTAGTGGGCCTGCAGCTCTTATAGTGCCATCCACGCAGGCAGACTTTCAAAGGTGTCTCAGACCTGCCACTGCACCCATTTGCCAGGCCCTAGCATTCCCTGTTCTTATATGTAAGACACTCCTCAGTTGGCCCAAGGTACCCCTGTGGGTAGGGTGCAGTGTATGTGAAAGGTGGGTTGTGTGCTGGAGTGTTGTACTTGTCCCGATAGTAAAATACTGTGCATTTCGCTTTCACGGTTGAAAGGCTATCTGTTCAACAGGATAGCATGGGAGATACTTTGTAACAGCTTACAAGTGTAATTTTCCATCGGGACATGATGGAAAAATGGGGTTTAGGTTATCTGAACTCAAAATTTAAAAACACATCTTTTAGTAAAGATGGTTTATAAATCGTAGGTTTGAAAATGCCACTTTTAAAAAGTAGGCCTTTTCTTGCTTAGCCATCCTATATGCCTCTGCTGAGTTGTATATTGACTGTCTGGTTTAAGAGTGAAGGGAGCTGGGGATTTGCATTCACTGCAGAGAGCTACTAGTGGGGTTGAGATGTGTCCTGCCTTTCCTGAGTGACTAAGAGCTGGGCTGAATAGACCTGGGCTGCACATAGAGCAATGGGAGGAGTTTTCCTTGCAACTGAATAGGCCCTGTCTCCTGGGCCCGATGCTGTCTCCACCTCCTGCCAAGAAGCTGGTCCAGAGAGGAAAGAACTGGTTTGAACTGACTTGAGAGATATTTTGCAACAAGAGAATAAAGGAAAATGTGTTATAAATATTGGGCCCCAGACCACAGAACTTTAGCTTACTTCTGGACTCACGAGGAACCTCTGCCAAGGAAAAGAGCTGGAGAAGCTGTAAGGAGGAGTACTGCCCCATTGCTGTGTAGATGGATTGCTGAGTTGGCCTGCAGTGGCTGCTTCTACCAAGGAAAGGACAAAAACGGAACTGAGCTGTATATCCTACTTGAAGAAGAAGATCTCCAAAGGCTTGATTTAGAGCTTGCCTTCTGTTGTGAAGTCTCAGGGACACACAAACTTCACTCTCTCTGACCTCCTGCATCTGGAACTGCTGTTTCAGTTGCCACAGAGGGAAAAAAGCAACATGGAAGCCGGTGAGCTACACTGTGACCTGCAACGAAGCAGTGGGCATCACTCATGAAGCGCATGACACACCTCCCAGAGTGGCACTGCAGCCTCGACGCCTGTGGACAGCGCATCGTGTCGACTCTGATGCCGTCACCAAGGCCGCTGCCTGCACTGGAGCTGAGGGCACTGCTTGTTATGCTCACGACGCACTGCCCTGATCGCTCCGCAGTCCTGACCTCGCCAATGCCATGTTTCACCATTGTGAAGCCGATACCTGAAGTGGTTGAGCGCCCGAATTCATCGACCCCGCACTATCATAAGGAACCGCCGCCTCACCGCTGTTGCAATGTCACCACCCTTGCAACAGTAAGGAACCAATGCCTCACCTCCCCTGCATCGCAGTAAGGAACCAACGCCTCATCTCCCCTGTGGTCATAAAGAACCGATGCCATCCAACGTCCACTACGCAGCACCTCCCTGACGCCGTATACGTCCTTGTTTTTATCGTTTGCCAAGGAACAATTCTGTGGGTTCCATGTGACTCCTAGCCCGATGCCGCACACCTTGCCCTCGTGCTGTACTTTGGGATTTTTAGCTGTCACAACCTTGTTAGCTCCAGGTGGAGCTATTTGTTGCTACAAGCTTTATTGTTGTGAATAATATATTTTTTATTATATCTAGATGAATGTATGGTGGATTTTTTTCATTTTGGTCCTATTTTGTTTAGCTAAAGATTTCCTATTTTTCTAACCTGGTGTGGTGTCCATTTTTAGTCTTTTCACTGTGTTACTGTATGTATGCACAAATTCTTTACACATTGCCTCTGAGATAAGCCTGCCTGCTCGTGCCAAGCTACCAAGGGGGTGAGCAGGGGTAACTTTCTCACCCTGATTAGATACAAAGATCCCAACACAAAGGTGCAAACGTGTGCCAACTAGAGACCCCCATTTCTAACAGCTATTGTATGCATTGATATTATGTCAGTGACCCTCAATGGGAACAGTCCAAACAACGAGGTCAGGACCTCCCTGAATAAGATCACAAGCAACCTAGTATGTGTTTCACCCAGTTTAGGGCTCAACAGCCAGGTATAGCTTGGCTCTAGTGGCACAGTGGATATGGGACCCACATCTGAGCATGCCTGTCACAGCCTAGCTGCTGGTGTCCTAGGCTGACTAGAAGCAAGGATCCCTACACAAAGGTGCAAACGTTTAGCAACTAGAGACCCCCATACAGATATTGTATGCATTTATATTATGTTTTTTTTTTTTACATTTGTTTATTGGGTTTTAGCATTCATTATGACATTTATGGCTCAGTACATTAGTTTAATGCTGTGGAAACACAATAAGAAGAAAAAAATACCCGTAATACATTCTCAAGCATGAGCATTGTGCTGTCGAACCGTTTTTTAACTGTTTGGTCCATGGTTACATAAATCATGTTCCTGCAACGTAGAGCTCAACAGCCAGGTATGGCTTGGTTCTTGTGACACAGTGGACATGGGAGCCACGTCTGAGCATGCCCTTCCCAGCCTACCTGCTAGTGGCCTAGGCTGGAGTCAATGTTCACCCTAATTGCTGTTTCCAGGGTCCTGGAACCCTTGGCTGTGCCTAACTGAATTCTCTTAACATCTCTGGAAACATTTGGCCTAGAAAGTGTGTTTGACCTGTGTAGGACGTAAACTAACTGGGCAAGTAGATCTGCCCAAGGAGTGACCTCACTGAGTTGATGAAACAAGTGTCCCCAACAATGGGCTGCTCCACAGCATCAAATCAATTTCAGCGCAACCTCTGTAAGAAGATATCCGGCCTCATAGAGACTTTGTTGGACTGGATGTATAATATCTTGAACTGTGGACACAACATTATTTTGCAGGGTCATGATGGTGCTTCAACAGCAGTCCACAAAGACTGCTTTTATGGTGAGAGCTGCATAATTAGTAGTTTTGGATCTCATGTTTGAATGCACTTAGTGTGTAAAAGAGGGAGGTTCATTTTCAACGCTTACATTTTTTCCTCTGCTCTCCATGCTCTTCATGCTTCATTTACTCTCTCTTGAGTAGGAACTTGCAAGCATTATACATTTGAACAGCAGTCTTTGTTTATCGTTTAAAAAGTGGATTTTATTTTTATGTTGCAAGCAAGTGCTTGTCCAGCATTTTTCTTCCTGTATGAAAACAATCCTGCCTGCAACACACGCACCTTTGCAATGAAGCAGGGGTGCCTGCATTTGCGCTAGCCATGCACTCAGAAAGAGCAGGAATGCACCATATGTTGTCTTGCCGCATTGCGCTGCATCCAAAAAATGATAAACCTGGCCCACAGTGTACTTCAAATACTGTTTTTAACATTATTTCTTTGAAGCTTTATAATATGCATATGTGTGCCTTTAATAAAGTTCTGATTCTTCTATCCCAAACTATTGGAAATATTTTAGTTGCTAGTTTTAGTTGCTAGAATGCTTCCTATGAATTCAATTTTTACACTTACAACAATTCTAGCCACAGATCAAACACCAGTCCTTTACCACCATACTCTTAAGTGCATATGATCCTGTTGTTTCTGAAAAATCATCAATAGTCCTTCAACTACACCCATAACTGTTGACTTCAGCATTAATCAAAATGGTACTCCTTGTTTAGTTTTGCTGTTTAATAACGTATCAACACTTAATAAAAGAGGTTCCTGTTCATGGCAGAAGATGATAAATGCACAGAGTGACTTGAGTACGGCAAAGATATATTATCCTCTTGGGCTTCTGCTGACTTAAAAATCATTTTGCCCTTGAATGAAATACACCACTGTTCTGTATGACTGACTATATATCATCCTGGGGGCGGGCTCAGAGTCAGCAAAACACAGAAAATGAAATTCTGCTGTCTGTGTGATAGCCATTTTTATCAGTATTATCAGTTTCACTCAAGAACGTGCATGGGCTCAGCAACGAATGATCACTGATTGATAATAGCAAACCTATGACCTCATTTAGAGTTTGGCGGACGAGATACTCCATCAAAACGTAGGAGATATCCCATCCACTATGGTACAAGTGCCATGAACTACAGTGCATTTCAAATATTGCGGACGGGGCATCCTCCATATTTGTGACAGAGTATCCTGTCGGCCAAACTCTAAATAGGGCCCCAGTTTTGGTTAGACGTTGTTTGGAAACCTTTGCTTTTAATTAACAAAATTCAATCTGCGTTGATTTGTCGCATGCTTTTGATGTCTTTCAATGTTCTTTTAGTACTGTACTATTCTAAGTGTGTTGCTGAATTTGGTATAATCATACTTGGGTCTGCAGTGCAGTGCGTCATGGTAGAATATATATATATATATATATATATATATATATATATATATATATATATATATATATATATATATATATATATATATATATATATATATATATTATATCATTCTTGTTGGCGGAGTGCAGAGATCAGAGATGTGGTCTAGGGGTTAAGTTGCCATTTTGGGCAGCCAGAATCCTGATTTGATATTAGAGTATGTATCTAAAAAATGTATGTTTCTCAATAAATCACTTAATTTCCCATGGACTAAAAATGTAACTAGTCAGTGTTTGTGCATATGTGTTTGATGTAGAAAACGGAACTATACAGTGCGACGCCCTGGATCGTCCAAGGTGTAGTAAATTTGGCATAACTTAGAACTCCAGTCACGCCCAAACAGGGATTTGCTGCGAAGCGAGACTAGTAAGCAACCTCTTAGTCTCATAATGTCACCATTTACTTACAGATTTGACGCACCACAGGTTTTCCTGTTAATGACCTGTTTTGTGTTATGTCTAAGGAGTTCTCCGCAGTGTGTTTTGCCTGGACTTCATCTTCCCATTGAAATGCGCGTGTGCTGTGGATGTAGGTCCACCCTGTTCTGATTGGGCATGGATTGTGATGTGTGTGGCACTTATGGTAATTTGTAGCTCAAACTAGTAATTGAATCCCCTGCAGTTCGTTCTTGGATCACAAGCTCTCTTCAGGTGTGTTTGACATTTGCACCTGTCTCTATTCTGATGTACTCCTTGTTTAAATCTGGGCTAGATGGTTGTGTTGATGTCAAACATGTAATATAAATGGGGTTTTGTGACTGTTTTCCAACCACAGTAATATCATTCACATTTCCATCAACCCTACTGAATGTATATTGTGAACCTGCCATAATAAAACTATGCGGGAGATTTGTGATAGCAACAAGGCTCGAAAACAGTAACCGGGAACTCTCATGCTCCCCGATTCTCCTCCCAAAACCTCCATATCCAAGTGGCAACCTCAAGGCACGTGGTGATCAAGCTGATTATCTGCACCACCTCTCACATAGAATGCCATCTACAAGTGCCTGTAGGCAGAGCAGGCTGCTGTTCCTAAACCAAGTACTTGAGTCTTGGCAGAGAAGGTAGTCAAAGCAGAGGGAGTGTCGTCTTTGGCCATTTTGCAATAAATATCTCCTCAAGGGTGCAATTAAGAGTGTGCCGTGGAAATGTTGGAAAAAAATGATAAGTTGTCCTAATCCTGTGGAATAAAGGATATAAAAAACAGAAGAATGACATCAACAGGAGCGTTTGGTATGTCTTGGCCTACCACAAACATGACACCTTAGGTGTTGATGGATTCACATCACCTCAAATACCTTTCTGATCATGTGCGGACGAAGAGGCAAGTCGAGGTAAGGACGCTGGAAGCACCTCACAGCTGCTGGTAGATATGTACTCCCTTAATAACATTGCTTCCTTTTATAGTTGTAGCATTATACTGGGCATATTGTGGGTTGGGTGCATACTGCCAAATTTGCAAGTGTCTATGCACCTTTACTTTTGTTCAACAAGAGTTCTGTCAATTGGACATTAGTCCAGGTGTTGTACACACCAATATACTTCCAGGTGTCACCTGCAGAAAAACCTTGGCTGGAAACTTTGGGATACCATGTGGCTTTACTTGTCTGCAAGATCAAAATCTCATTGTATCACACATTTTGATGGGATTAAGAATTGGGCACCTGTTTGGGTAAGACCATTTAATGGAACATCCCTGGTGTGTAACATACCTGAATGATATGTGGGACTCAATGTGAATTGGATGTGCTTAAAACTTTCACACACTAGTTACAACATCCCTAGGACATGTGATGATTCATTTGACCTTATGCCTTTTTCCTCTTCTTCCGAAACTTATTACAGAGACTGCTCAAGATAATAACCGGAACCTTTGCTTTGCCTCTATGATTCACATGAAATGGGTCGTAATATTTTCTAAGATCTATATAAAAGGTATGCCACATACATGTTATGTGAACCCAGTAAATACATTGTTTGGTCTCAAGTATAATGTTGCTGTTTTCAAAGTTAGGTAGCCAGTATAGTTTGATTTATTCTTCTGGCCTACAGATATACAAACCACCATATTTGAGGTCTCTGTGACCTGACCACTATGCACTGTAGATCAATGCAACTGCACTAAAATATTCAACACAAAATTTCAAAACAATTCTCACTTTTGTTCAAAAAAAATTCAAAAGGTATTATATGACAATATATACACTATTTATCAGACATGTGTACAACACAGTGCAATCCTTCGTGTTTGATAAGTTCATATACATTTATTTTAGAGGATCACATGACAATACATATATCCAAGATTTCTTCAAATTTCATTCTTGCCCAATGCATTTCGGGCCTGTGGCCCTTCTTCCGGGCTCAAATCTAAAGAAATGCAAAAACAACTATTAGAACATTGGAATGTTGGGAGCTCCATTGAAAACAACGGAGTGCTCCGGGCTTATAATGGCTGGTATAAGCCCGGAGCTCCAACATTCCAATGCTTCTTTGTTCACAACTCTGGCTGTGAACAAAGGCTTCAGGGAGCCTGAGGGGATTCCAATCCCCTCACGCTCCCTGAAGACTTTGTTTTTTATTGTTAGAACATTCTGTCCTCTAGTGGCAGAATGTTCTAATAGCTTCTCCCTTGTTAAAGGCCCTCGCCTTCGGCTTGGGCCTTTAACGCTGGAGAGGGCCTTTAATAGCGGGTATAGCCCTCTACGGCGGGCTATAAGGCTATATTATAACTCAATAACACACTCATTGTGCAGAGAATTCTAAATTATAAACATCTCAGTTGTTAGATTTGTACAACAACAGTATTATGTACATTTATACTTTCCCGCAGGGGAAGACAAGCATCTACATTTAATGGATTTAATACCAAGAGGGAAAATACCAAGAGAAAAATAAACAGTAAGGAACTGAATGAAAAACAAAATAAAGAGAAGAAACATGAAAACATAACTCTAAGGTGCCCTTATAGTGAAAGAATCCAACACCACTAATGACGTGACCAGCTATCCACTACCCGCTAAATGTCTCATACGCACTGAAGCAAGTTTGTAAAGATCACTCTGTAAGGAAAAAATGCAATCCAAATGAGCATGGGGTTATATAAAGTTACCCTCTCATCCCCGATTCAACAATAGTCACGACTTCAACACACCTGGAACTACCTCCAAAACCTCTTCTACCGATTCCTGGTCAGTAGTACTGGGTAGCCCAAAACTACTCAGATCGTAAGGGAACCACAAAAAAGTTCGCATGAGCCTTATTTTGCAACCCGGGGAAGAAACCACTTACCTCCTACGCGAGTATGCTCTCCTCACCGCTTAGTTTGCTGAAGTGGACTATATGACAAATGACTCACATCTCCATCTTCAAGACGTGTGACTAGTGACAGTGCTCGACTCTGTTTATGACTGCGAAATTACGCCGGAAGAGGAACGTACCCTGCGTCCTACAAGATGGAAAACTGACTCATCTGGATCGTAGGCGATAGTCGTAATAGACACCATAGACGTCTTAGGAACTGAACAGCCACAAGCGTATCGGCTATACGAATACCTCCTAGGTGGCAGAGAAACTCCCTCGATCACCTAAAGCAAACAACTTAGCCTAAATTAAAAAATATATATATTTGATAATAAAAATAAAATAAAAAATTAAATCAAAACCCCAGAAAAGGCAGAATAGAAAGAAGTGTATGTAAATGTACTCTTACTTAACATGAATCCCAATACATGTCATACATATATTGCAAAACAGATTCCACATAAGTTTGTAGTGTCAAAGGTAACAGCCATAGTAAATTTTCTCATTCAGACCCCTGAGGTCTTGTGTGTCAAGTCTCCTTATCCAGTAAATTTCTCTCTGGAGGTAGGATCTCATTAGATCCTTCAATGGGAACTGTGATACTTTCTCTATCAATTGAAACTTGAATTTTGCCATAGTGTGACGGGCCTATGCCCAATGTATTGCCAGGCTACTCGCTATGTTCTCGATTCTAATCGTGCTTTTGTGTTCTGACATACGTGTTTTACCTTTTCTTTCCATTTTTCCAACATACAGCAGTCCTTACGGACATTTTATGCAATAAATGATGTTCTGTGAATTACAATCTGAGTTGTGGTACAACTTTATCTGTAATTTGTTACCTACAATCACATTATTGCAATGCACACAATTTGAGAATTTCTTGGTGCCTTTAAACTCCTCAGTAGTTATTTTTGGTGTGGCTGTTAATATTTCCTTTAGGTTCCTTGATCAAGTGTAGGCATACAGAAGTTTGAGTGTAAATAAATCGTTGAAATCTGCCTCATTCTGTAAGAGTTCCCAACGCTTATTGATTATGCTCTCAATTTTTTTTGAATTTGTAGAAAGTTTAGAGACAAAAAATTGTCTTTCACATGGTTGTTTAGATCTTTTCCGCAACAGACAAGTTGAAAGACAAGTTTTTGCCATCACAATAAGGATATCTATTTAGTGCCTGATTTAGATCTTTGTGGTATAACAGCTGTCCCGCCATGGTGGTGGTCCTGTACTCCGCCGTTTCAACTCTCTTTTGTTCAATGTATTTAAATGCATGCAGGCTGTCTCACCGTCCGTGTTGACAGAGTGTTTCCCGCTGCATTCACGGCACACTGCCTCCAACACAGTGGACACCCATGCTGGTGAATACTACTCTGACGCTGTTAGGGCACTGAGTTCCTGCCGAACAGATTACAATTGCACAGTTGTGCTTGATGTCTACTAGCAGCTGTCTACTAGTGGCGGGTGTCTCAGACACGCTCAAACATGTACCATCACTATGGCCATTGAATTGATGCTAGGAGAACAACCTTATGTCAATTGGCAAAATGGAAACACCTGCATACCACACTATGGAACACACCCCATTTCGGACCATATTCCATTGCCATTTCAGCTCCACTACAAAGTGTGATCCCAGAGAGTCTGCCAGAGGAGTGAGCCATTTTGTTTTTCACTTTCCTTGGTTCCTGTCCCTTTTTCTTCATTCATTTGGTACCTTGTAGTTAATAATTGACTGATTTTCCTTTTGTGAGCAATGCCATGCCCCAGACACTGAGGGAGAATTGTCAGTCATAGTGGATGAAACCCTAAGAGTAAAGCCACAATTGTTTGGAGCCCAAGTCCAAAATACACCCCTATCACAGAAAAGGGAAATTTGGGCCAGAGTAGTTGACATGAGTGAATGCTGTAGCAAACAACCTGTGCACACAGGAGGAACTTAGGAAGAGGTGGAAGGACCTGTGGTGGAAGGTGTATTCCCTGGCCTCCAAGCGTCACATAGAGGCCCACAGGACTGTTAGGGGTTCTCCCAGGCACCCAATACTATTCATGCCCTGGGAGTAGAAGATCTTTCGGATCCTACATCCCGAAACCCTGGTGGGGTGGAGTCTGGTAAGGGACGCTGTGGAAAATCACTTTAAACCTCAATTTCCTGTTTGTTCTCAAATCAGCTGTTGCCAATGCCAGATTTTCCTAACACACAAACCTCAAAGTATCCGATAATTTTCATTGCTTCTATGAATGTATTGTGCTTCATCTAAGTTTACAGGTGTTAATCTCCATTACATGTCACATGATGGTATTGTGCCTGTAAGTGTAACAACAAAAATAACCCATTACCTAAATATGTATAAATATGTAAGTGTCTGGCCCTTTTCCACTGCATATTTTCCACAGGCATGTTACATTAACCATTTTGCATGTGTTGAGAAGTTGTCTTTGAAAGGACTACAACTACCATGATGCCCCGTTTCTGTTCTAAAAAAAATTGCTATATCATGTTGCTCATTCTCTCTTTCCTAACAGATTTCAACACATGGTAAATTGTCATGTAGTGATCAGAACCTTTTCAATGTTCTCTAATGAAATTAGTGTGTGTTGTTTTCTGAATGTTGTCCTGTATCACTCAAAAAATTGTACTGAAGTCATGAGTTTCAGTCGTCAAACTGTGTTGACACAAAATTTGTCATGTACGCAAATGACTAAACTGAATACAAGTAGTACTTACACCTATTAGTGCTGCAATGTTCACATGATGACTAATACCAAACATCCATACAAGTAGTGGAAATGGCTGTTTTGCAGTCAACTAGGCCTTGAAAATATCCATTATATATTCCATGTCTCCATTGTGTTGGGCTGAATGGTTGGGAGATGTCATCTATACTCACTAATTACTTCATGAACATTTCAGGATATCTGATTACCTGCTGATTTGAAGTTCTACTGTTTGAAATAGAAAAAAGGTTTGGGTAATATTTTTAATACCATTGGAAGCTATTTATCGCAATAATCTACATTATTTGTTTTAAAAGATTTGAATGTACAATACACACTTTTTTCATAAGAATGTTCTCCATTTCTCAATAGGTCAAACTGGCTGACCACACTGGCAAGTTCCAACCACTAAGGGACCCTCCACTTCAACCCAGGATCAAGCCTTCAGTGAGGACAGCACTCCTGGTGATATGGAGGAGCTTGAGGAGCCTGGTACATCTGGTCAATCTGGCCCGACAGATTGAGGTGACACTCCCTGCACCCATACCAACCACTCCTACCCCAGCTGTGACACCTCAGAAACATGAAGACTCCACATCCAGTGTCCCTCCCACTATGGCACCGATAGTATGCCCCCCCAGTCCCGCGTGTTGTTGAGACCACACCACCACCAACTCCAGCTCATCTAGGAACCAGTAAGATAGGGCACACTAGATCAAGGGCACAGGGTAGTGGGGTTATGGGTCATGGGAAGGTGTTTGTGGGCCAGGGTACTGAGTCCACTGGGGTCACTGACACCCAGACCACCATCGACCAAGTCTTGGGAGTCTACCATCAGTCTCAAAACACGATGGGCCAGGTACTCACTGAGCTGTGGGTGATGAAGCAGTGGCAGAGGGAGTTCAACCAACAGATGGAGGCCCATAATTCCAATATGAGCTCCCTGATTGGTGTGCTACAGGACATTTACACCCTCATGTGCAGAGCTTATCCAGCACCATCTACCCCTTTCTGTGGTCCTACCACATCAAAGCCATTTATATCAGCTACAGCCACAGGAAGAGAGGCCCTGCCACCAAAAGAACCCACTGCACCCCCAGCACCTCCAGCTGGGGATCCCCCCACACTAGGGGACATCCAAACAAATCAGTAGGAGGTGAGGATGGCAAGACCTCTGCCACTGCCGGCAAGACACCTCAACACTAATCTCAAGGACTCTGAAACAAAGACTACGAAGAGAAAATGGAGTATAAATATTGGACCTTAGACCCGAGAACTTTGAATTACTTCTGGACTAAGAGGACCCTGCCAAGAAGAAGAGCTGAAAAGCTGCCAGGAGGAGTACTGCCCCTTTGCTATGTGTTGCTTTGCTCGGTTGGCCTGCATTTGCGGCTTCTGCCTGTGGGCAGTGGAAAGAACTAGACTTTTTTCCTTGCTGTGGTATCCTGCTTAAGAAGATTCTCCAAGGGATTCAAGTAGAGCTTCCCCTCTGTTTTGAAGTCTCAGGGACACTAAAACGTCACCTACAACTTGCTAAACAACACCCGGATTTTACTGCTGGACTCCTAATTGCCGGAGGGTGCCAATTCCAGTTCCTGGGTCCTTGCAATTGTGTGGTTGGTGCTGGAACCCCTAGAAAAACAAAACTGACTCCGTCGGTGCCGGAGCCAGTGATGCCCCGACTTGCATTGAGGCCGTGGGCACAGCTCGTGAAGTGCACGAT
This sequence comes from Lissotriton vulgaris, assembly GCF_964263255.1. Taxonomy (NCBI): domain Eukaryota; kingdom Metazoa; phylum Chordata; class Amphibia; order Caudata; family Salamandridae; genus Lissotriton; species Lissotriton vulgaris. The sequence continues at coordinate 466,977 of NW_028248189.1, read as the reverse complement.
GCACCGACCTGCCTGCACCGCAGTTCTAATGACTGTTGCTGCCTTCAAGGCATTGACATCCCTGACATCAGCACTCTCACCGACACCTTTCGCCGCCAGCGCCTGCATCTCATTACCCCGGAGCCGATAACCGATGTGGGTGACTTTCCAGACACATCTACACCCCACTGTCAAATGGAACCGAAGCCTCAACCCAATGCCGCATTACCTCCCCTGCCAGCCCTACCTCAACACCTCACCTCCTCGTGAACTCAACACCTTGCCTCCAGTGTGGCAGTAAGGAACTGGCTTTGCCTTGGCCTCGACGACTCACCTCCGTGATGTCGTCCCCCTTCTGTTGACTGTTTCCAAGGTACTGTTACTTGATGGTCATGTGACTAAATGGCTGGACCACACGCCTCACAGTCGGTGTCATATTTTGGATTTGTACAACCAGCACTCAGACGATGAGGGTATTGAATTGTGTGCACAATCAGAAAATTCAACAAGTCATAACTCTTTATCTGCCTTCATTCAAAAGTGGTTCCTTATTTGTTACAGTTCACCGTCCAAAAAACTGCTCATATAAATTACAATAAGAGCACCCCAAGGAGCATCCCAAAGTCCTATCTCATATCATAAGCCAAAATTAAGCAAGTAAACAATAACCAATAATGTATAAGTTCCAAACAGGTTTATTTCATCAATGTCTTGAATGGTTTTTAACTATTTCGGCATCCTTCAAAGAACACAAGTCCACAAATATATTATGCGATATTCACACAAGAACAGTTCCTTGACTTGACTTTAAGAAATAATCATCGAACATAGCCTACGCGTTTCGTCCCATCCGGGACTTCATCAGGGCTGTAAAAACAAAAAAGAACAAAAATCACTATGTTTGTCATCAGAACAGGAAACCAAAGATCATAAAAAATTAGGTAAATCCCAAAACTGTTATATAGGTGCCCTACCTATATACCATTCTACTCATCAATAAAGATGTCCTAATTACATATATTGCATTCCTTTCACAAGATCCTGCCTATATCACAATCTAAAATACAATCATTATCAGAAAAAAGGACCTCAGTACAATGAACAGTGAAATATCAGTTTACAGTAGTCATCGGTATAAATATTCGTAATGTCAGTAATCACTCAAAAAATCCCACCTTAAACTTAGTGTCAAATGCAAACAATATAAATCTTCTGATTAATTAATATTCTTTACTCCTAAAAATCCACACTCAGCTCAGTCTATGGAGATATCCCCGAAGAAGTAACACAAGAAAGAAAATAGAGGGAGTACTATTAAACACTAAAATATAAAAAAGACGACATGTCACAATTTACTACAAAGCCTGGTATATTGCACTGACCTTATATTAAATGCAGATGCCTAATAATATGTAAATGCTATCTTGTTTGTATGTATGATCAACGAAACTTTGCCACCAGTCCCAAAAAATCGGTAAAGTCCTGTAATCAAATAAAGTAATTCTAAATTATTACCCTTCAACTTCGTATAATATATAGTCAATGAGTCTCATCACCTAAAGTGAACGCTCACCTTTTGTAAGAAAAAACAGAGGTTGCTCGTATATACCCAATCTAATATTCTACGTCCTGTTGACTCGTTTAAAACCTGGTAAGTATAAGAAGAAAGTAAAAGCCTATCAGCCACTGTAATGTGGAAATGAAAATTAGTACACTAACACTGGGAAGTCTAGAATAACTATGTTAAAACATCGCCTCCAAGTAATGCGGCTTGGTTTTACCTCCAAAATGTATAAATTAGATTCCCACAAACAATAGTCCTCCTGCATCCATGTTCAATCCACAAGTAGTATATCCAACCTATTTTCAGGTAGCAACCTACGGTATTAAAAAAAAGGGGGAGCCCTGTAACTAACAAAATATCACTGACATAATCCCTCCTAATCGTCTCAGTTGTAGCGGAGTGCTCACCTTCTTGTTCAAACAAACATCTTAACGTCCCGACGGCTGGTCCGATAAATCCCTCCGTAACTCGAAACTGTTTCTACCACCATATTTAAAGGGCCTACCTGCCAATCAAATATTACCGTCCATTTCACGTGGTATAACCGCGAAAACGCGCCACAGTTCCCTATCAGGTCCGTCACCGGAAATACTATCTGACGGACCAATCCCCAACTAGAATGCCAAATCTCCATACCCAGAATCTGATGTCCGTCTCCGCACTGGAAATACATTATTCTATTTCCTGTATAAACAAAAAAAATAACTCTATTTCCTATGTGTTAGAGGTAATCTGATCGTACCTTACTAAAAAATCTAATTCATAATTCGACTATATGAATATAAATGACCACAACGGGAAACTGATAAGCTCATAATAATTCTAAACATGAGTCACTATCATGTGAGCTTTATTGAAAATAAACTATGTATTAAAACATACCCGTTTGGACTATTAAACATACAAAAACCCTCATTAGGGTCCATCTAAAGCGCAATACTAAAAAGTATCACGGTATCATGGTTATAATTGTATTTATTCCCACCCAACATACAAAAAGAACAAATATTAGTAAAATACATATTCCTATGAGGGAGACGGGCCAAGGATCCTATATTCGTAACATGAAGGGAATTTCTACAATGCGGCTCAAAATATTACCTAAGCTGAGTTTCCTAGGCTACAGTATCAAAAAAGATCACATTCATATTCTTTTCCATATTTCTATCTATACAAAAGAAAGTGAGTAATCCAGTATCTCATTTATTGTAAAAAATAATGTAGTTCCGAATCACTGTTCAACCCTAGCTTAACCGTTCTGCAACGGCTAATCCACTTGGCTTCTTGTTGTCTGATGTCTAATTCCCAGTCCCCTCCTCTACTTTTCTGCAAAATTTTCTGAATCCCATGAAACTTACATTTCTTTTCTGCACTGTGGTTCAATCTCATGTGTTCAAAGAGCGGTGACTTAGGATCTTGATTAACGATTGCTCTTCTATGTTCCTGTATCCTGGTTTTGAGATTCCTTTTAGTGCTCCCAATATAAATCTTGGAGCAAGCACAAATAATCGCGTAAATGACGCCTGTACTATTACAATTAATACATTATTTTATCCGATAAGTTCTGTCAGTGTTAAATTGAAATTCCCTGATTCGATTAATCCCTAAATGGCATATGCTACAAGATCCGCACACATAAAAACCTGTGGGGGGTAACGGGATCCAGTTGGCGGTCAAATTTTTGGAGGGTTCAATGTAATTTCTCATAATTAGATTACCCACCGTGGGGCTCCTCCTATAGATAATTCTCGGTTTTTCTCCAATATTACCTACTAGTCCTGGGACCCCTTGAAGCATATGCCAGTTCTTTTTAAGAATCCTGAAAATCTTTTCTTTTTGGCAATTGGAAGTCGTTATCAATGCCAATGGTCTTTGAGTCTCAACTTTATTTTTAGGGACTAATGTTGTTTCTCTTCGCATATTTACAATTCTCTTAGATGCTTTATCTAAAACTTTTTTCTTATAGCCCTTAAATCTCAACCTGTTATTTAGTTTATTCAGTTCCTCATAGAAACAATCTTCAGTGCTACAGTTTCTGTGGATCCTGACCATTTCACAAAATGGAATTCCATTGATTACTGATGGAGGGTGTGCGCTATCAGCTCTCAAAATGGAATTTGTCGCTGTACTTTTCCTGAAAAGTCTACTTTTAATAGCTTCACCCTCAGTAAACAGTTCCACATCCAAACATTAAATGCTCTTTTCTTGAAAATTTAAAGTCAGTGTGACATTAAAGTCATTGTTATTTAAATATTCCAAGTAATCCCTCATGTTCTGCTGAGTGCCCCTCCACAACAGCAAAATATCATCATTGAACCAGCACCAAAAAAGGACACGGTCAGTCCAATTAGCGGCCCTGTGGCCCCAGGCGTGCTCCCTCTCAAACCAACCCATAAAAAGGTTGGCGTAAGAGGGGGCAAACCTGGAGTCCATCGCCGAGCCCTGTATTTGATGAAACCATTCATTCTGAAATAGAAAGAAATTGTTCTTGAGAATAATGGAACTCATTTCCATAATCATATTAGAATGCTCAATTAAGCTAGCACTCCTGCTCCCTAGAAAATGTTTAAGCGCTTGTTCTCCTTTTTCATTATTGATACAGGTATATAACCCTACAACATCTAAGGTGACAAAGCTCATGCCTTCTTCCCATTTCACATTCTCCAATTTATTTAGGACGTCCATAGTATCCCTTACATATGATGGTAAATTGTGTACTAAGGGTTTGAGAAAATTGTCAACGTATTCAGACAAATGTTCCGTGAGACTCCCTATCCCTGAAACAATTGGCCTGCCAGGTGGATTCATTCTGGATTTATGTACTTTTGGTAAGGTGTAAATAAAGGGATAAGAAGGATTAGTGACTTTCAAGTACTTATATTCCGCATCATCTAATAATCCTACTTCCTTCCAAGAAAATAAATGTTCCGAAATGCCTCACAGAGCATCTCCAGTGGGATTGCACCTGAGTTTCCGATAACAATTTTGATCTGATAGTTGTCTCATAATTTCCTGACAATAATCTATTTTATTTTGAACGACTATATTGCCCCCCTTGTCCGCTTCTCTAATGACGATACTGTCATCATTCCTAAGGTTTTTAAGGGCACATCGTTCTTGCCATGTCAAATTATCATGCCATTTGGTTTTACGACATTTAGATTCCAAATCCTCCATTCTATGGAATTCCTCTAAAGTTTTCTGTACAAACAAGTCTATAGCAGCAAACTGCGGTCCCTTGGGTTTAAATTTTGACATCGGATGTAATCCACTAGTACAGCTGTAATCAGTTTCTGCCCCCAGTAGATTAGCCACATCATCAATACCATACATTTCCCCTTCAGTCAAAGACATTAATAATTGAACCTCACGAACATGAGAAATGGTCATTTCAGAGGTTTTAATTACTGATTTTACATTGACATTTTTGTCCAATACAGCAAAGAAACTTTTCAACTTCAGCAGTCGATAAAACTTAAATAAATAAATCTTCAAATCTTTATAATTACAAACATTTAGAGGACAAAATGATAAACCTTTTTTGAGAACAGAAATTTCACTCTCATTTAATGTTCTATTGGACAGGTTAATTACTTCTAGTTCATACAAAGCCAAATCCTCTTCAACCTGTTCCCTATCAGTCCTATTATCTATTTCCTGGCCTTGTCTTGGCTCCTGGTACCCATCCTGAAACCTCCTGTGTTTTTTCTCCTCCCCCATCTTGCCCTCCTAAAGCTTTCCGTTTCCCTTTCTTTATTCTTGTAATTTCCTCCAAAAAAGATTTTTGATTTGTGCCTGTCACGATGTCGTAAAAGCCTCAGTTGGAGCTATATGTTTCTACCAGTTTTATTTTTGCAATAATCATTCTAAAAAGTGATATCTTGATATATGAAAGTTTGATTTTTGTCATTTTGTTCTTGTTTGGTAATGGTAAAGATACTTTATTTTTCTAAACTGCTGTGGTGTCCATTTGCAGTGTTTTTACTGTGTTACTGTGTGGTTTTGTACAAATTCTTTAGACATTGCCTTGAGTTAAGCCTGTCTGCTCATGTCAAGCTAGCAAGGGGTTGAGCAGGGGTTATCTAAGTGTGTAATCCCCTTACCCTGACTAGAAGATAATGTCCCTAGTTAAACTAGGTGCATAACTGCCATCTAGGGGCCCATTTCTGACATTGGTTGTCAGCGGTGAGGATTAAACTTGTATTTGTGCTTGACCCACAGTAATTGATGTACACTTATTTTATTTATTGAAAGAGTTTGGTATAGTGTGAACATGACCACAGGGAGTAGCAGAGTGTGTTACAGAGTTGCAGTAACACAGGATAAAAGAAATATAAACAAAAACACATTGGACACATTCTCTTCACATGCGGAAAGGATCAGGCATTTGATGGAGAGAGCATCCGGGGGTGCTTGGGAATGGTCTTCGACTGGTTCCAGCGGAATAGTCTGAAGGCCAACTCCAGCAAGTCGGAGGTTTTATTCTTCGGCTGCGCCACCGACCCTGAGTGGCAGGAATGGGGCCGTTGGATATGTGTCCTCCTGCACAGTCATCGCTGGTTGCCAAAAACCTTGGAGTCAAGCTGGACAATAAGCTTATGTTGAGAGCGCATGTTCTTGGTCTGGCTGGCACCTGTTTTGGCATCTTGAAGATGCTCCGCAAGTTTTTACCACTGCTTTCTGTGGAACACAGGCGGATCACTGTGCAAGCCCCTATTGGATCCAGGTTGGACTATGCGAATGCCCTCTTTCTAGGTCTCCCGGATTATTTGGTCCAGCGCCTGCAGGTGGCGCAGAACTCTGCTGCTCGTGCCATTTTTGGCTTTCACAGGCGAGCATGAGGTTCTGGGCTGCTGCAGAAGCTTCACTGGCTGCCCATCCGGAAGCGGATCATGTTTAAATCGTTGACGCTGATGCATAAAGCACTTTTTGGCTCAGGCGCTAGGTATTTGCAACGGAGGCTGTCCTTTTACCGTCCAGCCCGCTCACTGCGGTCAGAATCTCTTTTCATGGCCGTGGTTCCGCGTGTGAGAAAGGCCCGCACTGGGGGTCGCTCCTTTAGCTTCAAGGCCCCTCAGCTTTGGAATTCGCTTCCGATGGTTTTACGTAGCACCTCTAATTTGCTTCAGTTCAGGAAGAGCCTAAAGACTTGGCTTTTTAACCTCTAGGCCTTCTACTTTCTCCCCTTTTTGCTTTGTGGTCTGTTATTTGTCTGTTGTGTTATTTACACTGAGCTACATGTGGAAAGCGCCGGGACACTCTTTTAGAGTAGCCGTGCGCTATATAAACACAATATAACATAACATAACATAATACGAAGAGGCCAAAAAACTACCATAGCAGTAATAACAGTTCAATAAACACAAGAGTAAGATAGCGAGACCTAGGAGGACCTGGGGGTCTGGCCCACAAATGTATTCATCAAAATCTCTTTAACTTCCTAACACTTCAATAAGGACAAGATTGAGATAGCAAGACCTAGGGTGAACTGGGGATCTAGCCCAGACATTTCTTCATCAGAATATCTTTGAAGGAAGTCATGGAATTATTCAGTCATCTATATCAGGTGGCAGGGAATTCCAAACTCTTGGTGCAATACCTTAGAATGCTTGATTGTAGGTTTTCTTTTTCTGGAACTTCTGTGGCTAGAATAGTAAAGTACTGGAGCCCCTAGAGAATACTGAGCCCCCAGAGAGCTCAAGTTTTTGCACAAGATATAATGGAGTGTTGTAAGGGAAAGCTTTGTGGGTCATGCATGCAATTTTTAGATGAATCTTTGAATCTTAAGGGAGCCAATTTAGTGATTTCAGCTCAGGCGTGATGTGATGATAGCATTTGGAGCCTGTAAGGAGCTTTGCAGTGGAATTGAGAGAGACCTTAAGTGGCGCCATCTTCGATCTAGGAAGTCCACATAGGGTTGCGCTACCATAATCCAGTTTAGCGATCACTAGTGCTTGCACCTCAATCTTGAGGTCGTGGTGGGGGACGAACGGTTTATTTTCCTTAGGATACTCAATTACAAGTTCACTCCTTTTGTGAGAGCACTAATGTGCTTCTGCATGTTCATATGCTTATCCAGGATTATTCCTAGAGAGCTTGTGGAATCGATGACGGAATCGATGATATTTTGAGTGCAGTTGGCGGCTGTAAGTTGATGCAACCATTTTGCATGTAATGTCTGGAGCCTGTTTGTCTGGGGTGAGAGGAGGGATTCAGTTTTGAGAGTGTTTAATTTCATGTGATTGAATGTCAGCCAACTATGCGTTTCCTGAAGTACTGAGTTGAGAGACCTGATGTCCTCTGGGGAGGAGACTTTCAGGTACAGTTGAGTGTCATCAGCATACATGTGATAGTGGATGTTGGACAATTTCAGGATTTCTGGTCCCCCTTTTTCCACTGACAACCCCAAAAGCCTCAACTGGTTAATCAGTCTCCGTCTAACCCCTCTCCACTCTCTTTGGGGTTCATGGCTGCAGTCCACCGCCCCACCTCCTCCACACGGCCCATTTCTCCTTGGCTGCCCTATCCCAGAGCGACCTCAATTGGCTCCCCCGCCCACCGCCTGAGCCGACTTCCGCCTTTTAGCTCTTCGCCCACCACGCATCTCCTAGGAAACGCCAGCCACAATCGAGCATTCAGCCGATTATACGCAGAGGAGAGGTATGTTCCTGGCTCCCGCCATTTACGTAGCCTAATCTCGATCAACTGTACCCAGTTCCTAACGACGCATCTCCCAACAGATTCACTCCCCCGAGATCGATCACTTCGGGATCGACTTACTTGATGCCCCAGACCGTGATCATCCTTCCCATACAGGCCGGCAACCACGGGTAAGTTCACACGGAGATTCCTCCGCTTGTCCCCGACCACTGTTTTTCGTCACCCCCAGTCTCACCGGCCTTTCCCCACTTTCTCGCAGCATGCCCGGCCTTTGAGATACGCACCGGCTTCTCCACAGAGAACCCTCCGCTGCCATTGGACTCCACAGCGGACCATTGCTGTCACCGGTAAGACCTCGTCCCACCACCCCGCGCTTTCTCCTCCCTCACTTATCCAGCCACACACCCTGTTCCACGCATCCCTCCCTTCCCCCGGACCGTCACCGCCCATAGTTTCCCCTTGGAATTGTTTGCCTTAGCTTGCGATCGGCCATTCCACACATCCGCTCCCACGGCGACTTAACCATCTATGCCTCCCAGTCGCTCCACTCACAGCCCTACACGGCCATCGCGCTCACCCTCCGCCTCCCCTCACGACACCCCTCTGATTCACCCCACCATGCCTGTCTCAACACGGGCCACTCGAACTCTGTAGTATCTCACCATCCACCCGTCGTGCCAGCGACTCCCCACACTTGCCGGCGTGCCAATTGCCAACTCACATCCTTTCCCCCCCACCCCTTTTTCCACCTCCCCCCACACCTCCCCTCCCCCTTACCCGCCGAAGCTGCCCAAGAGCCTCTTTCTGCTCCATTCCAATCCATAGAGCAGTCATTCCCTCTCACCCTCGCCCCCAGCTACCACTGAGTCTCACGTCCCCAACCCCCACTGCCCGCCCCTATTCAGTATCACGCTCCTACCGGTTGCCCACCATCCTCATTCTCTTCCTCTCATTTACCCCCTTGCACAGCACTGTCTTCAACCCATCCTTGTCCTGAAGATGAACCTGAGTTTTGTGGATCGAAACGCCGTCGACACACCAGCGCAATCATAGGCGCACAAAGTGGTTCATGAAAAATGAAATAGAATTGTGATAAAACCTGACCCGCTCAATCAATCAGAACCACACTGTGATAACTACTCACTGTATATATCTCTACACTAGTCACCTTGCACCGTTCACACTGCTCACACTGTCACCAGAGCTGCTACCTTGGTTTTCACTCACAAACCACGAGCACCTTGTGCCACTTGGGTTAATCCAATTATTTTCATTTATGTACTACAGTGCTGTTATAACTGTATTATCCACCTTGTTTCCTTACCAATTTTCATGAAATTGTTTCTATAAATGATGCCAAGAGCACATACTATAACCAAATGGAGTCTCCTTGTTTTTCCTTGTGGATAATGTTGCTTGCTTGCTTAATATTTGCCTATGAATTATACCAGTTTAGATATCTTTTGTTTATATGGATTATTTGGAAAGCAAGCATATAGGACAGTAAGAGGGTAGAGGCAAGGCTCAAGAGCGGAAGCTGAGAGGCAATGATCACCTCTAAGACTCCTGGACCTCATGATCACTTACAAACCATAAAGCTCCCTCCAATTAGTGGGATAGGCACTGCTAGAGCTCATGAATCAGTCAGTAAGAACATGAAAAAGGAAGGCAATGTGGAGAAAGCAGCGTGTTCAAGGATGTGATTAGGATGAGGCTGACCTATCCAAGATAGCTGTCCTTCTTGGGGGTATAACAGTACTCTTTCAAGTTCTATGGCCCTAAGGACAGATTCAGGTCAAGAGAGAGCAGCGAGTGTCTCTTCTATATCTAGTGAAGCAAGCACTATCTCAGTCATTATGAGCAAGAAGAGCAATGAGTGCTTCTTCTATTTATATGTTTCAAGCTCAACTCTTGGAGGCATAAAATGGCCACGTTGTGGGAGGGAAAATGGCTGCCAGTGAAATTTCGCCTGAAAAAGGATATCCCAGAAAACATCCAGAGCCGGGTACATCAAGCGTGATGCTATGATACAGCACCGAGAAGGCAGTGTACAGCTCGACAAGTAGTCTCCCACGATATGCCCTCAATGGAGGAGACAACGAGGCAGTGCGCTCAAGAAGTATCGCCCCACTGGTCGAAACTTAATCTTTCGAAAACCCACTTCAAATGAGCTAGAGTTGGCATTACGCCATTCAGAAGCTCATTGGAGGAGGGGGTGTGAAGCTGAGGAGACCGGGAATCCTCCAGCAGGAGATGATGAAGGGAGGCAGGGAGTCTCCAGCAAGGTGTGTTCCGGGGGGGAGGGGATCAGACATGCCTCAGTTCAATACTCTTTTGCAGCCAGAGGCCCCCCACCCCTCCAGTGTGGCCCGACCAGCCCTCAGAGAGCAATGGGTGTCATAGTGTTGATGCGGGAGATAGCAGCCTCTTGCTGAGCTCCGTAAGCACAGCTCTCCCAGGGCCTCCTTGCTGGAGCCAGCAGCCTTCAGCACTCACAGTATCCCTGGCCAGTAAACCTCAATGTCTGCTGAGTTCAGGTCCGGTACGCAGACCCGGGTGACCCGGGCCAGCCCCTCTCCAAGTACTCACCAAACCAGGTCAGCCAGCTTGTGGGTGCTAGAGCCAGCCGTCCTCTGCACTTGCAGAATCCCCGGGCAGCAAGCTACTAGTATTCTATTAGTATAGTGCAGACCATTATGTGGCCACATACTGTTTTTACCTTTTATGTTCTCTGGTGTCCTCTTGGAATTGTTGTAGATACTTGGAACTCTGGTCAGTGGTTGCTGTACCTGTGAGGCCTTGACAGAATGGAAATCAACTTATGGAACTTGTATATCCATAAAATGAGGGAGCTAAAAGCCTTCTGTAAGGAAAGGGGACTGGTACTGAGGAGTAGGTCCAGGCAGAATCTAAGGAGGGTGATGTTGGGTACTTTTACAAGGCACTGGATGACAAGGTGAAGGGTAGTATGGTTAACACCTGTGAGGAGCTGTGTGATCTGATTGCTGGAAAGCATATGTTCAGTCCCAGTTTTCCAGAGCTATGCCAACACCCAGTGGAGTGTGAGTTCTCTGACTTGCACTGGAGGCACAGCTTTTGGTGGATTCCAGAGGGTCTAAGAAGGCTTAGCGAGTGATCCTGAAGGAGGTGGCTCAGCTTTTCGTTATCCAAGTGAGGTATGGGAGGTTCGTAGTGACCCAGATAAGTCCCTGTATAGTGTGTTGGGTGACATGTACCATGTCCTGTCTCAGAGTAGAGTGAGTGGGGGTGGGCTGAGTCCCAGGGTGCATGAAACCCAGTCCCATGGCCTGGTTGGTTCCTCAAGTGAGCACCAGGAGGGGGACCTCGTCTGTACCGAAAGGCTATCCACTGAGGGGGATATTTTAGTGTCAGGAGAGCTGAGGGGAGCAGCTTTGAAGAGTGGCCCACCAGTTCTGGTGTCTGGCAGAACCAATCTAAGTGGGTGGGAGGGTGCATGAGTTCAGAGAAAGGGGCGAGGGGGTACAGTAACAAGTGGGAGGACAAGTGTGTTCAGTGTTGCCAGCTCTGAGGTCAGAGCACCCATGACTGACCATAGTGGAGCCACTTCTGGCATGGGAGGGTCTTGATGCACTGTCAGGTGGATAGGGAGCTAAAGACTTATGCCCGGCAGACCCTCACACAACACATGAGGTATGTGTTTCCCTTGGGGGATTAATTCCCTGGAAGTCCTGGCTTGCCAGGCACAGGTCCAGCTTCAGGGCAAGACCCTGGGTTGGAGGGACAGGTTCAGGGTATCCCCTAACCTGGAAGGAGGGGCAACTGCTAGCAGTGTCCCTACTGTGTTGCCTTCTGGGGGTTCCTGTTCTGGGTGGGAGGGGGCAGAGCCTCATGAGGGGGGATAGGGGAAACGAAGGGTATAGAGCTTGGGATGGGAGATGAGTTGCAGGATAGTACCCCTCAACTGGTGGGAGACTTGGGCAGGACACTGGTCCCAGGTGCCCTAGCAGTTCTGGAGTATGGGGTGTCTCTCCACAATGGAGGGTACAGGACCTCCAGGGAGGAAGACAGGGTGTGGGAGAGCCCATACCAGTCTCCCGTGCAGCCTCAGGGTACAGACCCTGGGCTGGTGGACCAGTGTCAGGATGATATCGCTGACCTGGCAGGAGGGAGAGAGGACAAAGGGTGCCACGCACCCCCTCATCCTGGCTGAAGACGGCTGATAGCCAGAAACCGGTCCTAGGATGCTTGATTCCGGTCCAGGAAAGACATGGCATGGCAGTTCGGGCTGGACTGTTCCCATGAGGCACAGGGTCAAGACTGATTTGCATATAGGCATGTCTGAACTGGGGTGGCTTAGGTGAGCCAATTAACGATGGATTAAACCCAGATCTGTGACTGGGGGTGAATGTTTTGCCATTGTGCAACATTCCGTCTATCATCTTGTTTGTTTTGCTGTTCACCCTATGTGGGAAGGGTATGCCCAGACATGGGTCCCGTGCTCACTAAGCCACTGGAGTCAAGCTATACTGGCTGAAGACGGCTGATAGCCAGAAACCGGTCCGAGGATGCTTGATTCCGGTCCAGGAAAGACATGGCTTGGCAGTTCGGGCTGGACTGTTCCCATGAGGCACAGGGTCAAGACTGATTTGCATATGGCCATGTCTTAACTGGGGTGGCTTAGGTGAGCAAAATAACGATGGATTAAACCCAGATCTGTGACTGGGTTTGAATGTTTTGCCATTGTGCAACATTCCGTACATCCTCTTGTTTGTTTTGCTGTTCACCCTATGTGGGAAGGGTATGCCCAGACGTGGGTCCTGTGCTCACTAAGCCACTTGAGACAAGCTATCCTGGCTGAAGACGGCTGATAGCCAGAAACCGGTCCTAGGATGCTTGATTCCGGTCCAGGAAAGCATGGCTTGGCAGTTCGGGCTGGACTGTTCCCATGAGGCACAGGGTCAAGACTGATTTGCATATGGCCATGTCTGAACTGGGGTGGCTTAGGTGAGCAAAATAACGATGGATTAAACCCAGATCTGTGACTGGGGGTGAATGTTTTGCCATTGTGCAACATTCCGTCCATAATCTTGTTTGTTTTGCTGTTCACCCTATGTGGGAAGGGTATGCCCAGACGTGGGTCCCGTGCTCACTAAGCTACTGGAGTCAATATATCCTGGCTGAAGACGGCTGATAGCCAGCAAACGGTCCTAGGATGCTTGATTCCCATTCAGGAAAGACATGGTTTGGCAGTTCAGGCTGGACTGTTCCCATGAGGCACAGGGTCAAGACTGATTTGCATATGGCCATGTCTGAACTGGGGTGGCTTAGGTGAGCAAAATAACGATGGATTAAACCCAGATCTGTGACTTGGGGTGAATGTTTTGCCATTGTGCAACATTCCGTACATCCTCTTGTTTGTTTTGCTGTTCACCCTATGTGGGAAGGGTATGCCCAGACGTGGGTCCTGTGCTCACTAAGCCACTTGAGACAAGCTATCCTGGCTGAAGACGGCTGATAGCCAGAAACCGGTCCTAGGATGCTTGATTCCGGTCCAGGAAAGCATGGCTTGGCAGTTCGGGCTGGACTGTTCCCATGAGGCACAGGGTCAAGACTGATTTGCATATGGCCATGTCTGAACTGGGGTGGCTTAGGTGAGCAAAATAACGATGGATTAAACCCAGATCTGTGACTGGGGGTGAATGTTTTGCCATTGTGCAACATTCCGTCCATAATCTTGTTTGTTTTGCTGTTCACCCTATGTGGGAAGGGTATGCCCAGACGTGGGTCCCGTGCTCACTAAGCTACTGGAGTCAATATATCCTGGCTGAAGACGGCTGATAGCCAGCAAACGGTCCTAGGATGCTTGATTCCCATTCAGGAAAGACATGGTTTGGCAGTTCAGGCTGGACTGTTCCCATGAGGCACAGGGTCAAGACTGATTTGCATATGGCCATGTCTGAACTGGGGTGGCTTAGGTGAGCAAAATAACGATGGATTAAACCCAGATCTGTGACTTGGGGTGAATGTTTTGCCATTGTGCAACATTCCGTACATCATCTTGTTTGTTTTGTAATGTAAATATGGCGCATCCACAGTGTGACAAGGATGCCACAAAGAAAAGGGTTAAATTGCTGTTTTTCTTCAGCTATGCCCCGCTTTTCATAAATGAGGCCCGTAGAGTTTAGGCTCTCTGAAATCAGCATTTAATAACCCACCTTTTAGTAAAGACGGTTTTTAAACTGTGTGTTTGAAAATGCCACTTTTAGAAAGTGGGCATTTTCTTGTTTAACCATCCTCTGTACCTCTCCCAGTTTGTGTATTCATTGTCTGGTTTTGGAGTGACTGGAGCTGGGGATGTGCATTCACTTCAGACAGTCACAAGGGGGGTTGAGGTGGGTTCTGCCTTTCCTGGGTGACTCATAGCCGGGCTGAATAAACCTTTCTGGTTTTAGAGTGGTGCAAGGAGGTTTCACTAACACCTGATTTGGCTGTGTCTGCTCTGCACAATGCTGTCTCCACCTACTTTTGGTCAAGCTGGATCAGGGAGGAAAGAGCTGTTTTTTACTGAGGTCAGAGAGTCTGAAACAAAGACTACAAAGAGAAAATGGGAAATACATATTAGACCTAAAATGCCCAGAACTTTGGATTGCTACTGGACTTAGAGGACACTGCCAAAAAGAAGAGCTGAAGAGCTGTCAGGAGGAGTACTGCCACTTTACTGTATGTCGCTTTGCTGGGTTGACTTGAAGTTGCTGCTTTTGTCTGTGGCCATTGGAAAGGACTAGACTTTTTTCTTGCTGTGGTACCCTGCGTAAGAAGATTCTCCAAGGGCTTGAAGAAGAGCTTGCATCCTGTTCTGAAGTCTCAGGGACACAAAGACTTCACCTGCAACTTGCTAAATAGCAAGTGGATTCCTCTGCAGGACTCCTGATTACCAGAGTGTGCCAATTCCAGTTCCTTGGCCCCTGGAATTGTGTGGTTAGTGCTGCATTCCAAGAAAAACAATACTGACACTGTCAGTGCCTCCGCAAGTGAGGCAGTGACCTGCACGGAGGCCATGGGCACGGCTCGTGAAATGCATGACACACGCCATGCCTGCACCGCAGCTCCGACGACCGCGATGCCAACTGACACCTGCAAGTTATGGACCTCCCCGAGGCCAGCGCTCACACTAACGGCTATCACTGCCAGTGCCTGCATCTTGTCATTGTGGATCCAATAACTGACGTGTGAGACTTCAAGAACTCATTGACACCACACTGCTGAATGGAACCAACTCCTCACCGCCAATGATACTTCAACTCCACTGCCAGCTGGGAATCGACACCTCGCCTCCACACAAATTTGATGCCTCTCCTCCCATGTGGCAGTAAGGAGCCGGCCTTGCCTTGGCTTTGTTGCCTCACCTCCATGACGCAGTGCATTGTCTGTTGACTTCATTTCCAAGGTACAGTTACTTGGGGGACTGTGTGACACCATGCCCAGACCGCGCCCCATGCGGAAGGTGCAGTACTTCGGATTTGTGCTTGTCATGACATCGTAATAGCCCGAGTTGGAGTTCTATGTTTCTACTATTTTCATTTTTGCAAAAATCATTCTACAAAGTGATATCTTGATTCTATGTATGTTGGACTTTTGTCGTCAAGGTCTTGTTTGGTTTAGATGAAGATACTTTATGTATCTAAACTGGTGTGGTGTCCATTTTGAGTGTTTTACTGTGTTACTGTGTGATTCTGTACAAATACTTTAAACATTGCCTCTAAGATAAGCATGTCTGCTCATGCCAAGCTAAGAAGAGGGTGAGCAGTGGTTATCTAAGTGTGTAATCTCCTTATCCTGACTAGAAGGAAGGGTCCCTACTTGGACATGGTGCATACCTCTGCCAACTAGAGACCCACATTTAAAAAAAAATGTGTACATTCCTTAGATAATTATAGAAATGCTAGTGTATTTCTTAATGTTTCTACACCTTCTGAGCTACTACAATATATTTTTTTAAACGTCATTGTATTGAACTAATTCTGATATATATTTTTGCTACAAATATCTAGCAGGTTTAAGATGTATTTAATTTTGGACTAGAGTTTCTATTTTTATTCTTCATGTTTGCAAATATGCTGTCTCTTTCACATGAAAGAGCAACGCACCAAGGTTTTAAGTGGTTGGTGGTAAAGCATGTCCCCTGGACTCCTGCAGGACGGCCCACCCGCCCGCTCCCAACAAGGCATACCCTTCTGCTTTCTCACAATGCAAGAAGCAGAAGCATAAAATGGTATTTAAATTACCATTTTAAGTTTCTGCTTCTCGCACTGCGAGAAAGCTGTGGGGCGACGCTCCTCCACCCATGTGGAGGAGCCGCCTCCGCTAATAAGTACAGTGGTGGATTACAATATCTGGATCAGAAGTGTAAGAAAGGATGTGTTATTGTAAACTGATCCTAAACTGCTTATCTGATTTTATCATCCTATTTTAAGGAATTTGGGGCTTCTTTTACCTTTGACGGATCACAAGCGACAGCTATAGTTCAACATGGCTCTCACCAGGCAACACTGCTTCAATTATAGGTGGTGAAACAGCTAGGTTTCTGCCTGTGCAGCCTCAAGGGGTTCCAGCGATTGAAAGCTATGACCCGGTGGACCATTTCCCAAAGGGCCACAGGGTCACTACATCAGAAGGTCTGCCATATATAAAGCATGCTTTCCAATGCATATTCTTCGTGACTAGACCCACAATGTGAGACACATTAGATTTCGGCAGGAAAAATAATCTATTTTCCCTGCATGGAATGATAAAACTTCCTGCATGACAGGGCTGGTATATTGTGATTCGTATTTTTGATGCAAATCCCAGCTAATAGTTGCTTGAAAACAACAAGATAATCGGACAGCATTACAGTGTTGATCAAAATGCTACTCATATGACAGTAGAAGCACTTTTAATAAGAAAAGCCAAGTAGGCGGTGATCAGTAAATGCATTGGGCGGTCATGTCCCAGGAGGCTGGAGACGAGGGGGCAGATTTACACGTCCCTTGTACCGACTGCCGGTATGTCATGTTGCGTGATGCACCGGCGGCGCAACCTACTGAGTGATATTTACAAGCACACGTAAAGCTTCCCTGCGTGGCTTTACCTGTGCTTATAAATATCGCCCCTTTTCACACACTTTGAGTGTTAGGGGCGTGACATGGGTGTTAGTGTGGGTGTTCCCACAGAACACCCATGTCCACTGATGCATTTCCAAATTTAGGAGGATACATAAATCTGGAAATGTGTTAGAATGCTACGCCACCCTAGCGTCATCTCTGTGCTTTGAAACTAACGCAGCGCGGTGCAGCAAAATGACTTGTGGCACCGTGCTGAGTTAGTTTCTTATAAATCTGCCCAAGATCTTTAACATAACAGCAGTTTGTTGGGCAACCCAAACAAACTACAATTACTTTTATATTTCTGGGTGGAAGTTGCACAGAATATTCTCACATACTGCTTTGATCTCAAGTTTAATCAGCAGCAGTACTCTTAGACTGGGTCCTGCTAACATGATGGGTTGAAAAGCCAATATTTGATGTTTGAAGTCTGGGACCATTATGTTTATAACAAGCAATGTTACATGTGAATACATCAGCAAATCAAACTAGATTGGAGGCGGTGTAAATTACTCTTAGGTTTTGTTTTGATCAGGGGTATTTTGATTTGATATGGGGTATTTTGACAATCAACACAACTGAATAGTACTACCTCTCAGTGGCATAGTTAGGCCTTTTACTGCCAATGGCGGTCCCAGTCTTTGCCACCCCGCCGCAGCCATAAGAGCCGGGGGATAGAAGTGGGGGTTGCGCGATCGATTCCTGCGTTTGCAGCCCTGCGCTGCCACAGGTAAGAGCCCCCATAACTTGTGCCGGCTGAAGCGGACCGCCCCGACCGCCACTCCTCATCCCCTTGCTAAACCACTGCGACTTGTAAAGAGGAATCGCTTGTTAAAACCTTTTCAGCTAAAACAAGAGAACACAAACCGGAGCCATTGTGTAGATATCTGATTATGTGACTCTGGGGACTTCAGGTGGAGGTTTGCCAAGATGACTGCTGAAGTCTTTCCCACTCCTAGTGCTACATATCAAGTGATCTCCCAATTTTGATGGAACCACTAGAAAGTGTTACTGCAGGTACAATGCGTGTCCGGTGTTTTTTCACCTCGAGGCTTCATCTTGCTGGATCTTGTTGTGGTCCTTTGTTTGAAATCATACATTGAAGATAGAATAATGATTAGACCACTCCTGGCTTGGATCAAAATTTGGATCAACCCAGAGGCTAATTTTAGCCGACAAATTATTAAAGACTGCATGAGCCGGGACAGAGGGGGACAGATCCAGTGGTTAAAGTATGTAAAAGACTCTTTGGAATCAATTGGCTGCAATAATTCCTTTTTGGACCCTGAGTCCATGACTAACCAGAATAGGACTCAGGTTAAAAAACTTTTTTCTGACTGGATGTCTTCGAAAAGGGCCTTTAAGGAAAAGGAGAAATCGTCTGTCATGGCGCATTGCCTGCTGAAAAAATCATGCAGAATGGAACCATACCTGGCGGTGATGTATAATACACAGGAAAGATTTTACATGACTTGCTTCAGACTAAATCTCCTACACCATCTTCTCGCCGTCCCCTCAGGTTTTACAAGATCAGTGGGGTTGAAGGGTACCTGCGGCTGCGACACTAGGTCTCTGCAGGATACCCTTCATTTTGTTTTATTATGCCCCTTTTGTTCAGTCCCCAGGCATACGTTTTTAGTAGGGATCCTGAAAAAAAAGAAGCTGGGACAGGCGAAAGCAGCTTTACTTTTTTTGAAAGAAGTTTCAGATCCCCACACCTTATTATGTATAATAAGCTTCATCAAGATGGCAATGAGACTAAGAAAAACACGAGAAGCAGTGGATTTTAATAACCTGTAAACCCAGCCCCGCCTCTAGTAAACCCCATTAACGAACGTGTCGTCCCATTTTAGGATATTTCATCTCCTTTTTAACTTGTCTTTTTTAAATAATGTTTTTAAAGAATGTATGTTTATCTTTTATGCTCATTTATGGTATCTTTTGAAGTGCTGAATAAAGGTATTTGATGATGATGATGATGAAAGATGACTACTACAAAAAAGCACAATTGATGGACAGAATGTTGCAAAATGTCAAAAATTCACCCCAGTACAGAGATCTGGGCCTAAATTCATCATTTTGTTTTGCTCTCCATGCCATTCAAGTTTAAACCCAGCCATATGCAAATCAGTCTTGACCCTGCTCCCAATGGGAACAGTCAAGCCCGAACAGCCAGGCCAGGTCCTCCCTGGACTGGAAACAAGTATACTAGGACGGGTTTTGGGGTTTCACACCCTCATCAGCCAGGCTAGCTTGACTCCAGTGGCATAAAGAGCACCAGAGTGTCTGGGCATACCCGTTCCACTCGGGGTGACAAATGCAAATTGAACAATTGATGGACACAATGTTAAACAATTTCAAAAATTCACCCCAGGACAGAGATCTGGGCCTAAATCCATCATTTATGTGCTCCCCATGCTATTCCAGTTTAAACCCAGCCATATGCAAATCAGTCTTGACCCTGCTCCCAATGAGAACAGTCCAGCCTGAACTGCCAGGCCAGGTCCTCCCTATACTGGAAACAAGGATCCTAGGACCGGTTTTGGGGTTTAACCCCTCATCAGCCAGGCTAGCTTGACACAAGTGGCATGGAACGCACGGGACTCACTTCTGGGCCAACCCGTCTCACTTGTGGTGATGAATTCAAAAAGAACAATTGATGGACAGAATGTTGAACAATGTCAAATATTCACCCCAGTACAGTGATCTGGGCCTAAATCCATTGTTTTTGCTCCCCATGCCATTACAGTTTGTTCGCCCCAAGTTGGCAGAGTATGCCCAGACGTGGGTCCCTTGCTCACTTTGGCACTAGATTCAAGCTAGCCTGGCTGATGAGGGGTGTTACCCCGAAAGCGATCCCAGGATGCTTGGTTCCCGTCCAGGGAAGTCCTGGCTTGGCAGTTTGGGCTGGACTGCTCCCATGAGGCACAGGGTCAACACTGATTTGCATATAGCTGGGTCTGAACTGGGGTGGCCAAGTGAGTTAAAGAATGATGATGTATTCAACCCAGATCTGTAACTGGGGGTGAGTGTCTGAAAAGTTTCAGAGCTCCACCCATCATCTCATTATGTTTGCTTTGAAAGATGACTTAACCTGTCCGTATTCAATCTAAGCTGTCTTGGGTACCCAGGAACCAACTGAGGTGCTAAGCATGCTTTAGCCTCCAACTCTAAATGAGTAATACTCCTGAAGCACTGTCAATGGGACATTTTGAAGTCCTTGTATATGAATACATTCGCAGTAAAGACACTGGTTCTTGTTCTGAGAGACGAAGAATTCTCAATTCGGATGGAACCAGAGTTTCTGGATAAATAAAGAATTCAGCATATTGTAATAACACTTGTGGTAATTCCATATATGCTGTTACCTCAGATGTGTCCATGGGCATATTTCTAAGGTTATCCCTGGAGTATTTTATGTCTGGACCTTCTAATTTACCTAGTAATACCCTATGCTACAGGGAAACACTCATAATGACCACGTAATTTCACACCTCAGAATTTCCAATTTTCAAATTAATAGTGAACTCAGATGCATAATAAATTAATTGGAAATACTCATTGTAAGAAATTAGAATATTATGTGAGGGGTTGAATACCCACCTCGTGTAATAATCACAGCCCTTGTCAGAGTGAATCCTCAAAGTCACTAAATTACTCTAGCTCAACACCCTGATAGCTATGGCACAGAGCATAAACAGCTTAACTGAGGGCATTGTGTAAAGTATTTATGCAGTACCAAAGCTGTAATAAAGTCTAAATGTAAAACAATTAAAATCTCACAATGATTTAGAAAAATATTGTACAGTTTATTCAACAAAATGACGCCAAAATGACGAAACCGGATATTTGAATTTTTAAAGTTTTAATTAAAAAAGCACAAAGTGCCCATGAATGTCAATGACCACAGTAGACTGTGACCTAGGTGCAGTTTGACACTGACCATGATGGAGTGTGGATGCACCAATTAGCAAGCAATTTCCCTGTGATGTGTCACGTGTGGTTTCGGTTATCAAGACAACTGCGAGGATATGACTGAGGCTATATTTACATAAGGCTTCAGTCGAACATATCTTGATTTATTAAGATAGAATTATAGATATTTAGCAACCAGTATTATTTGTCCATCCAGCAAGTTCAGTGAAAGTTTGGAGCAAATGTTAAAGGACTTGAGACAGCGGGGCTCTGTGTTTCTGTGTGGTGGCAGTGTGATTGGCAATAGATGTCAATTTTGGCAGGGTCGGATTGGAGCAGTGGCCAGTCAGCCACGGGCCGATGGAGTGGTGTCTGAGTGCCAACTGTTGGCCAGTATTTCTAGCTGCATTTGGGCCATCTTCAGCTTGGCCCTCCTGGGCCCAGCTCGGAACCAAGAAGCAGTATCTTTCTCTTACTTCTTCATCACCAGGCCGTTTTACTAAGGCCATAATAGACGAGGGAGGGCAGCAGCATCATGAGGTGTTGCTCTTGCCTTTGGGCCATTCTGACGTCCACCCCTGTGAGGATGGGGGATGATGGTGGAGCTGTACAGCGAAGAAGCGCTGTCTTTGCATACTCCTCCTCTGTCAGGCTGCTACACTGAGGCCATGGTGGGTGGGGCATTGAGGAGGGTGAACAGGCTGAGAGGCCTCAGTTGGAGCCCAGGTCATGTGTTCTGGCCATTGGACAATTTCACCTTGGTCACCCTGGACCGGCAAGGAAGCAAATATCTTTCACTTGACTCCTTCCCAGCCAAGCAGGCACATTCAGGCCAGAAGAATACCACTGAGTGCGTCTATATATGGATGTGTGACCATATGTCAAAATTACCACTAGGATTGTCAGGACCAGCATTTTGTCATGGTTGCCTGCCTCCCATGCCCCTTATGCAATATTGGCCTCTATAATGGCATGAATATCTCCAGTATGGTAGACCCAGAACTGTGCCACAGGTGCCCATATGCCACTAATTATTTATTATGTGCCAGCATTCTGCCCGGGTATTCAATATGCCACGAAAGCCTTCCTCACCATTATTCATTCTCTCTCAGTCACCCTTCTTCAAACTCGCTAGCACTCAGTTTTACTTACTCTCTAATTCCAGCTTAGACTCACTTATTTTATTTCAATCTGACTCACTCATTCTCACTTAGTTACACTGTCACCTATACCCATACAGCCTGAAACATGTCCCAGGCGTTTTTTAGTTACTTAGGTTCAGCTGCTAGGTCTCTTATGCTACAGCAGCCAGCCCTAGGTGACCTTTTATGGCAGGAACACAGTGTCTTCCAGCCAAGAGACCTGAGGCAAAACACTTAAAGATGCCTATTCACATCACCTTCTCTATCTTATTACACCCTATTACAAGGAGTTGATACTGCTAGTAAGTATGACGGGCCTTATTTATGATGGGATTACACTGCAGGCGCGTCACTTTTTTGTGACGCTGAGGTGGCGTAATCAATGTGCCACACTGCGCCCTATTTACAAAGTGACGCATCTAGGCAGGTGAGCAACTTTGTAGGGCCCTGTGCTTCACTATACCTGTGTCAGGTATAATGTATGCAGGGGGGCATTCCCCGGTAAAAAAGACTTGTAGAAGTGGCGCAGTGAAATCTGCACCACTTCTACGTCTTGACTGCGTCAAATCATTAACGCCTGCTTTAAGAAGGTGTAAGGACTGATGCAGGGCCTGTCACTTGGGACATTGCTGGAGTTGCGTCTGTTTTCCGACACACTCCAGCAATGCGTTATTACTGTGCCAACAGATACGTCAAGATTCCTGACGTATCAGTTCAATCCTTGCGACATGGAGTGCAGTAGTTTAAATACGGCGCTGCACCGTAGTTTAAAGATAGCGCATCCATGGTGTCGCAAGGAGGGTGCATTGAAAGGTATTGAATCGCTGTTTTCAACCAGTGATACACCACTTTTCATAAATGAGGCAGTGCGTTTTTACAGCCGCAGTTTTTGCATTATCAACCAATGTTGCTGACCCTACAAGCTTTAAAATGCTTAATTTACTTCACATTTAGCACCCTCACTCTAACCAGGCATTGTATTCGGAAACGTCAGGGCCTATTTTTTATCCCAATGCTTTTAATCTTTTTTTTGGCCCTCGCCTTCCTCACTGGCTTATAATTGCTGGATAAATAATTAAAAACTATTGAAGCTCTCAGTAAAAGGCATCAATAAGCTATTATAAAACATTTGGGTACAGTTGAAAACCCCTCTCCATCTTCATATCCTGTCTCCTATTTTAGTCCAATTTAATTCCACTTTACTGTAATGTTTCGGTTTCGGTTTCGGTTTTCGGACACTGACTTGCCATGATGTCATTGAATTTAAAGTACAATTACCTGAACTGAGATTGGAGTACACATTATACTATTCACTGGCCTTTTATCTATGATAAAGATCCCCTTATGTAGAACAGGAAGAAAGGATGGTTCAGTGAGCTAATCACTCGCTACTGACAAAGGTGGTGACCTGAGCATTAGAAATGTGCATCTCAGGAAGGCAGGCTAGCTCTCTTGAGGCCTGTAAATTGAGTAACATAAATTTATAAATAGTAATAATTATTATTTATTTTATAGTTTAGAAGTGTGGCTTAAAGCGCTATACAAGAACAAGTTGTTATTACATGCATCAAAACACACAAGTTCACTCATTTACATTTTGTCCTTTAACAAATCAGTTTCTTGAGCGATAGAAATAGGCTTTCCAAACATGTATTCAAACTTGAAAGTCTTAAGAAAAATCTATACCTGGTGCACAAAAGAGCAAACGATCCAGGGGCGTGCTGCAAATCAATAGGATCTCCGCCGAGCTCCCGGGTTATCAGGGGACGTCTGAAAACCTACTCCTTGTGATGAAGTGTCACCCTGGTGCAGAACAATGTTGTCTTCTTAAATGAGCGATCCATCTTGGGAGTAAAGAATTTACGAGCAGATAATAATCAGATCAAGGCGAAAATTAATGCGGTTTTTGTTTGTTCACCAGCCTTAACAAATGAATTCTGTCTGCAGCTTTATTGAACGAACAGAGCGTTCATCAGCGCTAGATTATCCACCTCTCTTAAGAAAACTTTGTGTGTAAAGTGATACTTGAGAAAACTTTGTGCCTGAAGATTTTCACACTCTAAATCTGTGTTTTCTCTTTTGTTTATAATACCTCTACCTAAAGACTATTTCTAAGTGGTAATGGGCATGTGGCCCTTATGCAGAAAGGGCTCTTCTCACTTCATCACTCTGCTTGGATGACCTTGTCAGTGTGTGCACTTCACTCTGTTTCGATATCAACGGCCTTGTCAGTGTGTGTTTGCTTCCCCCAACCCGCAGCTCCACCCGGTAGTGGTCTGCCCTCCTGAGCCCTAGTTCGAGGTCCTCCTCCACCCGCAGGACCCCGCCTGCTCCTCATCCCTGGTATCCCAGTGGCTGCTGTTGACATTTTCTTTTCTTTTTAATTCTATTGTTGCTCTTTCTATTCCCTTATTTTTTATCATTGCCTTCCTGCCTTTATTTTATTTCATTGCCTTCTGTTTTTTTTTGTGCTGCCTCTTGTTTCTGTCCTTCACTTTCATTCTAGTTCCCCCTTCCCACCTACGCCGCTGCTTGCTCCCCACGGCCAACCCCTTCCCAGAGCTGTTTTTATGCCTCAAACCACCAGCTGACCAACCCTCCCGCCTCCCCAGCAAAACTTAATGGAAGCCGCTGCATGGTGAAGGAGCGACCTCACTGACCAGTTTGCTTCCTCCACTTCGCAGCTCCACCCAGTACTGGTCTGCTCTACTGAGGCCTTGACTCGCAGTTCAAGGCCCTCCTACACTCGCCACCCCCCCCCATCCCCCCTGCGTCTCATCCCTGGTGGCCCAATGGTGAGCTCTTCTGTCTGCTGTTGACTATTTTCTTTTCTTTTTTTATACTATTGGTGCTGTTTCTTTTCCTTCATTTTATTTCATTGCCTTCTGTGTTTCTGTGCACTGCTTTGTGCTTCTGTCCTTCACTTTCACTATGGTTCCCCCTTACCACCCTCGCCGTTGCTTACACCCGATGGCGCAGCCCCCTTCAAAATGCCATTTTTCCCGCCTTCTGCCCCCCAGCTGACGAGGCCTCCTGCCTCCCCAGCACCACTTAATAGCGACCGCTGCAAGGCCGCGCGGACGGCATGCCGAAGGTACGCCAAAGGCAAGCCTGTCTGCACCCATCTATGCCTGAACCTCACCCAGCTCCACAGACCCTGGTTCCTGACAAGGTCATCGAAGCAGAGTGATGAAGTGAGCAGAGCCCTTTTTGCATAAGGGCCGCATGCCCTAGTTCCACTGCTGAGGCACCACCACCCTTCACGCACACAACCTCTGACATTTCACCACCCCACCTGTCACCTCGCATTACTGAAGAACACCCAAGCCTGATCACCTGCCACACTGCGCCTTTGCCTCCCTCCTCACACCAGACCCGTCAACCGCACACCACTCAAGAACCGGACCTGACCCCTTCAGCTGCATCTTACTCAACATCCACTCCCTCAAAAGACATGCTCTGGTGATCTGGGACCTGCTAAACTTCATCTCACCCACTGTTGCATTCTGCACGAAATCTTGGATGAACACCTCCTCAGCCCCGGACATCGCAACCGCGATCCACAACAGCTACACAATCATCCACAAGGACCGTGACAACTGACCAGGAGGAGGCATCACCATCGTACACAAAAAAACCCTACGCCTCACAACCAGCTCCCATGACCACTCACTGACATGGAACACCTCCACTTGCAGATCCAAACCAACCTGAACACCACCCTCCATGGCGCCCTTGTCTACAGACCTGCCGGTCCCGCGTTGGACTACATTGTCCTCAGCGACCTCGATTTACACCTGGACAACCCTGATGATCACTGCACCTCATCCCTACAAGAGAAACTCGTCACCATTGGACTCAAACAACTGGTCACAGCCCCAACCCACTCAGCAGAACACACACTCAACATCATCTTCACCACAAGCAACAACATCTCCATTAGCCACACCTCCGAGCCACATTGGACCAACCACCACAGTGTCCACTTCTCCTACACCAAACCCACCATTCACCACCTCACCCACCGCTATCCTCGCAGAAGCTGGAACAAGATCCCTGAAGACCAGCTCACCACCTCCCTCAGCAAGACCACGCCACCAAAATCCACAGATGTCAACACCTCAGCGCGCAACCTCCACCGGTGGATCTCTGACTGCGCTAACACACTGGCTGCCCTAAAAAAACCCTCAGGCAAGCAGCCCTCCAAGAAAGCCAGATGGTTCTCCCCACTCCCCAAGAGTCTAGGAGTACCTGCAGATAGCTCGAGAAAAGATGGAGATGCAGTAAGATCGTGGCAGACCATGATGCCTTCAAAACTGCTGTCACTGCACACCACTTACTCATCAGAACAATAAAAAAACAGAAACGCATCAACAGCAATGCACACAACAACAAATAACTTTTCACTGTGGTCAAAGAATTGGCCAAACCCAGCACAGAGATAGCAGACATTCCCCCCGCTGAAGACCTCTGTGACAACCTCACTAGCTTCACCCACCTCAAGATTAAGGAGATCTATGACAGCTTTGCAACCCAAGAAGCACCCAACCTTCCCGCAAACACCCCACCCAGTGGCTCCAAACCCCAGCAGCCCTTGCCCAACTGGACCTCCCTCACCTCTGACGACACCCTCAGAATGCTGAAGAGCATCCACTCCAGAGCTCACTCCGATCCCTGCCCTCACCACATCTTCAACGGAGCCTGCACCTTCCTCGCACCCGAACTCTACCACACCATCAACTGCTCCGTCGAGTCTGCCACCTTCCCCGAAAATTGGAAACATGCAGATATTAACCCCTACTGAAGAAACCCTCAGCTGACCCAACGGACCACAAGAACTGCAGACCGATCTCTCTGCTCCCCTTCCCAGCCAAAGTCATAGAGAAAGCCATCAACGCCCAGATCTCTGAGTTCATCAAAATGAACCACATCTTGAACCTCTCCCAATCTGGCTTCAGAAGCAACCACAGCATGAGACAGCTCTCCTTGCCCCTACAAACAATATCTGCACCCTGCTCCACTGAGGTGAGACTGCCACCCTCATTTTCCTAGACCTCTCAGTCACCTTCGACACCGTCTTCCACCACACCCTCTGTGCAAGTTTCCACAACGCTGGCAACTGCGACAACGCCCTAGAATGGATCTGCTCTTTCTTCATCGGCTAAACACAGAGTCAGACTTCCACCGTTCATCTCAGAACTCACAGAGACCAGTTGCAGAGTGGCACAGGGATCATCCCAGAGCCCCACCCACTTCAACATCTAAATAGCCCCACGGCAGCTATCATCAGAAGCCACAGAATCAACATTGTTTCATACACTGATGACACCCAGCTGATTCTCTCCCTCACAGATGAACCCACAGCTACCAAGAGAAACTTTCACAACAGGGTGAAGTCAGTCGCCACCTGGATGAAGGACAGCTGTCTCAAGCTCAACTCAGACAAGAACAAAATCCTCATCTTTGGCTCCACCTAGGATGACTCCTGGTGGCCTGCAGTGCTCAGAACCCCCCCCCCACACCCACATACCACGCACAAAACATCAGCACCATCCTGGAGTCCTCTCTCTTAATAAACTGTCGAATCAACGCTGTCTAATCCTCCTGCTTCCACACACTCTGACTGCTTCGTAAGATCTTCAGATGAATCCCCCAGACTCCATTAAACGATCACCCATGCACTCGTCAGCAGCAGACTCGACTACGGCAATGCACTTAATGCCGGCATCCCCCGTAAACTCCTAAAGAAACAGCAAAATATCCAGGACGCTTCCAACAGACTCCCCCCATGCTGCAGCCACATCACTGGCCACCTGAGAGACCTTCACTGGCTACCTATCAATAAAGGAATTACCTTAAAGCTCCTCATGCATGCCTACAAAGACCTCCACAACACCGGGCTTCCACACCTCAACCACCACCATCCTTATACACTCCCATCAGACATCTCCGCTCCACCCAACTGGCCCTGGCCACCACTCCACTGATCCACAAGAACCGGGCAAGAGGAAAAGCCTTCTTCTACCGTGCTGCGAAGACCTGGAACTCCTTGCCTCTGCACCTCAGGCAATCATCATCGCTGCCGCAATTCAAGAAGGACCTCAAGACCAGGCTCTTCGACTGAACCACAGATACCCCCATCTCTCAGCGGCTTGAGACCCTAATTGGTGAGTAGCCACACTTTAAAAGAAATTTGATTAATAGGTGAACAGATATGGAACACATCTGGAGCAAGACAAAGACTGATTTACAGCTGGCTGGTCTTTATTGGGAGTGAAAAAGTCAGCAAAAAATATGATGGGCTGGAATGTGTTCCAGGATAAATACCAGTGAGCAGTGGTGGCTGGCATGTCCCGAGGGAAGTAGGGCGGGTGGGAGATTAAAAAATACATAAAATTAAAAAGAACTTTCTTGCGAACGTGACGTGATGTCCTCCTCAACGATCTTTTCTCATGTGAAGATGGCCGTCGAAAGACGGCCGGCCAAAAAAACATGCGCACTTTAACCTGAAAGTGCCTTGCTCTCTGCTGGTCATTCAGTAGCAACCTCGCCCTCGGGTGAAGAAAAACAAAATAGTAATAAATTAACTTCATTATCTTTTTCTTTTTTCTTTGAGGGCATTTCAGTGGGGGTGACACTCCTCCCCTCAAATGGAGGAGCTGCCCCTGCCAGTGGCAGTAGGGAATATCCAACTGGTGGCATCAGATACTTCCATGAAACTGTTTAACGACTTAAATAAATGCAATCATGTGCCCCATATCCAGTACCCTTCCAACCCAACAAAAAAGTTAAATGTAGCCCAACCATCCTTGTAAACCTTGCTCTTAGGATTCATGGATGTTTGGCACAGGTTTTTCAAGGGTCTACAAGGTAGGCTAGCAGTGCACTTGTTGCTGCACTAGCACTATGACGTGGACACCGGCCATTAGCAACTATGATATGAAGAGAAATAAACAAATATCCATCAATGTTTATGGGTTTGAAACAGTACAACGATCTGTCAGTTTTCAATTATACCACAGGCCTACGATATAGAACCAAATATAAACCGCAGCTTACACATATTTAACTGGAGCTGGTGGCTGACAGTAGGACGCTTTTAGGTTGCAGAGGTTGTGCAGGTTCTAGGCTTAGACAACAGCTCACTTGACATGATATAACGCAACATGTTTTCTGACAGTAAATTTATCCCTTGGATTACGCAAATCTATTATGTATCTAGATGTTTTCTGACAGTAAATATATCTTTTTTAATACAAGGTTCCTACAATTCAGACCAATGGCAACAGAGCTATCCTTCAGATTAATCTAGAGAGCATCCACCCCCCCTCTAAAATGAACGATCCCTTCTAGGTTATGGGGTACTATTCTGGATGGCATGCTTAACATCTCAGGTGACTCACTATCAACAAAGTCCAAAAAAAGTGATACAACAAAAACTTTTGGAATACAATAAATTGTCAGCAACATTTCCAAGGCAGAGGAATATCTGTAATTAAGGGCATTCTAGTTGGATACTGCAGTGGCTTATCCGAGATACACGGAAAAATGTGCATTCATCTAGGTAACTTAGGTTGCAACATATATGTACAGAAGTGCACGGAGTGCAAGGATCTGAGATGGACAGCAGAAGATGGTGTGAGCAAAGTAGAGTGTCGACAGGACACAGGTCAACTTCAGGACAGATCTGAGAAGCAGGCAGTTAGCATCCCTAGCTCATGATAGAGAATAAAGTTAGCCTTAAGTGAAAATAAAAAGACACACAAAACAAGCCATCTGTGACTCACCTTCAGCGATGGACTGGCCTATAGGAAATCTGGCAGTGTCTGAAAGGCTTTCCTGGGTGTTTGTGGGTCTGCTTTATGGTCTTTTGGGCTGATTTATATCTGGAATCACCACAAACGTTACAAGCAGCCGGTACAAAACTATGCAGTCACCCATATCTTGCAAAACACGTACACAACTTCTCATTAAAATTAAAAAAACAACCATGTTTGCCAATATGGACAATATTCTTGGCTATCTGTTTCGTTAATGTGTCTACTTTTATTTTGGGGGATTATTTTCTGCCCCAGTCCGAATCAGCCTACTTTCCCTTACAAAGAAATACATATACCGATCAAACTGGATTTTGGACTGTGAGACATGGTGCCGGAAGATAACTCACTGCTGAGATCCTTCAAGAAAGCCAGTTGTATTCTCATCAAATAAATAAAACATGGAGAAAAATGGTGCAAAATTGCCACAGCAAAAGATTTCAGTTAAGGCAAATTGCAATCCTAGGCATCGGGTTCTTGAGAAAAAATACTCAAATTCTTGGGGGACGCAGATGAATTGCATACAAAGTGACGACATTCTTAATAATAGAAATAGATGCACAAGTTGTACACAGTCCCCCCCCCACACACATACATACATGCACACACACATTCTCTCTCACTCTCTTTCCTTCAGTATTGCAAGGCACATTTCACTTCCAGCTCAACTTGCTCTTACATAGTTATTGTTCCATGACACAACTGCTTACCTGGAGCACATATTTCCATTGTATTGTGAAGAAACACTCATTGATCAGGAACATTCGACTGTATGTGATAAACATTCTTCAAGGACTACCATTGGTCCTCCGAACATTGGAGACTTTAGGGGGGCGTCTGGTCTCTGCATGAATACATCTAAATCATATGTGTTCTACTTGACTGACATAGGGGTAGATTTGTTGACTGGCATGCATATATGGGACATAGAACTGTCCTCACACACAAGATTCTTGAGAGTCCATTTTTTCAGACATCCTTCTGACTGTCTGGAGGGTAACCTAAATAGGAAGCTAGCTCATACCTAAACACCTGTGAACTTGTGGCATAAACTACCTCTATTCCCAATTGGTATGATTTTGTTATCTAAAATGGTATTGCTACCCCTCTTCTTACACTATTTCACTACTACCTTGGTAGTTCTGAGGAGTCGCTTCTTCCAGGAGTTGAATTTGCTGTTGGGAAATCACATTCAGCCTAGCCGTGCCCAAACTTTGTCTTCCAATTGAAGAAGGGGGTCTTGGGCAGCTATATTGGAAACCTTCTATAGAGTTGCACAATTTCAATGGAGAATTCCATGGTTAATTTCTCCTTACTCCCCTGAGATATGGTTCCTGTCCTCTTCTTTACGGAAGACTGCAATTATAAAATATTTATTCAGCAGGGGTCAACTCCCCAATATTGAGTCTTGCTTTAATGGTTGCTGCTCGACACTGCTGGTGCAGGCACCTTCAAATGGCCAAACAATCTCAACCATATGCACCAGACCTACCTATATGGTTGCTGCATTGAGAGAGCTAAGCTAATTGGAACATTTAAATTATGGCACTGACCAATGCAGACATCACTCAGATGGGACACATACAAGTTTGGGTAGCTGATACCCTTTATGAGTTTTTCAACTAAAAAAAACAATTTCTCCTGCCCAATTTTTGACACATGCAGTCCTTACAGTGCCTATAATATTTCTGTAGGGACCTTCTGAATGTTAAGCTGAGAAAGACAGGTCACTGACATAACATCTATGCATACATTATCAAAATACAAAAATATCAGAAAATAAATATTGTTAACAAAAATATTGCTTTCCTTTACTTAATGAATAACACCACAAATATCAGAACACAAATGTCATTGTTAAAAATATACATTTTGTTATCGAAAAAACAAATATTGAAAACAAAAATATTATCACCTTTGAATAAACATGTACAAAGTAATTATTTAAATGAAATAAACATAACATGGTTTATATACATGTTCAAATTAAAAATAAATACATTACACCACGAAAATATCTATAATTCACCACAATAGAATATATTACAAAATTCTTTACTATACAACCCAAAGAATATATATTTTCAATTAGCTACAAACATTTACACAATTGAAATAAATGTATATATATATATACATATATATGTGTGTGTGTGTGTGTATATATATGTGTGTGTGTATATATATATATATATATATATATATATATATTCGTAATTTCAAAACTATCAAACTTTATAAACCTAAATCAGCGTTAACCATAAAAAGGCATAACTGAAAAAAAATATTCTAACGAAAATTAAACTACCCAATAAAATCTAACTTTAGACAACCGTAACCATAAAATCAGACAAACGATGAAATCAACAATATAAGAGGTACTCTAATTTTATCAACTAAGCACTTCAAAAACGACAAACGCTGCAAGATGGGGAAACTGTGCTGGATTCTCTGACAAGACCTTTAAAAAGGAAATATGTGCAACTCAACAACTACTTAACCAAGTAGTAAAACTTAAATTTTTTTTAAAACAACTTAATTTTAAATTAAATAAAAAATGTAAAGTAGCACATATTTAAGAAAGCACTCTCCAACTTTTATCTCATTACGTGTATGCCTAAGAGAGAACACAAGTTCAAAAAGTGATTACCAGCTGGACAAAACACCTTTCACAAACCAGCAAAAACAAAGTAAGTATACATACATTATTAGAAAATATAAATTCACCCCAAAAGTGAGTAGTAAAAATAAGCCTAATGACCTCAACCTCATCAAACTACCAACAAATAAGCATTTAAAATGACCCAGAAGCCTATTTTTTCTTCCAACAGAAAAGAAAGCACCTGCTGCACATGACAACACACCCAGCGCAAAAGCTGCATAACAGTGTGAAACATTTCAAAAGAACATACACAAAAGTACAAAATAATATTAGTTGCATAATTTTATAAGTGAATAACAATCGCATAAACTTTACAAAAAATAATTTATTTATACTATGGCACTACTTTCATATACAATGACAGAGAGAGCTAAATATATACCATCACAGACCGGAAAACAGTTAGTAATTCACATGAGCTACACCTACAAGTACATCAATAGAAAATCTGAATTGGAAATGTACCAAATCTTTTGCATCCTATGTATGAGACACTATAAAATATTATGATGTAATTCATGTTAGGAAACACAACCAATCCCAAAAGTAACAGAAATAGTAGTAAGGGAGGTATTGCAAGGTATAAGAGTGTCAGGTTCTAGCTCCCACAAAACCACAACTAAAATCCTGAAAGATAAACTCCTTAATTACACAGCAGAGACCAACAACCACCTATGCCTACTTAAAAAAACATTACATTGTACACGCTAAAAAAGCCACCAGCGATACTCCTCCTGCCCCTAGAAAATACCAAGACATAGAAATACCTGAACATTTAACACTAACCTTTCTTGTTATATGACAAACCTAAACAATGATAAACAAAACCTAATATTTTTTTACATACTAAAACTAAGCCATTGTCAAACTTGGATGATGGATGAGGCCTCAAAAATGTATCCCACACCATTCACTCAGAAATACACCATACATAGAGAATATAACAACGCAAATATACCTTTTTTCACATGTGTCCTTCTACCAAATAACAAAAGCAGCCTTCACTACAAACTCTAAAACCACATTGAACATAAAACAATAACTGCTTCTTCCCAAAAAATAATCATAGACTTTGAACTAGCCATGATATACACAATGTAAAAAACTGTACCCCCACACAGACATGCAAGACTGTTACTACAAATGCAATCAAATCATATAGAGACACCTCCAGCAATCTGTACAAGGAGTAAAATAAGCTGCAAACAGCCAATTTGCATTTGAAATTTAAAAAATGATAGCACTAGCCTATGTCCTTATCACAGAGGTACCTAACCACTACAATTTATTATTAGAAACCATTTCTACCATCACAATGAAAATGAACCAAACCCCCCAATGGATTATTTTGAAAATACTCGGGGGGCTATTATGATGGCGGCGGACACCGTAACGGTGAACGGGACTGACTGCCAGAAGCGGCGCAGTCCCGCTGTGGCCATTAGGATATGACCGCCACCCTGGTGGTCGCATCCCACATATCTAACATTGTGGCGGGCGGTGCTCTGTTCAGCACCCGCCACAATGCCAAATATGCCTGTTGTGCATTTGCATGCACAACGTGACAGGCACCGTGCGGTGCCTTTTTTCCTTGTGCATGCCAATGAGTGCACCCCCCCAACACCACGTGGGCCCGCAACGGGCCCCCAAAAGCAGACACAGAATGTCTTTACATGGTGGCATTGCCGCCATGGAAAGGCCAAACTCTGCTGACACCCTAATATGGAGGGCGGTGCCTGCTAGGCACCACCGCCATATAATTGCCCAGGACCGCAGCGCAGGCTATCGTAACAATTGCCTGCCTGCAGTAAAGTGGTGGACGATCTTTCCATCTGCCACTGGGCACCCCACCATAATAATAGGGTGGGGGGTAATTGGCAAGCGGCCTGGAAAAAATGTCGGGTGGATCACCACCACCTGTCGGGCAGTGGCGGTCCGCATGAGATCACAATGGACCCCTTGGTTTGACAGATTGCGTAGCTCTGGACACAGACACCAACCCAAATTCCAAATACCCTGATGAAATATCGATGACAGCAGCTTTGCACAGGAAGCCAAAACAAACAATACATTGGAAGGATGGGAGAATGCCTTCCAAATTATACTAGGCAGAACCTGATCCACATGCTATAAATGTATAGAAATATTACAAAAAGAGCAAAGCTACCAACAACTATGAATGGAGCAATCGCTAATCCAAATTGCACCTAAACTTCGCAAGTAAACTAAAAGAATGAAAGACATGCCACAATAGCAAGTAAAACTCTTCATTAACAACAAAGGAATAAATTATGAAGAAATAATATCCAAAAGAATAGTATAAAATAAATATTACCTACAAAACTCCCAAAAGAGTATAGCATAATCTTAACTAACATTTCAAATATTTTTGTCTATAAATACCAAATATATTAGTTTATCACATCAGTCTAAACATGAAATAAAACTCCAATATTAAATAAGACTGAGATAATATAATAATATATAAGCTATTTGCAAAAAAGTCTAAACCTCATCAACCAGAAAGCTCAAAGAATAAACTCAATTCATAACATAACCACACATTTCCAAATAGCAGTCACATAATATTTATACAAACCTTAAAAGAAAGTTTCCCACCAGAACAAATTAAAATAAATATACTTACTGTTGCGCAGTTTCAGATCTTCCTTTGTATTCAGCTTCAGATCTTCCTTTGAATTTATGAAGTAAAAAATAATAATTCACCAAAAATGTTAAAAATTTTTTTCAAAAAACTCCCCAAAAATGCAAGAGAGATCTCTCAAAGTAATCCAAAAGTTTCTAGTGTTATGAACCATAAAAAAATCAAAAAATCTGATTACAAAAATAGTCCTGGAAACATGACAAACAAACTAAATTAAATATATTAATTTATTAGCAACCAGAGGTGATTTAATTGCAAAGAAAATGGTAACTCCTAATGCCCAAAGGACACGTTCATTAACAAAAACTTGTAAAGCAAAAGATCGTTCACCAGCAAACCAGACATTACACTCCCTAAAATACACATACATTACACTTAACACAAAATAACTTAACATAGCAATACATTACTAATACAGTTTACTAAAACCCAAAACTGCACACAAGTCAGAAGCACTATTATTAAAACAACATGGGGCCCGATTACTACATAGTAGGTTACATTTTGACCTCCGTATAAGGATGACGCTGTACAGAATGAAACCAATGGGGGGATTCTGACGCAGTTCCCATGGGCTCAGGGAGCATATTGGAGCATTGCAAATTACCACAGTCCACTAATGATGGTGGAGCCAGGCTCGGCTCCACTCTCGGGATTATGATGGCACTTTCTGACAACTACAAAAAACAACAGTTTGAATGGGGGTCTAAAGGCATGATTAACGACCAGCTAGCAGACACATGCTCCAATGGTACATATTACAAACAAGAAATGTCTGAGGGTCAAAGAAGCCGAACAATTGTGTAAAGCGTTCAGAGCACAACTAAAATATGACCAAATAGTGAAAGAAAATATGTGGATGTGTGAAAGAAAGCACTACATCTTTAGGGTTAGAAAAAAATACCCACCAGTTCCTGCTTGGTACTGCCCTTTTGTCATCATATCATGTATCCTTATACCCAGGAGGAAATGCTGTCTGTCAATGGATGTTGTTGTGACAGGCGCTCAACCATTGATAAATATGCATGTAGATGGATGATACCAAGAAAAATGTCTAGAGGGGTAACTGATTTGCAGTGAAAGAGTGAAAAAGTGAGTGAGTGAGGTATAAAAATTGGATAGAAGTGAGTAGAATGACAGATTTTTTAACAGTATCTCTCAATTCTTCCATGCTTAAAAACAATGTGAAATAGGGCTTGCCTGATGACACTGTTTTCAATGGGAAATACTCACGCACACTAGGCTTCTTCAGTGCCCCTTTGTCCCTGTCCATCTGTTGTTTGAAAAAAAAATCTCCTTCACCCAAACCCTGGTCTCTTCTGCACATATTCTCAGGACTGATAAATCAACCCTTCCCAGGTCAGCTAGACAGTCCCTTACATACTTGAGCCAGGGTTCAGTAATAATAATCCAGGGAGAGGCAATCAGTTAAAATGTCCTTACATGGGACAATACCCTCCCTTAGCCACAAGTTCATCCACAATGATAGGGGGCGATAGGACAGCAAGTCAGAGAGAGAAGCCGACCTCACTTCTTCATGGACTACGATAGAGGGGAGGGGAGGCGGTAAACATAAAAGACAATTAAAAAAGTATTTTAAACAACTTGGAGTTCCTCAAGCTCCGTATAACCCCAAATCTCGCTACCATAAGCCACCTTAGTTACACACTTGGCTTTATAAATCTTCAAGAGGGCTCGATAGGTCTACTGCCCAACCTAGATGAAAAATTGAAAATGGCAGCATTGGCCCTGACAAAATACCCTTTTTTCCTACTGATGAGACGACGCCAGGTCGTGGCAGCGTCAAACACTAATCTCAGATATGAGAATGCATCAGTCTTAGGGACTGGTGTCGATCCCACAGCAAAAGTATAATGTTTATTGGGGCATGAACCTTTGTGCATTATGAAGGATTTGTTGTTATTCACCATCAAGTACAAGTCCTCCATAAAATGAGCAAATTAATTCAATAACGTTTGCAAACCCCTGGCTGTCCTAGACATGAGAGTGGCATTGTCTGCATTACAGTAGTACAGGAAGGCTCCGCCGACCCACCTGTGGACAGTTAGTTCGTTTTCAGCTTCACAAGAGTCTGCTCCAAGTTGTTGATGTACAAATTAAAAAGAA
Source organism: Lissotriton vulgaris (assembly GCF_964263255.1). Classification (NCBI taxonomy): domain Eukaryota; kingdom Metazoa; phylum Chordata; class Amphibia; order Caudata; family Salamandridae; genus Lissotriton; species Lissotriton vulgaris. The sequence continues at coordinate 429,321 of NW_028248189.1, read as the reverse complement.
AGGGAGCCAGAATACACCCCTGCCGACCCCTTTCTCAATTGAGGGCTGGCGGGTGACTCTCAGGTCCTTAGTATTTCATACCACAGCCTTGGTATTTCTGTGTAAGTCCCTCACAAAATGTACAATATCTGGGCTAATACCTAAAGCCAACATGATCTGCCAAAGCTTTGACCTTTGAACAAGGTCAAAAGCTGAGGACAGGTCCATGAAAGCTAAATATACTGTTCCGGGGCGTGCAACAGTGTACTTGTTAAGTACCATGTACAGGTTTAAACTTTGGTCTACTGTGGATCGACCCGGGCAAAAACTATTTTGGGCATCAGACAAAATGTTATTGTCCTCTGCCCAAGTAGAGAGCCTATTAGGAACGAAGCGGCCTACCAACTTTACCACTGAATCCAGTATAGAGATCTACCTATAACAATGGGAACTATTCAGGTCTACCTTTTTGAAGACCGGTGCAATGGTAGTGCTCAAGAGGCCAGACAGCCGGACTCAGCTGCAGCATTATTAACCACGGTGAGTGTCGGTACCAAGGTGTCCATGTTGGAAATGTACAGGTCCGGGGCTATCCGGTCAGGGGCTGGGGCCTTCTTTTTTGTTAGCCCTGCTATACCCTCTCTAACTTCCTCAATGTAAAAACCACATAGGGGTCCCCTCACCTTGGCACAGTTCTACCTTTGCGGCAGAAGGGGACAAGAACATGTCCTTAAAGTGCCTTACCCATTCATCTTCGGTAATGTGAGAGTCCAGGAGATGGGTGTCATCACCTGCCAGGAAGGGATAATTGACGATTCTCCAAAACTTAGAATTATTCATCAGGGTACTGGCTTCTATTAGATTTGCCCAGGCTTCTTCTTTCAAGGCAGATTGATGGCTAGCCAGAGTAGCTTCAAAAAGTCTACGACAGGCCTTATCAGTGGAGGGGTCTCTTAGTTTCGTGCTAAAGGCTACACTCAAATTCCTAGAGGCTCGTGTACATTCTGGGTCAAACCATCTTGGGGCTCCAGAAGGACGCTGAGCCTCCAGGGTCTTTATTAAGCTGGCAATTGAACCTGAGATCGCATTAAAAGCCCCTAAGATGCCTGATTGCTTAGCCTGACAATCTATGTAGGTCGCAAACTCTTTATGACACTGAAAGAACAAGGACTCATAAAACTACTCTGGAGAAATCTGTACTCACTTCAATCTCCTCCCTCCGTCTGTTGTTAACAGCAACCCCCTGGGTTCTACCTTGTTGGTTTGGGTAGCCCAGGGCCAACAAATAGACATACACATGGGGTTAAGATCACTCTGCTCACTGTCCTGAATGGAAAAGTCCAAAATATGTGCAAAAAATGGAGTAGAGACAAAATGAAATCTATAAATGACTCCCACCCTCTGCCAGTAAAAGTTGGGTTGATATCATTAGTCTCTGGGGGCAAGTTGTTCATGGAAAGTGTCAAATCAAACTTGTTTACAATGGCATTAACTAAATTGCCCTGGAACGTGGGCTCCATATACAACGCTGGCAACCGTGCACATCCCATATGGTTGAACCTTTCTCACCTCAAATCCCCACATAAGTGAATATTAAAATCTCCTGCAATCATAAGATTAGTGTGACTCTGTTTTTTTAAACACAGGTTTCTCAAGAGGGAGCCCAACAGGGAGATGTTACAGCTTTCAATAAGAGGGGAAACAGCATTATAAATGTTCATGACCAATAACTTATTCAGCCCCCTTGAAAACATCAAAGCCTGCATGGTGGGTAAAACCGTGGGCACTGTTACAAAGCTACTACAGACAACCAGGAGACAAAACTGACCACACCCCCCCTTGGTTCTGCCCACACTTGAGGGAGTAGCTGGTACAAAGAAAGTTTTAAATCCTTTCAAGAAGAAGTTGTTGGCAATGGCCTATGTTTCTTGCAGGCATATTATATCCACCTTGGATCATGAAACTTGCTTGCCAGCCCTGCGATATTCCAAGAGATGAATTTGCATTCAGAAGAAACCTGGTTGGTCTGCCCCAAGGGCCCAGTTGCCTGCTGGATAGAAAACGTCTTAGGTTCAGAATAGGCTCTGGCAGGCAGTTAATCACAAAGGTCATCCGATCCCAATGGTGCATACCTATTGTATGTATCACTGCCAGGGGTGAACACCTGCCTGATCCCCAGGCACAGGCGTTTGGTCCACACAAGCTCTTAGCTCCGGGAAGGAGTGGGTAGATTGAGGGCCTGTAAAAATAACTCAAGGGGAGGGCCTAGATGGCTGAAGTTGGTCCAATACCGGTAGGCTGCAAGACTGATATGAGTATTCTGTCAGCAACGTGGCGAGTGTTGAACTTAATGACAATGCAATCACCACTCCACACCTTACTAACCCTTCCTACCCAGCTTATTCTCCTCAACATGATGATTTGTTTTTCCACTCTCGGTCCTGGAACAGCATTGGAGCTCAGCCAATGCCCCCACTTGTTCTTTAGTTGGTCAAATTCTTCCTTTGCTCCTCCTGGGAGAGCTGGGATGTTTGCAAGAACTACCACAAAGGGGGTAGATTCTGGTAGTAGAAGGAGAGTACTTGTGCATCGAGGGATTTGTTAGCTGCCTCCTGACCAAGGTTATTTGCCTCTCCTCCTCAGTTTCTCCTGGATTACCCTTGGGGTAGGAAGGGACCACCTCTTTCAATGGTATGGATGAGGTTGGTGGGTAAATAGGAGGTAGGGATAAACGTAGTTCGATGGAGATGCCGTCCAAGGCTGACTCCAGGGGGAGTTGGGGCTGGGCCGGTGGGTTTCTAAAGTCATACGCCTGTGCACTGCAAGTCAATGAGATCAATGGAGCAGTTGGAGCCAGGGGCTTTGCACCTAGTGCCCCAAAGTTGCCTTGAAAAGACAAATTCATGGAGTAAAGGCACTTTTCAAGTGTAGATAGGTGTTCAACAACCGGAACAGCTGTGATAACGGCCATGAGGAGCCCCAGCATGGCAGTCTGGTCTGATTTAGATATATCCGGAATGTGAAGGGAACAGGGATTCACCGCGTTGCTATTATGATGTTTGGCATTACTCCCAAGGGGGGGCATTTCCTTTTGGTTCTCGCTCCCTTCCCTTTTTCAGAGTACTGTGCGGGTTTTGCTGAGGCTGCCCCCCGGTCCAATGACTGAGAGGTATCTTGGTCCAAATGCGAACCGATTCTGCTGCCCTCTCCCAAATCAGTACCTGGTGAGCCCCAAACCATGATGGAATCAGGATGAACTGAGGATGTGGGCGGGAGGCAATCAAGGGGCAGTTAAGTGCTTGGTTCACTGGGGAGCGAGAGAGACGTCGAGCAACTAGTTCTATCTCCTGTCCAAGACGCCAACAGCTCTTTGTAAAAAAGTGTCCATGGTTGACTCTGAGTTCGTAGGCGTTTTTGACAAACCTCCTGCTTGCTTATGCCTCCACATGACGATGTGCCCAACCAGCCTCAAAGGGTTCAGGCTGTATACTACTGTTGTTTGCGAACCCTGTAAGGTTAGTTAGGCTGGTTTGCGGCTTGCATTAAAAGGATCACTCACAAGCTATATTATAGTCTGCGCGAGGAAGTCATAACAAGGACAACAGCAGGGCAATAAAGGAAGTCTATTAGTTAGAAGGCACCCAGTAGATGATAGAAAAGGTGCCTGTAAAAGTGCAAACACCGCAAAAACATGAGAATGGAATAATATCAGGTTGGCCTGAGTTAAACGAAAAAGGACATCGGAGGAGCTTCGCGCGGATCCAAGATGGACGCGTGAGCACAGGGCTCCTGAGACCCTCTCTGCCTCCCGCATCTATCCTGCCACAAGTCCTGATTTGATCGACGGGTACTTGTTGACTATGCCCTGCTGATTCTGAGGACTTTTTCGGAACTAAAATCGGACGCCGTGATCCGGACTTGCTGCATCCTGAAGTTTGTGGCCTACATCCTAGAACGTCCCCGGCCTTGAGTCCCCGAGGTACCCAGGTGGCAAGTCAACAACAACGGCCAGTTGGGCATGCCCACAGCCCCTGGGGTACTTTCGGTTTCGATTTGGGCCAGTGTTGACGACGCTCTATGGCTGCCCCATTCGTCTTCTCGTCCCGGCTGCGGATCCTGAATCTGCTCTGGTTTTTAGCCCTCCTGCCCTTGCGGTCCATTGAGAGCATGATCATTTTGACCAGATTGCAACGACTCCGTGGGAGTTCGAAGCCCACTATGGTGGGCAAGGCGGATGCCGAGAAACGGAACACCAAGGGCACGCATCGTGGGGGCTTCATCCAAACCCAAACCATAGAGCGCTACACTCGCCCGAAAGGGTCCCCAGGTGGAGCGAGCAAGGCTCTTGAAGGGACCAGGGATCGTACTCCATCATCGGAGGAACCTACACTGAAGGACATCATGGGCCATTACTAGTGTTCGGACCGACATGGGCCATCAATACGAGACTCTTGCTGCCAAGATCGATACGGTGGCGATCGAGGTTAATCTTATCAGAGCTGATCTGGGTAAGACGAATGAACGGGTCAAATCTCTGGATATTAAAACTGCGAGCTTGATTACGGATGTCTCGGACCTTCAGGCTGAGGTTCGCACTCTCCGTACTTCCAACGACCAGTTTGCCCGCCGGCTGGAGGATTTCGAGGGCCGGGCCAGGCGCAACAACATTCGCATTCTGGGGGTTCCGGAGACCTCACCGGACGTCTCCAAGGACCTTCTGGTGGAAGATCTGGTCCTTAAACATCTTGCGCCTAAGGGCCTCAGTAACTATTTCACTGTGGAATGAGCACATAGAGTTCCTGGCGGGAAGCCGAAGCAGGGGGCCGCACCGAGACCCATCATCTCCAGGATTTTTAATTTCCGGGACCGAGATGCTATCCTGCAAGCTTCAACAACCACGGGTCCTACCAAATTTGACAATGCCTCGGTCAGTTTTTACCCAGACTTCACCCAGGCGGTTCAGAAACAGCGCATGGGTTTCACCGGGGTGAAGAGACGACTTAGGGATATTGGTCTGAAATATGCCATGCTCTTTACTGCCCGGCTGAGGATCGAGTATGAGGAGCGGGTGTTTTTCTTCAATCGCCCCGAAGTGGCCAGTGACTGGTTGGACACTTTGCCATCGCATCGTATGGGCGGCGAGAGCCCGGAAGGTGCCGAGGGTGGCCCGGCCAAACAGGAGTAGTGAGTCTGCAGTGGCGAACTGGTTACTTTGGACTTCTAGCAGTGGCTTTTTAATAGACTTTCTAATACTATGGGTACCCGGGGGTGGGGGGACTCGGGCTTCCTCTTCCTCCTCTGGGGGCTTTCTCTTTCTTCTTGTAGGTTAGTTTCATGGGGTGACAGGCACACTGCAAGTTGGGATGGCTTTCTGGTCTAATGCAGGGGTGCAGAGTGGGGGTGTGTGTTTTTCAGGGTTCCTTGGGGGTGGTGGGGGGGTCTTTTTCTTTTTGTTTTGTTCGAGGCTGCTGCATTTCCTGTTGTCGATTCTGTGTGCTTCTTCCCAGGCGTGGGGGGCTGGGTGTTCAATGCCAGGATGGGGGGGGGGGAGCTTAGGATGCTGAGTTGGAACGTTAACGGTCTTGGAGATAGAATAAAGCGGGGTATTGTATTGCAATATTTGAAACGTTGTACCCCAGATGTGATTTTGCTTCAGGAGACACACTTGGTGGGCAATGCATGCCGTGCACTAAACAGATGCGGCTACCGTATGGTAGCGCACTCAGGGTTCACTTCTGGCTCGAGAGGGATGGGGGTCATGGTACGCACTTCCCTCCCCTTGGAGATAGATGATGTAGTGTTGGATGACAGGGGCCACTATGCGGCTATTACGGGGCGGTGGGAAGGGAAAACGGTCTCCTTCTTGTCTGTGTATGTTCCTCCTGGCCTGCAGTCTACCACTTTTGCTGATCTGGGTGAGGTGATCCTGGGGCTCCCTGGCGACATGTTGGTTGTAGGCGGCGATTTTAACGCTGTGGTTAGTGGTGATGAGGATCGCAGTCCCCCCAGGACTTTGCCTGCGGCACAGCTCTGGCTCGGGAGGCAACTGGACATGTTGGGATTGGCTGACTGTTGGTGGCAGCTACACCCAGGTCAGCTCGAGTACACTTTCTACTCAGGTGCACACAGGAGCCTCTCGAGATTAGATTATATTCTTATGCCAGCAGCACAGATGGTCTTGGTGCGGGAGGTTAGGCATTTGGCCAGGGGGATCTCTGATCACTCTCTGCTTTTGCTTACAATTGATGTGCAACTGGGTGCCGAGGGCCGGGTCGCCCCGATTAACCCCTGGCACCTTCGTAATCCTAAAATCAGGTCAGAGATAGTGAAATGTATGGATTACTATTTCGCTGAGAATGAGGGATCGGTTTCCTCCCCGGTTACATTGTGGGAGGCCTACAAACCGGTGATTCGTGGTCAGGCCTTGTCCCTTATTGCCAGCGAAAGGAGACGTAGAAATGCTGCGGTGGTGGAACTGGAAACTGAGATCACTGACTTAGAGGGACAGGTTGGGACTGGGGGCTCTCCAGAGGTGTTGCAATCCCTGAAACAATTTGACTACAGGACGCTGGTCACTGATGCCGCTAAGGCGATGCACCGTGAGCAACAGTGGCGCTTGTATGATGTGGGTGATAAAGCGGGAAAGTTGATTGCATGGCTGGACAAAAGGGATAGATTGAACCGAGTGGTGCCTGTTGTTGAGCGTGTGGATGGTGTTCGAGTCGTGGACCCGATTGACATAGTCCAAACATTTGCCCGTCACTTTCAGGCGGTTTATGCGCCAGTCTCTGATAGGCCGGAAGAGGATTCACATCTTTTGCTTCGAGATATCACTCTGCCTGGCCTGTCGGATTCTGACATGGAGCTTATGGAGGTGGATTTTTCCACCGATGAAGTAGTGCTCGCTATCCGTTCACTTCGGTCCGGGAAGGCCTCGGGCCCCAACGGTATACCGGTGGAATTGTATAAACTCTGCCCAGATAAAATGGCACCGTATCTCCGTAAGATGTTTTTGTCATCGTGAGATCTCGGCTCTCTTCCTCGGGATCAGAGACTGGCGCCCATTGTCGTCATTCATAAAGATGGCAAGCCCCGTGATCAGTGCTCATCATATCGGCAGATTTTGCTTTTGAATGTCGAGCCCAAAATTCTCGCTAAACTTCTGGCAAATCGGTTGGTTACGGTGATAGCAGACTTGATCCATCCGGACCAATCTGGATTTATACCCCACCGAAACACAGCGCTCAACCTACGTCGCCTCCATGGCGTCTTAGCGAGGGCGGGGTCTCTTCGGGAACCGGCCATTTTGGTTTCCCTTGATGCCTCGATGGCCTTCGACACGGTTGAGTGGCCGTGTTTGTGGGCTGTTCTTGCTAAGTTTGGGTTCGGCCCCAAATTCATTGGGTGGGTTAGACTCTTGTATGAGCAGCCGCTGGCACAGGTGGTGGTTAACTGTAGGGCTTCGAAGCCGTTTACCCTTGGGCGGGGAAAGAGACAGGGATGCCCCTTGTCGCCGCTCCTCTTCGCACTTGCCCTTGAGCCCCTGGCTGCATGGCTGCGATGGGAACCATCGCTTAAGGGCATCCGCTGGTCGGCTGATTTCGAGGACCGTATATCACTCTATGCTGATGATATATTGTTGTACCTTACCTCTCCTCGTAAGTCATTGGGCGTCCTGTTCGACGTACTACGTTCCTTTGGGAGGAATTCCGGTCTGGTTATTAATTGGGCCAAATCCTGTATTTATCCACTCACGGACGATGAGCTCCTTCTTCCCCGCCATTGTCCGATACCGGTTTCTAGAGATGGTTTCAAATACTTGGGGATCTACATTTCACTGGACCCCAAAGCCCGCTATGAGCGGAATTTGCTACCTCCGCTTTCCCAGCTTCGATCGGATGTTGTGGCGTGGTGTGGCCTGCCACTATCCCCTTTGGGAAGGGCGGCCCTGTTGAAAATGATGTCTCTCCCCCGCTTTTTATATGCCATTCAAAACGCACTTGATTTGGTACCTGCCAGCTACTTCCAAGAGATCGAGGGCTTGCAGAGGTGGTTGGTATGGGGTGGGCGACCACGTATCGCACTGCCAAAATTGACTTTGCCCTGGTACGATGGAGGTATCGCGTTGCCCGACATCAGGTGCTACTATTGGGCCTCCCAGTTGAGTGCTGTGAACCCACTTTGTATGGCCCTGTCCCTAACCCCGCGTTTGAGATGGATAGATGGCAACTCCCTGGGGGAGATTACAATCGGGCACTCTATTCCAGAGCCGACCGGAAGCACCTCACGGGCCCTACGGCAGTGGCTGTGCGAGTTTGGGGAAGCGCGACCGCCGCCACGGGCTGGACGTATAGGTTGACAAAATCTACACCATTGTATGCCGCGGAAGCGCTAGGTGGCTTGTGGACGTCGAAGGGCTTCGACAGATGGGATCTCATTGGTATCAGTAGGGTGGGTGACCTCTGGGACAAGGGTACAGTCAAGACCTTTGAGGCACTACAGCGAGAATATAAATTGAGTGACAGGGAATATTTCCAGTACCTCCAGGTCCGTCATGCGATTCACTCGGTTTTCCCGGCTGACACTTCTATCCCGGAGGCCTCCCCTCTTGAGGATAGAGTGCTTGATGGGTACGTCCCCGATAGCACCATATCTCTCATTTACAAGAAACTTATCAACGATTGCTTGGATCTCCTTCTGCAATTGCGGACTGTTTGGACCAGTGACGGACTAGAACTGGACGATGGAGACTGGCAGGCGGCGATATCCTCCCCTAAGGAGGTTGCGATTCCGGCACGTCTTAGGCTGGTGCAACTTAAAATACTGCATCGGGTGTATGTCATGGGCCCACGACTGATGCATATGTTTTTTTTTACGTGGATGGATTGTGTAAGCGCGGATGTGGTATGCTGGCTACTTTTTTGCATATCCTCTGGGAGTGCCCGGAGGTGGCGGCGTTTTAGCGCCGAGTGCATGTGGTTATGGGTGAAGTGACGGGGGTAGTGTTGTTGCCTGAGGCCAGGCGTTGTCTGTTGAATGTCTGGGAACCGAATGACTGTACTGTTGCTCAGACTCAATGGGTTACATTGGGTAATATGGTTGCTAAACGCAACATAGCCCAGTTATGGGGTTCCCCAAGGCCACCGACACTCCTGCGGTGGAAAGAAAATATGGACTGGTCCATGTTCAGAGAGAAAGTTGTGTATGTTTCCAGCGGCAGACCCAAGAAATGGGGTAGGATATGGGGTCAATGGAACGCATACTGTGGTGAGATTTGTACCCCCCCATTCACCGACCTTCCGGATCCACTTCTTCTCCCTTGAACGTGCGTTCCCTATACTCAGCTCTTGTTGATTACATTGTATTGGTTGCTACCAGGTTTCCCCCCCTGCCCTCCCCGATATTTCTCCTCATTCTTATTGAAATACTATTCTCACCCGTCTCCCACTGCCATAAGGGACTGCCAGTTTATACATAGCCATTCCTCGGTTTTCTTTTTTGAGATTTTGTTTGAGGGTTTTATTTAAATAAAAGATAAAATGTGAAACCTTTCATGGATCCTAGCTATACCACCTGCTTGTACATAATCATGAAACATTGCTGCCGTACCCCCGGGTTGTCGGCTGATGAGCTGTGTATATTGATGTTGATGCTATTATGTTTGACTGACCAGCCTCCGTGGTTGTGGGTTTGTAACTGTCTTTTTCTTTACAAAATAAAGGTTTTCAAAAAAAAAAAAAAAGGACACAATTCTTTAACTATAAAATAAAATACAAATTACTGTAAAAAGATACGAACGCAAAATGCAAACCAATACATTCATAATAACCTATTTACATATATTAGATTTCTCTTTTCACTATCAGGAACTTTTTAAAAAAAAATACTACCAGTCTAAATATTTTAACATAAAAATGGCATACTTCAAAGTAAACAATCATAAACATTGAAATGTAAATTAAATGTAATGAATATCAGAAAAATATTCCCAGCAACAGAACCTATTCAAATGTTAAACATAATAAACATCTGATTGCAGTTTTTTTGTTAACAAAGTTTTCATAAATAAACCAATAGCATATAAATACAGAACAAAACATAAATTCAGGCATAATTAATACATCATTTACAGTATTATCATATTATGAATAAACAACACTTCGAAGCCATTTCAAATAAGTGTAAATATAAAAAGTAAATGTGGCCATAAAAATGTTAACATTTACATTATCTTTTTCAAAATACTTAAAAATTTTTTTTTAATTCTGATTACATTTTGTATATTTTTTTTAAACTTGTATTAAACATGTTGTTTACATTTTTTATTTCACATTGTTAAAATAATTTGTGATATATTTGTATTTTTCATAAATGAGGTTTAAACTTTATTTGTATTATTTATTTTATCATTTACAATAGATAATATTTTGTCTCGTATAATTCATATATTCAAAATTATTATAAACTATTACTTCATGATTAATGTAACAAAACAAATGTAAACATTTTAACACACTAATTAGCATATCATTAAAATAATGTACATGAAATTTAAATTAAATTAGCCGCTTTTTAATAATCTCCTCACCCTTATCCCCTGAATACTCAATATCCTTCTGCTAAAAAATAAAAATATATAAATCCATTATTTTTAGACATAAAAACAACAAAAAAGCAAATTTCAGGAATTTCATTATAAATCAATTATTTTCCTAAAAACGTAAGTAAAAAATGTATAAAAATGATATAATCAAATACACTATCATAAATTGCATGCAAACATTATATTTTCTAAATCAATATTCTTTTCAATGATATGAAAAAGAGCACTTAAAATGATAGTCTTACCTACCATATTCCTGCTGATCTTATTTGACATTCTGATATTCATGACACAACATTTTTGTATCACAACATTTTTTACTGCACACCTGAAATTTTGCAATTCATTTACTGGCACCACACATATTTATCACTTGGTAGACTCCATAAAATGTTTCCTAAAATTTCTGACATATGTCCCAGATGTGCAGGTCCTGATGTGACAAATATATATCTATTGCATGATCCAGTACTGATCCAGTACTGCCGTCAGCCGATTCTGAGCCATAGTAATAGACTTGCATTCTTCCTGGATGAACAAATTGCATTTACTGAACCCTATGGTCTGCCTACTGGGTTTAATGCAATGGCTGTAACATGCCAAAATAATTAGCAGTAGTTACATTTAAACATTTGATTCGAGTTCACTGGAAGGTTTCACATAAACCTGATATATTTAAATGGAGCTCCGTACTTCCCAAATGAGCTCAAGTGGAGGAGTCTTGCTGTGTCTGCGCCAATGGAAACCTGTGGTTTGATGGAATATGACAGTATCCCATTCTGTCAACTCTATGAACTCTAGTGAGAAATCACTCTGAATGGCGTTGAACAATCATCATATGTGCTCTGGCCATGTTCTGTTGGTTCACAAGACTAGTGGCTTGATTACGAGTTTGGCGCTGTGGAAGTGGGCCACCACACCAGCGCCCGCTCCCGGGCCGTCAAACTTGACCACCGACTGCCTGCCAGATTAGGAGTTTTCTCCTGTTTTTGCTGGCGGTCCTTTGGCGGTCTGTGGGAGTGTCAAAGCCGTTACTGCATGGCATGGACTGAGAAGTTCATGCTGTGCAGGAACAGGGGGTGATTGCACACAGGGGCAGACCTTGTGCCAACATACATGCATCTCCAGGCATTGAGGCAACAGGGGGCTCTGTATGGCCCTCTTTGTTTCCTCACCACCATAATTTTAATGGCAGGCTCCCCACCATGAAAACTGTGGCGGTGAAAAAACTCGTAATATGCTTGGCAGAGCTACTGAGGCAGCACCAGCATATTGTGATCCTTCTTTCTGTCTCATAAAAGGGCTTTTGTAAATGGTAAAAACTTATTTCGGTATCACAGACCCTGTGAGTCTGTTAATTGATCACTTTTCCAACTTTCAAAATACCTTTGATCACTAGCCCCTGGGTAAATCCTATCACAGATGGGGAGCAGGTCCCAGGTTGCATTGATATCTTGCAAGGTTCGTCCTTTTTTAGGTCGAGCAGACCTACTCTCAATGTGTGAGCATTGAGAGTGTCTGCTTCAGACCTTATGTGGCCCGTATTTAGGAATGTGGACAGCTACCAGACGCGCGCTTTGACGAGGTCAGATTTTACCTCGGGAGCGAGCGTCTGGTAGCTGCGCATGCGCAAAGTTCTTGCTCTCACACAGACACAGGCAGCCCCCACCCCTCTGCATGCACGCACGCACGCACACACACACACACACGCACACACACACACACACAGGCGCGCGCATGCACACGGCACACATACAGGCACACGGCACACTATCCCCCGCCTCGCATTCTCTCTCAATCACACACAGTCACGCATGCGCACACACATGCACACACGCGCGCACACACTCCCCTCCCCCCCCTTCCCTTCCCTCCCCTCCCCTCCCCCACAGGCATACACACAGGCACGCACTCACCGACTGCGCTCTTCCGGCGGGGCTCCGCTCCTCCTCCTCGCGGCGTGTCTCCTCTTCTAAATCGGGGCTCCCTCAGGTCAGAGGAGCCCCGCAACAGGCGCCACACTCCTCCTTCTCCCCGGCCCCCTCCTGGGGACCCGGGCTACCCCGGACCGGCAGGGCGCTCCATGCGCCGGCAGCTCGCGGCTCGCGTACCTCGGGAGGCGGGACTTCCGGTCGGCCGCGAGCGGATTGGCCGGCCGGATAAGAGCTTCCGGGTCGCTGCGGGCAGCGCGGCGGCATGTTTCAGACAAGCCCTGGCCCTGATGGTGCTCTGTGCCACATTCTGATCCTCTCATGGGAGGCTAGGGGGTTCTTTACCTGATATTTATTTTTAAATCACGCCAAAAAATTATTTTCAAATAAAGATTTTCGGTTTAGCATGAAGTTCTGAGACATGGATGTGCCAGTGACATTTTACTTTGTGGCTGCTTTCACGATTGGTGGGGCCGAGGGCCGCCCTCCAGCCCTCAACGCAGCCCCCTGCCCTAAAGCCCCCTGGCGAGTGCCCCATGTCCCGTATGCTCACTCCCACACCGAGGGGTGTCAGAAATAATTAGAGGAGCGCTTCGCTAATGCGTGCCTGGAAGCGGCGCAGCGCTGCAAGGCTCCACGTGTGCTCCCCGAGCCTCTTTTCCGATGTCCTTAAACACATCTGCATTATTCTGAATCCTCCACCTCTAAGATCCCAGCCTCATCCTGGGTGTGCAACCAATGCATGTCCTGAAGGAGAAGGAAGAGCCGCGTTAGAATCAACAATCAGTGTGGCGTGTGTTTGCACGCTTGTGAGTTCTTGTGTGTTTGTGCAGCTCACCTCCACGGGTTACTCGCAGCTTTCCTGCGCACAGAATTGTTTTCGTGTTCTTTTCGGAGGGTCTGCTCAGCTCTTATCTGCCCGTTCACCCCGCCACCCTCCTGCAGGGCCCAGCAACTCTGAAATCAACGCCCGGTGACATGTAAGGCTCCATAGTTTTACTCTTTTTCTCACTATTTCACATAGATTAAAAAAGTTTATTCAGCAATTGTTATTCCGCTTATTATTTCATAATACACACTTCAATCAAAAAAATACTTTAAATATTTTTCTAATTTCTTTGAAATATTGCGATTTTGCCGTAAAAAAACATGATTTCTTCTGTTTTGGTGATGCCATAAAAAGTTGGTTCCTGATATATATGCCGCTTTCAGTTTTAAAATCCATTTATTAAAAACAAGAAAGGTTTCATATTTTCTAGAGATTTGTGGGCTTTGAAATACATGCGGAGTGAAGGCAAGAAGTGCATGTTTTACGTAGAAGTAAATTGATTTCTCTTTATTTTTTGCTGATATCCGTTTTCTCTTTACAGATAGTCTGAATCCAAAATGGTATATGTACGTGTTTTAGAAAAATAATGTTCGGCGGTTAAAACAAATAATATTGCTTGTTATTAATGTTGTTTCTTATCACCTAATGGCTGCGATTTTAAACTTTGACGAAATTAGGAGTGAAGCACTTTATATGAAAATGAGTTACTATAAGAATTTGAAGAAATTCTGTGTATTGTAGTTGTCATGTTGATTTGACACTCAAACCTTGTCCGATGTCCTTAAACACATCTGCATTATTCTGAATCCTGCACCTACGTGTGTCTAAGTAATGCGTCCCGCGCTCTCCAATGTGTCCCCTTTTTTTGGTTTTCCGTGCATTTTATGGCATGGCAGTGGATTCGTCCATGACATCACCTACATAATCATATTCGACAGGTCATCAGCTGAGCTGAATGAGGGGAAAAAGTAGTCAGAAATTGCCCCCAGTACCGAGCCACATGACGGCTTTTTGTGATTTAGCATTTTGCCGTGGATGACCTATTCGCTAGAATGCTACATATGGTATAGCCAGCGCTTTAAGTGAGATGAAAAAACTGGGGGGGGGTCGCTCAAATGTGCGTGGTCCATATAATTAAGGGCATGGCTTAAAAACACCTAAGCTAATTTGTTCTTACCAGAGTGTGCCCCCATGTATTTTAATGTTTCTGTCTTTGCATCCAGACATATACTACAAGTAACATTACACCTAAACAAGCCATGACTGGTGGCTTTGTCAATTGTTGTTAGTTACATAAGATAAATAAGCAACAACTATGACTTTGTTGTAACTTTCTCTATTTTGCACTTTTATTTCCTCCTATAAAACTTGTTTCATTCAACTGCGCTTTAATTTAAAATGTGTCGCTCCTGCTAACGCACACATTTGTGCGGGTGCCACATAATTACACGTGACATAATTACACTGCACTCAATGCCACATACACTCCAAATACCACTCATTGCCACATAGTTATATGCAACATAATTACACTGCACTCAATGCAACATACACTCCAAATACCACTCAGTGCCACATAATTACACGCCACATAATTACACTGCACTCAATGCAACATACACTCCAAATACCACTCAGTGCCACATAATTACACTGCACTCAATGCCACATACACTCCAAATACCACTCATTGCCACATAGTTATATGCAACATAATTACACTGCACTCAATGAAACATACACTCCAAATACCACTGAGTGCCACATAATTACACTGCACTCAATGCAACATACACTCCAAATACCACTCAGTGCCACATACTTACACACCTCATACTTACACTCCACTCAATGCAACATAAATAGACTTTATCCATCTGTCTATCTATTGCCCTCACTCTATCTGTCTATCTATCGCCCTCACTCTATCTATCGCATCACCACAGCATCACTCAGCACCACCACAGCATCACTCAGGGGCACCACAACATCACTATGCGCTACCACAGCATCACTGAACGCCACAGCATCACTCGTCGCCACCACATCACTCAGCGTCACCACAACATCAATCTGTGCAACCATTCAACAACTAGTTCAAATATGTTCTCTCAATGTTTCAAGCTTTATTACAAATGTCACAAAAAGATGTTAATTTTTCACTTCTATTCTTATATTTGTCACAATAAAATACAATTAACATAATCTTCACAAAAGTTATTTAGAAAAGCTATTGCCATTATACATTTTAATAATTTTTATTAAATTATTAATTATTAAAAAAATTAAAAGCCATTTTTATTTGTAATATCAATACATCTAAGTCACGTAAATACAACAAATATTGCATTACAAATGCTATAGGTGTCACATTTGCGAAACTTAAAACTATTGGCATTGTAAATGACAAAGCTATTAATTTCGCTATTTTCAAAACAGACACATAAATAAAAAATGTGTCATTTACAATACCAATAGCTCAAACTTTCCTAATGCGAGACCTATTGCATTGCAAATGCTTGTTATTATTTAGGGACTCATTTTAAGCCATTTGATTTTTTTTTTTTTAGAAGTACTAATGTTAGTTAATGGGTAAAGGAGGATTGCATCCCTCTGTAGTGCAGCACTTGTGTAAGAGCTCATAAAACACCTATACCCTCTTTACCAGTTGCTTATTCTTTCCCAGTCCCTGCCCAAACTGCTGTTTGCACATGGACACGAATTGTAAAATTTGTGGTAGAAACCTCATGACTCGCCATTTTAAACAGATACATATCGGCAGGTAAAGCCTGCCGAATTTTACTAGGAGGAAATGCATGGTAGATACCAGCACGTACGGATTTTGGTTTGCAAAGTACAAAAGCACTATTTTCAAGGGCACAACATGTAATAGGCGATAATTATCTTACCTTGTAAACTCCGACCCCAGTGGTTTCAAATTTAAAAAAAATACTATAATAATTGCCTTTCCAGCCAAGTAACTCGTAATGACGGTTCTAGTAAGTTAGAATTATAGTTCACAATAAGAAATCAGAAGCCATAATATTTCACGAGATTCGAATCAGCCCGGTGAATCATGGCGACTGGCTTGAGATGATGTCCATTGTTTCACTTTGCACTTATGTACGCGCCAGTTTCTGTAAACAATAACAGAAAATGAAATGGAAACATAATTGGGTACAGACAAACCATTTAGGACAATTCAGCCTTTTTCTTTTTCACAGTAGACGCATCAGGAGACAATTGCTTGCTCCTTGCCACGACTGTGATTGTAATTGGGTGGTTCATGATTACAAAAATCCAGTAAATCAAGAGAAGCCTACACTTAATGAACAAGTAAAGCAGAATCAGGCTGATACCTGCTAAAACACTTGACTGCAATGAGGAAATGCAATGGTGAACATTGTTATTCTGTGCTTGTCCATGGACCTCACTTGCCTTCCTATCCAGAACCACTATAGGTAATAGGAGCCAGAGGGAAAGCAAGTGTCAAACCGCTTGCAAAGCATCACATAATTAATTCATAAATCCAATTGTTGCAGGTCCTGGCACAGTCTTCCACGAGCAGCATCCTCTTTCCTGAAATGGTTCATAGTAAGCATGGCTATGGACTGGTCAAACTGCGAATAACCTAATTATAACCCTGCTTGATTGCAATTGCTAAGACCTCCGACTCCTTTGTTATAGTGTGGGTCTCACCGGGGAGGGATAGGGGAATTAGGGGGCATATTACCAAGCAATAGCGATAATTGCTTGGTTAGCGTGAAAAAATTATCGCCGAGCTGCGGCGATTTTTATCGCAGATAAACCTTGGTATTACCAAGGTTTATGGCAAATGCGATAAAAATCGGCCGCAATGCATGAATATCGCTGAAAAGTCAGCGAAATTCTTGCATTAGCGAGCTAATGCTCTTAGCCATGTTATCCACCTCCCATTGGATAACATGGCTAAGAACTGCTCAGGGCAGGTGTTAGCTTTTGGAGATATTCGCGCTTAGCGCAAATATCTCCAAAAGTTGGTAATAGGAGATAGCGATGTTAGCGACTGTTTCCAGTCGCTAACATCTTGGCACGCCCACTTTGCATGTCATTAGTGATAAATATCACTGACATACAAAGTGGGGCCCAAGATGGTCGCTATCTCGTACTAGCTGTCGCTAACTGGTGTTAGCGACAGCTAGGTAATAGGGAGATCATTTTATCTCCGCTTTCTTGGCTTTTAAAGTCAAAAAAGTGGAGATAAACCCCCTTGATAATATGCCCCTAGGTATTTTCTGCTTCCTTAGACAAGTCCTGCCAATGGGGATATTTTTTCTCAACTTATATCGTGCATTGCCCGCTTCCAGCAAAAGTATGGTAAGTGTTGTGCAGAAATTAGTAATTTCCTTTTTTATACATTTTGTGAAATTTGATAAAGATTTTGTGACATTACACTAAATTATGCTTTCGGAGCAAAATATTGTTTGCCAGCATCTCGCATGACTTTTTTAAGCGTAAAACACGCAAGCATGATACCGTTGAAAGACTGGTTCGGGCTAAAAATGAACCCCGGAGTGACATAATCTGTGCGAATAAGTCTCCTGCCAGTATCGTCCAAGTCTTTTTTTATGCGAGGTGATAAAAAGTTATGCAAAACTGAATAATGCAAAACTTTGAAAATGTTTGGGAAATTTCAGCAATGTAATTAAAATGTTACATTGACCGACTTCTGTAATTTTATATTGGCCTAGGTTCCCCTTGCAAGGTATACTCTAATGAATATTGTACTGTTTTTGCTTAGTTCGTGTTTAATTTTTAAAAGGAATCGTCTATGTTGTATATTGCTGATAGTGGTTTAAGAATATCAGTGAGTTTTATCTATTACTTTAAACAATATGTATTGCTTTATTTGTGCATATGAACAACTGCTTCTATGATAGGGCTTCCAACTGAAAAAAGCAATGCACAGAAAAGATTACTTCCTGATTGTGTCAATACTGCAGGGCTGATTACTAACATTTCACACAAGCACCTCAGCAAGTAAATTTGCTGCACTGCACTGTGTAAAAGAAGGAAGTAGAAATACAACATATTTACAAAGATATGGGGCATTTCTGCTGTCTTCCTATCCTGTTGCTCTGAGTTCAGCCTACTGCCAATGCAGTCGCCCTTGCACCATGCATTACAGTCAATTTGTTGTTGTGCAGGAAGGCACATCTTCCTGTACAAAAACAATACTCTGAGGTAATGTTCTCTTTCTATGTGTGATGTTGAATGCATCACACATAGAAAAAGGCGGTAACAAAGAGAAACAAATATATGTCTGCTCATTACGCCTGGGTCGAGGAGTACCATTTTGAATGTTAGGTTTACAACTCTTTGTAATTTTTGGAATGCACCAAAAATCTACAGGTGGGTGAGTGGGGCCACTCACTCTTCACCCATGGAATGCCTCCCTGCCTCAAATCAACGCAAAGCAGCAAAATATGCTGCCTTGCATTTCCTTAGATTTACTGAGTCACGCAAGGTGGATTTGCATGCCTTAGTAAATCCCACTGAAAAGCTTGAGTTGCCTTGCATCATCTTACTTGATGCAAGGACAACACCAGCCCTTAGTAAATCTGGCCTTGCATTTTCAAGGAAGGGACTGGTCACCTAGGG
Organism: Lissotriton vulgaris; assembly: GCF_964263255.1. Lineage (NCBI taxonomy): Eukaryota > Metazoa > Chordata > Amphibia > Caudata > Salamandridae > Lissotriton > Lissotriton vulgaris. The sequence continues at coordinate 410,339 of NW_028248189.1, read as the reverse complement.
GCATATTACCAAGCAACAGCGATAATGATAGCTTATTATTACTTATCGCTATTGCTTGGTTAGAGACAAAAATTTACCTCTAAGCTGCGGCGATTTTTATCGCAAATAAACCTTGGTATTACCAAGGTTTATCGCCGCAATGCATGAATATCGCTAAGAAGTCCGCAATATTCATGCATTACCGAGCTAATGCTCTTAGCCATGTTATCCACCTCCCATTGGATAACATGGCTAAGAACTGCTCAGGGCAGGTGTTAGCTTTTGGAGATAATCGCGCTTAGCGCAAATATCTCCAAAAGTTGGTAATAGGAGATAGCGATGTTAGCGACTGTTTCCAGTCGCTAACATCTTGGCACGCCCACTTTGCATGTCATTAGTGATAAATATCACTGACATGCAAAGTGGGGCCCAAGATGGTCGCTATCTCCTACTAGCTGTCGCTAACTGGTGTTAGTGACAGCTAGGTAGCTAGGTAATAGGGAGATAATGTTATCTCCGCTTTCTTGGCTTTTAAAGCCAAAAAAGCGGAGATAAACCCCCTTGACAATATGCCCCCTGGTTCGGTTCACTGTGGAAGTGAGAACTGTGAGCAAGTGAATTCCAGTAGCTGTATAACATGAACTGAGCACCCAAAGTGCTATTTAAGATGGCACTATACCACTATTCTGGGTTGACTGGTATCTGAAATAGTTAAAGAGCTGAAACAGCTCTATTTTGCCACCGTAGTCACTGGTGAATAACTGTTTTTGAATGAAACTTTAAAGGAGTGTATTATTTTGGCTGGAAATGTATCTGCATTTGTTCACATCCACGAGGTAAGCAACATAACACAATAAAATAAAACAAATCAACATAACAACCCATTTAAAACACAACACGGTGCAACAACACATCACAAACTGAACACAATATAAAAACACAGTACAACACAGCAGTCTCCTGGAACATTGCAGAACACAACACACAAGCACAAAAACAACACATCCACCCCATAAAAATGCGACCCAACAAATGGGCGCTATTTTTCTTGTCAGATATTACCAATGTCAAAAACCTTTTTTCATAATACACTCACAAGGGAATTTTGCACCAAGCACTGCATTTAATACCACCAATGACATGCAATAGCCTCAGTCAAATATGTTTTGTGATCTGGACCCTAGTTCTTCATCACACCACACTCATAGTGAGAAGAATTTGAATACCTACTGCTTCTAACTGACCAGAATCCTACTGAGAGGAAATGTATCTGCCATGGGGTAATGTGTAGATGCTATGAAATCGGATTTTCTCTTTTTCCGCCAGATACAGGTATAGAAAAGCCACCTATTTGAAAGTGCAATTCATCAAATATAGTTCTTTTTTTTGTTTAAGAAATTTTTATTACGCATTAAAAAGTGATACAGAAAACATGTCATGAAAAATTAGGAAAAAGTACATACGGGTGTAATAATAATTAAAAGACATCAATCTACAGGAATTTATATAGAGAAAAGAAAGGTATGAAAGGATAGGAAAAAGAAAGAAGAAAGGAAAGGATTAGGAAGGAAAAAAGAAAAGGAAGAAAGCAGAAGACAGGGAAAGAGGGGAGGAAAGAGAAAGGAGAAAAAGGAAGGAAAATTAAGGGATCATGAGGGACAGGGAGCACGCGGTAGGGGAGAAGGATTGGAGGAGAGATATGAAGTAAAGGGAAGCCATAATAAATCAGATTTAATTTTCAAAGGAATAGAGGTAGAAGAGGCAATAGAAATTCTATGTTCATCACATATATAATTACACCATGTGTGGACCGAGAGTTTAGAATTATCTTTCCAACACGACAAAATAACTTTAAATGCAAGTGCAATAAAAAGATCTAACAACTTAGCAGATGAGGGTGTACTAATATCGATATCATCAGATAAAGAACCTAAAAATATGTGTATGAAAGACAATTGTGAAGAAAGAGATAACATTTTCATACATATATTCCAAACATCAGTCCAAAAAGATAAAACTGGGGAACAATAGTAAAGTTGGTGTTGTAGAGTACCAGGATCTTTAGAACAGGACCAACATAGAGGAGAGGAGGTTGGAGAAAATTTATGTATAGTAACCGGTGTAATAACAACTCTGTGGTAAATAAAAAGTAGGGATTGGGTAATGGGTGCAGCAACAGAAACTTTGAAGAGTCGAGACCATATACGATCCCACAATGCAGTGTCAAAGGAGACACTCAGATCAGTTTCCCAAGCAGTCTCCACTGTAGACTTAAATCGAACAGAACAATTAGATATTAAGAGTGAATATACAAGAGCAGCTTTAGGTTGTTGGGTAGAAAAAGTAAAGTGGAGTGACAGGAGTAAAAGAAGAAAAAGAATCAGAGGAAGAGGATAACGAAGATAAGTGAGATTGAATAGCAGAGGTTATAATAGAATATTCAGCAAGAAAAGAGGCGGGTAAGTTAAACTTATTTTGTAGATCCACAAAAGAAAGGAGAGTAGAATCAAGAAAAAATTGATGTACAAACATTATATCCTTTTCTTTCCAGTGCTTAAAGTAAAATGATTTACCTTTATATCTGAGAAATTTGTTATACCAAACTACAGATGATAAAAAACATTGTAGAGGGGAAAGGGAAGAGGTAAAAACATTTTGCAAGGTAGATTGGCAATATTTCAAAATAGGATACTTGGATATAAAGGTACAATTTGACATGAAAGGAACATGTTGAAATGAGAAATCTTTCAAAAAAGAGCGTTCCAGGAGTACCCACTTAGGAACAGGAGTATCAAGGAAATCATATGCCAAGGAGAAGGATTGTTTGATAAGAAAGGCAGAATGATAAGAGCCAAAATCAGGGAAACGAACACCACCTTCATTTTTAGGACGAACCAGCTTATGTAATCCAATGCGGGGATGTTTATTGTTCCACAAAAATTTTGTGCATATTGAATTGATACGGGAAAAATAGGATTTAGGGATTTTAAAGGGGAGCATAGAGACTGTATATAAAACATGCGGGGTAATCATCATTTTGATGGTATCTAATCTACCCCACCAAGAAAGAAATAGGGGAGACCAAATCTGTAGAAGTGATTGAATTTTCTTAATTAACGAATCAAATGTTATTTTAAGGGTATCTTTTAGAGAGGAAGAAAACCATATGCCGAGGTATTTAATTTTAGAAGGACACCATGCAAAATCAGTATTATTAAACATATATTGAAAACACAAAGAGTTAAGGGGAAGCACTTCTGTTTTGGATAAGTTAAGCTTATAACCTGATATTGAGGAATATAACTGAACTTCATCTAAAAAGGGAGGGAGGGAAGATTCAGGATTAGACATGTAAATGAGGACATCATCGGCGTACGCTGAGAGTTTAGTTTCGACAGAGGAGAATTTTAAACCAGTGATATGAGGGTTAGAACGAATACGTTGTAAAAAGGGTTCAAGGCATAGGATAAATAATAAAGGAGAAAGGGGACAACCTTGTCTCGTGCCTCTTGTTAAAGAAAAAAATCTGGAAAAAATTGATTGTTAACAAAAATACTGGCACGAGGGGAGGAATAAAGGAGTCGGACTAACGCTATAAACTTCGGGCCAAAACCAAACCAAGTGAGGGTTTGAAACATGTACTGCCAATTAATACGATCAAAAGCTTTTTCAGCATCTAGGGAAAGGGCTGCTAATGGGGTTTTGACATTTTTACTGTGAGAAAGGACATTGGAAAAAAGACGGGCATTATCCGCAGCAAGTCTGCCCTTAACAAAACCCACCTGGTCCGTGTTGATTATTCGAGGGATAATGGAATCAAGGCGAGAGGCAAGGATTTTAGCAAAAATTTTACAGTCATAATTAATTAAGGGTATGGGGCGGAAATTCTTACATTGGGAATGATCCTTATCAGGTTTCGGGATGATGACAATGAGGGCATCTAAGAATGACCCAGAGGCTTTAGCTTCAAAAATAAAAGAATTAAATAATTGAAGGAGTTTGGGAGCAAAAAATGAATGAAAGGAGGAGTAAAATTCAATCGGTAGGCCATCAGGACCAGGGGCTTTTGATTTCTTAAGGGAGTGAATAGCTGAGGTAATCTCTTGGAGAGTAATTTCACGTTCCAGGTGTGAAAATTCAACAGGAAGGTCTGGGGGGGAGGGAAGGCCTTCAAAAAAAGTTGTTAAATTAGCATCAGAAGGATGAGTATCATCTGTATATAAGGCTTGATAGTAATTGTGAAAAACTTCGGCAATGTCTTCATCAGAGGTGACCAGTTTGTTCAGTGAATCATTAAAAATTGGGCCGACAGCTTTGCGTTCAGATTTGATTTTCAAGTAGTTGGCCAGCATTTTACCTGCTTTGTTCTGACCCCCATGATACTTAGATTTTATTTTCAGGAGGGTATGACACGCTTCATTAGTTATAATTTTATTGAGAGCTGTTTTGGCAAGAATCAGGTCCTGAAGGGCAGATGGGGATTTAGAGGAGAAATATGAATGTTCAAGGGTTTTAATATGTTTAAGTTGATCCTCATATTTTTGCTTGTTAAGTTTCTTTTTGGCAGAAACATATGAAATCGTAAAAGCACGAAAAGAAGCCTTAAAAGCATCCCAAGTGTTGGGAATGGAAGTATCAACAGGGTCATTAAAGGAAAAATATTCATTAAAAAACTCAGTACATTTTTTCATAAAAGTGGCATCAGATAAAAGAAAAGAGTTAAATTTCCAACGACTAAAATTGGAGGGACTAATGGATAAATCCAGGGTAGTGTAAACCGGTGCATGGTCAGAAATAAAAATGGAGCCAATAACCGATTTTTGAAGGGAGGGAAGGAGAGACTTACTAATCATAATGTAATCAATCCTTGAACGAGTATGGTGGACATTAGAAAAAAAAGTATATTCCAGTAAATCAGGGTTACACACTTTCCACGAGTCATACAGAGGGCGAGAGGCAATGGCAGATTGAAAAGACTTATGGGTTTTATCAGGTTGAAATTTACTCAAAGACAAGCGGTCCGAAAACGGGTCCAACCATTGGTTAAAATCACCAGCAACGATGAAATTAGGACAATCAATGGATGCAATAAGCAATTTAATGTCTTTCCAAAATTTGGGGTCTGGACGAACAGGGCCATAAATATTCAATAGGACCATCGTCTTGTTGTGAATAGCAACCTTTGCCATTGCCCAACGACCTTCATCATCATTTTGAGAGGATATAATTTGTGCATTTAAAGCTTTGTGAAATAATATAGCAACCCCTCCTTTTTTGTTGACCGCAGGAGAAAATACAACCTGACCCACCCATTGTCTTTTTAATTTAAGGGAATCAGTGTCCGAGCAATGAGTCTCTTGAAGAAAGACAACCTGTGAATGAAATTTGGTTAAGTGAGACAATACCTTCTGACGCTTGACAGGATGACCAAGACCCCGAACATTCCAAGAGACAAAATTACACATATCGGAAGGAGGGAGGAATGGGCGAAGAGTGGAGGTAACACACAGCAGGGAGATCACTATATAGGGGGAGACAAAAAATAACGGTTAAACATTGGAGTAGGAAATCGCTCAATTGAAGAAGGGAAAGAAAAATCAAATAGCATGGAAGGAGGAAACGGAGAAGAAAATAACCCAGTAGAGGTAGCTTGAGAAGAAGGAAGCAAGGAAAGAGAGAGAAGAGAAAGAAAGAGGGAAGATACATAAAGAGAGAGAGGAAAATAGAAAACAGGTCAAGGCACAAAGGCTTGATCTGAGAAGAGAACAGTAACCAAAGCACGTGAGACGCGGGTACACCAGAGAGAGGACATAACCCACGAGCAAACCATATACGGACATATTGGAAAGGATAAACACAAGGATGTGAGAAGAGAATTTAGAACAAAATAGAAAGGGGAGATAAGGAAGAGAAAATATATAGATTAAAGCAGTAACGTTAGAAGAGGAAAAACACTGAAAGACGAAAAAGGCATTAGCTGGCAGTTTCCATGGTGGACGGTGTGATACTCATCAAATAGTCTCGAAGTTTCTGGGGATCATCATACGACTTGGTACGCCCATTATGTGTAATCTTGCAGAAACAGGGGTGAAGAATTCCATACTGAATGTTGAGTTGTCTCATCGTGGGGCGAAGGTTCAAGAATTCCTTACGTCGAGCATTGGTAGCAGAAGAGAGATCTTGGGAAATGAAGATGTTGTGACCAGACCACTGGAGACGACGTTTGGCTCTGGCGGCTTTTAGAACAGCCATGAGTTCTATGAACTCCAAGAATAACATGATGATTCCACGTGGTTTGGTTGCATTGGAATTAATACGGCCAAGACGATGCGCTCTCTGGATGTTGAGAGGATGAGTCGATGGAGAGAGTTCCAAAAGTTCCTGAAGAAGTTTCCGAATAAAAGAGACCATGTCGGACCCCTCCAAATTTTCTGGAACACCATAAACGCGTAGGTTGTTGCGTCTATTTCTATTTTCCAAATCTTCGGTGTGTAATTTGAGTTTGTGGATTTCTTGTTCCAAAAGTGGAATCTTGGTTGAGAGGTCTTGGACATCGCTGACACGTTGTTCTAAGTTCAAAACCTTATTTTCCATGACCACCCAGCGCTCCTCGATCTGCTGAAGCTTAGCATTGGTAGCAGTCATAAACGGTTGGAGACCACGCACCTCCTCAAGGATTGAGTCCAGAACAGGGTTAGTCGAAGATTTAATAGGTGAGGGTGGGTCATTCTTTGGTCTTTTAGGTTTTGTTCCATCTGCGATAACTTCGGCGAAGTAGAAAGATTTGCCATGATGTGGAAAAGAAGCTATGACCAATAGTGTTGTTGAATACGAAATAGATTGTGGATGCCCAAATCGGTAGGGGCACACCTTGTGGCAAAAAAAAAGATGGCACTGAGACACACTATTATCAGTGTGTGAATGAGACAACAGCCACACGAGGTCAAACAGGAGGCAACCACTAACTCATAGGCTTGACATTGTGACGGACCGTCATGGCAATATAGAGTGTCAGATTAAATGAAATAGGGCACCAAGACATTCACGAGTAAGCATAGACAGTGCATTAAGGTATTGGAGGAGACCGATGGTCATTAGAGGACAAAAGAACAAGAAGGTTATGATAACGCTGAGACATTTATCACTGTTCTTGAGTAAGGCAATAGCAGAAGGCTCGGCATCCAGAGGCACAAAATGGCGGACGTTTCACCACAGAAAAAAAAAGAAAGTGTGCTTTTAAATTGGAGTGTGGGAGAAGCGTCAAAACTGAAAAATAGTCCACAGCATCTCATGAGTGACTCAGGATAATATGCGGCATCAACGCCAAGCTAGCGCCATAACGAAGGGAGGAACAGCGCAGAGAAAACACACGAACCGGCGGCAAACAAAATGGCGGCCGTTCGTGTTACGAAGTGAAGAGATATTTACCAACACAAATTGTCCTTGAAACTGCGCTCTTTTCGGTCGGCAAAATGCTGCATCGTGAAGTCCCCACCTTCCGACACTATAATCCAGCAAGAAAACCGTCCGAAGGGCGGTTTTGACGATTTCTCACGGCATCCGCGGGAAGTCCGAAACGGAGCTCACGGGAGAGACGTCCTCAGTCGCCGGCGCGCAAGCCACGCCCCCCCCATCAAATATAGTTCTAACAAAAAAAAAGATGCCAAAAAGAATAACAATTATTTAGAAATGAAGCCCTTACAAGTCATGGTCAATGGACTTAGGTCTGCTTGCATTTCCATGTTTTCATTATGGTGATCGAAAGTAAACCTTTTTTTATAAAGATGAAGGAGGTGCATTATATTTCACACTGACTGAATTCAACCACAGCAGTTTATAGCTTGCTGTAACCAGTGAAAGTGTGTCAATCTGGTTGCTTGAAAAAGATTGAGTTGATTTGTCCATTCCAGGCTGTACACTATAAAGGCATCAGCAGCAGGTAACAGACAGTGAAAACCACCATGTCGCATGTAAATGGCTTGTTTAAGTGATGCAAGATAGTCCCAAAACGTGAACCTGTACTCACAAAACAGTATGTTTGTGTGCAGTGTTAGTATTCAATGGTTTACTCTATTGAATAGATGTATATCCTACTTCAAGGGCAGACCACGGGCATTCCAGCAAGAGAAAGCCCTGAAAAGTTTGGGAACAACCACAAACTTAGGAGATTCTGGGTATTCTAAAAAAAGGGCAGAGTTTTTTTAAAGGGCAGGATTAAATCCTTTTCCTCTAGCTGGGTATGTAGTGAAAGGGGTTTCCCATTCGGGGAAAGCTATTTCCGACCAAGAAAAATAAATCTGTATATGCAGCTGTGCCCAATAAACATTTGTACATGCAGAACGCACTTTTAATTTGAAAATAAAGATTCACAACAGCATGCTGGTTTTACACAGAATTAAGTTAAAATTATTTTAAGGCAACAGACTGATGAATCCTATTTCTAGGTGACTGGGCAGGCAATTTATCACAAGCTATACAATTGAATGTCTGATGAAAAGTTTACTTTCAATTTTCTAATTGTGTCCTCTCGGAACCTTGATTTGTTTTGATTAGTTTTATGAAATAGTGCAGGCACAAAGTTTGCGTAAATTGACTAAGGTAATGCTTTTCCAGCCTGGTATTTCAAGGCAATCTGTTACTAATGGTTATGTTCAGGGCATAGTGGAGAATAAACTGTAGAATTCGTTTTTCACCAATAAGGTAGGCAGTTGACCTACGTACATCAATCACATATGTGGTATACAAAATATAAAGGATTCACAATGATATTCTCAAAAATAAAAATAAAATAAAATAAATATGTTTCTGTTTTAGTTCATTAAAACCATACCAATGTGCTTTAGTTTATAATAAAGTTGAAAAGAGTTATACAAAACATTTTTTTTAAAACATCACTTGAGTCAGAGTTCATTGATCACACAGTTCATTTGAGCGTATCAAAAGATGGCAAAGAAAGGAGTACAAATTATGCCAACATAGTTTGTTTTATGAGGTACAGTGTTCATTAATTGGGCTTTTTTGGGGTATTAATGCAGTACCGTATTAACGAGTGCCATTCTAGAGTGTGTGCCCACCAGTTTGCTATTCTTTAACTCCCTTTAGGCCGGATTTTATAATTTTTTTATACAGGGTTAAACATTTTGCCAGATTACAATTGAGCTGTGGGTCATTTGAATCAAGGTATTTTTATATTTCTGCTCTACAAGTGCAAATGCCACTTGTATTAAAATGATTTTTCAGGAACCAAAGGCGATATGGCTTTAGGTTGGGGCAGACACAGATTAAATGTATTAGATCCAATGCTCCACGGAGACTGCATGCTATCTAATCTTTACATTGCTAGTTTAGTAGTTCAGTATTTGATGGAATTGAGCCAAGACATAGTGCTAAGAACTTTATTTTTAGATAGGGGGCATATGTCTGACCTAAATACATTGCTGGTTTTAGTTTGATATATGATTGCAGAACCATCCATGCGTGTGATCTCTTACTCTAACTACTTTTGTCCTCCATTAGTGAGTGCTTCATAGTCGCTTTCTTTAGTTTTCGCTGAAAGAAAGAGAATGGAAGATTCAATTGCCAAACATTTGTAGTTTTTGTAAGTTTTAAGGATGATCATAAGAACTTAGTATAGGCAGACTGAGGATCCTTATCTAGAGCCCTCCATAGTGCCTTATTGATTGGGTTTTTCCGATTATACCAACTTTTATACCATGTTTAAATAGATATGTATCGTCTTTGCACACGCTGCTGCTGCAACCCAAACTCTAACTTCACCTGGGCCGGGGAGGAATTACATGGTAGAGAAAATACAATCTTGTAAGCTTTTGTTTGTAAGGTGTCCAACGCAGCCGCATCTTTCCCATTCTGGATTTCACTTGCATACGCCACTCTGGGGAGGAGTTTGGCTTTAATAACTGCTAATAGTGCAGTGAACAATGGACCTTTAAGGCTCCTTGCCTTTGAACAGAGAATCTCATTATGGTTTTCAAAAGACAGTTGATTATCCAAAAGCACTCTCAGATACTTATAGATGCTAACTACTTCCAGGTCCATATTGCCGATTTGAAATTGGCGATGTTTCCGAGCATGACGACTTATAATGATGGCCTTTGTTTTTGAAATATTAATTTCCATCAGATTTTCTTTGTACATTAATTTCCCCTTTTAGCCCAATTTGTGTCTGGCTTAGCAGCACTATGTTGTCTCCATAGGATAGATGGGTGATGGGCAATATGCCAAGGCATGGTGGATGTGAATTCCCCTCATCTAGCTTTGCGGAGAGATCTGCCATGAAAAGATTGAATAGGAGTGGGTCAAAAACACACCCTTGTTTCAGACCGGCACTTGTTTAGATCTTCTTGGTTAGCTTGTTGCCATCGGCAAATTTGACTTGGATCCAGGTATTCATATGTAGTAGCTCTTCGTATTGATGCCGGAAGTCCCATTGCTTTAGTTTATGCCACAGTAAACCTCTGTTTATTCGGTTAAATGGCGCTTTAAAGTCTACAAAGCAGAAATGTAGGGTTTTTTTGCTGTAAACTCTTATCTGCCATTAAGCCTAGTGCAAGAAGGTTTGTGATAGTGCCCACACCTTTGCGGAATCCCGATTGGTTACAAGGAATTTTATTATTAGTCTCTAACCAGTCTAGCAGATCCGATAGATACGTTTTTGTATGTATTTATGTACTTCTCCATTGTAAAAAATTCAATAAAATCTTACTGAACTAGAATCAGAGATGCTTAGTATTTGGCTTCTGTATCAAGTAAGGCGATCGCTTGGTAGTTGTCTGGGTCAGCTCGGTCCCCTCCTTTATATAGTGCATTAATTATTGATCCTTTCCAACTCTCTGGCAGGCTATTTAGGTTACCCACCTCGTGCAAGAGGTGAGACAATAGAACTGCCCGAAAGTTAGGGCCCTTTTTGTAGATTGCTTGTGGGATCCCATTTGAGCCTGAGGCCCCATCTCGTCTGCCTGCCTGGATCGCCATGGCTGTTTGTTCTACTGTGTATTGAGGAAATTGCGGGCTTATTACAGTCATGACATTTGAAATGTTTACTGGAACTTTTGGTGTTCCTAACAGTTGTTAGTAGTGTGCCTAAATGTAGTTTTTGTCCTGCTTCTTCAACTAGTGTAACCGGTATAGTCAGACTTATTGCGCATGAATGGATCAATGAATTGCAGACTTTAGCACAGGGGTGATTAGATTGTTCCACATCTTCAGCCCTACTACCTGGCGTGATGCAGAAGGTTGAGGTTATGTATGTTATCCAGGCTAGCTCAGTTTTACAGGCGTTATTTATTGCCGGTTTTGGTCTTGTAAGGCTGTTCACTCGTTCCCAAAAAGCTTTTGTGTTCGATCTTTTTTTTCTTTTTTTCTTTTCTTTTTTTTTTATTGAAGACTTAGATAATCAAGCAAAATCAAACACTAACATATCATATGCTAGGCAAAATATACAGATAACAAAATGAAATCAGAAGACACACAACAGGCCATCTCATAAAGATGAATCACAGAAAAAAGAAAAGGAACCAACATAATCAATTTGAATCATTAAGATCGAAGTACGAACCCCGATTTTCTCAAATTTACGTAAAATTGTGTTCGATCTTTTGCCATTGAATAAAATGTTTGACCATAAGTTATTTGTTTTGATTTTGCTATCTTCCCAAATTTATTTTTACATTGCCTCTTCAGTTTTTTATTTGACTCCCAAGAGCACCATATTAGGGAGCAGGGCTCTCTTCTGTCATCCGCTGAGGAAGAATAAAAATGGGCTCCTTTGTGCTGCTGAAGGGGCGAGAGGAATATGCTCAAATCCTTCTGAAATGAACTGCAGTGCAAATCGATCCTGTCGAATGAGCTCTTTGACATTCTTAGTCTGACATTTTTCTGTGCATTCTGACTTCAACTTGCAGGACCTGGAGGCACCCTTCAAATACGCATTGGAACCTGACCCACCTAAAAAAGGCCTTATTTTTCACATAGGTTGATATTAACTATTTCCCCCCTACATGCATGGATGCCTCCACCACTATTTGTCCTTTGCACTCTTCAAAATATTCAAAACTGGAGAGTCAGTGATTAACGCGCAATTCAAATAAGATTAACAGTCTAGGGTTTTTCGAAAGTTATTGAAATGGATAGTGTGGAGACCGACCCTCTGTCACCGGTAGGGCGTCACTAGATTGGCGCGTCGCTTGCGCAATGCACAAAATAACACACTTGCAGTACGGTGCTATTTGAGGAAGACCCCGAGCCGTCATCACCCCTTTATTTTAAAACCTATGGCCACGCCTGGCCAGAGGGTGTTACATTCGCTAGACCAAACTTTTCATTGCTTGAAGACCATTGGACACATCAAGAACGTAATCTCTGAAATCCCTGGATATTACCATCACCTGATTTTCTCAGGGCTATAATTGCTCTCAATAATATTTCACACTTTCTGTTACAGGGTGTACATTCATACTTGAGAATAGATCACAAACAAACCTGGAGATAAGGGCCACGTAAAATAAATGACTAAACACAGCAGCTTTCGCTAACCCAGGACCTCTGACCCTGTAGCGAAGGGGCACGATGGTTAGGGCGCTTCCCACTCTTTACATCGCTCCCCCATCATGCACTCTAGTGCCAAGAGCCACCTATGAAGCCTGGTTGAGGCCAATCACGGGTCACATTTCAGTCTTTGTTCCGCCCCCTTGACAAGCTGGCCCTTAAAGAGGTGAGGTGTGCATAATGAGAAAGGACATTGCAAAACACCTGTGGCACTTGGGGGAGTTGATTAATCGGCCCACAGGCCCATAGGTACAACGTGCTTAAAGGGGAGCGGCATTTCTGGCAGGTACTTACAGGCAGTGCCATATCGCACGCACGTACACGTCCACCAATTTTTCAGAAACCGCGAAATCCTGGTTTGACTTGACCATTTTTTTTCTCATTCATCATTCATTCATTCAAAGCTTTATTTTGATATACAAGATAACATAAAAACACTTACAAAATATAAAAGCCACAATTCATAAAGGTTACAATTTACAAAATGGGTTTACAATAAAAACATTCATATTACAATAAATAGTTTAAAAGGCATATTAAACATTAGCAGCTTTGTGAATATTAAAAAATCAGCTAAAAATAGGGTCATCTCATAGCCTTTATTCTAATCAGCCAAGCCCAGCTCAGGAATTTGGCAACCCCACACACTAGGCTTGTACTAGTATCAGTCTTGAGTATCCTAAGTGCGGAGGAATGGTCCCTAGTCCCGAGCATGACGGGACTTATGCTTGAGATTAGATGGGGATCTCAAGGCCAAAAAACTGACCGAATACCCGTGAACCGAGGGGTACGCCAGGGTTGCGTGCTAGCCCCAACACTTTTTTCGCTATTTGTCAATGGTGTGGTCTCTTTTTTGCTTGAAGCAAATGCAGATGCTCCGGTTTTGGCGGGTGATAAAGTGCCCACCCTGCTTTTTGCAGACAACACGTTGTTTGTCTCAAAAACCCCCGTGGGCCTGCAAAAGTTGTTGAACCATTTTTTTTCTTTAATGTTCTTGATCTCAAATCATATTAAAGTCGATTTGATTCAATGTAGACTGCTATATTTCAAACATTTAATTATATGCTTGAAGAAATTGCATTTAGAAACAGAAGCTTTGTTTGCCCATAAATTAATAAATACCTCTTTTTAAAAATAATGGCATTCTACCTTTTAGAGAATGCGGCAATACATTCCTACTTTCTCAAAAATAAATAACAATGTTCTCATGTATTTCGGAATCGATTCTGACTGTCATTTTTGATTGTTTACAGCTGAAGGACAACCTCGCAGCAGGAGGTCTGTACCAGAGTGTGATAGAAATACAAAGAACACGTGTCAAATTACATTAGAAAGAAGATTTGACAGTACTTGGAATTTTGAAGAAATACTTTTGCTGTTTCCTACCCTTTCATCTATACTCAATAAGAGATGCATGTTTCCAAAGTATAACGTGGCAGCTCAACCCGGCATAAGCTAGTACTGAAAGCACATTCTACACAGAGAGCAAGCACACTTTATTTATTATTTTATTTTTATTTATTTATTTAGCAATTTGTATAGCGCCTGGTGACCCGAGGGCATCCCCGCGCTGTTAACATTGAGTCCTACTGAGGGGGAGAGAGGTGAAGGGTTTATTTAGGGAACAAAAGGGTTTTAAGTTTTTTCCTGAATGTCAGGTGGTTGGGCTCCAGTCTGAGGGAGCGTGGGAGAGAGTTCCAACCAGCGGACGCTTTGACAGAGAAACGTCGGCCTCCAGTACGTGTTCTCTTGAATTTAGGGATGTTGGCCAGGTGCTCGTTCTCAGACCGTAGGGCCCTTGGTGCAATGTAGGGGGTGACCAGACCGCTGAGAATCGCAGGTCCCGATCCGTTGATTAGTTTATGGGCCGTGCACATGGCCTTAAACTCCACCCTTTGGTGGACTGGCAGCCAGTGCAGCGCCTTAATGGCGGGTTTGGCGGATACTCTAGGAGGTACACTCATGATTAGGCGAGCTGCAGCGTTCTGGGTTCTTTGCAGTCTAGCTAAGGTGGCTTCCGGTGCACCTAGGTAGACCAAATTGCTGTAGTCTAGCCGTGACAATATGAGGCCCTGTACTAGCAGTTTCCTGGACACGGGCGGTAGGAGGGGGAGAATTTTACGAATAGTTCGCAGAAGCCCAAGACAGGTTCCGGCGGTTTTGGCCGCTTGGGTCTTCATTGAGAGGTCGGGTTCTAGCCAGACTCCGAGGGTCTTGATTTCGTGTTTCGGGGTGGGGATTTCCCCGAACACGTCTGGCCATATTGCCGGGGGGATGGTAGCCCATTGTTTGCCCATGAGCATCACCTCGGTTTTGGAACCGTTGAGTTTCAATGACGATTCACACATCCACCCGTGAATTTCGGTGAGACAGTTTGGTAATTTGTCTGGGTGGTCGTCAAGTTGGGAGAGGGAGACGACCAATTGTGTGTCGTCAGCGTAACTCACGATTTTTATCCCGAATGGTGTTACCACATCTTCCAAGGGGGCCATGTACACATTGAAAAGTGTGGGGCTCAGGGAGGAGCCCTGAGGAACCCCGCTGGTGAGTGGAAGTGTGGACAAGTGGAATTCGCCGTCCCAGACCTGGAACGTGCGTCCGGTGAGGAAGGACTCTATCCATCTGAGTGCCATCCCGGTGAGCCCTGCTGTCGCCAATCGATGCAGAAGGACACGGTGATTGACCGTGTCGAAGGCGGCACTCAGATCCAGGAGGATCACTGCCACTGATCCCCCTGAGTCTAGAATGCGCCTTGCTTCCTCGATGACGGCAAGCAGGGCGGTGTCTGTACCGTGTCCCGGCCGGAACCCGGTTTGGGATTGCCGCAGGATGTTATTAGTCTCGAGAAATCGGGAGAGTTGACTATTCACCAGTTTCTCGGTGATCTTGCTAATCCCCGGGAGGAGTGATATGGGCCGGTAGTTTGCCATATCAGTTGGGTCGAGCTGAGGTTTTTTAAGGAGTGCCTTCACCACTGCATTTTTCCAGCTGTGGGGGACTGATCCTTGAGCAAGTGAGCAGTTGATAAGCTCCGTGATTGTGGGGGTGATAGCGGGGGCCACGTTTTTGAGGAATCTCAGAGGTGCAGGGTCTAGAGGAGATCCACTTTTTATTTTATTCAGGGTCGTTTCCACCTCGTTAGACGTTACCGGCTTGAATGTCTCAAGTTGGGGACGTATTCCCGTCTGATCGGGGGGCTGAAAGGTGTTTCTGCGGGAAGGGGAGCTGGGGGGAGGGAGGGATGTGAGGATGCGGGCGATTTTGTTGTTGAAGTATGAGGCTAGGTCATTACTTCTGTCTACCTGAGGGGTGGTGGGCGAGGAAGAGACGGGAACTTTCAGAAGCTCCTTCACAATGAGATAGGATTCCCTAGAGGAATTAGAGGCTTCCTTTATCCGGGTGTCATAGTAAGAGGCTTTGGAGAGCTTGATTGCAGTTTTATAGGTTTTATTCAACAGTTCATTATATCAGATGTCTTAGAATGTATACTAATAAATGATATCACCTACGAATTGTAACTATGTACAGGGAAAAACAGTTTTTTTAGGTTGCTTGTCCTCCTTATAATAGATATTTATTTGCATCGGAAATTATTATTATTTTTTTTACTCGTTTCACTTCCAGCTGTGTGTTCTTTTTGACACTGCGGGACATGGAGTGGAATAAGGACAATTACATTTAGTCGGGGTGCTTGATATAATTGAATTTTAACTTTAACTGGCGAGTCGAAAAAAAACTATATTTGTACTTGTTGCATTTTAATAAGTCTGATAATCACTGTTGAAGTTTGTCCTGTATAATGTAGTTTCAAAAAATGTTTTTGGGACATTTAATGAGAATTCCAGTTGATTCACGTTGCTTCACGGCACTGATTAATAATGCACTTCTTTTTGGCATCTTGAGTGAATACATTAACATGAAGTATTTCTGAGTTAATGCATTTTTTCTGACAGCGCAGCTGGAAACAAAGAGGTAGCTACTGCCCTGTGAAAAACAGTATCATGATATGGCGCATGATCTTCAGTACAGAATCTAAAAAGATAATTAACCAAGATGACTGTCTCAGACATATGATCACCAATTATCAAGTGCCCTATATTTAAAACAATACTTTTGAACTTTGAATAGATGCCAATAATTTCAGAAAATCAGATATCTAAATAAAATCCACCCAAACACAGGAAAAAGACCTTTTACACTGAGTGTAAAAAGTAAAAGCATATGCCAATTGGTTGCGCTTATTTCTAATGCTTGTTGATTGCAGTCTGTCAAAATTCATGTTGTATCTTCTAAATTTCTGTTGCAGTTTTTCTAATGACCACTAGGTGTCACTGAATGACAGCCGTGTGGGTGTTGTTTCAACATGGCTCTGTTTGCTTTGCTGCATTCCGAGCAGGAAGAACGTCGATTGTACAGACAGCAAAACCAAAAGAACCTAAGGGTGGGTCAAACACAGAAAGGGAGGAAAGCAACAAATAAGAGCAAGGCAATTAAAACAAACACAAAAGCCATCCGACCATGAACAAGGATTGGGTCTGTGGAGTACGATATATAATGCTGTCTCCCATCAGACAGCTGGAATTTTTTGTAGTGAAAGTCAAGGGCTCGAGTCGGGGTACCACGTGGGTGGACGGCGTCCCCCACTTATTTTACCAGGAGTTCGATTACTGCAGCAAATGGAACCACAAATTCACGTTTTGGCCTCTCTGGGTGATGTTACTTCCTGACGTGACGTCAACGTCCCCCCACTTCATTTTTAGGTCTCGCCTAGGCAGTTCTTGCGCTGTCTCGTTGAGACATGCAGTATACACTATAGTGTATATAAGCTCCGCCCACTCTCCACCCATCATTTTCATTGGCTTGTGTCTTAAATGGTGGCTTCCAATTGGTTGTAGGCTTGTTAGTCCCTCCTTATGATGGACATGTCTTCATGTGTGTCCTTCCACGGCTATTTGCACCTTTACTGCACAGATTACTTTCCAATGCCTTCTCACAACCTCACAGCCCCATTGCCAATGCTTGTTTTGTTTGTCTCTCCCCACAATGCTAGTTTTATTTGTCTCTCCCCACTCTCATCTGAGATCTGTTTAATTATTTTAATACAGCCCAAGCCTTGCTTTAATTATTTATGATGAATACAGCCACGCCGTGGAACTTCTTTTAATTATTTATAATTAATACAGCCCAAGCCAGAATCGAACTCTGCTTTCCAGCTCCAACGTCGGCAGCTTTATATGTTACACCACCACTCCTCGCTGCAAGGCAAGCCCCTTAAAGGGATTTATCTTTGTTTACATTGCGTGCACTTCACAGTGCCCCTGGGGCACAAGCAGGGACCTAATAGGAGTGCTTCTCTATCAAAATGCACTTTGCGGTCCCCCCGGGGCACAAGCAGGCATCCACTTCAGCATGCTAAGCAAGCGTGTAATGAGTGGATGCGTGTTTGTGTGTGTGCACGCTAGGCTGTAGGAGTGGACGGATGGTGAATTTCAGGATCGCCAGGCAATCCAGGATATTTTACTTTTTTGCTGCCCGGGGGTCAGGCTTCAGCTCTGGCTAAGTCACTGAGTGCTGCAGCGCTACAATGTTACAATTGCGGCCTTACTCATCCGCCTGCCAGCCTGGCTGCGTTAATTAATTATTACCTGGCTGTCTGTGGCGCCGCGCGCCAGGCTGTCTGAGTGAGGCACTAACTGATAAAGCCCACACAGGAGGTGCTGGGTCCTGCCCATGAAATCTGGATGTGACCTCACACGTTCCTGCACTGCAGGAAGTGAGGTCGCCAGAGAGTGACATTAAAAAAATGCATCTTATCGGAGTAACAGAGACGGCGGCGGGAGCTTTGTTTTTCCTTGATGCACTGCTCGTTTAGGACTAGTGCCCTGAGTGAGACAGCAAATAGTGCTGCATCTTTTATCCCTCTGATTTCAATATTGTATTTTAAATGTTTGTAAAAACAGTTTTTAATCCCTGTGCACATTTATTCTGGAGAACAGATACACAGGGCCTGATTACGAGTCTGTCTGTCCTACGACCGCCAGACTCACAGTGACGCAGCAGTGGTGGTCCACTGTCTGCCGTATTGCGACTTCTAAAGTCGTTGCGGCGGTGGACCATTGGCTGCACCAGGGAACAGTTGTTCCCTTGAGGTGGCGCAAGAGCGCCATAACACAATATGCTGAGAGGGTGATTGACGCAGTCCCACTCAGCATATTATGAGTTCCTGGACCTCCAGTCTTTTAATGGTGTAACCCCACCATGAAAAGGCTGGTGGTGCAGAAACAAAGGGGGCCCTACAGGGCCCCCATGGGGTCTCCCACCATGGGGATACACTCAGGGGCTCACAACATTGGCCCCCTGTCTGTACCCCCAAAACATTTCAGCACGACATGGACGTCCACGTCCATGCAGTGCTGAAACTGTTGTGCTGTTCCAGGCACTGCCATGGGAATAGCAAAGGACCGCCTGTTGTATTACGAGTTACACATTTTTAACCCGTAATATGGTTAGCGGTGCCTGTGCTGCTTTGACACAGCGAAGGTGGCATTGCGCTGCCGCCACTGCGCCAAAGTCGTAATCAGGCCCATAGTTTCTTGATGATAGTTACAGTGTGTGCAAAGCTCAGTGTTAGATATGCTGTATGCATTTGGAAGTGTTTCAGTGTCATTTACATGACACATCCATGCATACATGTATTCAGGCTGCATTGGGTGTTTTAGATGGAGTTTCCTGTGTGATATTAGCCAGCAGGCCTGCCTTCTTAGTTACTCGAGTGAGAGACTGGGAACTATCACAGGGGGAGCTATCTGCAGTAATCAGCTGCACTCCTGATTTAAGAGCAAGCTAAACATGCTTTATAAAAAACATGCCAACATAAATGGCGCAGGCTTTTCAAGAGGTAAGAAAGTGCTATACAGATACTGAACCAATATAATATTTTGGTCAGATTTCTGGTTTACGCTGGCTGCGTTTTTGGAAAGAAGGATCGATTTCAATTCACCATTTTATAACACCACTGCTACTGGAAGAGATTCCCAGAGAACGTTTGATGGTCTCTGGCCTACACTCGTAGACAGAAAAAAGTGGACGGTTTTGCCAATCTCATGCAACATTGTGAATGATTTACTAGTCGAAAGACCATTTCATCCATGGCAGGAGCAGCGTGGGGCTGATGACATTAAATATTGCCCCCTTGAGTCTCTTGATCGAGGATCTATTCCAGTGGTGATGGTTCTGTTGTGACTGAGCTGGGCCTATTCCAAGAGTGTGTGAAGATAACAATGGAAGAGCCAGTGCATTGCAAAAATGTCACTCACCATAGGTAAAGTTGGCTGGGCACTTTGTCGTCCAACGCTATTCATTCTAATCTGCCATTTACTTCATAAACAAGGTGCAGGTAAGAAGTGAGAAAAACAGTTCTTAATATTTACTTGGGGCTGACAAATTTATTGCAGGCTTCCCTTACAATGAACTATGAGAGCATTTAAAGGTTACATGTAACACCTGTGTCATTCCTTTTATATTATGTTTGTGTTTTGCAGCTGTGTATAGAGTCAAACGAAGCAACTGAAAAATACGGAGGGGTTGGGCGTAAAAGAAAGTTAAAAAGCAATAAAATCAAAAGTTATTCACCTAATCACTGTTGGCCCGATTCACAGAATGAATTTAAGACTAAATCCTAAACTTACTACTATTTGGTATTCACAGAATTAACTTACTACTTTCGGTATTCACAGAACAGATTTAAGACTACTAGCTTTACGTCCGCACTCGGGCCGTAAATTACAGCCCGGAGGCGGAGTTTCCGGCTTGGGTGGGGAGCTTACGACCTGGAGGCAGAGCTAGCTGCTTAGAGGCGGAGCTTCCGGCCCAGAGGTGGAGATTTCAGCCTTGGCTAAATACCCACCTCCGAGCCGGAAGCTCCACCTCCAAGCCGTAAGCCCAGCCTCTAGGCCGTAAGCTCCGCCCCCATGCCGGAAACTCCGCCTCCGGGCCGGAATTTACGGCCCGAGTGCGGACGTAAAGTTGGTAGTCTTAAATCTATTCTGTGAATACCGAAAGTAGTAAGTTCATTCTGTAAATCCCGAAAGTAGTAAGTTCACTTTGTGAATCCCGAAAGTAGTAAGTGCATTCTGTGAATACCAAATAGTAGTAAGTTTAGGATTTAGTCTTAAGTTCATTCTGTGAATCGGGCCCTGTGTGTTTAGACACGAGGAATTTAGGCTTGGGTTATGAATCTCATTTGCTCACCGGGGTTGTGCTTGCTCGTCACAAAATGTGTTCTGCATTAAAAGAGAAAGCAGATAAAGTCAGCGTTTATATTGTAAAAGAATAAGTGCTGGGGCACCAAGTTGTTCTCAGAAACTTGTAGACAGTGTTATCGAATGTCTGGGGTGCCAAATAAGGCAGTGTAGTCTTGTTTCCACCTCACCCCTCTCTCATCAACCACCAGACACTCCCTCCCTCCACCTTTATCTCACTCTTGGAAGTTCTTATTCATCTCTGCTGTCTTCCATGTCACTGTTTTTCTGACTTTTCCGCCCTTCTTCTTTCTCTCATTTGTGTTTCTCTCTAACTTGCTCTGGCTCACAATCTTATGAGCAACAATAACTGCTGCACCCAAAATTGAGTGCCAAGGTGGAGTGGGGTCATCTGTAAGCACAGCCTCAAATTAAGCATGTGTGAAGTAAAAAATGTTATGTTGGGTTTTGCTGTTGCAGACTTGTAAACCCAGCTGGTCTGGTCGCTCGTTAAAGGCCTGGATTTTATTTAATAGGGGGGGCGCAAGCACCTATGCGACACTGCTCTCATGAGGTTTTCCAAGGAGAAACACCCAGGGCCAGATTAACCAATTTCTCACACAGCGCAGTTTAGCAGCCGCAAAAGCTACACTGCGTGAGAAGGAGAGCAGGAGAACGCTGAATTTACAAAAATATGTCCCTCTCCTTCCCTCTCCCGAGCGCCGTCACTGAAATTAGCTGCTGTGCGCCATGGAGGCACCTTTGCGCCATAGTGCAAGGGTGTTTCCGTGAGCCCAGCATAGGTTTTGTACTGGAGGGATGCCCTTCTAGTCAAGTACAAAGTACCATGTTTAAACTAATTGTAAAAAAAATTCCACTTTGTGTGTGTGCTGTACAGTGCAGCACACATGCAACGTCAGAAAGTATGAAGGCATGTCTTCTTCATAGCGCCTGGTTGAAGGGTGCACTATTTTCTGATGCTAATCCCAGTCTACTTTATTTAGCAAATTAGGTTTAGCTTCAGAAACCATGGGTGGTTGCCTGGGAACGCACATGCACCACCCATGGTACACTCCTTTGGGGCTAAGTAAAGCAAAGAAGCGACATTACTTTCGCATTATTTCCAGCACTAAACCCGTTTAGCACTGGAAAGAAAATAGACAAAAAAAAATTGCGCCAATTTGCGTCACTTTTGTGGTGCACACACCGTAAAATCTTAGTAAATCTGGCCCCCAGGCTTTTAAAAATACAAGGGGCCTCATTTATGAGGTTTTGCTGTAGAACAGCGCAGCAGGCCTTCGTGTTGCGCTTCCCTACGGCAAACGAAAAGGGCAGGAATGCGCCGTATCTATAAGATACGGCACATTCTTGGCCTTTTCCCCTGCACCAGCGCACAATGGGCTGCCGTGCGCCAATGCAGGCACCTTTGCATGATGGTGCAAGGGCGCCTGCATTGCAGGGATGATTATTTTTGTACAGGAAGGGAAACCTTTCTGTACAAAAATAATCGCAAGAAGCTTTTTCCTCTTTCCATGTGCAGCACACATAAAAAAAGGAAAAACGAGGAGAAATAAAGATATTTCTCCTCGTTGAGCCTCCATTACTCCTCCCCTGGGGAGCTCGTAAATCTGGGGCAGTGTCAAAAGGCCATGGATGTTGCTGGGAACACCCCCAGCAACTCCCATTGCACGTCCCTTTAACGCAGAACACTGCAGAGGGACTGATATTTATCAGGCAGCATGAAGCCAAAAAAAGTGGCTTAGTGCTGCCTGAGAAATATCATGCAACCCTTGCACCATGGAACGTCACAAAAAGTGACGTTCCGGAGGCGCCAGTCCTTCATAAATAGGGCCCCAGGAATGTGATGACTTGCATGGCTTCAGTAAGAGTTGCACATCCCTAGAAGGTATGAAGCCGTTTACTGTCTTTCAAAGTTGTGGACAAGTCTTACATTTTAAGTCATCACCCCCCCCCCACCCCGCCCCCCACATACACTGCTTGCAAGGACAGAATCGAGCTGCTGCAGATGGAAGCTGTTATCTTCGTCGCCGAAGGGTGTGTGAACTCCGAGCACACAGGGAGGTGAGGACAGAAACCTTCCTCCTCGGAAGTAATTCCATGTGATGTGCCTGGGGAGTTGGAGAGGATTCTAGGTTAAAAGAACAAATAATACAAAAAAAATCAGGTCTGAGACGGCAAAATAAAAATGTATATTTGGAATCCGCTTGCCGCAAAATGCATGATATGAGCTAGGCTTCATTACCTCCAAAATGTAAACGATTATAAGAGGATAATCGAGTTTCCCTATAAAGAAAAACTACAACAAAGGATTGCCAGGCCCACTGCGAGATCCTACTGTCACACAACATTCTCACCCTGAAGCTTCAGAGACAAATCTCCCCACTTCCCTGGAAATATAGAATCAATTATCAATATTTAGGTTAAAAAGAGCAAAATATTAAATCCTACATTGAATTTCCTATCCAGATAGCGCAGAGTTTACTTAGAGACTTTTGTCAAATGTAATCTAATTTCGCACCAGCATCTTGAAATCTCTCTCTGTGGCTATCGTTCAGCCAAAAAAGTCAGAACATGCTATCAACTTCTCATTGGAGGCAGACATTGCCAACTGAACAACAACGAACTTTGTTTATCCCCTTCTTATGAAGTCGACTTGAATCCACTAGAGGCTTGGGTTCTTGCCCAGTAACCACCCCCTGCTACTGTAAAGTCCCCTCAGTGTGCTGTTTCTTTCCTGTTTTGTAATCTTCCGAATGCTTGGACAATTTCCAGGTCAGATTTCAACCACTCAGCCTCACATAGACTGTCCAGTTAGCTGCTCAGGATTATCCAAGCAGGATGATTGATGTTGGCAGTGTCACGACTTTGGTCTTGTGGGATCTCTTTAATAATCTTTAGCACATTGACCTACTTAGGTTTGGTTTATATGGGCCAGTGATCCTTCGCTTTAGCAGTTTTCTTTATGACTGACAGACTATACTGCTAATAGCTGGAGGGGTGCTGGGGGGAAACACTGCTGCTGTTTATGTTACAGGGGGCTGATATTGCAGCACTGCTGCAAAATCAACCCCAGTAAGAAAAACGCCCCCACTAGTCCAAAACCAGCCCGCAACTCTCCTGCCCACTGGGAAAATGCCCGGTGTCCGCTACAGCCAGTCCAGCCAAGGTTAATAGACTCTAGGGCATGGGTACTCACAAACTTTCTCTCGGGGGCCAAAATTACAGTGTGGTTTGTGGCCGAGGGCCGCACTAGTGGGGGTGGAGTCAGTGGGGGAGTGGGGCAGGTCTAGTGCAATATAAAAACTGTGACCATGAGGTTGAACACAGGTCTCTGCAGCGGACGCCTTCGTCCACTGAGCCACCTGACCCGGCTCGCACACACATACACACCCACACACACACACACACACACACATACACACATACACCTCTCTCTCACCCGCTGTCACCCTCACTCTGACCGATTTCTCTCCCTGTCTCACTCCCTCTCTCTTTCTCTCCCTTACACCCTCTGTCACCCTCACTCTGACTTTCTCCCTCCCTCCCTCTGTCTCCCTTCCTCTGTTGGCCTCCCTCCCTCTCTTTATCTCCCTCTGTCTGTCACCCTCTTTCAACCTCTCTCTGTCTCCCTCCCTGTCTCCCTCTCCCTGTCTCCCTCTCTCTGTCTCCTTCCCTCTCTGTCTTCTTACCTCTCTGTCTCCTTCCCCCTGTCTCCTTCCCTCTGTCTCCTTCCCTCTGTCTCCCTCTCTCTGTCTCCCTCTCTCTGTCTCTCTCCCTTTCTGTCTCCCTCCCCTTCTGTCTCCCTCTCTCTGTCTCCCTCTCCCTGTCTGTCTCTCTCCCTTTCTGTCTCCCTCCCCTTCTGTTTCCCTCCCTCTGTTTCCCTCCCTCTGTTTCCCTCCCTCTGTCTCCCTCCCCCTGTCTCCCTCTCTCTGTCTCCCTCTGTCTGTCTCCCTCCCTTTCTGTCTCCCTCCCTTTCTGTCTCCCTCCCTTTCTGTCTCCCTCCCCCTCTCTCCCTCCCTCTGTTTCCCTCCATCTGTCTCCCCCTCCCTCTGTCTCCCCCTCCCTCCCTCTGTCTCCCACTCCCTCTGTCTGTCTCCATTTATAGACTTCTGACTAGTACACCTTTATGTAAAGACAGTACACTTCTAAATGATAGCCCTTCAGGAAGTGATCCTGTATTGAAGAAGATAGGAGAGGGACTTCACGACCACTACTGATTTAAATGATGCATATTTTCACATTGCAGTGCATTCATTTCTCAGTTTTATCTTCTTTTGTGGCAAGCGAACACATTCCCAATTTAGTCTTTCGTTGCGGAAAAATTGCTTGGCAGTGGTTGCGGCACATTTACTCATGAATATCATAAGTCCATAATTAGATGGCTGGTGTAGGAGAGCACAGCTCAAAATGCCATTTCTCCTGGCTCTGGAAGATTTGAGGTATCGCCTTACTTTCTTTCGGATAGTGTTGAGATTTGAGGACCTCTCCTTATTGTGACTTGCCTCCTTCAGTGTTTATCGTCTGCCCGGTCCAGCCTGTCTGCTTTGAATACACGTGTGGTGGGAATGCCCAGTGGGCAGGGGGGGGGGGGGGGGTAAGGCTGAGCCCCTGGGGCTGCGTCCATTCCATGCGCATCTTGGGTACAATTAAGAAGAAACCCTTGTATGAACCAGCTGAGCTCTGCCCGGTTCCTCTACCCGTGCTCTTCCTTTGGAGTTCAGCAGACCAGCTATTTCTAATATCGATTTGCAGTGTTTTGAGGTGACTTTTCAATAAAGGGGCTTTACAAAAAAACATATTTTTTCCAAGGTGTGCGTCTTTCTCAAACAAGGAATTGGATATTTTAGTAAGAAAACCGGGTTGTTTCTGCTTTACTACGTGCCACAGCCTCTAACAGTGAGAAAAGTAAGACACTTAATAGTAATGTTGGTGGCATGCATCGCATTGGCTCTAAATGCTAATTTTCAAAAGAATTCCTTGCTGGAATCATTGGCACAGCAGAGGTTAGAACCAACTGGAATCTAGAAAGACCTAGTGTTATTTCATTCATTCAGCACGCCTGGTCACCTGTCAGGCATTTAACACATGCACCAAGAGTATTTCCTCACTCAGTGCCAGACAGGGCTGTTCCTCAGCAGTCATATGGCAGAGAATAAAAGAAATCTCTTAAGCACTGACACAACAAACTACTTTTTGACCCCTAATCACATTGAGCAATAATGTGCTTTAAATAAACTTCGCACAAACACGGCCAGCGCTGCTGGGCAGTTTTGCAGACCCACATTCACTAGTAACTCTGTCTCCCTCCCTCCCTCCCTCCGACTCTCTCTCCCATCCTCCCCCCTCCCTTTCACTTTGTCTCCCTCCCTCTGTCACCTCACCTGGCGTGTGTGTGTGTCAGCCGGGGCTGAGGCAGCTTGCCGGCCGGCCGCACCGAGTACTTCACAGGTCATTAAAAGACCGTTTACTTGCAAATGAGGCTTTGTCATATTTCGCCTCTTCTAAGCGCCCCTGCATCACTCTGGCCTCTGCTGGAATCGCCCGGCACCCATAGAGCGCTGCTGCAACCTCACTGTTTGCGGACACTCTTACATTTTTTTTTTAAAACACAGGTAGTATGTCGGAAAGGTCGGCGGGCCGCCAAGGAAGGCTTGCCGGGCCGCTGCTGGCCCGCGGGCCGTACTATGAGTACCCCTGCTCTAGGGGGCTCATTAGGATGGTGTGGGCGAACCGCCCGCCACCCATCCCGGAATGACCCCTGCCATATTAGTATGGCTGGGGGGTCCGTGGCGGACGGAAAGACCGTCTGCCGCTTTTCTTCCCCGGTCGCAAAGGGTTTCTATGGTGGCGGTGTCTGTCAGACACCGCCAGCCATATTAGGATGGGTTTTTTGAAATGCCTTTCCTTGGCGGCAATGCCACCACGGAAAGGCATGCGGAGTCTGCATTGGGGGCTAGATGCGGGCCCCCATGGACTCCGGGGGGGTGGGGGGGTGCACATGGGGGGTACCTATGGTACCCCTCAGCAGTTCCATGCACAGCATGGCAGGCACCACGCGGTGCCTGCCATGCTGTGCATGGAAGTGCACTGCATGCCTTCCTGCGATTGTGGCGGGCGGTGCTGAGTGCACCGCCCGCCACAATGGTAGGAATGCTGGATGTGCCCACCGCTGTGGCGGGGGCATCCTAATGCCATGCACGGGACCCCCACCCTTATGGCGGGCAGTCCCTAGTACCGTGAAGATGGCGGGCGGGCGGGCAAAGTCCGCCCGCCATCCTAATGGGGGCCTAACTTTCCAAATTAGGGGCGCATTAGGGGCAGCATTCGGCACCAGTTAAATTCTTAAAAGATCATGAGTGGTTCACTGGCAGAATATCTTTTTTTTTTTTGATAAAGATGGTACATAGATGGACAAAATTCAGCAATTACTACATACATGATAAGAATTTGATTAATATTTGATATATTTACATACATTTTGAATTACATCTTGTTAGCGGGAACGAGAAAAATAAATAGATAAATAGGGTTAGAAATCAGTTTCAATTAATTGGAGACAAACAAAATTTTGTATCCATTTCTATCTTTTCTCCAATGAGTTACAGGAGCCCATAGGCACATACCCTCCTTACGCTGCCTCATGCCTTTATATTCATAGAGAAAATTACAAAAAACAATTTGATGGACAGAATGTAGATCAATGTCTTACATTCACCCCAGTACAAGGATCTGGGCCTAAATCCATCGTTTTTTGCACTCCACACCACCCTGGGTCAGATAATGGCTTTATGCAAATCAGCTCTGACCCTGTGCCCCATGGGAACAGTCCAGTCCGAACTACAACAGCCATATCTTTCCCAGACTGGAATCAAGCATCCGAGGACCGGACCGGTTTCGAGGTAACACCTCTCATCAGCCCGGCTAGCTTGACTCCAGTGGTGTGGAGGCTCTGGGACCCACGTCTGAGCTACCCCAGTACACTCAGGGAGAAAATTACAAAAAACAATTTGATGGACAGAATGTAGATCAATGTCTTACATTCACCCCAGTACAAGGATCTGGGCCTAAATCCATCGTTTTTTGCACTCCACACCACCCTGGGTCAGATAATGGCTTTATGCAAATCAGCTCTGACCCCTTGCCGCCATAAGTGCGCTGGGGATGCTCAGACGTGGGTCCCAGGCACTCCACACCACTGGAGTCAAGCTAGCCGGGCTGATGAGAGGTGTTACCTCGAAACCGGTCCGGTCCTCGGATGCTTGATTCCGTTCTGGGAAGGACATGGCTTTTGTAGTTCGGACTGGACTGTTCCCATGGGGCACAGGGTCAGAGTTGATTTGCATATCGCCATTGTCTAACCCAGGGTGGTGTGGAGTGCAAAAAACGATGGATTTGGGCCCAGATCTTTGGACTGGGGTGAATGTGTGACATTGATCCACATTCTGTCCATCACTTGTTTTGTTTGCAATTGCCGCCATAAGTTCGCTGGGGATGCTCAGACGTGGGTCCCAGGCACTCCACACCACTGGAGTCAAGCTAGCCGGGCTGATGAGAGGTGTTACCTCGAAACCGGTCTGGTCCTCGGATGCTTGATTCCGTTCTGGGAAGGACATGGCTTTTGTAGTTCGGACTGGACTGTTCCCATGGGGCACAGGGTCAGAGCTGATTTGCATATCGCCATTGTCTAACCCAGGGTGGTGTGGAGTGCAAAAAACGATGGATTTGGGCCCAGATCTTTGGACTGGGGTGAATGTGTGACATTGATCCACATTCTGTCCATCACTTGTTTTGTTTATATTCATAGAGGCAGGATTCCATGTTATGAATTCCTAGAAATCTCGAGAGCCACATCTGAAAGGATGGAGGGTTCGTATCTTTCCACGCCGCAGAAATTAAAATTCTAAGTACTGCAACAGATAAAAACATTAGATCTCTTTCCGCCTCGCTTAAACACAACTTAGAGTCTGTACCCAGTAAAATTAAGGTAGGGGATAGGTCGATGGACTGACCTAGCAGCCCCTCCATAAATTTAATTATTTCTTTTTTAACATTTTCCAACTGATTGCAGGAAGAAAACATATGTATAATGTCAGCATGACTTTCATTACATCTGGGACAATTATCATTCTCGCTTGGACCCCAGGCGAATATCTTCGCGGGTGTATGGTAAAGATTAAAAATAGTCTTGTAGTGTTGTGCGCGAAGGTTTGATGCCCGGAATATTTTTTTATTCAATACAAGCGCAAGATCCAGATCGACATCAGAATCTCCTAATTTTGTCGCCTAGTTAGACTCAACCTTCTCAATATCATCCGGGATTTGGTCCAATAAGCCATTATATAAAATCTTAATCTTCCTACAGCCTCTATTTAATAACTCAATCAGTGGAAAATCCGCTGTATGTGAAGTCTGTGGCCTGACTGCCTTAATTGCCCTGGTAACTTGACCATACACCAGCCATTGACTGTCTGGAATACCAAATCTTTCCTGCAGCATTTCGAACCCCAGAATTTCACCTTCTTCCATTAAATCTCCCAAGGATCTAAGCCCCAGCCTTTTCCACATCAGCAAATTATTATCATTTTTTAGTTGAGGAAAGAGAGATGAATTATACAGTTGCAAAAAGGAGTTGATTTTCGGGATATTAAACATTTTCATAATTGCTTTCCAAACCTTCCATGCACCAATCAGTGTCTTCAATCTTGTTTTTTTATAGAAGCTTCGTTCCAATTCACACTGAAATACATTTACAGTCTTTTCACCCAATAACATCCTATATATCTGGGGCGGACATTGTTGATCTACAAACCCAGGTGTTATATCAGGTACAGATGTAGATTGAAATAGAGTAGTCATTTGGGTTAGCAAGCAGGCCCAATGATATAACTTTAGATTCGTCAATCCCATCCCACCGCTTTCTCTGGGCAGTGCCATTAAGTTTGTAGATCGCCTTACCCTTCCATATTGCCATACAAATCTGATAAACATAGATTCAAGATGTTTCATGATCCTGTCCTCTATTGCTAAAGGGATAGTCCGAAATAAGTAGAGAACTCTAGGGAACATAGACATTTTAACTGCATTTACCCTTCCTATTAATGAGAGGTGTAGCACATCTATTCTTTTTAATGCCTTCCTGCGATTGTGGCGGGAGGTGCTGAGTGCACCGCCCGCCACAATGGTAGGAATGCTGGATGTGCCCACCGCTGTGGCGGGGGCATCCTTATGCCATGCACGGGACCCCCACCCTTATGGCGGGCAGTCCCTAGTACCGTGAAGATGGCGGGCGGGCGGGCAAAGTCCGCCCGCCATCCTAATAAGGGCCTAACTTTCCAAATTAGGGGTGTGCAAAATGTGTGTAATTTGCTTTCACATAACTATGCGAAACCTCTGCAAATTGTACATAATTATGTGAAATGCAAATTCGTCATTTTGTGCTAAATTGTAGCGTGAAATTGTCCATATGTCAATTGTGTTTACATTTAAAACAGTGCAAAAAAAATAAAGAAGTGTGCAGAACCACCACTCACATTTGTTGTTCCTGGGAATTTGAGGTACATTTTTATTGCAAATTGCATGTTTGCAGTAAACTTTTACTGCAAATTATGTGTAATTTTGTGAAGTGGTGTAATATTGCAATCCAGGGAATTTCTCATACCAAGCAAAACTCAAAATTCCAAATTACGCAAACTACGCTGGAGTCATTTCAATTTTACCCAGGCATGCTTTCATGAGTGTGGGCAAGGACAAGATAGGCAGCATTCGGCACCAGTTACATTCTTAAAAGATCATGAGTGGTTCACTGGCAGAATATCAATGTAAAAAATATAGATGTAAAAAATATTGATGAAAAAATATAGAATGCAAAAATATTGACTCCCTATAACAGGTAAGCACAAAAATAGCGAGAAAAAAATATTGATGTAAAAAATATAGTTGTACAAAATATCGAATGTTATATATATAAAATATATATATATATTAAATATATTAAATTTTACAATTATTTTTAACAAAAGAAATTCAATTTAATATACATTTTAACAAAATATAACAAATAGACTTAAATAAAAAAGTTAAACACACAAACATATTATTTTTTAATTTATAAAAAAAAAACCTATATACTGTAAAACAATTAATGAAGTATTCTTTTTATTTATTTTATAATTTTGAAATGATATAACAATTTACAAATATATATATATATATATACATATATATATATGTATATATATGTATATATATATATATATATATATATATATATATATATATATATATATATATATATATATATATATATATATATATATATATATATATATATATATATATATATATATATATATATATATATATATATATATATATATCATGCTCCTTGCTTGTTCCGGTTATTGAAAGGCACACGAACACACACAAGGCTTCAAGCATAAGCCTTTAATCACTGGTACAGAAGCGTCTGGCTGCCCACCTTTCACAGTCAGAATCCCACTGCCTGACGCGTTTCGAAATAACTTCTTCTTCAGAGGCTTGTGTGGAAAATGAAAAGAGCACCAGCTGGTTCAAACACTCCCTTTTCTCTGCATGATAGCACGCCCCCTGATGGGCTGTTCTGAATGAATCCTGCGCTGTGCATTAAGGGAAATGTAGTGCCATGTCATCACGGTGCTCTGTACAAAATGTTCTGTTGGTTAAAAGACCTTCAGATAGGTCCCGGCAGCTGGCGCTTCCTAATCCAAAGTGATGTGCCCCACATATGAGGATGACAACCCCCGTGGCCCCCAGGTTCTCGGGGTGGTGCACCTTCGACGGCACGGCAGCCGCCTATAAATCACGCTCCTTGCTTGTTCCGGTTATTGAAAGGCACCAGTAGGTATATATAGTTAGGATTTTTTTGAATAGGGATTTCTGAAAATTCTATGTTGATTAACTTTGGCGTTGATGGACGGAATTGGCAGAAATTTCCAGGAAAATGGCACATTTTGTTTCTGAGCGTCCCCTAAAAGTTTGGGGGGGTTTCGTCAAGCGGGGGCCGAGAAAAAAAGGGGGTCTCAAAACGTGTTTTTAACATTGAATTTTCCTTAAGGCGGTTGGACTCACTTTTAGACCGAACGGCTGAATGGATTTCCACCAAACTTGGCAAAATTGTAGGGACTGGTACCCCGATGTGCCTTTGCTATGTCTCAAGATATATGCTCCAGTGGTTTTTCCGAAAATTAACTTTGAAAAATATATATTGGGCTACATTGGGCTATATATTTGTTAGAGCCCAAATGTAGCCATTGGGATATATATATGTTAGAGCCCAAATGTAGCCCAATGTAGCCCAATGTAGCCCAAAGATGGCCTCCAGAGACACAAAAAACAAATGTAGCCCAAATATCAGCCAGATGTAGCCCAACTATAGCCCAATGACAGAATGTCCCAGAGTGTCCTAAAAAACAACTAGAGCGCTAACAGTCTTACTTATGACAAAAGTATGGCACACCTGAAGTCATCTTGATTGGAATAAAGTGTTAACACTTAAAACATTTAATTTGCTAAGGAACAAAATGAAGGGGTTCATTTTGCCATAGAAATTATGATTATTGCTGAAGAAAGAAAAATGATGGCACATTTTGAGTGACTTCTCAAATCCTCTTATATTTCATTAAAAAAATTCAGATATGCAGTCTCCCAAGATGGCCACCAGAGACAAAAGAGCCCAAATGTAGCCCAAATAACAGCCAGATGTAGCCCAATGACAGAATGTCCCAGAGTGTTCTAAAGAACAACTAGAACGCTAACAGTCTTACTTATGACAAAAGTATGGCACACCTGAAGTCATCTTGATTGGAATAAAGTGGTAACACTTAATACATTTAATTTGAAAAGGAACAAAATGAGGGGTTTCATTTTGCCATAGAAATTATATATATATATATATATATATATATATATATATATGAACACACATATATATATATATATGAACACACACACATATATATATATATATATATATATATATATATATATATATATATATATATATATATATATATATATATATATATATATATATATTACCTACTGGCGGTCGCCAGTAGGTATATATAGTTAGGATTTTTTTTAATAGGGATTTCTGAAAATTCTATGTTGAATAACTTTGGCGTTGATGGACGGAATTGGCTCAAATTGTCAGGAAAATGGCACATTTGTTTCTGAGCGTCCCCTGAATGTTTGGGGGGGTTTCGTTAAGCGGGGGCCGAGAAAAAAGGGGGGTCCCAAAACGTGTTTTTAACATTGAGTTTTCCATAGGGCGGTTGGGCTCACTTTTAGCTCGAACGGCCGAATGGATTTCTATGAAACTTGGCAAAATTGTAGAGACTGTTTGCCCAATGTGCCTTTGCTAAGTCTCAAGATATGTGCTCCAGTGGATTTTGAGAAATTAACACTGTGACAGCGTCCCGGTTAGCGCCCCGGTTCGCGTACCAGACGCGTAACGGAACTTCTCGAGGAGAAGCGGACTGGCTCTCCGGTGACTGTCAACATTCTAAACAGTCCGGAGCGGCCGCCATCTTATCTCTCGGTAGGATCGAGAGACAAGAGGTGGAAATAAACGAAGGGGGAAATGAATGAAAGGGGGCAAGGTAGACCCCCTCCTGATCCCCTAGGATTGATGTGGGGGCTATTAAAGGGCCCCGCGGGGCAAAAAAATTTTTACAAAATTTTTTTTGATTTTTCGCGGTGGAAGCGCTACCCGGTACGCGAACCGGGTAGCTCACCGGTAGCGTAACGGGAGTCCGCCATCTTGTGTTTCGGACGAATTTAGTCACAAGACGGAGGATAAACAATGTTGGGAATGGGTATAAGGGGGCACGGGAGACATATCCTTACCCCCTAGGTTTTCTGAGGGTGGCTGAGGAGGCCCATATATGTAAAAGAAAAAAAGCCATTTTTTTTCAAATTTTTGCACGGTTAGCGCCCGGTCCGCGCACCGGGTAGCGTTCCGGAAAGCGTAACAAGGGGAATACTAAGGGAAACAGTAAACTAATATTGGTGGGTTATCCTGGAGGTGACGCACCTCAGCAACGCTATAATTGATTGGATGCCACCTCTGCATGTGGCGGTGCATAGTATAGTTTCCAAAACTATACTTTTTGTCTGTGCCTCGGGACAGAACTACATCGCAATGAGGCATGTCACCAGCCGGGCATTGACCTTTTTTTGCCCTCGAGGGTAAGAAAAAAATTGCCATATAAAATGGTCTAAGCGGTGGGATTGCCGGGGCTCTTCACGCAAGAACTGCCTCGGCTCTACCTCCTCTTCCTCTTCTTCTTCCTCTTCCTCTGGGTTTGGAAGGAACTTTGCAGGTGGTCCTTCCTTCCTAGGTGGTTGTGGTGGTGGTGGAGGTCCACCAGCTGCAGCTACTACTGATGCCATTACTGAACAAGCAGAAACAGGTCTTCCTCTCACAAAGATGAAAGTCAGAGTGAGGAAAAAAGGTGGGGGCTTTCATCATTTGGGAAAAAAAAAATTCTAAACCAATGAAAAGTGTTATTTTCAGGTCACATGACCTGTTACGCTGTCGTTACGCGTCCCACTCCGCGCCCAGACCGCTTCCGGGGTGCTGCGCTTCGCGCCTCGGGTCGCGCTCCGGAGCACTTCCGAGTGCGCTAACGCGGCGCGTCATAAGACGCATTACGCCGCAACGCGATACGTCGTGCTTACGTGACACGTCACGATGTTGTTTTCGAATGCGGCAGTTGCGCTAACGGAACATTTCCCGGTGCACGGATCGGGTCGCGGCACCAAATTGAGCTAAGGGGAAGCTACCCGGTGCGCGGACCGGTAGCGAAAAAACCCCCAAAACATTTATATACATAAAAAAATTATCTTAATTACATAAAAAATATATTTTTCCTTTAAAAGAAGAATACATTTTACAGCTTTTGATATTTGCAATTAAAAAACCATTGAAATTCACTGAAAAAACCATAGGTTATAGACCATATATAGTTAGGAATTAGCATTTACAAAACCTTGAAAATTCACTGAAAAAACCATAGGTTATAGACCATATATAGTTAGGAATTAGCATTTACAAAACCTTATTTTACTCACACAAAACCATTGAAATTCGCATATATAGTTAGTTGCACTAACTATATATCACGCACCCGCAATCCACTGCTGATGATGTCACATATTACATCATTCATGACATGGTCAGTGACATCACTGATGACATCTCAAATGACATCACTGATGACATCACTGATGACATCTCAAATGACATCACTGATGACATCACTGATGAAATCTCATTTGACATTACTGATCACATCACTGATGATATCATTCATGTGATAATACGATGAACCTCTTCAAACTCTAATATAACCTTAGATACAATCAGTGTAAACAGACACTCACAGACTGTCACTCATCCATGGAGTTACTCACACACCTAGTCAGTCATGCAAAGAATCAATCACACCTCCATTTCCTCAACAATACAGTTATACACACCTTACTTATTCAAACATATACTAACACATATTTACTCTCTTATACAATCCCTGATACAAGTTCACAATGATCCATACAGCCACTCACACATTCACTGGCTCTTATGCACAGTTATTTATATATGTCAACTCTCACATGTACTGTGTTTTACATATGTACTTACTTTGACATGTAGCACTGAGATATCCATTCACTCACCAATACACTCATGCACACAGTCAACCGCCCATACAGCTGTTTCCACATGCACTTTTGAACCCATACATCTAGTGAATCAACTGCTCACACATCTATGCACAGAGTCATACACCTCCCAGCCACCCACACACACACTTAGTCTCCCATACAAATACTTGGGCAACGAATCAATAACCCATATAGTTGCTCATATAGCTACTGATCAACACATGCAGCAGTTTACAGAACAACAGACATAATGATGCACAAATTAAGACAGTTTAGTCAATAACCCATGCACTCAGTGAGACACATTTAATCACTCACTCATACAGTCAGTCATGCAACTACTAAATCCTTCATCCAGACACTTATACATCCACTCATTCTTCAATATGTAAGACATATTTTAACTTTACAGAAACATACAGTCACTGGATGTTGTCATCAGTGATGTCATCAGTGATGTCATTTGAGATGTCATCAGTGATGTCATCAGTGATGTCACTGACCATGTCATGAATGATGTAATATGTGACATCATCAGCAGTGGATTGCGGGTGCGTGATATATAGTTAGTGCAACTAACTATATATGCGAATTTCAATGGTTTTGTGTGAGTAAAATAAGGTTTTGTAAATGCTAATTCCTAACTTAATATGGTTTATAACCTATGTTTTTTCAGTGAATATATATATATATATATATATATATATATATATATATATATATATATATATATATATATATATATATATAGATATATATATATATAGATATATATAGATATATGAATAAATGAGCTCCTCTCAACTTCTAGCAATCAGGCATGCAACGCCGGCGATGAAGGAGACGGACCACCAGGTACAGGAACGATGTTTTATTGTTTTACCACCACAAACAACAGCTACGCGTTTTGGGCTTAGACGCCCTTGTTCACACTGTAATGGTCAATAAAATTAGTTGCTTTTTTATGTATGCTTAAAGTGAAACCCACCCCTATCCATTGCATCATCAATCACATGATCATGGAAAATGAAGTCATACATGTAAATTATTTGTTTTTAGTTTTTGTTTTCTTTCAGAATAATTCCTAATATTTAAAATGTGTAGTCATGATTACATATTAAGTGAATCTCGAATTTATAAGAGTATTAAAATATTATAAATAGTCATTATAGGTTATATAAATATAAATAGTATAGTGTATCCTATTTATAAAAATTATTATATTTGAATATATATATATATATATATATATATATATATATATATATATATATATATATATATATATATATATATATATATATATATGAAAAAGGGAATACAGTCCAATAGAATTCTATCTGTTTAATACATGAACTGCAACACCATCTAAAATGCATCAAATATTTCTATTTTATTACCGTAGATGTTATAAATATATTGGTAATACTCTTTGCAAGATTCACTTAAAATATTTCTGGATCTAATAGTGCAAAATAGCAAAACAGCAATTAATTTAAAGTGCTAGAAGAACTCTGCAAAATACGTGCAAAAGGAAGCAAAAGTGCATACTGCATGATTTAAGAAGCGTATCAATATTAGTAACAAAGATATCTCAGATCCCTGAAATAAAATTTGTTAAAAGCATAAAAATCATTATCTTCTAAAATTCATCATAACAGTATAAAAATTGAAGACAAAAAAATCATCAACATTTGTTATAAATATGTATAAATATGTACAATAGTTATCTAAAACTAGATATAAGTTACAGTATCAAAAAATGGTATCAAATAGTAAGCACGATCAGATGGTCTTTAAAAAAACACAGTATTAACAGATATGTTGTACTTAATAATAGGGATCCTAACTATTACGTTGTTTATTTGTTAATCTATAAATTATAGCAGCGTAACTATAAAGGACAGAAAATAATTTTTTCAAAGAAAGTTGTGCATTTCCCCTGTATTATTAACCCTTTCCATGCTCATGACGAGCTCAGCTCGTCATGATGCACGGTTGAGCTGTGCTGATGACGAGCTGAGCTCGTCATGAAACACTGACATCCTGCATTCTTCAGCACAGGAGGGGAAAACACCTAGCAGCGAAGGTGTTAAGACTGTTCGGCCACTTGCTATCAAAATCCAGGATCATTTTAGTTTCTAGTTGCCTTAACAATCGTTCCAGGTTGCCACCCCTCCTTAACTTCGGAATTGCCCCACCACAAAATATTTTAGACAAGCCACATCATTGTTATGTGTGCTTTTGAAGTGGCGGGTCACCGGATAAGCAGGATCGCTATGTAAGATGCCCTAAGGTGTTGTAATATTCTGACATGCACCTGTAGCTTGGTACTCCCAACTTAGTTCAAGCCACAGGTGCATGTCAAAACATATACGGCAAATTCAGTCTTACAACTAAAATTGCGTGTGATGGGTATTTCTTGTGTGCAAAATGGAGTGGAATAATGAGTTGCATTTAGACCGAACGTACAGGCTCTGCAACTAGAACATCTGCGAAAACCATTAGTCGGTTTGAGCCAGGATGTATTATGTTTCATTTCCGGGGCTGCCTTGTCCAAGACAGTACCAATGTTACTGGCACGCCTAAATGTAATAGTTGGAATCTGAGGGAGTCTTGAATTAAGTACAGTGTCGGTCAGTATGATAGGCCAATTTTTCTTTATGATGGCTTTTAATTTTCTATCTTCGCTGCTAAAAGTGGTTATCAACTGTGGACACTCTTTAGTGCAGATGGGATCAATTGTTTCACCTTGTGCTTCTGCTACAGTGTCTACCGGATTGCTGGTTTTAAAAAGACTTTCTCTGGATCTAAGTTTGGCTTTGTCAATAGCCTGTTTTAATAATATATCAGTATATCCTCGTGCTTTAAATCGAGAGACCATTCCATTAAGGCAAAAGTCAAAATCATCAATAGAGCTGCATATTCTTTTTAATCTTAAAATCTCGCCGTACGGAATGCTAGATGTTAGATGTTTTGGATGCATACTGCTCGCATGAAGCGTAGCATTTCCGGCGGTGGATTTCCTTGTAATGCAGATTCAATAGAGGAATTGTTGATGTACACCTCTACATCTAAAAATTGCATACGTGTGTTATGTATATGGGCAGTAAAATGCAGGTTCAAAGAGTTTGTGTTAATATCTTGTACAAACTTGAACGCTTGATCCTCATTTCCATCCCATAGGATAAAACTGTCCTCTATATATCTCAGATAACAACTTATGTTCTCATCCATCCAAGTTTTGTGTTGAGCAGCAAGGACCTTTTCTTTCCACCAGCCAACGTGTAAACACGCATAGCTGGGGGAGAAACAGGCCCCCCATCGCTACTCCTCTCAATTGTTTGAACAAATCCTTGCCAAACAAGAAGAAATTGTTGTTGAGGCACCATTCGATAAGCCAAACAATGATTTTATTATGTTCGTAATATTCAATAGGTCTGTTGTCCAAGAACTGTATTGCCGCTGCTAATCCCTGTAAATGAACAATGCTCGTGTGGAGAGACTCTATATATATACCAATAACATAAAATATAATTTAAACAAACAATCTTTTTAAAATAAAACATTAAACTATTTAAAAATATTTAAACTTGAATTTCCCAATACAGTCAGTGCAACAGTAGAGAAAGTGTTGGATAGCGAAAGGGTATAATTTACTATTCTAACCCCAATCAGTGCAACAGTAAGGAAAGTGTTGGATAGCATAGGGATTACATTTACTATTCCTACTCCAGTGAGTGCAACAGTAGGAAAAGTGTTTTATAGCGGAGGGGTAAAAATTACTAATCCCATTCCAGTGTATATAACAATAGGGAACGTGTAGGGTAGCGGAGGGGTAAAAATTACTATTCCCACTCCAGTGAGTGCAACAGTAGGTAGAGTGTTGGATAGGGAAGAGAGTTGGATAGGGAAGAGATACAATTTACGGTTCACACTCCAGTCAGTTAAAAATAAAAAATGAAAAAATATTCAGAAATGTCAAGAAATATACTATTCGCACTTCAGTGAGTGCAACAGAAGAGAATGCATTGGGTATGGGAGGGGTAAAAATTACCATTCCCACTCCAGTGAGTGTTATAGTAGGGAAAGTGTTGGAAAGCGGAGGGGTAAAAATTACTATTTCAGCTCCAATAAATGCTCCAGTAGGGAAAGTGTTGGATAGTGGAAAGGTGAAAATTACTATTCTCACTCCAGTGAGTGCAACAGTAGGGAAAGTGTTGGGCAGCGGAGGGATGAAATTTACTATTCCAACTCCAATCAGTGCAGCAGTAGGGAAAGTGTTGGATAGTGGAGGGGTAAAAACTACTATTCCCACTCCAGCGAGTGTAACATTAGGGAAAGTGTTGGATTGCGGAGGGGTAAAAATTACTATTCCCATTCCAGTGAATATAACAGTAGGGATAGAGTTGGATAGCGAAAGGATACAATTTACCTTTTACATTCCAGTCAGTTCAAAATAAAAATAAAAATATTCAAAATTTAAAATAAATATATAAAAATCAAAAATAAATATATAAATATGTTAAGAACTAAAATACAAATATATCTAATATTACAAATAAAAAAAAACATATTTTAATTTTAATTGCATATGACCCATACCTACACATAATATATAAAATAAAATAAAAAAAACTTCAAACAAATAAATATTTTTAACTAGAAAATATTTACAAACAAAAACATTAATTATTAACTCCATTTATTTATTTTATTTCCTACCCTATAACACTTATATCCAAACAAAGAGAGAGAGAGGGAATGTTTGCTTCACTCTTATTCCTCAGGGTAATCAAATAAACAACAAAAGAGTGAAGCCGAGTTGACAAAGGCTAGAAAGCGGAATCACTCATGTTTTTTAGAAGGGTCCTCACTCACCAACCTAGTTGGTGACATGCTTCATCATAGGGCCCCCACCAGAGAGGCCGAGTGCCTCCCCGGTGTGCTTTGATGCCTGATTACAGCGGAGCAGGATTTTGTGAGTGTTGAGTCATGTGCTGGTGCAGTGAGTGGTGTTAAAAAAGCCTATACTACTCCTTACATTTTTCTAATGATAGCGTAGTATGACTAGAATAAAAAATGATGCATGGTGGACGTTGTGACTGCTTAAATTGATCTGTTACATCCGTATTCTTAGAACATTAGGTCAACATTTTTCAGCCTCTTTATGCCAGTTGCGAGGCTTTCCTCAGGACCATGGACCATGATGGTATGCCCACGCTAAGGCGCATCCTGACCTATGGCCCAATTAAGAACCAGACTACTCACGGTTCCCAAAAAACACGCCTTCAGTGCTTCTGAATGCTCGACCAATATGTAAGGAGAGATGGAATTACCGCATGGGTCCTGGTGGGGAACGCTGACTACACAACACTAGTGTTTTAAAGTTAGCTGTCCGCTTCGCCTATGTAATGCCCGTCTACAGTTACAGGTTCTGTAGACGGGCATGTCACCAACTAGGTTGGTGAGTGAGGACCCTTCTAAAAAACATGAGTGATTCCACTTTCTACCCTATAACACTACACAAATCACAACCCACATCTAATTTTTTTTTAAAATACTTCCATAATTAACATATTTAATTGCCAATTAAAGAAATAGTATTAATTGAAAAATAAAAGTAATACAAATGAATTAACTTCCCACACTTTAATCCTTTTATCCCCACAACACACAGCTAAAATTAAACTGTAAAAAACATAATTACACAATTAAAACATCTTTTTAAATTAAAAACTATTACTATTAAGCAACTAATTAAAGAATAAGTCAAATGTATTTATTACCCAACCTTTACCCTTTTAAAGTAAAAACCACACACTAAAAAATAAACAATTATCCTAAATAAATATCAATTAATTAATTAATATTAATTAACTACTATTTATCAATTAATTATGGTTTAAATATTTTTATTGAAACAATGCAATGGATAAGAGTGCATCAAAACTGGCCACGCAGAGCCCCATCGTGTATATTAGCCGTTGCATGGATACAACAAATAACAATAGGTAACAGAAGCATTCCCACCCCCCCTCCCAAAGAAAATGCAGAAAAGGAAAGAGAAGGAAAAAGCCTCAAAGAGTGGCCCTCACTCCTCCCCCGGGTCCACCTCTATGTGTCGCTGCGCAGCGCCAGGTGTTGTTCCTGAGGCCAGTCCCACCTACATGGAGGGGTATGGCAAGAGGCATAAATACCTGGGGCAAGTCAGCTCTCAGAAGTCCTGAGCAAGTAGGGTCAGGAGTGGTTGCCAGAGGTTGCCAAAGCTGCGCCCTTCCCCTTCATTGTAAGGGAAATCTTTTCCATGCCCATGACATGCCACTGCCGCTGAAGCCACCCTGTGTGTACTGGAATTTGAGGGGATCTCCAGTGTGTCAGTATGTTCTGGATGGTGGTGCCCAGCGCTATTGCAATTTGCTTCCCTTTCCTAGATTTCAAAGGGTAAGTGAGCGGGTTTGGTACCCCTAGGAGAACATATACAGGGAGCCAGGAGAGCTCCGTGTCGAGATGCTTATCGACATCGTCAAGTATTTGCGTCCAGTAAGTTGGTAAGTGTTTACAGTCCCATAAAAGGTGGACCAATGTGCCCCTCTTCCCACAACCCCTCCAGCAATCAGGGCTTTGTGTACTGTCAGCTTGGTGGAGTCTCTTTTTTTTATTTAAAAAGGTTTTATATAGCGCTGGCTAGACCTGGAGGTATTAGAGCGCTTTACATGAGTATCAGACCATAGTGGCAGGTTACATCGTTATAAAGGTTACACAGTTGTTAGAGAATGGCAACATAATTACATGTAAGGGCGCGATAGACAATAATGACATATACGTAAGGGAAAAAGCAGGCAAGGGGAAAGATTAAGGGGAGGGGGATAGGAGCAGGAGAGGTAGACAGAGAGTGAAGGAGGGAAAGAGGAGGGGAGTGTGAGAGACAAAGCATGGAAGAGGAGGGGGAAGGTGACGGGGACACAAACCAGTAGACGAGTCAAAGTTGCATCCAAAGTCCAGTAATTTGTGATCCCAGGGGTAGTGGTATAATTTCCCCATCTCTGTAGCGAGAGGTTCCCTTTACGCAGAGGACTCTCTCAGAGGGGACTCTGAGACTCTAAGGCCTACATACTGGATCCTTCCCCAAAAAGGGGGGAGGGAGTGCGTTTGGCAAGGGGTGCCATACAGAGATAAAGGGAACTATCACAGACCTCCGTTAAGTGAAGAATCCCTTAACACTGTGGACTCTCTCAGAGGGGTATCTGAGATTCCAGGACTGGAATGCTAGGATCCTTTCCCAACAAGGGGAGAGGGAGTGCTTTGGCAAGGGCTAATTCAAGGAGGCAAATGAAGGCCTATTTTCATTATGTGTGAGATCACTAACACAGTGGACTTTCTAAGAGGGGACTCTCAGACTCTGAGGCAATACTGTTGGAACCCTCCCCAACAAGGGGAGAGGGAGTGCTTTGGCAAGGGACACAATGCTGGAGGCAGATAAGGGACAGTTGGGCGGTGTG
The DNA here is from genome assembly GCF_964263255.1 of Lissotriton vulgaris. Lineage (NCBI taxonomy): Eukaryota > Metazoa > Chordata > Amphibia > Caudata > Salamandridae > Lissotriton > Lissotriton vulgaris. Next base: position 367,327 of record NW_028248189.1, on the reverse strand, counting down.
GGGTGGCTGTACAGCAGACAGGAGGGGGGTGCTACACATAAGGTATTCATAAGGTTCAACATAAATAACATATTTACATCAGTTACACGATTACATCAAATACTAGAATAACATTTCAGGAGGATAGAAGATTAAGTGGTTCTCCGAGGAATTAAAAAAGCAGAAACAACTTAATAAACGTAGGGAAAGACACTGGCGAAAGCTTTACGACGTCGAGAGCAAAACGATATACAAGGAATCACTCGCCCGGTACAAACAGATGATTGCAGAGGTGAAAAGAACTTATTACGCCGAACAAATTAAAAAGGCAAATAACTCAAGCAAAGAGTTATTTAACATCACCAAGCTCCTTTCTGGCAGCATGCAGGATCTCACACCTCCCCCCTCACAACAGCTTTGCGATGCCCTATCTAACTTCTTCTTTATGAAAGTAAATTACATTTATCAGGCTTTCACCCTGAACACTCAAACCGGTCATCAGTCCCCCTCCCCTTCCCCGCTGGAGAACTCGTTGACACACTTCACCGACCTCTCCATGGATCAGACAAAGATTATTATCTCTAAAATTAAAACCAGCTCAGCACTGGATCCTTGCCCGCTTAAAGTTCTAGCCCCTGTTATGGACATATTGATTCCTGCCATCACCTCGGTCTGTAACGTTATGTTTAGTTCCGGGATTTTTCCCGACTCCCTGAAACATACGCTGGTAAAACCTTTATTAAAAAAAGCCAACCTTAATAAAGACGACCTAAAAAACTACAGGCCTATTGCCAGTCATCCTTTTTTGGCCAAAGTCGTAGAAAAAGCCATGAATCAGCAGCTGTCGGACTTTGTAGAGCAATATCAGCTGCTCGATAACACCCAGTTCGGATTCCGCAAATGCCATGGCACGGAAACCGCCCTCCTGAAAGCGGCTGATGACATCAGAGCCATACAGGATCAGGGGGGACAGCAGTTATGGTCATGCTGGACCTCTCGGCGGCCTTCGACATGGTCGACCACAAGATCTTGGCCGACCGTGTCGGACGGATGGGGGTCCAGAAAACGGCGCTGGATCTACTTGTGTCATTTCTGGCTAATAGAACGCAGGCGGTATCCCCAGGACCATACCAATCCTCTAAGGTGTCGCTGCCATGTGGGGTTCCACAAGGCTCATCCCTAAGTCCGACACTGTTTAATATCTATGTGTCGGACCTTGCTATTGTCATCAAAGCATTTGGGATGAGCCTAACCTCCTATGCCGATGACACCCAACTGGTACTGGCCATTAAGGGGGATGGCGATGAGGTGGCCACCCGCTTCATAAGAGGGATGGTGGCCATAGGTGACTGGATGGCCACCAATTGTTTGAAGCTTAATTCAGAAAAGACCGAAGTGGTCATTTTTGGTCACCTTTCTCCTGGCTGGTCATCAGTTTGGTGGCCTTCATCTTTTGGAACACCTCCTAGTCCAGCTCTTAAAGTCAGGAATCTTGGCGTCACCTTCGATGTGGGACTTAACTTCATGGCGCATGCCAACAAAATTGCAGCCACGGCTCACATGAAACTTAAAATGATAAGGAAAATCCTACCTTTTCTACCAGACTCAGTCAGGAAAACTCTGATCAGTTCATTGGTGTTGTCCGCCTTGGATTATTGTAACGCCCTCTTTCTACATGCCCAAAATCGAGTGACAAATAAGATGCAGTCAATTCAAAACGCAGCAGCCCGTCTGCTTTCGGGACTCCCCAAATTTGCACCTGTCTCCAACACCATCAGGAAACTTCATTTGTTCCCATACGCAGTCGAATTAAGTTCAAATCGCTGTGTATTGTCTACAAGGCACTTAACAATCAAGGCCCCCACTTTCTTAAACATAATCTTGTACGTTACATACAACTCGTGCTCTCCGCTCCACCCATCATAATCATCTAGTAGTACCACGCACTAGAACAGTCACTTGGGGCGACAGACGTTTTTTGGTTGCCGCCCCAAAACTCTGGAATTCCCTACCCTCTCACATCAAGACTAGTCCATCCCTGCTAATTTTACGTAAACAACTCAAGACCTGGTTGTTTGACCAATAGTCAGGAAGGCTTTGTTGGTCCACCTGGATGTTGACCTATGCCCTCAGCCAGCGCCGAGACGTCTACGGGTATTCGCCGTGCTTTAAAAATGACAATAAATAAATAAATAAATTAATAAATAAAGTAAATGAATCTAAGAAGGGTAGGAAGGTATAGATACATATATGCGACAAATTGAAGAGCGAGAAGGGGAGAGAAATAAAGCGGATAGGGGCAAAGGGGGATTGAGAAGGGAGAGGAAGAGGGTGTAGATGGTATGAAGAGACGAAGGGAAAATCTGCTCAATGGTCGTGTCAAGGTTACAAGCACTCTTACCTGTGAGTTGCTTGTAGATGGATTTCGCAGAGACGTTATGGACCAACTTCCCTGAATTCTAGGCAACACCTAGTGATTAGTTAGTACACTTAGGTAATCAAATAAAAAACTAGGGAGGAAGGCCGGATAGTGGACGCTACCTGTTCCTGGGTTGTCGACCTGCGAGGCAACAAAGAAACTTTTTGTAACATCTATCCCTTAAATACAGACTCAAATAACCTACATCAACTCTTACAGTTCTCTTTCTATTATTCCTAAAAGCCTACCTGCGACTGTAAGAATCTAAGCGTCGCGTCCGTGTTGTCGTCTTGAAGGGTTGGAGCTGTGTAGGCTGATTGATGAGAGAGTTGAAGCCAAGAAGGAGAGATCTCGTTGTCTTCTAAGAAAAGACAATTATTTGTGAATAAGTTACTCCTTTCTACAGTTTGTTCATCACTTTTTCAGTGCAACTACTTTTGTACATATGAATTACTCAGCGTACTCAGTCGTGTCTTTCTTTTCCTTCACAACCTAGGTAGAAACAATACTAAACAAGAAACAAATTGCCAAACTCAATCATCAATAATCATTGTACAAATATATATCACTTTGATATTTTCTCAAAGCCTTTTTCTTTTCAGAATATCGACTGTCTCTTCAATCAAGATTCTCCAAAAATGTCTCAGAATTATTTCCAGGTAAGTTCTAGTCCTTTTAATCAATTGCTGCTTGCTTGCGATGGGCGCCTAGTACCAAACTATGAAAGGTTTTCACTTAGCTTTATTGTCTGTGTTCTTCCTTGCAGGGTCGTGTGCTGGATTACGCGAAGAAGACAAGGAATCCTTCCGAAGTTCTCTGGGCATTGGCTGGCGTTCTGGATCCCAGGGCGCTCCAAGGAATGATCCTCTCAAGGGCGCGGCAGGAGGCAAAGCGTCGGGAAGCGTTGGGTGTGGCTATTTATAGCTGAGCCACACCCAAGAGATGATGACGCATCGCGCACCTTTTTCCTGCGTGCGTGTGCGTCTCTAGAAGCTTCCTCGAACTACAGCTCAGCTCCGAACCCAATCGCCAGCAACCAAGTCCATGACCTTCCCAAAACTATACTACACCATTACCTAAACGGTGCTTTCTACCCAACTACACACAACTATTGGCAACAATATTCGGCAATGTAACCAGAGAGATTCAAACGCACAAGTGCTATGTATAACGAAAACTTTGAAAATCTGTATTAACACAAATGCAATATGCTACTTAAGTCCAGTACAAACACTTATGCAAAAACATCCTATTACACTTGACACTTTGGCGTGCTGGGTGCACGGGACAGGGGTTATTTTTTCTTGATGGGACAAAAACTGCTTGTCGCGTCCTGTAGTAGGATGCCTCGGAAACACCACGGAGTTGAAGCTCTGTCCGCAACTCCCCTACACCGGTTCACTCTACACCAAGGAATATATATACACTGGTGAACAGAGATGATGCCAATGCAGGGAAAGCAGGGAAACAAAACAAGGAAAGGCGGGGGAGACACAGGAATCAGGATGACAGTACGCCCCTCCCAAAATGCCCCCAACAGGTTTGGGTTTACCAGGATGGCGTCTATGAAACAAACGTACCAATCTAGGGGCATGAACCTGACTTGCAGGCTCCCAACTGCGTTCTTCAATTCCATATCCTTTCCAGTGTATTAGAGATTGTAGTCTACCCCAACTTCTTCGGGAGTCGACAATGCTCTCCACTTCGTATTCTTCTTCAGAATCCACAACAACAGGCGGTGAACCCACTGGCAAACGTGTACCAGGTGCAACTGGTTTAAGGAGCGAGACATGGAATACGGGGTGAATTCTCATGGACACAGGGAGATCAAGCTTCATGGCTACTGGATTAATGACTTTAGAGATTGCGAAAGGGACAATGTATTTGGGTTGAAATTTACAAGCCCCTTTCAAGGCAATGTATTTAGATGACAGCCACACCTTATCACCCTCCGTATATACAGGTTCTGGTGTTCTATGTGCATCCGCCCCCTTCTTGTATTGAGTCTTGGCTTTGTCTAAATTTTCCAAAACAGCATTGTGTACCATTTGCAAATGTTGTACTAAGGCAGATACTGAAGGAGTGTTGCATGTGATGGAAAGAGGGATAGGTAATACTCTGGGATGGAACCCATGTGAACCATAAAAAGGAGTGAACAAGGTGGAGAAGTGATGACTGTTGTTATATGCCAATTCCGCTAACCAGATGACTTCATCCCACTCTTTCGTAGACTGAAGACATTGACATCTAATCAGCTGTTCTAAACTCTGGTTAACTCTCTCCGTTTGTCCATCTGTTTGAGGGTGATGGCTGGAGGACAAACGTACTTCCACTTGTAATAGCCCGCATAATTGTCTCCAAAATCTTGAGACAAATTGGGTGCCTCTATCAGTGATCAAAACAAAAGGTATGCCATGCAACCGAACAATGTGTCTTAAAAATATTTGAGCTAGTTTCAATGAAGAAGGCAAACCAGGTAAGGGAATGAAATGGGCAGTTTTAGTGAAATGATCTACTACAACTAATACTGCAGTGTTCCCTGTACTGGTGCGAGGTAATTCGACAATAAAATCCATAGACACTGTATGCCAAGGACCCGGAGGGGTCGGGATGGGGTTTAACAAGCCCACTGGTTTGATGTGAGAGGATTTACCCTGAGCACAGACATGACAAGTCTTCACAAAATCTGGTATATCCTGTGACATGTTGGGCCACCAACAATAACGTTTCGCCATTTCTACAGTTCTCTTGCATCCTGGATGACCCGCCAATCCCTGTGTGTGACACCATTGTAAAATCTCGTGTCTCAATGGCACAGTTGGGATATATAGACTTCCCATTACATATCCCAAACCATCCTTCCATATGGTTTCTTGACTCTTCAGATACTCCAGAGCTTGGGGGTGTGCTGTGATTTGTATATCTCCCTCAGAAACCTCTCTTCCTTACTTACAACACCTATGATTCTCTTGGTATCTAGGATAGAAGGTGGAACCTCTCCTGAAGGTAAAGAATCGAACTCTAACCGTGACAGGGCATCAGCGTTCCCATTCTTTCGCCCAGCGCGAAAGTGAATCTCAAAATCATACCCATTGAAAAACTGAGTCCATCGTAGTTGCCAATGCCTGGGTTTCTAACTGGAGATTACCCATCATGTTAGCTAAATCAGTCAGCGTCACTTCCATGGTGTTTGGGCGGCAAATAAGTTTTAGGCTTTGCGTTCTGTCGCGTCCTGTAGTAGGATGCCTCGGAAACACCACAGAGTTGAAGCTCTGTCCGCAACTCCCCTACACCGGTTCACTCTACACCAAGGAATATATATACACTGGTGAACAGAGATGATGCCAATGCAGGGAAAGCAGGGAAACAAAACAAGGAAAGGCGGGGGAGACACAGGAATCAGGAATCCAGGATGCGTAGAGAACTGGACAACCCACTGTATGGTCTTCAGGATCTTCTCCTATTAAATAAGAGGACTGGTTAATAGAGACTTTTAAGTGGCTCTCTATATATGTATTTAATTAAACAGGAATATGGGATACCTGGACACTGTGAGTAATGCATCTACCTAGACGTGACTAGATTCTGTTATCTTCACAGAAAAGTCGGTAGTGTTATGCAACGGAAAGAGCACTCCTGTAAGTAAGAAATAAATATTAGGTCTAAGTGCATACCCTAAACGTAACTGTATAGAATGAGTAATGCACATAAAGGTACCATATATGTGGTGCGCCTTAAGAAGAATGTCTCCCTGTTTCTCCACAAGAAGTCAGCTGATCCTCTACTTCTTATTCCCTAAAACACAAAGGAGATGTTTAGTTTCTCTCTAGCCCTTCATGTGCAGCTAGTAGCCCGTTAAGGAACAAGTAGTACCTGTTTTGTGTCTATGGCAAAATGTTCAAAAGATATCCTGGAGCGCTAAAACAACCTCTGAGACACTCCTGACAATAACGTAAATCACCCCAGTGTACTACTATCACGGATACCTACTCCGTTAAACAACAATCCAAAAATAAACTTTCCAGCGCTAACCTGCCCTGGAAGTAATCCAAATCACCGGATACTGCAGATCAAAGGACCACTCGAACTTATCCAAATACCATGAGAGTGCAAACGGGAAGACGGCAAGACATAGCAGAGAATCCCCGACGCGGTCCGGACGCCACCAAACCCGGAAGCAAAGCTCAAATCCCGAAACGAACGCAAAGCGTCGTAACAACAGAAAAGATGGACTAAATAGTCTGCTCACGCATGCGCTAGTCCTTGCGCATGCGCTCCTCGGTGCTTAGCGGCCATTGCCAACCACGTCTTTGCCAACCACGTCCGTACCGGATCGGCAGGCATGACACTGCACACTGCTCACTTTGTCCACCATAAGCGTGGAAGGGTATACTCAGATGTGAGTCCCTAGCTCATTGCACCATCAGGATTCAAGCAAGCCGGGCCGAAGACGGCTGAAATGCCAGAAACCGTCCCCGGTAGCTTGTTTCCTTCACAGTATAAGAATTGGCTTGGTAGTTTGGTCTGCCCTGTTCCCATGATGCACTGGGCCAGGGTCAGACTAATTTGCATATAGCCAAGTTCTGAGCTGGGATGGTGCAGTGAGCTAAAAAACGGTGATGGATCAAGCCCTGATCTTTGGACTGGGTAAGAGTGGTCTGCTTAATTCAGACACTCTGTTCATCACCACCCCCTTTTCTGGAACATTTTGTCCACCATAAGCGTGGAAGGGTATACTCAGATGTGAGTCCCTAGCTCATTGCACCATCAGGATTCAAGCAAGCCGGGCCGAAGACGGCTGAAATGCCAGAAACCGGTCCCCGGTAGCTTGTTTCCTTCCCAGTATAAGAATTGGCTTGGTAGTTTGGTCTGCCCTGTTCCCATGATGCACTGGGCCAGGGTCAGACTAATTTGCATATAGCCAAGTTCTGAGCTGGGATTGTGCAGTGAGCTATAAAACGGTGATGGATCAAGCCCTGATCTTTGGACTGGGTAAGAGTGGTCTGCTTAATTCAGACACTCTGTTCATCACCACCCCCTTTTCTGAATCATTTTTGTCCACCATAAGCGTGGAAGGGTATACTCAGATGTGAGTCCCTAGCTCATTGCACCATCAGGATTCAAGCAAGCCGGGCCGAAGACGGCTGAAATGCCAGAAACCGGTCCCCGGTAGCTTGTTTCCTTCCCAGTATAAGAATTGGCTTGGTAGTTTGGTCTGCCCTGTTCCCATGATGCACTGGGCCAGGGTCAGACTAATTTGCATATAGCCAAGTTCTGAGCTGGGATGGTGCAGTGAGCTATAAAACGGTGATGGATCAAGCCCTGATCTTTGGACTGGGTAAGAGTGGTCTGCTTAATTCAGACACTCTGTTCATCACCACCCCCTTTTCTGAATCATTTTTGTCCACCATAAGCGTGGAAGGGTATACTCAGATGTGAGTCCCTAGCTCATTGCACCATCAGGATTCAAGCAAGCCGGGCCGAAGACGGCTGAAATGCCAGAAACCGGTCCCCGGTAGCTTGTTTCCTTCCCAGTATAAGAATTGGCTTGGTAGTTTGGTCTGCCCTGTTCCCATGATGCACTGGGCCAGGGTCAGACTAATTTGCATATAGCCAAGTTCTGAGCTGGGATGGTGCAGTGAGCTAAAAAACGGTGATGGATCAAGCCCTGATCTTTGGACTGGGTAAGAGTGGTCTGCTTAATTCAGACACTCTGTTCATCACCACCCCCTTTTCTGAATCATTTTTGTCCACCATAAGCGTGGAAGGGTATACTCAGATGTGAGTCCCTAGCTCATTGCACCATCAGGATTCAAGCAAGCCGGGCCGAAGACGGCTGAAATGCCAGAAACCGGTCCCCGGTAGCTTGTTTCCTTCCCAGTATAAGAATTGGCTTGGTAGTTTGGTCTGCCCTGTTCCCATGATGCACTGGGCCAGGGTCAGACTAATTTGCATATAGCCAAGTTCTGAGCTGGGATGGTGCAGTGAGCTAAAAAACGGTGATGGATCAAGCCCTGATCTTTGGACTGGGTAAGAGTGGTCTGCTTAATTCAGACACTCTGTTCATCACCACCCCCTTTTCTGAATCATTTTTGTCCACCATAAGCGTGGAAGGGTATACTCAGATGTGAGTCCCTAGCTCATTGCACCATCAGGATTCAAGCAAGCCGGGCCGAAGATGGCTGAAATGCCAGAAACCGGTCCCCGGTAGCTTGTTTCCTTCCCAGTATAAGAATTGGCTTGGTAGTTTGGTCTGCCCTGTTCCCATGATGCACTGGGCCAGGGTCAGACTAATTTGCATATAGCCAAGTTCTGAGCTGGGATGGTGCAGTGAGCTAAAAAACGGTGATGGATCAAGCCCTGATCTTTGGACTGGGTAAGAGTGGTCTGCTTAATTCAGACACTCTGTTCATCACCACCCCCTTTTCTGAATCATTTTTGTCCATCATAAGCATGGAAGGGTATACTCAGATGTGAGTCCCTAGCTCATTGCACCATCAGGATTCAAGCAAGCCGGGCCGAAGACGGCTGAAATGCCAGAAACCGGTCCCCGGTAGCTTGTTTCCTTCCCAGTATAAGAATTGGCTTGGTAGTTTGGTCTGCCCTGTTCCCATGATGCACTGGGCCAGGGTCAGACTAATTTGCATATAGCCCAGTTCTGAGCTGGGATGGTGCAGTGAGCTAAAAAACGGTGATGGATCAAGCCCTGATCTTTGGACTGGGTAAGAGTGGTCTGCTTAATTCAGACACTCTGTTCATCACCACCCCCTTTTCTGAATCATTTTTGTCCACCATAAGCGTGGAAGGGTATACTCAGATGTGAGTCCCTAGCTCATTGCACCATCAGGATTCAAGCAAGCCGGGCCGAAGACGGCTGAAATGCCAGAAACCGGTCCCCGGTAGCTTGTTTCCTTCCCAGTATAAGAATTGGCTTGGTAGTTTGGTCTGCCCTGTTCCCATGATGCACTGGGCCAGGGTCAGACTAATTTGCATATAGCCAAGTTCTGAGCTGGGATGGTGCAGTGAGCTAAAAAACGGTGATGGATCAAGCCCTGATCTTTGGACTGGGTAAGAGTGGTCTGCTTAATTCAGACACTCTGTTCATCACCACCCCCTTTTCTGAATCATTTTTGTCCACCATAAGCGTGGAAGGGTATACTCAGATGTGAGTCCCTAGCTCATTGCACCATCAGGATTCAAGCAAGCCGGGCCGAAGACGGCTGAAATGCCAGAAACCGGTCCCCGGTAGCTTGTTTCCTTCCCAGTATAAGAATTGGCTTGGTAGTTTGGTCTGCCCTGTTCCCATGATGCACTGGGCCAGGGTCAGACTAATTTGCATATAGCCAAGTTCTGAGCTGGGATGGTGCAGTGAGCTAAAAAACGGTGATGGATCAAGCCCTGATCTTTGGACTGGGTAAGAGTGGTCTGCTTAATTCAGATACTCTGTTCATCACCACCCCCTTTTCTGAATCATTTTTGTCCACCATAAGCATGGAAGGGTATACTCAGATGTGAGTCCCTAGCTCATTGCACCATCAGGATTCAAGCAAGCCGGGCCGAAGACGGCTGAAATGCCAGAAACCGGTCCCCGGTAGCTTGTTTCCTTCCCAGTATAAGAATTGGCTTGGTAGTTTGGTCTGCCCTGTTCCCATGATGCACTGGGCCAGGGTCAGACTAATTTGCATATAGCCAAGTTCTGAGCTGGGATGGTGCAGTGAGCTAAAAAACGGTGATGGATCAAGCCCTGATCTTTGGACTGGGTAAGAGTGGTCTGCTTAATTCAGACACTCTGTTCATCACCACCCCCTTTTCTGAATCATTTTTGTCCACCATAAGCATGGAAGGGTATACTCAGATGTGAGTCCCTAGCTCATTGCACCATCAGGATTCAAGCAAGCCGGGCCGAAGACGGCTGAAATGCCAGAAACCGGTCCCCGGTAGCTTGTTTCCTTCCCAGTATAAGAATTGGCTTGGTAGTTTGGTCTGCCCTGTTCCCATGATGCACTGGGCCAGGGTCAGACTAATTTGCATATAGCCAAGTTCTGAGCTGGGATGGTGCAGTGAGCTAAAAAACGGTGATGGATCAAGCCCTGATCTTTGGATTGGGTAAGAGTGGTCTGCTTAATTCAGACACTCTGTTCATCACCACCCCCTTTTCTGAATCATTTTTGTCCACCATAAGCGTGGAAGGGTATACTCAGATGTGAGTCCCTAGCTCATTGCACCATCAGGATTCAAGCAAGCCGGGCCGAAGACGGCTGAAATGCCAGAAACCGGTCCCCGGTAGCTTGTTTCCTTCCCAGTATAAGAATTGGCTTGGTAGTTTGGTCTGCCCTGTTCCCATGATGCACTGGGCCAGGGTCAGACTAATTTGCATATAGCCAAGTTCTGAGCTGGGATGGTGCAGTGAGCTAAAAAACGGTGATGGATCAAGCCCTGATCTTTGGACTGGGTAAGAGTGGTCTGCTTAATTCAGACACTCTGTTCATCACCACCCCCTTTTCTGAATCATTTTTGTCCACCATAAGCGTGGAAGGGTATACTCAGATGTGAGTCCCTAGCTCATTGCACCATCAGGATTCAAGCAAGCCGGGCCAAAGACGGCTGAAATGCCAGAAACCGGTCCCCGGTAGCTTGTTTCCTTCCCAGTATAAGAATTGGCTTGGTAGTTTGGTCTGCCCCGTTCCCATGATGCACTGGGCCAGGGTCAGACTAATTTGCATATTGCCAAGTTCTGAGCTGGGATGGTTCAGTGAGCTAAAAAACGGTGATGGATCAAGCCCTGATCTTTGGACTGGGTAAGAGTGGTCTGCTTAATTCAGACACTCTGTTCATCACCACCCCCTTTTCTGAATCATTTTTGTCCACCATAAGCATGGAAGGGTATACTCAGATGTGAGTCCCTAGCTCATTGCACCATCAGGATTCAAGCAAGCCGGGCCGAAGACGGCTGAAATGCCAGAAACCGGTCCCCGGTAGCTTGTTTCCTTCCCAGTATAAGAATTGGCTTGGTAGTTTGGTCTGCCCTGTTCCCATGATGCACTGGGCCAGGGTCAGACTAATTTGCATATAGCCAAGTTCTGAGCTGGGATGGTGCTGTGAGCTAAAAAACGGTGATGGATCAAGCCCTGATCTTTGGACTGGGTAAGAGTGGTCTGCTTAATTCAGACACTCTGTTCATCACCACCCCCTTTTTTGAATCATTTTTGTCCACCATAAGCGTGGAAGGGTATACTCAGATGTGAGTCCCTAGCTCATTGCACCATCAAGATTCAAGCAAGCCGGGCCGAAGACGGCTGAAATGCCAGAAACCGGTCCCCGGTAGCTTGTTTCCTTCCCAGTATAAGAATTGGCTTGGTAGTTTGGTCTGCCCTGTTCCCATGATGCACTGGGCCAGGGTCAGACTAATTTGCATATAGCCAAGTTCTGAGCTGGGATTGTGCAGTGAGCTATAAAACGGTGATGGATCAAGCCCTGATCTTTGGACTGGGTAAGAGTGGTCTGCTTAATTCAGACACTCTGTTCATCACCACCCCCTTTTCTGAATCATTTTTGTCCACCATAAGCGTGGAAGGGTATACTCAGATGTGAGTCCCTAGCTCATTGCACCATCAGGATTCAAGCAAGCCGGGCCGAAGACGGCTGAAATGCCAGAAACCGGTCCCCGGTAGCTTGTTTCCTTCCCAGTATAAGAATTGGCTTGGTAGTTTGGTCTGCCCTGTTCCCATGATGCACTGGGCCAGGGTCAGACTAATTTGCATATAGCCAAGTTCTGAGCTGGGATGGTGCAGTGAGCTATAAAACGGTGATGGATCAAGCCCTGATCTTTGGACTGGGTAAGAGTGGTCTGCTTAATTCAGACACTCTGTTCATCAGCACCCCCTTTTCTGAATCATTTTTGTCCACCATAAGCGTGGAAGGGTATACTCAGATGTGAGTCCCTAGCTCATTGCACCATCAGGATTCAAGCAAGCCGGGCCGAAGACGGCTGAAATGCCAGAAACCGGTCCCCGGTAGCTTGTTTCCTTCCCAGTATAAGAATTGGCTTGGTAGTTTGGTCTGCCCTGTTCCCATGATGCACTGGGCCAGGGTCAGACTAATTTGCATATAGCCAAGTTCTGAGCTGGGATGGTGCAGTGAGCTAAAAAACGGTGTTGGATCAAGCCCTGATCTTTGGACTGGGTAAGAGTGGTCTGCTTAATTCAGACACTCTGTTCATCACCACCCCCTTTTCTGAATCATTTTTGTCCACCATAAGCGTGGAAGGGTATACTCAGATGTGAGTCCCTAGCTCATTGCACCATCAGGATTCAAGCAAGCCGGGCCGAAGACGGCTGAAATGCCAGAAACCGGTCCCCGGTAGCTTGTTTCCTTCCCAGTATAAGAATTGGCTTGGTAGTTTGGTCTGCCCTGTTCCCATGATGCACTGGGCCAGGGTCAGACTAATTTGCATATAGCCAAGTTCTGAGCTGGGATGGTGCAGTGAGCTAAAAAACGGTGATGGATCAAGCCCTGATCTTTGGACTGGGTAAGAGTGGTCTGCTTAATTCAGACACTCTGTTCATCACCACCCCCTTTTCTGAATCATTTTTGTCCACCATAAGCGTGGAAGGGTATACTCAGATGTGAGTCCCTAGCTCATTGCACCATCAGGATTCAAGCAAGCCGGGCCGAAGACGGCTGAAATGCCAGAAACCGGTCCCCGGTAGCTTGTTTCCTTCCCAGTATAAGAATTGGCTTGGTAGTTTGGTCTGCCCTGTTCCCATGATGCACTGGGCCAGGGTCAGACTAATTTGCATATAGCCAAGTTCTGAGCTGGGATGGTGCAGTGAGCTAAAAAACGGTGATGGATCAAGCCCTGATCTTTGGACTGGGTAAGAGTGGTCTGCTTAATTCAGACACTCTGTTCATCACCACCCCCTTTTCTGAATCATTTTTGTCCACCATAAGCATGGAAGGGTATACTCAGATGTGAGTCCCTAGCTCATTGCACCATCAGGATTCAAGCAAGCCGGGCCGAAGACGGCTGAAATGCCAGAAACCGGTCCCCGGTAGCTTGTTTCCTTCCCAGTATAAGAATTGGCTTGGTAGTTTGGTCTGCCCTGTTCCCATGATGCACTGGGCCAGGGTCAGACTAATTTGCATATAGCCAAGTTCTGAGCTGGGATGGTGCAGTGAGCTAAAAAACGGTGATGGATCAAGCCCTGATCTTTGGACTGGGTAAGAGTGGTCTGCTTAATTCAGACACTCTGTTCATCACCACCCCCTTTTCTGAATCATTTTTGTCCACCATAAGCGTGGAAGGGTATACTCAGATGTGAGTCCCTAGCTCATTGCACCATCAAGATTCAAGCAAGCCGGGCCGAAGACGGCTGAAATGCCAGAAACCGGTCCCCGGTAGCTTGTTTCCTTCCCAGTATAAGAATTGGCTTGGTAGTTTGGTCTGCCCTGTTCCCATGATGCACTGGGCCAGGGTCAGACTAATTTGCATATAGCCCAGTTCTGAGCTGGGATGGTGCAGTGAGCTAAAAAACGGTGATGGATCAAGCCCTGATCTTTGGACTGGGTAAGAGTGGTCTGCTTAATTCAGACACTCTGTTCATCACCACCCCCTTTTCTGAATCATTTTTGTCCACCATAAGCGTGGAAGGGTATACTCAGATGTGAGTCCCTAGCTCATTGCACCATCAGGATTCAAGCAATCCGGGCCGAAGACGGCTGAAATGCCAGAAACCGGTCCCCGGTAGCTTGTTTCCTTCCCAGTATAAGAATTGGCTTGGTAGTTTGGTCTGCCCTGTTCCCATGATGCACTGGGCCAGGGTCAGACTAATTTGCATATAGCCAAGTTCTGAGCTGGGATGGTGCAGTGAGCTAAAAAACGGTGATGGATCAAGCCCTGATCTTTGGACTGGGTAAGAGTGGTCTGCTTAATTCAGACACTCTGTTCATCACCACCCCCTTTTCTGAATCATTTTTGTCCACCATAAGCGTGGAAGGGTATACTCAGATGTGAGTCCCTAGCTCATTGCACCATCAGGATTCAAGCAAGCCGGGCCGAAGACGGCTGAAATGCCAGAAACCGGTCCCCGGTAGCTTGTTTCCTTCCCAGTATAAGAATTGGCTTGGTAGTTTGGTCTGCCCTGTTCCCATGATGCACTGGGCCAGGGTCAGACTAATTTGCATATAGCCAAGTTCTGAGCTGGGATGGTGCAGTGAGCTAAAAAACGGTGATGGATCAAGCCCTGATCTTTGGACTGGGTAAGAGTGGTCTGCTTAATTCAGACACTCTGTTCATCACCACCCCCTTTTCTGAATCATTTTTGTCCACCATAAGCGTGGAAGGGTATACTCAGATGTGAGTCCCTAGCTCATTGCACCATCAGGATTCAAGCAAGCCGGGCCGAAGACGGCTGAAATGCCAGAAACCGGTCCCCGGTAGCTTGTTTCCTTCCCAGTATAAGAATTGGCTTGGTAGTTTGGTCTGCCCTGTTCCCATGATGCACTGGGCCAGGGTCAGACTAATTTGCATATAGCCAAGTTCTGAGCTGGGATGGTGCAGTGAGCTAAAAAACGGTGATGGATCAAGCCCTGATCTTTGGACTGGGTAAGAGTGGTCTGCTTAATTCAGACACTCTGTTCATCACCACCCCCTTTTCTGAATCATTTTTGTCCACCATAAGCATGGAAGGGTATACTCAGATGTGAGTCCCTAGCTCATTGCACCATCAGGATTCAAGCAAGCCGGGCCGAAGACGGCTGAAATGCCAGAAACCGGTCCCCGGTAGCTTGTTTCCTTCCCAGTATAAGAATTGGCTTGGTAGTTTGGTCTGCCCTGTTCCCATGATGCACTGGGCCAGGGTCAGACTAATTTGCATATAGCCAAGTTCTGAGCTGGGATGGTGCAGTGAGCTAAAAAACGGTGATGGATCAAGCCCTGATCTTTGGATTGGGTAAGAGTGGTCTGCTTAATTCAGACACTCTGTTCATCACCACCCCCTTTTCTGAATCATTTTTGTCCACCATAAGCGTGGAAGGGTATACTCAGATGTGAGTCCCTAGCTCATTGCACCATCAGGATTCAAGCAAGCCGGGCCGAAGACGGCTGAAATGCCAGAAACCGGTCCCCGGTAGCTTGTTTCCTTCCCAGTATAAGAATTGGCTTGGTAGTTTGGTCTGCCCTGTTCCCATGATGCACTGGGCCAGGGTCAGACTAATTTGCATATAGCCAAGTTCTGAGCTGGGATGGTGCAGTGAGCTAAAAAACGGTGATGGATCAAGCCCTGATCTTTGGACTGGGTAAGAGTGGTCTGCTTAATTCAGACACTCTGTTCATCACCACCCCCTTTTCTGAATCATTTTTGTCCACCATAAGCGTGGAAGGGTATACTCAGATGTGAGTCCCTAGCTCATTGCACCATCAGGATTCAAGCAAGCCGGGCCAAAGACGGCTGAAATGCCAGAAACCGGTCCCCGGTAGCTTGTTTCCTTCCCAGTATAAGAATTGGCTTGGTAGTTTGGTCTGCCCTGTTCCCATGATGCACTGGGCCAGGGTCAGACTAATTTGCATATTGCCAAGTTCTGAGCTGGGATGGTGCAGTGAGCTAAAAAACGGTGATGGATCAAGCCCTGATCTTTGGACTGGGTAAGAGTGGTCTGCTTAATTCAGACACTCTGTTCATCACCACCCCCTTTTCTGAATCATTTTTGTCCACCATAAGCATGGAAGGGTATACTCAGATGTGAGTCCCTAGCTCATTGCACCATCAGGATTCAAGCAAGCCGGGCCGAAGACGGCTGAAATGCCAGAAACCGGTCCCCGGTAGCTTGTTTCCTTCCCAGTATAAGAATTGGCTTGGTAGTTTGGTCTGCCCTGTTCCCATGATGCACTGGGCCAGGGTCAGACTAATTTGCATATAGCCAAGTTCTGAGCTGGGATGGTGCTGTGAGCTAAAAAACGGTGATGGATCAAGCCCTGATCTTTGGACTGGGTAAGAGTGGTCTGCTTAATTCAGACACTCTGTTCATCACCACCCCCTTTTTTGAATCATTTTTGTCCACCATAAGCGTGGAAGGGTATACTCAGATGTGAGTCCCTAGCTCATTGCACCATCAAGATTCAAGCAAGCCGGGCCGAAGACGGCTGAAATGCCAGAAACCGGTCCCCGGTAGCTTGTTTCCTTCCCAGTATAAGAATTGGCTTGGTAGTTTGGTCTGCCCTGTTCCCATGATGCACTGGGCCAGGGTCAGACTAATTTGCATATAGCCAAGTTCTGAGCTGGGATGGTGCAGTGAGCTAAAAAACGGTGATGGATCAAGCCCTGATCTTTGGACTGGGTAAGAGTGGTCTGCTTAATTCAGACACTCTGTTCATCACCACCCCCTTTTCTGAATAATTTTTGTCCACCATAAGCGTGGAAGGGTATACTCAGATGTGAATCCCTAGCTCATTGCACCATCAGGATTCAAGCAAGCCGGGCCGAAGACGGCTGAAATGCCAGAAACCGGTCCCCGGTAGCTTGTTTCCTTCCCAGTATAAGAATTGGCTTGGTAGTTTGGTCTGCCCTGTTCCCATGATGCACTCGGCCAGGGTCAGACTAATTTGCATATAGCCAAGTTCTGAGCTGGGATGGTGCAGTGAGCTATAAAACGGTGATGGATCAAGCCCTGATCTTTGGACTGGGTAAGAGTGGTCTGCTTAATTCAGACACTCTGTTCATCACCACCCCCTTTTCTGAATCATTTTTGTCCACCATAAGCGTGGAAGGGTATACTCAGATGTGAGTCCCTAGCTCATTGCCCCATCAGGATTCAAGCAAGCCGGGCCGAAGACGGCTGAAATGCCAGAAACCGTCCCCGGTAGCTTGTTTCCTTCCCAGTATAAGAATTGGCTTGGTAGTTTGGTCTGCCCTGTTCCCATGATGCACTGGGCCAGGGTCAGACTAATTTGCATATAGCCAAGTTCTGAGCTGGGATGGTGCAGTGAGCTAAAAAACGGTGATGGATCAAGCCCTGATCTTTGGACTGGGTAAGAGTGGTCTGCTTAATTCAGACACTCTGTTCATCACCACCCCCTTTTCTGGAACATTTTGTCCACCATAAGCGTGGAAGGGTATACTCAGATGTGAGTCCCTAGCTCATTGCACCATCAGGATTCAAGCAAGCCGGGCCGAAGACGGCTGAAATGCCAGAAACCGGTCCCCGGTAGCTTGTTTCCTTCCCAGTATAAGAATTGGCTTGGTAGTTTGGTCTGCCCTGTTCCCATGATGCACTGGGCCAGGGTCAGACTAATTTGCATATAGCCAAGTTCTGAGCTGGGATTGTGCAGTGAGCTATAAAACGGTGATGGATCAAGCCCTGATCTTTGGACTGGGTAAGAGTGGTCTGCTTAATTCAGACACTCTGTTCATCACCACCCCCTTTTCTGAATCATTTTTGTCCACCATAAGCGTGGAAGGGTATACTCAGATGTGAGTCCCTAGCTCATTGCACCATCAGGATTCAAGCAAGCCGGGCCGAAGACGGCTGAAATGCCAGAAACCGGTCCCCGGTAGCTTGTTTCCTTCCCAGTATAAGAATTGGCTTGGTAGTTTGGTCTGCCCTGTTCCCATGATGCACTGGGCCAGGGTCAGACTAATTTGCATATAGCCAAGTTCTGAGCTGGGATGGTGCAGTGAGCTATAAAACGGTGATGGATCAAGCCCTGATCTTTGGACTGGGTAAGAGTGGTCTGCTTAATTCAGACACTCTGTTCATCACCACCCCCTTTTCTGAATCATTTTTGTCCACCATAAGCGTGGAAGGGTATACTCAGATGTGAGTCCCTAGCTCATTGCACCATCAGGATTCAAGCAAGCCGGGCCGAAGACGGCTGAAATGCCAGAAACCGGTCCCCGGTAGCTTGTTTCCTTCCCAGTATAAGAATTGGCTTGGTAGTTTGGTCTGCCCTGTTCCCATGATGCACTGGGCCAGGGTCAGACTAATTTGCATATAGCCAAGTTCTGAGCTGGGATGGTGCAGTGAGCTAAAAAACGGTGATGGATCAAGCCCTGATCTTTGGACTGGTTAAGAGTGGTCTGCTTAATTCAGACACTCTGTTCATCACCACCCCCTTTTCTGAATCATTTTTGTCCACCATAAGCGTGGAAGGGTATACTCAGATGTGAGTCCCTAGCTCATTGCACCATCAGGATTCAAGCAAGCCGGGCCGAAGACGGCTGAAATGCCAGAAACCGGTCCCCGGTAGCTTGTTTCCTTCCCAGTATAAGAATTGGCTTGGTAGTTTGGTCTGCCCTGTTCCCATGATGCACTGGGCCAGGGTCAGACTAATTTGCATATAGCCAAGTTCTGAGCTGGGATGGTGCAGTGAGCTAAAAAACGGTGATGGATCAAGCCCTGATCTTTGGACTGGGTAAGAGTGGTCTGCTTAATTCAGACACTCTGTTCATCGCCACCCCCTTTTCTGAATCATTTTTGTCCACCATAAGCGTGGAAGGGTATACTCAGATGTGAGTCCCTAGCTCATTGCACCATCAGGATTCAAGCAAGCCGGGCCGAAGACGGCTGAAATGCCAGAAACCGGTCCCCGGTAGCTTGTTTCCTTCCCAGTATAAGAATTGGCTTGGTAGTTTGGTCTGCCCTGTTCCCATGATGCACTGGGCCAGGGTCAGACTAATTTGCATATAGCCAAGTTCTGAGCTGGGATGGTGCAGTGAGCTAAAAAACGGTGATGGATCAAGCCCTGATCTTTGGACTGGGTAAGAGTGGTCTGCTTAATTCAGACACTCTGTTCATCACCACCCCCTTTTCTGAATCATTTTTGTCCACCATAAGCATGGAAGGGTATACTCAGATGTGAGTCCCTAGCTCATTGCACCATCAGGATTCAAGCAAGCCGGGCCGAAGACGGCTGAAATGCCAGAAACCGGTCCCCGGTAGCTTGTTTCCTTCCCAGTATAAGAATTGGCTTGGTAGTTTGGTCTGCCCTGTTCCCATGATGCACTGGGCCAGGGTCAGACTAATTTGCATATAGCCAAGTTCTGAGCTGGGATGGTGCAGTGAGCTAAAAAACGGTGATGGATCAAGCCCTGATCTTTGGACTGGGTAAGAGTGGTCTGCTTAATTCAGACACTCTGTTCATCACCACCCCCTTTTCTGAATCATTTTTGTCCACCATAAGCGTGGAAGGGTATACTCAGATGTGAGTCCCTAGCTCATTGCACCATCAAGATTCAAGCAAGCCGGGCCGAAGACGGCTGAAATGCCAGAAACCGGTCCCCGGTAGCTTGTTTCCTTCCCAGTATAAGAATTGGCTTGGTAGTTTGGTCTGCCCTGTTCCCATGATGCACTGGGCCAGGGTCAGACTAATTTGCATATAGCCCAGTTCTGAGCTGGGATGGTGCAGTGAGCTAAAAAACGGTGATGGATCAAGCCCTGATCTTTGGACTGGGTAAGAGTGGTCTGCTTAATTCAGACACTCTGTTCATCACCACCCCCTTTTCTGAATCATTTTTGTCCACCATAAGCGTGGAAGGGTATACTCAGATGTGAGTCCCTAGCTCATTGCACCATCAGGATTCAAGCAAGCCGGGCCGAAGACGGCTGAAATGCCAGAAACCGGTCCCCGGTAGCTTGTTTCCTTCCCAGTATAAGAATTGGCTTGGTAGTTTGGTCTGCCCTGTTCCCATGATGCACTGGGCCAGGGTCAGACTAATTTGCATATAGCCAAGTTCTGAGCTGGGATGGTGCAGTGAGCTAAAAAACGGTGATGGATCAAGCCCTGATCTTTGGACTGGGTAAGAGTGGTCTGCTTAATTCAGACACTCTGTTCATCACCACCCCCTTTTCTGAATCATTTTTGTCCACCATAAGCGTGGAAGGGTATACTCAGATGTGAGTCCCTAGCTCATTGCACCATCAGGATTCAAGCAAGCCGGGCCGAAGACGGCTGAAATGCCAGAAACCGGTCCCCGGTAGCTTGTTTCCTTCCCAGTATAAGAATTGGCTTGGTAGTTTGGTCTGCCCTGTTCCCATGATGCACTGGGCCAGGGTCAGACTAATTTGCATATAGCCAAGTTCTGAGCTGGGATGGTGCAGTGAGCTAAAAAACGGTGATGGATCAAGCCCTGATCTTTGGACTGGGTAAGAGTGGTCTGCTTAATTCAGACACTCTGTTCATCACCACCCCCTTTTCTGAATCATTTTTGTCCACCATAAGCGTGGAAGGGTATACTCAGATGTGAGTCCCTAGCTCATTGCACCATCAGGATTCAAGCAAGCCGGGCCGAAGACGGCTGAAATGCCAGAAACCGGTCCCCGGTAGCTTGTTTCCTTCCCAGTATAAGAATTGGCTTGGTAGTTTGGTCTGCCCTGTTCCCATGATGCACTGGGCCAGGGTCAGACTAATTTGCATATAGCCAAGTTCTGAGCTGGGATGGTGCAGTGAGCTAAAAAACGGTGATGGATCAAGCCCTGATCTTTGGACTGGGTAAGAGTGGTCTGCTTAATTCAGACACTCTGTTCATCACCACCCCCTTTTCTGAATCATTTTTGTCCACCATAAGCATGGAAGGGTATACTCAGATGTGAGTCCCTAGCTCATTGCACCATCAGGATTCAAGCAAGCCGGGCCGAAGACGGCTGAAATGCCAGAAACCGGTCCCCGGTAGCTTGTTTCCTTCCCAGTATAAGAATTGGCTTGGTAGTTTGGTCTGCCCTGTTCCCATGATGCACTGGGCCAGGGTCAGACTAATTTGCATATAGCCAAGTTCTGAGCTGGGATGGTGCAGTGAGCTAAAAAACGGTGATGGATCAAGCCCTGATCTTTGGACTGGGTAAGAGTGGTCTGCTTAATTCAGACACTCTGTTCATCACCACCCCCTTTTCTGAATCATTTTTGTCCACCATAAGCGTGGAAGGGTATACTCAGATGTGAGTCCCTAGCTCATTGCACCATCAGGATTCAAGCAAGCCGGGCCGAAGACGGCTGAAATGCCAGAAACCGGTCCCCGGTAGCTTGTTTCCTTCCCAGTATAAGAATTGGCTTGGTAGTTTGGTCTGCCCTGTTCCCATGATGCACTGGGCCAGGGTCAGACTAATTTGCATATAGCCAAGTTCTGAGCTGGGATGGTGCAGTGAGCTAAAAAACGGTGATGGATCAAGCCCTGATCTTTGGACTGGGTAAGAGTGGTCTGCTTAATTCAGACACTCTGTTCATCACCACCCCCTTTTCTGAATCATTTTTGTCCACCATAAGCGTGGAAGGGTATACTCAGATGTGAGTCCCTAGCTCATTGCACCATCAGGATTCAAGCAAGCCGGGCCAAAGACGGCTGAAATGCCAGAAACCGGTCCCCGGTAGCTTGTTTCCTTCCCAGTATAAGAATTGGCTTGGTAGTTTGGTCTGCCCTGTTCCCATGATGCACTGGGCCAGGGTCAGACTAATTTGCATATTGCCAAGTTCTGAGCTGGGATGGTGCAGTGAGCTAAAAAACGGTGATGGATCAAGCCCTGATCTTTGGACTGGGTAAGAGTGGTCTGCTTAATTCAGACACTCTGTTCATCACCACCCCCTTTTCTGAATCATTTTTGTCCACCATAAGCATGGAAGGGTATACTCAGATGTGAGTCCCTAGCTCATTGCACCATCAGGATTCAAGCAAGCCGGGCCGAAGACGGCTGAAATGCCAGAAACCGGTCCCCGGTAGCTTGTTTCCTTCCCAGTATAAGAATTGGCTTGGTAGTTTGGTCTGCCCTGTTCCCATGATGCACTGGGCCAGGGTCAGACTAATTTGCATATAGCCAAGTTCTGAGCTGGGATGGTGCTGTGAGCTAAAAAACGGTGATGGATCAAGCCCTGATCTTTGGACTGGGTAAGAGTGGTCTGCTTAATTCAGACACTCTGTTCATCACCACCCCCTTTTCTGAATCATTTTTGTCCACCATAAGCGTGGAAGGGTATACTCAGATGTGAGTCCCTAGCTCATTGCACCATCAAGATTCAAGCAAGCCGGGCCGAAGACGGCTGAAATGCCAGAAACCGGTCCCCGGTAGCTTGTTTCCTTCCCAGTATAAGAATTGGCTTGGTAGTTTGGTCTGCCCTGTTCCCATGATGCACTGGGCCAGGGTCAGACTAATTTGCATATAGCCAAGTTCTGAGCTGGGATGGTGCAGTGAGCTAAAAAACGGTGATGGATCAAGCCCTGATCTTTGGACTGGGTAAGAGTGGTCTGCTTAATTCAGACACTCTGTTCATCACCACCCCCTTTTCTGAATCATTTTTGTCCACCATAAGCGTGGAAGGGTATACTCAGATGTGAATCCCTAGCTCATTGCACCATCAGGATTCAAGCAAGCCGGGCCGAAGACGGCTGAAATGCCAGAAACCGGTCCCCGGTAGCTTGTTTCCTTCCCAGTATAAGAATTGGCTTGGTAGTTTGGTCTGCCCTGTTCCCATGATGCACTGGGCCAGGGTCAGACTAATTTGCATATAGCCAAGTTCTGAGCTGGGATGGTGCAGTGAGCTATAAAACGGTGATGGATCAAGCCCTGATCTTTGGACTGGGTAAGAGTGGTCTGCTTAATTCAGACACTCTGTTCATCACCACCCCCTTTTCTGAATCATTTTTGTCCACCATAAGCGTGGAAGGGTATACTCAGATGTGAGTCCCTAGCTCATTGCACCATCAGGATTCAAGCAAGCCGGGCCGAAGACGGCTGAAATGCCAGAAACCGGTCCCCGGTAGCTTGTTTCCTTCCCAGTATAAGAATTGGCTTGGTAGTTTGGTCTGCCCTGTTCCCATGATGTACTGGGCCAGGGTCAGACTAATTTGCATATAGCCAAGTTCTGAGCTGGGATGGTGCAGTGAGCTAAAAAACGGTGATGGATCAAGCCCTGATCTTTGGACTGGGTAAGAGTGGTCTGCTTAATTCAGACACTCTGTTCATCACCACCCCCTTTTCTGAATCATTTTTGTCCACCATAAGCGTGGAAGGGTATACTCAGATGTGAGTCCCTAGCTCATTGCACCATCAGGATTCAAGCAAGCCGGGCCGAAGACGGCTGAAATGCCAGAAACCGGTCCCCGGTAGCTTGTTTCCTTCCCAGTATAAGAATTGGCTTGGTAGTTTGGTCTGCCCTGTTCCCATGATGCACTGGGCCAGGGTCAGACTAATTTGCATATAGCCAAGTTCTGAGCTGGGATGGTGCAGTGAGCTAAAAAACGGTGATGGATCAAGCCCTGATCTTTGGACTGGGTAAGAGTGGTCTGCTTAATTCAGACACTCTGTTCATCACCACCCCCTTTTCTGAATCATTTTTGTCCACCATAAGCGTGGAAGGGTATACTCAGATGTGAGTCCCTAGCTCATTGCACCATCAGGATTCAAGCAAGCCGGGCCGAAGACGGCTGAAATGCCAGAAACCGGTCCCCGGTAGCTTGTTTCCTTCCCAGTATAAGAATTGGCTTGGTAGTTTGGTCTGCCCTGTTCCCATGATGCACTGGGCCAGGGTCAGACTAATTTGCATATAGCCAAGTTCTGAGCTGGGATGGTGCAGTGAGCTAAAAAACGGTGATGGATCAAGCCCTGATCTTTGGACTGGGTAAGAGTGGTCTGCTTAATTCAGACACTCTGTTCATCACCACCCCCTTTTCTGAATCATTTTTGTCCACCATAAGCATGGAAGGGTATACTCAGATGTGAGTCCCTAGCTCATTGCACCATCAGGATTCAAGCAAGCCGGGCCGAAGACGGCTGAAATGCCAGAAACCGGTCCCCGGTAGCTTGTTTCCTTCCCAGTATAAGAATTGGCTTGGTAGTTTGGTCTGCCCTGTTCCCATGATGCACTGGGCCAGGGTCAGACTAATTTGCATATAGCCAAGTTCTGAGCTGGGATGGTGCAGTGAGCTAAAAAACGGTGATGGATCAAGCCCAGATCTTTGGACTGGGTAAGAGTGGTCTGCTTAATTCAGACACTCTGTTCATCACCACCCCCTTTTCTGAATCATTTTTGTCCACCATAAGCGTGGAAGGGTATACTCAGATGTGAGTCCCTAGCTCATTGCACCATCAAGATTCAAGCAAGCCAGGCCGAAGACGGCTGAAATGCCAGAAACCGGTCCCCGGTAGCTTGTTTCCTTCCCAGTATAAGAATTGGCTTGGTAGTTTGGTCTGCCCTGTTCCCATGATGCACTGGGCCAGGGTCAGACTAATTTGCATATAGCCCAGTTCTGAGCTGGGATGGTGCAGTGAGCTAAAAAACGGTGATGGATCAAGCCCTGATCTTTGGACTGGGTAAGAGTGGTCTGCTTAATTCAGACACTCTGTTCATCACCACCCCCTTTTCTGAATCATTTTTGTCCACCATAAGCGTGGAAGGGTATACTCAGATGTGAGTCCCTAGCTCATTGCACCATCAGGATTCAAGCAAGCCGGGCCGAAGACGGCTGAAATGCCAGAAACCGGTCCCCGGTAGCTTGTTTCCTTCCCAGTATAAGAATTGGCTTGGTAGTTTGGTCTGCCCTGTTCCCATGATGCACTGGGCCAGGGTCAGACTAATTTGCATATAGCCAAGTTCTGAGCTGGGATGGTGCAGTGAGCTAAAAAACGGTGATGGATCAAGCCCTGATCTTTGGACTGGGTAAGAGTGGTCTGCTTAATTCAGACACTCTGTTCATCACCACCCCCTTTTCTGAATCATTTTTGTCCACCATAAGCGTGGAAGGGTATACTCAGATGTGAGTCCCTAGCTCATTGCACCATCAGGATTCAAGCAAGCCGGGCCGAAGACGGCTGAAATGCCAGAAACCGGTCCCCGGTAGCTTGTTTCTTTTCCAGTATAAGAATTGGCTTGGTAGTTTGGTCTGCCCTGTTCCCATGATGCACTGGGCCAGGGTCAGACTAATTTGCATATAGCCAAGTTCTGAGCTGGGATGGTGCAGTGAGCTAAAAAACGGTGATGGATCAAGCCCTGATCTTTGGACTGGGTAAGAGTGGTCTGCTTAATTCAGACACTCTGTTCATCACCACCCCCTTTTCTGAATCATTTTTGTCCACCATAAGCGTGGAAGGGTGTACACAGATGTGAGTCCCTAGCTCATTGCACCATCAGGATTCAAGCAAGCCGGGCCGAAGACGGCTGAAATGCCAGAAACCGGTCCCCGGTAGCTTCTTTCCTTCCCAGTATAAGAATTGGCTTGGTAGTTTGGTCTGCCCTGTTCCCATGATGCACTGGGCCAGGGTCAGACTAATTTGCATATAGCCAAGTTCTGAGCTGGGATGGTGCAGTGAGCTAAAAAACGGTGATGGATCAAGCCCTGATCTTTGGACTGGGTAAGAGTGGTCTGCTTAATTCAGACACTCTGTTCATCACCACCCCCTTTTCTGAATCATTTTTGTCCACCATAAGCGTGGAAGGGTATACTCAGATGTGAGTCCCTAGCTCATTGCACCATCAGGATTCAAGCAAGCCGGGCCGAAGACGGCTGAAATGCCAGAAACCGGTCCCCGGTAGCTTGTTTCCTTCCCAGTATAAGAATTGGCTTGGTAGTTTGGTCTGCCCTGTTCCCATGATGCACTGGGCCAGGGTCAGACTAATTTGCATATAGCCAAGTTCTGAGCTGGGATGGTGCAGTGAGCTAAAAAACGGTGATGGATCAAGCCCTGATCTTTGGACTGGGTAAGAGTGGTCTGCTTAATTCAGACACTCTGTTCATCACCACCCCCTTTTCTGAATCATTTTTGTCCACCATAAGCATGGAAGGGTATACTCAGATGTGAGTCCCTAGCTCATTGCACCATCAGGATTCAAGCAAGCCGGGCCGAAGACGGCTGAAATGCCAGAAACCGGTCCCCGGTAGCTTGTTTCCTTCCCAGTATAAGAATTGGCTTGGTAGTTTGGTCTGCCCTGTTCCCATGATGCACTGGGCCAGGGTCAGACCAATTTGCATATAGCCAAGTTCTGAGCTGGGATGGTGCAGTGAGCTAAAAAACGGTGATGGATCAAGCCCTGATCTTTGGACTGGGTAAGAGTGGTCTGCTTAATTCAGACACTCTGTTCATCACCACCCCCTTTTCTGAATCATTTTTGTCCACCATAAGCGTGGAAGGGTATACTCAGATGTGAGTCCCTAGCTCATTGCACCATCAGGATTCAAGCAAGCCGGGCCGAAGACGGCTGAAATGCCAGAAACCGGTCCCCGGTAGCTTGTTTCCTTCCCAGTATAAGAATTGGCTTGGTAGTTTGTCCTGCCCTGTTCCCATGATGCACTGGGCCAGGGTCAGACTAATTTGCATATAGCCAAGTTCTGAGCTGGGATGGTGCAGTGAGCTAAAAAACGGTGATGGATCAAGCCCTGATCTTTGGACTGGGTA
The DNA here is from genome assembly GCF_964263255.1 of Lissotriton vulgaris. Lineage (NCBI taxonomy): Eukaryota > Metazoa > Chordata > Amphibia > Caudata > Salamandridae > Lissotriton > Lissotriton vulgaris. Next base: position 340,560 of record NW_028248189.1, on the reverse strand, counting down.
AGAGTGGTCTGCTTAATTCAGACACTCTGTTCATCACCACCCCCTTTTCTGAATCATTTTTGTCCACCATAAGCGTGGAAGGGTATACTCAGATGTGAGTCCCTACCTCATTGCACCATCAGGATTCAAGCAAGCCGGGCCAAAGACGGCTGAAATGCCAGAAACCGGTCCCCGGTAGCTTGTTTCCTTCCCAGTATAAGAATTGGCTTGGTAGTTTGGTCTGCCCTGTTCCCATGATGCACTGGGCCAGGGTCAGACTAATTTGCATATTGCCAAGTTCTGAGCTGGGATGGTGCAGTGAGCTAAAAAACGGTGATGGATCAAGCCCTGATCTTTGGACTGGGTAAGAGTGGTCTGCTTAATTCAGACACTCTGTTCATCACCACCCCCTTTTCTGAATCATTTTTGTCCACCATAAGCATGGAAGGGTATACTCAGATGTGAGTCCCTAGCTCATTGCACCATCAGGATTCAAGCAAGCCGGGCCGAAGACGGCTGAAATGCCAGAAACCGGTCCCCGGTAGCTTGTTTCCTTCCCAGTATAAGAATTGGCTTGGTAGTTTGGTCTGCCCTGTTCCCATGATGCACTGGGCCAGGGTCAGACTAATTTGCATATAGCCAAGTTCTGAGCTGGGATGGTGCCGTGAGCTAAAAAACGGTGATGGATCAAGCCCTGATCTTTGGACTGGGTAAGAGTGGTCTGCTTAATTCAGACACTCTGTTCATCACCACCCCCTTTTCTGAATCATTTTTGTCCACCATAAGCGTGGAAGGGTATACTCAGATGTGAGTCCCTAGCTCATTGCACCATCAAGATTCAAGCAAGCCGGGCCGAAGAAGGCTGAAATGCCAGAAACCGGTCCCCGGTAGCTTGTTTCCTTCCCAGTATAAGAATTGGCTTGGTAGTTTGGTCTGCCCTGTTCCCATGATGCACTGGGCCAGGGTCAGACTAATTTGCATATAGCCAAGTTCTGAGCTGGGATGGTGCAGTGAGCTAAAAAACGGTGATGGATCAAGCCCTGATCTTTGGACTGGGTAAGAGTGGTCTGCTTAATTCAGACACTCTGTTCATCACCACCCCCTTTTCTGAATCATTTTTGTCCACCATAAGCGTGGAAGGGTATACTCAGATGTGAGTCCCTAGCTCATTGCACCATCAGGATTCAAGCAAGCCGGGCCGAAGACGGCTGAAATGCCAGAAACCGGTCCCCGGTAGCTTGTTTCCTTCCCAGTATAAGAATTGGTTTGGTAGTTTGGTCTGCCCTGTTCCCATGATGCACTGGGCCAGGGTCAGACTAACTTGCATATAACCAAGTTCTGAGCTGGGATGGTGCAGTGAGCTAAAAAACGGTGATGGATCAAGCCCTGATCTTTGGACTGGGTAAGAGTGGTCTGCTTAATTCAGACACTCTGTTCATCACCACCCTCTTTTCTGAATCATTTTTGTCCACCATAAGCGTGGAAGGGTATACTCAGATGTGAGTCCCTAGCTCATTGCACCATCAGGATTCAAGCAAGCCGGGCCGAAGACGGCTGAAATGCCAGAAACCGGTCCCCGGTAGCTTGTTTCCTTCCCAGTATAAGAATTGGCTTGGTAGTTTGGTCTGCCCTGTTCCCATGATGCACTGGGCCAGGGTCAGACTAATTTGCATATAGCCAAGTTCTGAGCTGGGATGGTGCAGTGAGCTAAAAAACGGTGATGGATCAAGCCCTGATCTTTGGACTGGGTAAGAGTGGTCTGCTTAATTCAGACACTCTGTTCATCACCACCCCCTTTTCTGAATCATTTTTGTCCACCATAAGCGTGGAAGGGTATACTCAGATGTGAGTCCCTAGCTCATTGCACCATCAGGATTCAAGCAAGCCGGGCCGAAGACGGCTGAAATGCGAGAAACCGGTCCCCGGTAGCTTGTTTCCTTCCCAGTATAAGAATTGGCTTGGTAGTTTGGTCTGCCCTGTTCCCATGATGCACTGGGCCAGGGTCAGACTAATTTGCATATAGCCAAGTTCTGAGCTGGGATGGTGCAGTGAGCTAAAAAACGGTGATGGATCAAGCCCTGATCTTTGGACTGGGTAAGAGTGGTCTGCTTAATTCAGACACTCTGTTCATCACCACCCCCTTTTCTGAATCATTTTTGTCCACCATAAGCGTGGAAGGGTATACTCAGATGTGAGTCCCTAGCTCATTGCACCATCAGGATTCAAGCAAGCCGGGCCGAAGACGGCTGAAATGCCAGAAACCGGTCCCCGGTAGCTTGTTTCCTTCCCAGTATAAGAATTGGCTTGGTAGTTTGGTCTGCCCTGTTCCCATGATGCACTGGGCCAGGGTCAGACTAATTTGCATATAGCCAAGTTCTGAGCTGGGATGGTGCAGTGAGCTAAAAAACGGTGATGGATCAAGCCCTGATCTTTGGACTGGGTAAGAGTGGTCTGCTTAATTCAGACACTCTGTTCATCACCACCCCCTTTTCTGAATCATTTTTGTCCACCATAAGCGTGGAAGGGTATACTCAGATGTGAGTCCCTAGCTCATTGCACCATCAGGATTCAAGCAAGCCGGGCCGAAGACGGCTGAAATGCCAGAAACCGTCCCCGGTAGCTTGTTTCCTTCCCAGTATAAGAATTGGCTTGGTAGTTTGGTCTGCCCTGTTCCCATGATGCACTGGGCCAGGGTCAGACTAATTTGCATATAGCCAAGTTCTGAGCTGGGATGGTGCAGTGAGCTAAAAAACGGTGATGGATCAAGCCCTGATCTTTGGACTGGGTAAGAGTGGTCTGCTTAATTCAGACACTCTGTTCATCACCACCCCCTTTTCTGGAACATTTTGTCCACCATAAGCGTGGAAGGGTATACTCAGATGTGAGTCCCTAGCTCATTGCACCATCAGGATTCAAGCAAGCCGGGCCGAAGACGGCTGAAATGCCAGAAACCGGTCCCCGGTAGCTTGTTTCCTTCCCAGTATAAGAATTGGCTTGGTAGTTTGGTCTGCCCTGTTCCCATGATGCACTGGGCCAGGGTCAGACTAATTTGCATATAGCCAAGTTCTGAGCTGGGATGGTGCAGTGAGCTAAAAAACGGTGATGGATCAAGCCCTGATCTTTGGACTGGGTAAGAGTGGTCTGCTTAATTCAGACACTCTGTTCATCACCAGCCCCTTTTCTGAATCATTTTTGTCCACCATAAGCGTGGAAGGGTATACTCAGATGTGAGTCCCTAGCTCATTGCACCATCAGGATTCAAGCAAGCCGGGCCGAAGACGGCTGAAATGCCAGAAACCGGTCCCCGGTAGCTTGTTTCCTTCCCAGTATAAGAATTGGCTTGGTAGTTTGGTCTGCCCTGTTCCCATGATGCACTGGGCCAGGGTCAGACTAATTTGCATATAGCCAAGTTCTGAGCTGGGATGGTGCAGTGAGCTAAAAAACGGTGATGGATCAAGCCCTGATCTTTGGACTGGGTAAGAGTGGTCTGCTTAATTCAGACACTCTGTTCATCACCACCCCCTTTTCTGAATCATTTTTGTCCACCATAAGCGTGGAAGGGTATACTCAGATGTGAGTCCCTAGCTCATTGCACCATCAGGATTCAAGCAAGCCGGGCCGAAGACGGCTGAAATGCCAGAAACCGTCCCCGGTAGCTTGTTTCCTTCCCAGTATAAGAATTGGCTTGGTAGTTTGGTCTGCCCTGTTCCCATGATGCACTGGGCCAGGGTCAGACTAATTTGCATATAGCCAAGTTCTGAGCTGGGATGGTGCAGTGAGCTATAAAACGGTGATGGATCAAGCCCTGATCTTTGGACTGGGTAAGAGTGGTCTGCTTAATTCAGACACTCTGTTCATCACCACCCCCTTTTCTGAATCATTTTTGTCCACCATAATCGTGGAAGGGTATACTCAGATGTGAGTCCCTAGCTCATTGCACCATCAGGATTCAAGCAAGCCGGGCCGAAGACGGCTGAAATGCCAGAAACCGGTCCCCGGTAGCTTGTTTCCTTCCCAGTATAAGAATTGGCTTGGTAGTTTGGTCTGCCCTGTTCCCATGATGCACTGGGCCAGGCTCAGACTAATTTGCATATAGCCAAGTTCTGAGCTGGGATGGTGCAGTGAGCTAAAAAACGGTGATGGATCAAGCCCTGATCTTTGGACTGGGTAAGAGTGGTCTGCTTAATTCAGACACTCTGTTCATCACCACCCCCTTTTCTGAATCATTTTTGTCCACCATAAGCGTGGAAGAGTATACTCAGATGTGAGTCCCTAGCTCATTGCACCATCAGGATTCAAGCAAGCCGGGCCGAAGACGGCTGAAATGCCAGAAACCGGTCCCCGGTAGCTTGTTTCCTTCCCAGTATAAGAATTGGCTTGGTAGTTTGGTCTGCCCTGTTCCCATGATGCACTGGGCCAGGGTCAGACTAATTTGCATATAGCCAAGTTCTGAGCTGGGATGGTGCAGTGAGCTAAAAAACGGTGATGGATCAAGCCCTGATCTTTGGACTGGGTAAGAGTGGTCTGCTTAATTCAGACACTCTGTTCATCACCACCCCCTTTTCTGAATCATTTTTGTCCACCATAAGCGTGGAAGGGTATACTCAGATGTGAGTCCCTAGCTCATTGCACCATCAGGATTCAAGCAAGCCGGGCCGAAGACGGCTGAAATGCCAGAAACCGGTCCCCGGTAGCTTGTTTCCTTCCCAGTATAAGAATTGGCTTGGTAGTTTGGTCTGCCCTGTTCCCATGATGCACTGGGCCAGGGTCAGACTAATTTGCATATAGCCAAGTTCTGAGCTGGGATGGTGCAGTGAGCTAAAAAACGGTGATGGATCAAGCCCTGATCTTTGGACTGGGTAAGAGTGGTCTGCTTAATTCAGACACTCTGTTTATCACCACCCCCTTTTCTGAATCATTTTTGTCCACCATAAGCATGGAAGGGTATACTCAGATGTGAGTCCCTAGCTCATTGCACCATCAGGATTCAAGCAAGCCGGGCCGAAGACGGCTGAAATGCCAGAAACCGGTCCCCGGTAGCTTGTTTCCTTCCCAGTATAAGAATTGGCTTGGTAGTTTGGTCTGCCCTGTTCCCATGATGCACTGGGCCAGGGTCAGACTAATTTGCATATAGCCAAGTTCTGAGCTGGGATGGTGCAGTGAGCTAAAAAACGGTGATGGATCAAGCCCTGATCTTTGGACTGGGTAAGAGTGGTCTGCTTAATTCAGACACTCTGTTCATCACCACCCCCTTTTCTGAATCATTTTTGTCCACCATAAGCGTGGAAGGGTATACTCAGATGTGAGTCCCTAGCTCATTGCACCATCAAGATTCAAGCAAGCCGGGCCGAAGACGGCTGAAATGCCAGAAACCGGTCCCCGGTAGCTTGTTTCCTTCCCAGTATAAGAATTGGCTTGGTAGTTTGGTCTGCCCTGTTCCCATGATGTACTGGGCCAGGGTCAGACTAATTTGCATATAGCCAAGTTCTGAGCTGGGATGGTGCAGTGAGCTAAAAAACGGTGATGGATCAAGCCCTGATCTTTGGACTGGGTAAGAGTGGTCTGCTTAATTCAGACACTCTGTTCATCACCACCCCCTTTTCTGAATCATTTTTGTCCACCATAAGCGTGGAAGGGTATACTCAGATGTGAGTCCCTAGCTCATTGCACCATCAGGATTCAAGCAAGCCGGGCCGAAGACGGCTGAAATGCCAGAAACCGGTCCCCGGTAGCTTGTTTCCTTCCCAGTATAAGAATTGGCTTGGTAGTTTGGTCTGCCCTGTTCCCATGATGCACTGGGCCAGGGTCAGACTAATTTGCATATAGCCAAGTTCTGAGCTGGGATGGTGCAGTGAGCTAAAAAACGGTGATGGATCAAGCCCTGATCTTTGGACTGGGTAAGAGTGGTCTGCTTAATTCAGACACTCTGTTCATCACCACCCCCTTTTCTGAATCATTTTTGTCCACCATAAGCGTGGAAGGGTATACTCAGATGTGAGTCCCTAGCTCATTGCACCATCAGGATTCAAGCAAGCCGGGCCGAAGACGGCTGAAATGCCAGAAACCGGTCCCCGGTAGCTTGTTTCCTTCCCAGTATAAGAATTGGCTTGGTAGTTTGGTCTGCCCTGTTCCCATGATGCACTGGGCCAGGGTCAGACTAATTTGCATATAGCCAAGTTCTGAGCTGGGATGGTGCAGTGAGCTAAAAAACGGTGATGGATCAAGCCCTGATCTTTGGACTGGGTAAGAGTGGTCTGCTTAATTCAGACACTCTGTTCATCACCACCCCCTTTTCTGAATCATTTTTGTCCACCATAAGCGTGGAAGGGTATACTCAGATGTGAGTCCCTAGCTCATTGCACCATCAAGATTCAAGCAAGCCGGGCCGAAGACGGCTGAAATGCCAGAAACCGGTCCCCGGTAGCTTGTTTCCTTCCCAGTATAAGAATTGGCTTGGTAGTTTGGTCTGCCCTGTTCCCATGATGCACTGGGCCAGGGTCAGACTAATTTGCATATAGCCCAGTTCTGAGCTGGGATGGTGCAGTGAGCTAAAAAACGGTGATGGATCAAGCCCTGATCTTTGGACTGGGTAAGAGTGGTCTGCTTAATTCAGACACTCTGTTCATCACCACCCCCTTTTCTGAATCATTTTTGTCCACCATAAGCGTGGAAGGGTATACTCAGATGTGAGTCCCTAGCTCATTGCACCATCAGGATTCAAGCAAGCCGGGCCGAAGACGGCTGAAATGCCAGAAACCGGTCCCCGGTAGCTTGTTTCCTTCCCAGTATAAGAATTGGCTTGGTAGTTTGGTCTGCCCTGTTCCCATGATGCACTGGGCCAGGGTCAGACTAATTTGCATATAGCCAAGTTCTGAGCTGGGATGGTGCAGTGAGCTAAAAAACGGTGATGGATCAAGCCCTGATCTTTGGACTGGGTAAGAGTGGTCTGCTTAATTCAGACACTCTGTTCATCACCACCCCCTTTTCTGAATCATTTTTGTCCACCATAAGCGTGGAAGGGTATACTCAGATGTGAGTCCCTAGCTCATTGCACCATCAGGATTCAAGCAAGCCGGGCCGAAGACGGCTGAAATGCCAGAAACCGGTCCCCGGTAGCTTGTTTCTTTTCCAGTATAAGAATTGGCTTGGTAGTTTGGTCTGCCCTGTTCCCATGATGCACTGGGCCAGGGTCAGACTAATTTGCATATAGCCAAGTTCTGAGCTGGGATGGTGCAGTGAGCTAAAAAACGGTGATGGATCAAGCCCTGATCTTTGGACTGGGTAAGAGTGGTCTGCTTAATTCAGACACTCTGTTCATCACCACCCTCTTTTCTGAATCATTTTTGTCCACCATAAGCGTGGAAGGGTGTACTCAGATGTGAGTCCCTAGCTCATTGCACCATTAGGATTCAAGCAAGCCGGGCCGAAGACGGCTGAAATGCCAGAAACCGGTCCCCGGTAGCTTCTTTCCTTCCCAGTATAAGAATTGGCTTGGTAGTTTGGTCTGCCCTGTTCCCATGATGCACTGGGCCAGGGTCAGACTAATTTGCATATAGCCAAGTTCTGAGCTGGGATGGTGCAGTGAGCTAAAAAACGGTGATGGATCAAGCCCTGATCTTTGGACTGGGTAAGAGTGGTCTGCTTAATTCAGACACTCTGTTCATCACCACCCCCTTTTCTGAATCATTTTTGTCCACCATAAGCGTGGAAGGGTATACTCAGATGTGAGTCCCTAGCTCATTGCACCATCAGGATTCAAGCAAGCCGGGCCGAAGACGGCTGAAATGCCAGAAACCGGTCCCCGGTAGCTTGTTTCCTTCCCAGTATAAGAATTGGCTTGGTAGTTTGGTCTGCCCTGTTCCCATGATGCACTGGGCCAGGGTCAGACTAATTTGCATATAGCCAAGTTCTGAGCTGGGATGGTGCAGTGAGCTAAAAAACGGTGATGGATCAAGCCCTGATCTTTGGACTGGGTAAGAGTGGTCTGCTTAATTCAGACACTCTGTTCATCACCACCCCCTTTTCTGAATCATTTTTGTCCACCATAAGCATGGAAGGGTATACTCAGATGTGAGTCCCTAGCTCATTGCACCATCAGGATTCAAGCAAGCCGGGCCGAAGACGGCTGAAATGCCAGAAACCGGTCCCCGGTAGCTTGTTTCCTTCCCAGTATAAGAATTGGCTTGGTAGTTTGGTCTGCCCTGTTCCCATGATGCACTGGGCCAGGGTCAGACCAATTTGCCTATAGCCAAGTTCTGAGCTGGGATGGTGCAGTGAGCTAAAAAACGGTGATGGATCAAGCCCTGATCTTTGGACTGGGTAAGAGTGGTCTGCTTAATTCAGACACTCTGTTCATCACCACCCCCTTTTCTGAATTATTTTTGTCCACCATAAGCGTGGAAGGGTATACTCAGATGTGAGTCCCTAGCTCATTGCACCATCAGGATTCAAGCAAGCCGGGCCGAAGACGGCTGAAATGCCAGAAACCGGTCCCCGGTAGCTTCTTTCCTTCCCAGTATAAGAATTGGCTTGGTAGTTTGGTCTGCCCTGTTCCCATGATGCACTGGGCCAGGGTCAGACTAATTTGCATATAGCCAAGTTCTGAGCTGGGATGGTGCAGTGAGCTAAAAAACGGTGATGGATCAAGCCCTGATCTTTGGACTGGGTAAGAGTGGTCTGCTTAATTCAGACACTCTGTTCATCACCACCCCCTTTTCTGAATCATTTTTGTCCACCATAAGCGTGGAAGGGTATACTCAGATGTGAGTCCCTACCTCATTGCACCATCAGGATTCAAGCAAGCCGGGCCAAAGACGGCTGAAATGCCAGAAACCGGTCCCCGGTAGCTTGTTTCCTTCCCAGTATAAGAATTGGCTTGGTAGTTTGGTCTGCCCTGTTCCCATGATGCACTGGGCCAGGGTCAGACTAATTTGCATATTGCCAAGTTCTGAGCTGGGATGGTGCAGTGAGCTAAAAAACGGTGATGGATCAAGCCCTGATCTTTGGACTGGGTAAGAGTGGTCTGCTTAATTCAGACACTCTGTTCATCACCACCCCCTTTTCTGAATCATTTTTGTCCACCATAAGCATGGAAGGGTATACTCAGATGTGAGTCCCTAGCTCATTGCACCATCAGGATTCAAGCAAGCCGGGCCGAAGACGGCTGAAATGCCAGAAACCGGTCCCCGGTAGCTTGTTTCCTTCCCAGTATAAGAATTGGCTTGGTAGTTTGGTCTGCCCTGTTCCCATGATGCACTGGGCCAGGGTCAGACTAATTTGCATATAGCCAAGTTCTGAGCTGGGATGGTGCCGTGAGCTAAAAAACGGTGATGGATCAAGCCCTGATCTTTGGACTGGGTAAGAGTGGTCTGCTTAATTCAGACACTCTGTTCATCACCACCCCCTTTTCTGAATCATTTTTGTCCACCATAAGCGTGGAAGGGTATACTCAGATGTGAGTCCCTAGCTCATTGCACCATCAAGATTCAAGCAAGCCGGGCCGAAGAAGGCTGAAATGCCAGAAACCGGTCCCCGGTAGCTTGTTTCCTTCCCAGTATAAGAGTTGGCTTGGTAGTTTGGTCTGCCCTGTTCCCAAGATGCACTGGGCCAGGGTCAGACTAATTTGCATATAGCCAAGTTCTGAGCTGGGATGGTGCAGTAAGCTAAAAAACGGTGATGGATCAAGCCCTGATCTTTGGACTGGGTAAGAGTGGTCTGCTTAATTCAGACACTCTGTTCATCACCACCCCCTTTTCTGAATCATTTTTGTCCACCATAAGCGTGGAAGGGTATACTCAGATGTGAATCCCTAGCTCACTGCACCATCAGGATTCAAGCAAGCCGGGCCGAAGACGGCTGAAATGCCAGAAACCGGTCCCCGGTAGCTTGTTTCCTTCCCAGTATAAGAATTGGCTTGGTAGTTTGGTCTGCCCTGTTCCCATGATGCACTGGGCCAGGGTCAGACTAATTTGCATATAGCCAAGTTCTGAGCTGGGATGGTGCAGTGAGCTAAAAAACGGTGATGGATCAAGCCCTGATCTTTGGACTGGGTAAGAGTGGTCTGCTTAATTCAGACACTCTGTTCATCACCACCCCCTTTTCTGAATCATTTTTGTCCACCATAAGCGTGGAAGGGTATACTCAGATGTGAGTCCCTAGCTCATTGCACCATCAGGATTCAAGCAAGCCGGGCCGAAGACGGCTGAAATGCCAGAAACCGGTCCCCGGTAGCTTGTTTCCTTCCCAGTATAAGAATTGGTTTGGTAGTTTGGTCTGCCCTGTTCCCATGATGCACTGGGCCAGGGTCAGACTAACTTGCATATAGCCAAGTTCTGAGCTGGGATGGTGCAGTGAGCTAAAAAACGGTGATGGATCAAGCCCTGATCTTTGGACTGGGTAAGAGTGGTCTGCTTAATTCAGACACTCTGTTCATCACCACCCTCTTTTCTGAATCATTTTTGTCCACCATAAGCGTGGAAGGGTATACTCAGATGTGAGTCCCTAGCTCATTGCACCATCAGGATTCAAGCAAGCCGGGCCGAAGACGGCTGAAATGCCAGAAACCGGTCCCCGGTAGCTTGTTTCCTTCCCAGTATAAGAATTGGCTTGGTAGTTTGGTCTGCCCTGTTCCCATGATGCACTGGGCCAGGGTCAGACTAATTTGCATATAGCCAAGTTCTGAGCTGGGATGGTGCAGTGAGCTAAAAAACGGTGATGGATCAAGCCCTGATCTTTGGACTGGGTAAGAGTGGTCTGCTTAATTCAGACACTCTGTTCATCACCACCCCCTTTTCTGAATCATTTTTGTCCACCATAAGCGTGGAAGGGTATACTCAGATGTGAGTCCCTAGCTCATTGCACCATCAGGATTCAAGCAAGCCGGGCCGAAGACGGCTGAAATGCGAGAAACCGGTCCCCGGTAGCTTGTTTCCTTCCCAGTATAAGAATTGGCTTGGTAGTTTGGTCTGCCCTGTTCCTATGATGCACTGGGCCAGGGTCAGACTAATTTGCATATAGCCAAGTTCTGAGCTGGGATGGTGCAGTGAGCTAAAAAACGGTGATGGATCAAGCCCTGATCTTTGGACTGGGTAAGAGTGGTCTGCTTAATTCAGACACTCTGTTCATCACCACCCCCTTTTCTGAATCATTTTTGTCCACCATAAGCGTGGAAGGGTATACTCAGATGTGAGTCCCTAGCTCATTGCACCATCAGGATTCAAGCAAGCCGGGCCGAAGACGGCTGAAATGCCAGAAACCGGTCCCCGGTAGCTTGTTTCCTTCCCAGTATAAGAATTGGCTTGGTAGTTTGGTCTGCCCTGTTCCCATGATGCACTGGGCCAGGGTCAGACTAATTTGCATATAGCCAAGTTCTGAGCTGGGATGGTGCAGTGAGCTAAAAAACGGTGATGGATCAAGCCCTGATCTTTGGACTGGGTAAGAGTGGTCTGCTTAATTCAGACACTCTGTTCATCACCACCCCCTTTTCTGAATCATTTTTGTCCACCATAAGCGTGGAAGGGTATACTCAGATGTGAGTCCCTAGCTCATTGCACCATCAGGATTCAAGCAAGCCGGGCCGAAGACGGCTGAAATGCCAGAAACCGTCCCCGGTAGCTTGTTTCCTTCCCAGTATAAGAATTGGCTTGGTAGTTTGGTCTGCCCTGTTCCCATGATGCACTGGGCCAGGGTCAGACTAATTTGCATATAGCCAAGTTCTGAGCTGGGATGGTGCAGTGAGCTAAAAAACGGTGATGGATCAAGCCCTGATCTTTGGACTGGGTAAGAGTGGTCTGCTTAATTCAGACACTCTGTTCATCACCACCCCCTTTTCTGGAACATTTTGTCCACCATAAGCGTGGAAGGGTATACTCAGATGTGAGTCCCTAGCTCATTGCACCATCAGGATTCAAGCTAGCCGGGCCGAAGACGGCTGAAATGCCAGAAACCGGTCCCCGGTAGCTTGTTTCCTTCCCAGTATAAGAATTGGCTTGGTAGTTTGGTCTGCCCTGTTCCCATGATGCACTGGGCCAGGGTCAGACTAATTTGCATATAGCCAAGTTCTGAGCTGGGATTGTGCAGTGAGCTATAAAACGGTGATGGATCAAGCCCTGATCTTTGGACTGGGTAAGAGTGGTCTGCTTAATTCAGACACTCTGTTCATCACCACCCCCTTTTCTGAATCATTTTTGTCCACCATAAGCGTGGAAGGGTATACTCAGATGTGAGTCCCTAGCTCATTGCACCATCAGGATTCAAGCAAGCCGGGCCGAAGACGGCTGAAATGCCAGAAACCGGTCCCCGGTAGCTTGTTTCCTTCCCAGTATAAGAATTGGCTTGGTAGTTTGGTCTGCCCTGTTCCCATGATGCACTGGGCCAGGGTCAGACTAATTTGCATATAGCCAAGTTCTGAGCTGGGATGGTGCAGTGAGCTATAAAACGGTGATGGATCAAGCCCTGATCTTTGGACTGGGTAAGAGTGGTCTGCTTAATTCAGACACTCTGTTCATCACCACCCCCTTTTCTGAATCATTTTTGTCCACCATAAGCGTGGAAGGGTATACTCAGATGTGAGTCCCTAGCTCATTGCACCATCAGGATTCAAGCAAGCCGGGCCGAAGACGGCTGAAATGCCAGAAACCGGTCCCCGGTAGCTTGTTTCCTTCCCAGTATAAGAATTGGCTTGGTAGTTTGGTCTGCCCTGTTCCCATGATGCACTGGGCCAGGGTCAGACTAATTTGCATATAGCCAAGTTCTGAGCTGGGATGGTGCAGTGAGCTAAAAAACGGTGATGGATCAAGCCCTGATCTTTGGACTGGGTAAGAGTGGTCTGCTTAATTCAGACACTCTGTTCATCACCACCCCCTTTTCTGAATAATTTTTGTCCACCATAAGCGTGGAAGAGTATACTCAGATGTGAGTCCCTAGCTCATTGCACCATCAGGATTCAAGCAAGCCGGGCCGAAGACGGCTGAAATGCCAGAAACCGGTCCCCGGTAGCTTGTTTCCTTCCCAGTATAAGAATTGGCTTGGTAGTTTGGTCTGCCCTGTTCCCATGATGCACTGGGCCAGGGTCAGACTAATTTGCATATAGCCAAGTTCTGAGCTGGGATGGTGCAGTGAGCTAAAAAACGGTGATGGATCAAGCCCTGATCTTTGGACTGGGTAAGAGTGGTCTGCTTAATTCAGACACTCTGTTCATCACCACCCCCTTTTCTGAATCATTTTTGTCCACCATAAGCGTGGAAGGGTATACTCAGATGTGAGTCCCTAGCTCATTGCACCATCAGGATTCAAGCAAGCCGGGCCGAAGACGGCTGAAATGCCAGAAACCGGTCCCCGGTAGCTTGTTTCCTTCCCAGTATAAGAATTGGCTTGGTAGTTTGGTCTGCCCTGTTCCCATGATGCACTGGGCCAGGGTCAGACTAATTTGCATATAGCCAAGTTCTGAGCTGGGATGGTGCAGTGAGCTAAAAAACGGTGATGGATCAAGCCCTGATCTTTGGACTGGGTAAGAGTGGTCTGCTTAATTCAGACACTCTGTTTATCACCACCCCCTTTTCTGAATCATTTTTGTCCACCATAAGCATGGAAGGGTATACTCAGATGTGAGTCCCTAGCTCATTGCACCATCAGGATTCAAGCAAGCCGGGCCGAAGACGGCTGAAATGCCAGAAACCGGTCCCCGGTAGCTTGTTTCCTTCCCAGTATAAGAATTGGCTTGGTAGTTTGGTCTGCCCTGTTCCCATGATGCACTGGGCCAGGGTCAGACTAATTTGCATATAGCCAAGTTCTGAGCTGGGATGGTGCAGTGAGCTAAAAAACGGTGATGGATCAAGCCCTGATCTTTGGACTGGGTAAGAGTGGTCTGCTTAATTCAGACACTCTGTTCATCACCACCCCCTTTTCTGAATCATTTTTGTCCACCATAAGCGTGGAAGGGTATACTCAGATGTGAGTCCCTAGCTCATTGCACCATCAAGATTCAAGCAAGCCGGGCCGAAGACGGCTGAAATGCCAGAAACCGGTCCCCGGTAGCTTGTTTCCTTCCCAGTATAAGAATTGGCTTGGTAGTTTGGTCTGCCCTGTTCCCATGATGCACTGGGCCAGGGTCAGACTAATTTGCATATAGCCCAGTTCTGAGCTGGGATGGTGCAGTGAGCTAAAAAACGGTGATGGATCAAGCCCTGATCTTTGGACTGGGTAAGAGTGGTCTGCTTAATTCAGACACTCTGTTCATCACCACCCCCTTTTCTGAATCATTTTTGTCCACCATAAGCGTGGAAGGGTATACTCAGATGTGAGTCCCTAGCTCATTGCACCATCAGGATTCAAGCAAGCCGGGCCGAAGACGGCTGAAATGCCAGAAACCGGTCCCCGGTAGCTTGTTTCCTTCCCAGTATAAGAATTGGCTTGGTAGTTTGGTCTGCCCTGTTCCCATGATGCACTGGGCCAGGGTCAGACTAATTTGCATATAGCCAAGTTCTGAGCTGGGATGGTGCAGTGAGCTAAAAAACGGTGATGGATCAAGCCCTGATCTTTGGACTGGGTAAGAGTGGTCTGCTTAATTCAGACACTCTGTTCATCACCACCCCCTTTTCTGAATCATTTTTGTCCACCATAAGCGTGGAAGGGTATACTCAGATGTGAGTCCCTAGCTCATTGCACCATCAGGATTCAAGCAAGCCGGGCCGAAGACGGCTGAAATGCCAGAAACCGGTCCCGGGTAGCTTGTTTCCTTCCCAGTATAAGAATTGGCTTGGTAGTTTGGTCTGCCCTGTTCCCATGATGCACTGGGCCAGGGTCAGACTAATTTGCATATAGCCAAGTTCTGAGCTGGGATGGTGCAGTGAGCTAAAAAACGGTGATGGATCAAGCCCTGATCTTTGGACTGGGTAAGAGTGGTCTGCTTAATTCAGACACTCTGTTCATCACCACCCCCTTTTCTGAATCATTTTTGTCCACCATAAGCGTGGAAGGGTATACTCAGATGTGAGTCCCTAGCTTATTGCACCATCAGGATTCAAGCAAGCCGGGCCGAAGACGGCTGAAATGCCAGAAACCGGTCCCCGGTAGCTTGTTTCCTTCCCAGTATAAGAATTGGCTTGGTAGTTTGGTCTGCCCTGTTCCCATGATGCACTGGGCCAGGGTCAGACTAATTTGCATATAGCCAAGTTCTGAGCTGGGATGGTGCAGTGAGCTAAAAAACGGTGATGGATCAAGCCCTGATCTTTGGACTGGGTAAGAGTGGTCTGCTTAATTCAGACACTCTGTTCATCACCACCCCCTTTTCTGAATCATTTTTGTCCACCATAAGCATGGAAGGGTATACTCAGATGTGAGTCCCTAGCTCATTGCACCATCAGGATTCAAGCAAGCCGGGCCGAAGACGGCTGAAATGCCAGAAACCGGTCCCCGGTAGCTTGTTTCCTTCCCAGTATAAGAATTGGCTTGGTAGTTTGGTCTGCCCTGTTCCCATGATGCACTGGGCCAGGGTCAGACTAATTTGCATATAGCCAAGTTCTGAGCTGGGATGGTGCAGTGAGCTAAAAAACGGTGATGGATCAAGCCCTGATCTTTGGACTGGGTAAGAGTGGTCTGCTTAATTCAGACACTCTGTTCATCACCACCCCCTTTTCTGAATCATTTTTGTCCACCATAAGCGTGGAAGGGTATACTCAGATGTGAGTCCCTAGCTCATTGCACCATCAGGATTCAAGCAAGCCGGGCCGAAGACGGCTGAAATGCCAGAAACCGGTCCCCGGTAGCTTGTTTCCTTCCCAGTATAAGAATTGGCTTGGTAGTTTGGTCTGCCCTGTTCCCATGATGCACTGGGCCAGGGTCAGACTAATTTGCATATAGCCAAGTTCTGAGCTGGGATGGTGCAGTGAGCTAAAAAACGGTGATGGATCAAGCCCTGATCTTTGGACTGGGTAAGAGTGGTCTGCTTAATTCAGACACTCTGTTCATCACCACCCCCTTTTCTGAATCATTTTTGTCCACCATAAGCGTGGAAGGGTATACTCAGATGTGAGTCCCTAGCTCATTGCACCATCAGGATTCAAGCAAGCCGGGCCAAAGACGGCTGAAATGCCAGAAACCGGTCCCCGGTAGCTTGTTTCCTTCCCAGTATAAGAATTGGCTTGGTAGTTTGGTCTGCCCTGTTCCCATGATGCACTGGGCCAGGGTCAGACTAATTTGCATATTGCCAAGTTCTGAGCTGGGATGGTGCAGTGAGCTAAAAAACGGTGATGGATCAAGCCCTGATCTTTGGACTGGGTAAGAGTGGTCTGCTTAATTCAGACACTCTGTTCATCACCACCCCCTTTTCTGAATCATTTTTGTCCACCATAAGCGTGGAAGGGTATACTCAGATGTGAGTCCCTAGCTCTTTGCACCATCAGGATTCAAGCAAGCCGGGCCGAAGACGGCTGAAATGCCAGAAACCGGTCCCCGGTAGCTTGTTTCCTTCCCAGTATAAGAATTGGCTTGGTAGTTTGGTCTGCCCTGTTCCCATGATGTACTGGGCCAGGGTCAGACTAATTTGCATATAGCCAAGTTCTGAGCTGGGATGGTGCAGTGAGCTAAAAAACGGTGATGGATCAAGCCCTGATCTTTGGACTGGGTAAGAGTGGTCTGCTTAATTCAGACACTCTGTTCATCACCACCCCCTTTTCTGAATCATTTTTGTCCACCATAAGCGTGGAAGGGTATACTCAGATGTGAGTCCCTAGCTCATTGCACCATCAGGATTCAAGCAAGCCGGGCCGAAGACGGCTGAAATGCCAGAAACCGGTCCCCGGTAGCTTGTTTCCTTCCCAGTATAAGAATTGGCTTGGTAGTTTGGTCTGCCCTGTTCCCATGATGCACTGGGCCAGGGTCAGACTAATTTGCATATAGCCAAGTTCTGAGCTGGGATGGTGCAGTGAGCTAAAAAACGGTGATGGATCAAGCCCTGATCTTTGGACTGGGTAAGAGTGGTCTGCTTAATTCAGACACTCTGTTCATCACCACCCCCTTTTCTGAATCATTTTTGTCCACCATAAGCGTGGAAGGGTATACTCAGATGTGAGTCCCTAGCTCATTGCACCATCAGGATTCAAGCAAGCCGGGCCGAAGACGGCTGAAATGCCAGAAACCGGTCCCCGGTAGCTTGTTTCCTTCCCAGTATAAGAATTGGCTTGGTAGTTTGGTCTGCCCTGTTCCCATGATGCACTGGGCCAGGGTCAGACTAATTTGCATATAGCCAAGTTCTGAGCTGGGATGGTGCAGTGAGCTAAAAAACGGTGATGGATCAAGCCCTGATCTTTGGACTGGGTAAGAGTGGTCTGCTTAATTCAGACACTCTGTTCATCACCACCCCCTTTTCTGAATCATTTTTGTCCACCATAAGCATGGAAGGGTATACTCAGATGTGAGTCCCTAGCTCATTGCACCATCAGGATTCAAGCAAGCCGGGCCGAAGACGGCTGAAATGCCAGAAACCGGTCCCCGGTAGCTTGTTTCCTTCCCAGTATAAGAATTGGCTTGGTAGTTTGGTCTGCCCTGTTCCCATGATGCACTGGGCCAGGGTCAGACTAATTTGCATATAGCCAAGTTCTGAGCTGGGATGGTGCAGTGAGCTAAAAAACGGTGATGGATCAAGCCCAGATCTTTGGACTGGGTAAGAGTGGTCTGCTTAATTCAGACACTCTGTTCATCACCACCCCCTTTTCTGAATCATTTTTGTCCACCATAAGCGTGGAAGGGTATACTCAGATGTGAGTCCCTAGCTCATTGCACCATCAAGACTCAAGCAAGCCGGGCCGAAGACGGCTGAAATGCCAGAAACCGGTCCCCGGTAGCTTGTTTCCTTCCCAGTATAAGAATTGGCTTGGTAGTTTGGTCTGCCCTGTTCCCATGATGCACTGGGCCAGGGTCAGACTAATTTGCATATAGCCCAGTTCTGAGCTGGGATGGTGCAGTGAGCTAAAAAACGGTGATGGATCAAGCCCTGATCTTTGGACTGGGTAAGAGTGGTCTGCTTAATTCAGACACTCTGTTCATCACCACCCCCTTTTCTGAATCATTTTTGTCCACCATAAGCGTGGAAGGGTATACTCAGATGTGAGTCCCTAGCTCATTGCACCATCAGGATTCAAGCAAGCCGGGCCGAAGACGACTGAAATGCCAGAAACCGGTCCCCGGTAGCTTGTTTCCTTCCCAGTATAAGAATTGGCTTGGTAGTTTGGTCTGCCCTGTTCCCATGATGCACTGGGCCAGGGTCAGACTAATTTGCATATAGCCAAGTTCTGAGCTGGGATGGTGCAGTGAGCTAAAAAACGGTGATGGATCAAGCCCTGATCTTTGGACTGGGTAAGAGTGGTCTGCTTAATTCAGACACTCTGTTCATCACCACCCCCTTTTCTGAATCATTTTTGTCCACCATAAGCGTGGAAGGGTATACTCAGATGTGAGTCCCTAGCTCATTGCACCATCAGGATTCAAGCAAGCCGGGCCGAAGACGGCTGAAATGCCAGAAACCGGTCCCCGGTAGCTTGTTTCTTTTCCAGTATAAGAATTGGCTTGGTAGTTTGGTCTGCCCTGTTCCCATGATGCACTGGGCCAGGGTCAGACTAATTTGCATATAGCCAAGTTCTGAGCTGGGATGGTGCAGTGAGCTAAAAAACGGTGATGGATCAAGCCCTGATCTTTGGACTGGGTAAGAGTGGTCTGCTTAATTCAGACACTCTGTTCATCACCACCCCCTTTTCTGAATCATTTTTGTCCACCATAAGCGTGGAAGGGTGTACTCAGATGTGAGTCCCTAGCTCATTGCACCATCAGGATTCAAGCAAGCCGGGCCGAAGACGGCTGAAATGCCAGAAACCGGTCCCCGGTAGCTTCTTTCCTTCCCAGTATAAGAATTGGCTTGGTAGTTTGGTCTGCCCTGTTCCCATGATGCACTGGGCCAGGGTCAGACTAATTTGCATATAGCCAAGTTCTGAGCTGGGATGGTGCAGTGAGCTAAAAAACGGTGATGGATCAAGCCCTGATCTTTGGACTGGGTAAGAGTGGTCTGCTTAATTCAGACACTCTGTTCATCACCACCCCCTTTTCTGAATCATTTTTGTCCACCATAAGCGTGGAAGGGTATACTCAGATGTGAGTCCCTAGCTCATTGCACCATCAGGATTCAAGCAAGCCGGGCCGAAGACGGCTGAAATGCCAGAAACCGGTCCCCGGTAGCTTGTTTCCTTCCCAGTATAAGAATTGGCTTGGTAGTTTGGTCTGCCCTGTTCCCATGATGCACTGGGCCAGGGTCAGACTAATTTGCATATAGCCAAGTTCTGAGCTGGGATGGTGCAGTGAGCTAAAAAACGGTGATGGATCAAGCCCTGATCTTTGGACTGGGTAAGAGTGGTCTGCTTAATTCAGACACTCTGTTCATCACCACCCCCTTTTCTGAATCATTTTTGTCCACCATAAGCATGGAAGGGTATACTCAGATGTGAGTCCCTAGCTCATTGCACCATCAGGATTCAAGCAAGCCGGGCCGAAGACGGCTGAAATGCCAGAAACCGGTCCCCGGTAGCTTGTTTCCTTCCCAGTATAAGAATTGGCTTGGTAGTTTGGTCTGCCCTGTTCCCATGATGCACTGGGCCAGGGTCAGACCAATTTGCATATAGCCAAGTTCTGAGCTGGGATGGTGCAGTGAGCTAAAAAACGGTGATGGATCAAGCCCTGATCTTTGGACTGGGTAAGAGTGGTCTGCTTAATTCAGACACTCTGTTCATCACCACCCCCTTTTCTGAATCATTTTTGTCCACCATAAGCGTGGAAGGGTATACTCAGATGTGAGTCCCTAGCTCATTGCACCATCAGGATTCAAGCAAGCCGGGCCGTAGACGGCTGAAATGCCAGAAACCGGTCCCCGGTAGCTTGTTTCCTTCCCAGTATAAGAATTGGCTTGGTAGTTTGGTCTGCCCTGTTCCCATGATGCACTGGGCCAGGGTCAGACTAATTTGCATATAGCCAAGTTCTGAGCTGGGATGGTGCAGTGAGCTAAAAAACGGTGATGGATCAAGCCCTGATCTTTGGACTGGGTAAGAGTGGTCTGCTTAATTCAGACACTCTGTTCATCACCACCCCCTTTTCTGAATCATTTTTGTCCACCATAAGCGTGGAAGGGTATACTCAGATGTGAGTCCCTACCTCATTGCACCATCAGGATTCAAGCAAGCCGGGCCAAAGACGGCTGAAATGCCAGAAACCGGTCCCCGGTAGCTTGTTTCCTTCCCAGTATAAGAATTGGCTTGGTAGTTTGGTCTGCCCTGTTCCCATGATGCACTGGGCCAGGGTCAGACTAATTTGCATATTGCCAAGTTCTGAGCTGGGATGGTGCAGTGAGCTAAAAAACGGTGATGGATCAAGCCCTGATCTTTGGACTGGGTAAGAGTGGTCTGCTTAATTCAGACACTCTGTTCATCACCACCCCCTTTTCTGAATCATTTTTGTCCACCATAAGCATGGAAGGGTATACTCAGATGTGAGTCCCTAGCTCATTGCACCATCAGGATTCAAGCAAGCCGGGCCGAAGACGGCTGAAATGCCAGAAACCGGTCCCCGGTAGCTTGTTTCCTTCCCAGTATAAGAATTGGCTTGGTAGTTTGGTCTGCCCTGTTCCCATGATGCACTGGGCCAGGGTCAGACTAATTTGCATATAGCCAAGTTCTGAGCTGGGATGGTGCCGTGAGCTAAAAAACGGTGATGGATCAAGCCCTGATCTTTGGACTGGGTAAGAGTGGTCTGCTTAATTCAGACACTCTGTTCATCACCACCCCCTTTTCTGAATCATTTTTGTCCACCATAAGCGTGGAAGGGTATACTCAGATGTGAGTCCCTAGCTCATTGCACCATCAAGATTCAAGCAAGCCGGGCCGAAGAAGGCTGAAATGCCAGAAACCGGTCCCCGGTAGCTTGTTTCCTTCCCAGTATAAGAATTGGCTTGGTAGTTTGGTCTGCCCTGTTCCCATGATGCACTGGGCCAGGGTCAGACTAATTTGCATATAGCCAAGTTCTGAGCTGGGATGGTGCAGTGAGCTAAAAAACGGTGATGGATCAAGCCCTGATCTTTGGACTGGGTAAGAGTGGTCTGCTTAATTCAGACACTCTGTTCATCACCACCCCCTTTTCTGAATCATTTTTGTCCACCATAAGCGTGGAAGGGTATACTCAGATGTGAATCCCTAGCTCATTGCACCATCAGGATTCAAGCAAGCCGGGCCGAAGACGGCTGAAATGCCAGAAACCGGTCCCCGGTAGCTTGTTTCCTTCCCAGTATAAGAATTGGCTTGGTAGTTTGGTCTGCCCTGTTCCCATGATGCACTGGGCCAGGGTCAGACTAATTTGCATATAGCCAAGTTCTGAGCTGGGATGGTGCAGTGAGCTAAAAAACGGTGATGGATCAAGCCCTGATCTTTGGACTGGGTAAGAGTGGTCTGCTTAATTCAGACACTCTGTTCATCACCACCCCCTTTTCTGAATCATTTTTGTCCACCATAAGCGTGGAAGGGTATACTCAGATGTGAGTCCCTAGCTCATTGCACCATCAGGATTCAAGCAAGCCGGGCCGAAGACGGCTGAAATGCCAGAAACCGGTCCCCGGTAGCTTGTTTCCTTCCCAGTATAAGAATTGGTTTGGTAGTTTGGTCTGCCCTGTTCCCATGATGCACTGGGCCAGGGTCAGACTAACTTGCATATAGCCAAGTTCTGAGCTGGGATGGTGCAGTGAGCTAAAAAACGGTGATGGATCAAGCCCTGATCTTTGGACTGGGTAAGAGTGGTCTGCTTAATTCAGACACTCTGTTCATCACCACCCTCTTTTCTGAATCATTTTTGTCCACCATAAGCGTGGAAGGGTATACTCAGATGTGAGTCCCTAGCTCATTGCACCATCAGGATTCAAGCAAGCCGGGCCGAAGACGGCTGAAATGCCAGAAACCGGTCCCCGGTAGCTTGTTTCCTTCCCAGTATAAGAATTGGCTTGGTAGTTTGGTCTGCCCTGTTCCCATGATGCACTGGGCCAGGGTCAGACTAATTTGCATATAGCCAAGTTCTGAGCTGGGATGGTGCAGTGAGCTAAAAAACGGTGATGGATCAAGCCCTGATCTTTGGACTGGGTAAGAGTGGTCTGCTTAATTCAGACACTCTGTTCATCACCACCCCCTTTTCTGAATCATTTTTGTCCACCATAAGCGTGGAAGGGTATACTCAGATGTGAGTCCCTAGCTCATTGCACCATCAGGATTCAAGCAAGCCGGGCCGAAGACGGCTGAAATGCGAGAAACCGGTCCCCGGTAGCTTGTTTCCTTCCCAGTATAAGAATTGGCTTGGTAGTTTGGTCTGCCCTGTTCCTATGATGCACTGGGCCAGGGTCAGACTAATTTGCATATAGCCAAGTTCTGAGCTGGGATGGTGCAGTGAGCTAAAAAACGGTGATGGATCAAGCCCTGATCTTTGGACTGGGTAAGAGTGGTCTGCTTAATTCAGACACTCTGTTCATCACCACCCCCTTTTCTGAATCATTTTTGTCCACCATAAGCGTGGAAGGGTATACTCAGATGTGAGTCCCTAGCTCATTGCACCATCAGGATTCAAGCAAGCCGGGCCGAAGACGGCTGAAATGCCAGAAACCGGTCCCCGGTAGCTTGTTTCCTTCCCAGTATAAGAATTGGCTTGGTAGTTTGGTCTGCCCTGTTCCCATGATGCACTGGGCCAGGGTCAGACTAATTTGCATATAGCCAAGTTCTGAGCTGGGATGGTGCAGTGAGCTAAAAAACGGTGATGGATCAAGCCCTGATCTTTGGACTGGGTAAGAGTGGTCTGCTTAATTCAGACACTCTGTTCATCACCACCCCCTTTTCTGAATCATTTTTGTCCACCATAAGCGTGGAAGGGTATACTCAGATGTGAGTCCCTAGCTCATTGCACCATCAGGATTCAAGCAAGCCGGGCCGAAGACGGCTGAAATGCCAGAAACCGGTCCCCGGTAGCTTGTTTCCTTCCCAGTATAAGAATTGGCTTGGTAGTTTGGTCTGCCCTGTTCCCATGATGCACTGGGCCAGGGTCAGACTAAATTGCATATAGCCAAGTTCTGAGCTGGGATGGTGCAGTGAGCTAAAAAACGGTGATGGATCAAGCCCTGATCTTTGGACTGGGTAAGAGTGGTCTGCTTAATTCAGACACTCTGTTCATCACCACCCCCTTTTCTGAACCCCCTTTTCTGAATCACTGCTCACTGTAGAGCAGAATGTGTTAAGACTTGCGATTCATGACAGTACTCCCCTCTCAAGAGCCCTCCCAAGATCTGGGGAACAGGTCTAGGTTTATTTGGATTTTGCAGATGAAAACATTTTAGGAGTCAAGGAGAATTTTGCAAATTAGAAAGAGGTTCCCATGTCCGTTCCTCTGGACCATAACCTTTCCAATGTATTAAATAAAACAATTTCCCTCAAATTCTCTTTGAGTCTAGAATATTTTGAACATCGAATTCTGGAACTCCGTCAACTAGTATGGCAGCAGGGTTCTTTTTAAATCTAGTCTTAGGATCACAGGGTTTAACCAAAGATACATGAAATACCAGGTGAAATTTATATCTGATTGGTAAAGTTAGTTTAACACTAACAGGATTTATTAGTTTCTCAATAGGAAATGGTCCAATAAACTTGGGACAGAATTTTTTACAAGTCTTTATTTTTAAATTCTTTGTGGATAACCACACCTTATCTCCGATGGAGTATTTGGGTGGTGGCTTTCTGTATAGATCGGAAGTTTCTTTTTGCCTCTCTTTTGCTTGAGCTAAATGATATTGGGCCTGATCTTGAATGTGAACTAGTTTCTTAATATGATCTTCCAATGACGGTATTACAGATGGAAATTGTACAGATCCTGGAATATTTTTAGGATGAAATCCATAAGTGCAGAAGAAGGGTGATAAAGTAGTGGAGGAATTATCCATGTTATTATAAGCAAATTCCAAGACCCATAATATATCTGACCATTCCTTTTCTTCTTCTGCTAACGCACATCTTAAGAACTGTTCTATGGTTTGGTTGGTTCTTTCGGTTAAGCCATCCGTTTGAGGATGATAACCAGAAGAGGTGCGGATGTCCATGTCTAAGGTTTTTCCTAAGTTTTGCCAAAAGTGAGAAATGAACTGAGGGCCTCTATCAGAAATTATTATGGATGGGATGCCATGAAAACGGATTATTTCCTTAGAGAATGTATGAGTTAACTCTTTTGCAGAAGGAATTTTCTTTAACAGGATGAAATGAGCCAATCGAGAAAAATGGTCAACCACAGTTAAAATAGTGTTAAAACCTTCCTTAGTTTTAGGGAGCTCAACTATGAAGTCAAGGGATACTGTGTGCCAAGGTTTAGGTGGGATTGGGAGAGGAAGTAAGAGACCACTGGGAGCTCTATGTTGTGATTTGTTCTGAGTGCAAACCACACAAGTCTCAATATAAGATTTTACATCACTTAACAAAGAAGGCCACCAAAATTTTCTTTTAATTAAATGACTGGTCTTTGTTATTCCTGGATGTGCAGACATTAATGTGTCATGATGTAAGTGAATCACCTTATTCTGGACTTCTTGTGTGGGTACTAAAATGTGTTCATTCATATACAACAAATCATCTTTTCTTCGTAACAACGGATACAGGTCATGCCATTCTTGCATTGTTTTTTCTTGTATCTTTTTTTTATGTCTTCCATTACATCAGTTACAATTACACCAACTTTAAAGCAATGATCCGACAATACCGGTTGAACTTTTTCAGGAGAACAATCTTTTTCTTCTGCAATTCCCATGCGAGACAGAGCATCTGCTTTTAAATTCTCTTTTCCTGGACGATAAGTGATTATAAAATTGTAATCATTAAAAAATAATGTCCAACGTAATTGTCTAGTAGTGAGAGCTTTAACTGAACACAAAAATTGTAGATTCCTATGACTCGTATAAATTGTTACTGGATGTTTAGCCCCTAACAAATAATGACGCCATTCTTCAAAAACTGCTTTAATGGCTAACAATTCCTTGTCAGCAATAGCATAATTTTGTTCATTAGGGGTGAGTTTTCTTGAGTAATATGCAATTGGATGCATCTGACCAGTTTCCTTATGTCTTTGAGATAAAATACTACCAATGGCAAACTGAGAAGCATCCGCTTCAACTATAAAGGGATTGGAAGGATCTGGATGCATCAGTACTGGTGCTGTAGTAAACTGTCTTTTAAGATTTTGAAAGGCCTCCTCTGCGTCATTATTCCATTCAAACTTTAAATTCTTTTTTAGTAATCTAGTTATTGGGGTAATCATGTGAGAGAAGTTACAGATAAATCGTCTATAAAAGTAAGCGAACCCCAAAAAGCTTTGAATTTGCTTTACAGAGGAGGGACTTGACCAATCAAGTACTGCTTGAATTTTCTTTGGATCCATCCCGATACCTTTAGGACTTAAGACATACCCAAGAAATTCTACTCTTGTGGTATGAAACTTGCTTTTCTCAAGTTTTATGTACAGGGAGTTGTCAAGAAGTTTTCGAAGAATAGCTCTTACTTGTTTTACATGCTCTGTGGTATTTTTGGAAAAAATGAGAATATCATCTATATACACAATGCAACAAATATCCAAAAATTCCCTTAAAACTTCATTTATAAAAAATTTGAAAGCCGCAGGAGCGTTGCAGAGTCCGAATGGCATGACCTGATATTCATACAAACCGAATTTAGTACGAAATGCAGTTTTCCATTCGTCCCCGCTTCGAACCCTTACCAAATGGTAAGCTCCTCGTAAGTCCAATTTAGTATAAATGGTGGCATCCTTTAACTGATCTAATAGAGTTGGTATTAAAGAAAGTGGATATCTATTCTTGATGGTAACATTATTCAGAGCTCGGTAGTCGATACAAGAACGCAATTCACCTCCCTTTTTTGGGATGAAAAAGAGAGGGGAGGATACTGGTGATTTCGAATGCCGAATGAAACCGTTGGCCAAATAATCATCTAAATAATCTCTCAAGTGTTCGTTTTCTTTCTCGGTGAGAGCGTGTATTCGACTACACGGTAAGGTAGCCCCTGGCACTAGATCAATTCGACAATCAAAATCCCGATGAGATGGTAACGTGTTAGCCTTTTTTTAATCAAATACGTCAAGAAGATCTGAATATTCCTTTGGAACTCCTTCCAACAATAATACACTTTTTGAGTTTAAGGGGAAATTACTTCCTTGAATTAGTAATTCCAGACCTGGAGATAGCAAACAAGAAGATTGACAAAATTCAGAATCTAGTAACACTGTTTTCTTCACCCATTCAATTTTTGGATTATGCTTTACAAGCCAGGGTATGCCTAGAATCAAGAGAAATTGAGGGGCATCTATAATGTCAAAAGTTATGTTTTCTTCATGTCTATTTAAACAAGTCATCAGAAGAGTTTCATTGTTTAATTGAATCAGTCCAGATGATAATTCTTTACCATCTACCGCTTTTACAACTTCTGGATGTTCTTTAGACTCAGTTTTAAAATTCAGTTCCTTTAAGAAACAAGTGTCAATAAAATTGCCTGTGGCCCCTGAGTCAATTAAAGCGTCAACTGTCCAGACCTTGTCTTTTCCTAAAAGAGACTGTAAAGAAATCTTTATACTGAGATGATGAGAAGTTACCTCTGGAGTTATGGAGGCCAAACTAGATAACATACTCGACAATCTGACCTCTTGATTTGTCGAGCCAGTTAGTTTTCCGACTGCTGCACTAAACCTACCTCAGCGTTTTTACCTTTAGGTTTATTTGGGCGAACTGGACATTATTTAACAAAATGCCCTGACTTTCCACAATAAAGACATTGATTCAATTTCCTTCTTTTGTCTTTTTCCTCTTTACTCAAAGGTCCCTTAATGGTTCCTATCGGCATAGGTTCTCCTAAATCTACCCTAGGTGTTGATTCAGTTTTTACACTACTGTTTCTTTCTTTGAAAGAAAATACTTTAGGTTCAGCTTTTCCTTTCTCCCCTTTGCGTTCAGACAAACGATGATTTAGTTTCACCACTAAATCAATGAACTCCTCTATATCATCTGGTGGATCTAAAATTTGTGTAATCATATCCTTCAACTCTTCCTTAAGACCTTTGTAGAAAAGGGACACTCGCTTATCTTCGGGCCAGCGAGCTTCAATTACTAGTCTATTAAACTGGGATATGTAATGTAATAAGTCTGAAGATCCTTGTTTTAAGTGTAGTAGTTCATGATCAGCAGATTGAACAAAAACATGTTTGGCAAACAATTTTTTCATAGTATTTTTAAACCGCCTAAGATCAAAAAGGATAGGGTCATCTCGCTCAACTATTGGTACTGACCACAGAGCTGCGTCACCTCCTAAATAAGACAAAATGAAAGCTATCTTGGAGGAATCATAAGGAAAAGCTGCAGGTTTGGCGATAAAATGTAGATGACATTGATTTAAAAAGATTGAGAACTTGTCACTATCCCCATAAAATCTTTCAGGTTGTGCCAAAGGAACAGGTACAGGAGTCACAACTTGAATCTGGGTTGGCGCAGTACAAGAACTAGAACTAGAATGCAAGGTTTGAAACCCTGGTTGGAAAGTTGCTGGTTTTAACACTGATTTCTGAGTTGGGGAAAAACTCCAAGTACTAGGACCAGATTGTATACTGTTTTGAATCACAGTAACATCTCTACGAAGGGCAGCATTTTCAGCTTGTATTGCTGTCAGCATCTTTGCTATGTCTTGCAGAGAAATCGGGACGGAAGGATCCATAACGTCTGGGCAAAATAATCGTCGTGGGCTTTGCCTTCTGTCAAGGTTACAAGCACTCTTACCTGTGAGTTGCTTGTAGATGGATTTCGCAGAGACGTTATGGACCAACTTCCCCGAATTCTAGGCAACACCTAGTGATTAGTTAGTACACTTAGGTAATCAAATAGAAAATAGGGAGGAAGGCCGGATAGTGGACGCTACCTGTTTCTGGGTTGTCGACCTGCGAGGCAACAAAGAAACTTTTTGTAACATCTATCCCTTAAATACAGACTCAAATAACCTACATCAACTCTTACAGTTCTCTTTCTATTATTCCTAAAAGCCTACCTGCGACTGTAAGAATCTAAGCGTCACGTCCGTGTTGTCGTCGTGAAGGGTTGGAGCTGTGTAGGCTGATTGATGAGAGAGTTGAAGCCAAGAAGGAGAGATCTCGTTGTCTTCTAAGAAAAGACAATTATTTGTGAATAAGTTACTTCCTTTCTACAGTTTGTTCATCACTTTTTCAGTGCAACTACTTTTGTACATATGACTTACTCAGCGTACTCAGTCGTGTCTTTCTTTTCCTTCACAACCTAGGTAGAAACAATACTAAACAAGAAACAAATTGCCAAACTCAATCATCAATAATCATTGTACAAATATATATCACTTTGATATTTTCTCAAAGCCTTTTTCTTTTCAGAATATCGACTGTCTCTTCAATCAAGGTTCTCCAGAAATGTCTCAGAATTATTTCCAGGTAAGTTCTAGTCCTTTTAATCAATTGCTGCTTGCTTGCGATGGGCGCCTAGTAGCAAACTATAAAAGGTTTTCACTTAGCTTTATTGTCTGTGTTCTTCCTTGCAGGGTCGTGTGCTGGATTACGCGAAGAAGAGAAGGAATCCTTCCAAAGTTCTTCGGGCGTTGGCTGGCGTTCTGGATCCCAGGGCGCTCCAAGGAATGATCCTCTCGAGGGCGCGGCAGGAGGCAAAGCGTTGGGAAGCGTTGGGTGTGGCTTTTATAGCTGAGCCACACCTAAGAGATGATGACGCATCGCGCACCTTTTTCCTGCGTGCGTGTGCGTCTCTAGAAGCTTCCTCGAACTACAGCTCAGCTCCGAACCCAATCGCCAGCAACCAATTCCATGACCTTCCCAAAACTATACTACAACATTACCTAAACGGTGCTTTCTACCCAACTACACACAACTATTGGCAACAATATTCGGCAATGTAACCAGATAGATTCAAACGCACAAGTGCCATGTATAACGAAAACTTTGAAAATCTGTATTAACACAAATGCAATATACTACTGAAGTCCAGTACAAACACTTATGCAAAAACATCCTATTACACTTGACACTTTGGTGTGCTGGGTGCACGGGACAGGGGTGGGTTTTCTTGATGGGACAAAAACTGCTCACTGTAGAGCAGAATGTGTTAAGACTTGCGATTCATGACAGGTCGACTGGGTAGGTGACAGGCAAGGAGGGAGTCCACAGCCAGTCCCCCCTTTAGCTCATAGGGTAGCTCCATCGGGCATCAGTCAGGTGGCTAGGTCTCTAGGATAATTCAGGTACAGGTTACATTGATAGCTCAACACATTTAACTAGCATATAAGACAAGATTAATGGCATGAGGGAGGGTAAGGAGAGTAAGGGTAAAAGGGAAACGAGGAGTGAGATACAGTGGGGGGGCCGAAGGAGATTGAAAGTCCAATGTCCAGGGGGGTAGGCGATGGTTGAGGGGGAGGTCCATAGCCCACTCCTCTACATCAATTGAGGTAGCTCCATCCGCCAAAGTGCTTGGTCTCCACTATCAGGGGCAAGTTCACAGAGTAAATGTAAGAAGGTTGAACTGGATAGGGGTGGTGGGATGGGAGAAATGCACAAGGTCAGGTCGATGACCACTCCACTTGTTGTAGTATTTATACCCTCTGTGCAGCATGGGCATCATCCGTCACTACTCAACTCTCCACCTGACCTAAACCTGATGACTGTCACTTGGAAATCAACACCTGGAGTCATCCTGAAGTCAGGCACGTTTGGGTACTTCCTAAGGCCTAAACAGCAGTGAGAGGCCGGTATCCAAAGGCTTTGTACAAGAACAGAGGTTCCTGTTGCACCACATTGTATTGCTGGAGTTGACGGCTATTATTGATCAAAAGCGGTCGCCATGTTTATGTCAGGCTACCCGCTCTGGATAGGTTTCTTTCAGTGGAACAAGCTGGGGTAGAGGTGCCCTGTTTTGTAGGCTTAAGTTTGGGACAGTGAAAGCTGCTCCCCGTGGCGCACCCAAGCTCCCCGCCACTAACCTAGGCGAAGGTTGTGGCGTTCGCTGTATCCCTGCGAACTGGCGCCATCTTAAGGCCAGGCTGCATCAATAATTTCCCTCGGTACTTCATCCTTCATGTTGAGGGCTGCACTTTGGTACCTTTGCCAGCGTGGAATGGACGAGGGGCTCCTCTGTGTCCTTACGGCTCAATTTCCAGCTCCCGGCAAGAGGAGGGAGGCACAGGTTTCAGTGAAGGCCCAGATGAGCCCACGGCAGCCCCCATCGAGCGCCGTCACTCCGTGCTTCCTGCCCCAGGGGCAATTGTGTGTCCCAGCCTCACGCTGTGTCATCGGTCCTCCCTAAGCATGGGCGAATTTTGCGAATTAGCGATCCGCGAATTTGCGGATTTGCGAATTCGCGATCTGCAAAATTCGCGAATTTGTGCAAATTTGCGGATTTTTGTTTTTTTGCGTGTTCGCAGGTTTTTTTGCGTTTTCGCTGGGTTTTTTGCATGTTCGCGGGGCTTTTTGCGTCTTCGCGAGCCGCTTGCATAGCGAAGTTACCCATGCAGTCGTTTATGGGAGAGGGAGAGAGAGATAGATAGATAGATAGATAGATAGATAGATAGATAGATAGATAGATAGATAGATAGATAGATAGAGAGAAAGAGAGGGAAAGAGAGAGGGAGAGAGAGAATGAGAGAAAGAAAGAGAGGCCGGATCTCTGAAGGGACAGATTCCTGAGTTGCCCTACAGAACATACAGCTTTTTATTTTTAGCAAAATGCATATGAAAATTGTGCTGTAAAGGTCTCTTTTAGTTTAACAACTCCTGACAACTCAAAATGGGTGTCTTTGCCATCCTCTCCCTTTTTCCTGTTTTTGGTATCTGTAAGTGCTTCCTGATGAGGTTTAATTCCTTGGACAGGTGCCTCGTTGCCTACTTGTAACTATTCTCTGACCCTTCTTCAAGGGTCAGAGCAGGGTCAGAGAATAGTTGCAAGTAGGCAACGAGGCGCCAGGAAGCAATTAGCAGCAGGTGTCCAAGTTGAAGTTAATTTGTTTGTAACCCTTTTGTAAAAGGTAACAAAGAAATTAAGTTCAACTTTTGCACCTGCTGCTGTAACCCTTGCTTGGCTGAAAATTCGTCCCCGCTGATTCGCGGATTTTACCGCGATTTCGTGAGATTCGCGGATCGCGAAATCGCGGAAAATCCGCAAATTCGCCCGCAAAACGGATTTTACGCCCACCCTTAGTCCTCCCTCGCAGCCGAAACCCAGTCGGGGCAGAGGCCGTGGGAGACTGCTCGGGTATGTGCACAAGGGAGGGCATCGCAACAGGCCCAACCCAATTCAGGCCACGTGCGTTTAGGGCTGCAGGAGGATCAGCTTCACCAGAGTCTGGGCCACCTGCAAGGCTCTGCCAAGCCGCAGTCTTCAGTCCGAGGGGGGTGGGGGGGGGGTGCAGCATGTATTAAGGAGTAACAGTCCGGTCCCGGCGGTACCGCATGCGTCACAGCGTCTGCCAGGGGATTGCAATGCTGCCAGCCCACTCACCGGGGTATATCACCAATAGTATACAAGCTTGGTAAAGGATTCAGTAAGACCTACATGACTCGCTGTGTGACGCGCTCTATAACATGCTACCTTCCACTCTTTGGTACTGAGACTACGGCCAAGGTCCCTTTCCCTGCGTGTGCGGCCTCCGTGATGGGTGTGAGTATAATGAAACAAAAGCATTTTGTACAGTTCGGAAATCAATTTCTTATTAAAAGACCTTGTAATGAGCCATCGTTCATAGGTGGTGAGGAGCCTACTCGCATCTATGCGGTTGTCAGGATTCATGGCCCAGTGTCGCACCTGTAGGTAGTGTAACCACTCGGATTCTGGGAGGTCATAGTCGGCCCTGAGTTGCGAGAAGGAAATTATATCTCCCTTATCAAATAAAAGGCCCAGAGCTCGGCACCTGGCCTCTCTCCATAACGGGAAGGACATCAAGCCCATCCCAGGGCTAAAGTCTGTATAATCGAAAAGAGGTGTGAGCAGGGAGGGGAAAGTTGTTAGGTCGTGGGGTTTACTGGTCTGATCCCAGACCATGTGGGTGGTGCGTGTCACATGAGAAGCATACAAGTTGGGCGGGCGTTGGGACTTCCGCAGGAAGGGAATCTTTATGAGAGATGTACCGGCAACTGCGTGGTCCTGAAAGAGCCAGTGTTTCTCTGACTCTGCCCAGCCAAGTGGCAAAGCTGTGTGGCTTTGAAATAAAGCATGAGATCCAGAACCCCAAATCCCCCTTCGTTAGGTGGAAGAAAGCTGACCATCTTTTTCATCCTTTGTTTGCGACCCAGCCAGATGAATAGAGAGAGTTCTGACTGTACCCGGTTCAACCAGCCCGTGAGAGGTTGCAAGGGAAGTGTTCAAAAGAGATACAGTATTTTAGGTAGGATCGTCATCTTAACAGCCGCAATTCGCCCTAGCCACGAGATCGGACAGTGTTTCCATCCCCCGAAGATCAGTGCGGATCTGCATATTGAGCCGGGCATAATTGACCGTCCTCATGGCATGTGATGTTGGGGCCAGCTGTATGCCTAAGTGGGGGACAACGTCATCAGACCACTGCAGAGTGTGTCGGGCCTGAAGGGCTGCTAGCACCTGAGGCGACAGCAAAAAATTCAATACTGTAGATTTCGCAAGGTTGACCTCGAATCCAGAGGCCCCTGCGAAAGGGTCCAACTCTTCCAGGAAGACTTCCAGAGTGGTCTCAGGGTTCACCAGAGTGACCAAGACATCATTTGCATATAAACTTATAGTGTGTGTGTCCCCTCTAAGGTAAATGTCCGTGATATGGGGAAGATCCCTGACTCTCTGTGCCATTGGCTTCATATAAAGGGCAAAGAGTAGAGGCGATGAGGGGCATCCCTGCCTCGTCCCTCTACTGATGGGGAATGGAGTGGATGTGTGTCCGTTGACCCGCACTGCAGCTGTGGGGGAATGGTAGCAGTTGAGAATATGTATCCGCATATTTTCCCCTATGCCTATGTGGATCATTGCTTGTTCTAGGTAAGGCCAGTGGACCTGATCAAAGGCCGTCTCCGCATCTAGGGCCTGAAGAGCTGCTAGCACCTGAGGCGACAGCAAAAAATTCAATACTGTAGATTTCGCAAGGTTGACCTCGAATCCAGAGGCCCCTGCGAAAGGGTCCAACTCTTCCAGGAAGACTTCCAGAGTGGTCTCAGGGTTCACCAGAGTGACCAAGACATCATTTGCATATAAACTTATAGTGTGTGTGTCCCCTCTAAGGTAAATGTCCGTGATATGGGGAAGATCCCTGACTCTCTGTGCCATTGGCTTCATATAAAGGGCAAAGAGTAGAGGCGATGAGGGGCATCCCTGCCTCGTCCCTCTACTGATGGGGAATGGAGTGGATGTGTGTCCGTTGACCCGCACTGCAGCTGTGGGGGAATGGTAGCAGTTGAGAATATGTATCCGCATATTTTCCCCTATGCCTATGTGGATCATTGCTTGTTCTAGGTAAGGCCAGTGGACCTGATCAAAGGCCGTCTCCGCATCTAGGGCCTGAAGAGCTGCTAGCACCTGAGGCGATAGTAAAAAATTCAATACTGTAGATTTCACAAGGTTGACCTCGAATCCAGAGGCCCCTGCGAAAGGGTCCAACTCTTCCAGGAAGACTTCCAGAGCGGTCTCAGGGTTCACCAGAGTGACCAAGACGTCATTTGCATATAAACTTATAGTGTGCGTGTCCCCTCTAAGGTGAATGCCCGTGATATGGGGATGATCCCTGACTCTCTGTCCCATTGGCTCCATATAAAGGGCGAAGAGTAGAGGCGATGAGGGGCATCCCTGCCTCGTCCCTCTGCTGATGGGGAATGGAGTGGATGTGTGTCCGTTGACCCGCACTGTAGCTGTGGGGGAGTGGTAGCAGTTGAGAATATGTGTCCGCATATTTTCCTCTATGCCTATGTGGATCATTGCTTGTTCTAGGTAAGGCCAGTGGACCCGATCAAAGGCCGTCTCTGCATCTAGGATAGGGGGCATATAATCCCCTGGGATACGGGAGTCTTTTCTATGAGGTGCATAACCCTCTTTGTTTTGTCACTCGTCTGCCTCTGGGGATAAATCTGGCCTGATTAGGGTCTATAAGCCCCAGCATATGAGGTGCTAGTCGTGCTGCTAATATTCCAGTGTTCAATTTCAGGTCAAGGTTTAGAAGTGAAATAGGCTGGTAGGACCCACAGCTCGTACTGTCCTTCCCTGAATTGAGGATGACAGCTATCGCTGCCTGCAACTTGGAGGAGGGAATCGCCCCAGGTGTTGCAAAAGAGTTAAAGAGCCGGGTAAGCAAGGGGGTAAGCGTGGAGCAGAATTGTTTGTAGAAAGCTGCTGTGTAGCCGTAGGGGCCAGACGATTTGTCTAACTTCAAACGAGCTATGGCCGCTTTGACTTCCTCTGGTCTTATCTCCCTCTCTATGTGGGCCGCCTGCTCCAGGGTCAGGGCAGGGAGGTGAGGCTGTGACAGGTAGTAATCTATGTCTGCCCTCTCTAAAGGCTGCTCATCATAAAGTTGTGCATAAAAGGTGCTGAAGGTCTTGGCGATAGCCACGTCATCCGAGCCTAGTGTTCCCCTGTGGTCTTTGATCTCCTGAATGCCCTCACGCTGCCTAGTCTCCCTGAGCTTGTGCGCTACTAATCACCACACTGGTCTCCCCCGATGTAAAAGGAGTGTCGCAGACGTAGTGCAGCGTATTCCCCTTTGTCAGAATTAATGGCAGCCAATTGCACTTGAGCCGCGGTTAATTGTCTCCAAATGCATGGGGCCCCAGGGCTTTCGTTCATCTGCTCCAACTCACACACTTTTTGTGTCAGGTCCTCTCTCTTCCGTTTACGCTCAGCATTATCTGTGGAGGAAATAGCGATTATCTCGCCTCTAACAACCGCTTTTAGGGCCTCCCTTCTGGAGGACAAGGCCATATCAGGATTATCGTTGTGTAACATGTAATCGTCCAATGTGCGCTGTAACTGAGCAACCGTGTCTGGTCGGTGGAGGAGAGTGTCACGTAGTCGCCAATGTCTAATCGGTCATTGAGTCAGTGGGAGGGCCTGTGTAACCACCACAGGAGCATCGTCGGACAGGGCGGCAAGTAGAATGTCCACAGATAATGTAATGTCCCGGAGGGTCTTCGAGCCTAAAAAGTAATCTAGCCGTGCATGTTTTATGAGCATTAGAGTAGAAAAAGAACTCCTGTAGCTGAGGGTGGTGCTGCCTCCATAAGTCCACTAGACCGAGAACATTTAGCCTAGAAAGCCCCAAACGCAATAGGGTACCAACCTGACCTGTGCGCTGTGCAGATCTATCCAGGTCCTTGTTGAACACCAAGTTGAGATCACCCCCTATCAATATGTAGCACTCCTGAGTCACTGTTGCCTCAGTGAGGGCCTCCTGTAGAAAGTGTTCCTGGCCTTCATTAGGTGCATAGATAGACCCCACAATCAGTGTATATCCCCCTAATGGTATATTGGTAAGTGAGCAGTCTGCCTTTTATCTCAGCCTCCTCCTGCCCCACTTTCCCTCGAAAAGCCCCGGAAACCAATATAGCTACCCCTGCAGTCTTTGAGGACCTGGAAGAGAAAAATTGTATTGGAAAGGCTTGAGATCGAAGCTGGTGGCAGTCTTTATGGAGTAGGTGTGTCTCTTGTAGAAGGCAGAAGTCCACTTCTGTGCTTTCTAGGTAGGAGAGGATTGTCCTACATTTGATAGGATTGTTAAACCCTCTCACGTTTAGTGTGAGAATTTTAATGGGTGGTGGCATCTGGATCCTAAAAGTGAATGTGCCGCTGATCATAACTGCCTGAGAGGCATGTATCCCAGGTAGGGCCTGTGAGGGGACACCCTTGACACTAGCACTGCAGATGTGTGAGTAGCGATACACCATGAACTGAAGGCCCCACCCGAAGAGAGAAAAGAAAAAGGAAGATAAGCAAAGAGAAAGAAGTAATAATGAGCCTGTATAGAATAAGGGAGAAGAAGAGGCACAACAGCTGCCTGAGAAAGTCTGAAGATTAAACATCGGTCCATCATCCATAGATGAGCAGAGTAAAGTCTACTGGGTTGTCATGTGACCAATTATAGCCCCTCGCCCCCACCCGCCCTAAGCAGCAAAGGAAGAACACACCATTGAAACCAGGCTCGGTCATGTGGTCGATGTCTTGGCTAAATCTTCTGGCAGGGCCTCCAGTGCGGCCTGCTGCTCTCGATTGACTGCTGTGGGGTCTGGTGGGTTAGTGCAGTATCTAGACCTCTATTGCCTCCATCGTGGTCGACCAACATTGGACCCATGGTCAGAGTGCTCACCATCATCAGTAGTGTCCGGAATAGCAATCCCCAATAGCCTGCTTGCTTCCGACAGTGAGTGGAGTTGGTACAGCTTGCCGTTGTGCCGGAAGATGAGGCGGAATGGGTGCCCCCAGGAGTAAGATATATTGTGTTGGCATAGAGCCTCCGTGATTGGCTGGAAGGTCTTGCATTTCTGGAGCGTGATAAAAATGTAAATTGATACTTGTGTAGCGCACTACTCACCCGCAGGGGGCTCAAGGCGCTTGTACGAATACCGCTGTGCAACCCATCCTGGCTTTCCCTGTGAGGCGTCCACTCCTGGACACACCCAAGGTGGAGGCCAGTCATCCTTAGCATTGTGGGGGCCGTTGTGGAGATTAAGCAAGCTATTGCCCAGAGTTGCAGAGTGGGACTCCATGATTGGAATAGGCACCGAGGCAAGAATTATCAGGTCCGTGGAATTTTGAGCCCAAGACCCGCCGAGGCGGGCAATTAAACCCTGGTCCCAGGCTAGACCTCTGCATCAGGGTCTGCCGCTCTAATCATTGAGCCACACTTCTCCAAGCGACTAAGTCTTGAAAGAGGACAGGCGACTGTCTCCAGAAGGTGTCTTCTCTTTAGTGCGGAAGTCCTGAACACAGACTAGAATTTCTGCTGGGGATGCAGTCACCCCACGAGGTGGCCCCACTCTGCGCTCGGTCCAACTGAAGGTCAGCATCCAGCTGGATACCCAGTATGTCATTGAAGAGCTCCCTCACATATGTGAAAATTTTACCAGCCTCTTTGTTGATGCTTACCCCACATATCCTAAAGTTATGGTGGCGGGAGCGGTTCTCAAGATCCTCCAGGTGAGATTGATTGTCCGTCCACCTGTTGGTCATGTATGCGAAGCACCTCCTGCTGCAGGGTCACTAGTTCAGTGTCCCGGGCATTGCTCTTGCCCTCCAGTGCTACCACTCACTCCCCTATGCTGTCCACATCTTTGATTCCGGTCTGGGAAAGACATGGCTTGGTAGTTCGGACTGGACTGTTCCCATGAGGCACAGGGTAAGAGCTGATTTGCATATAGCCAGTGTCTAACCAGGGTGGTGTGGAGTGCAAAAAAATGATGGATTTAGGCCCAGATCCTTGTACTGGGGTGAATGTATGACATTGTTCTACATTCTGTCCATCAACTGTGTTTTTTGGAATTTTCCATCCGAGTGTGCTGGGTATACTCAGACGTGAGTCCCAGGCTCTCCACACCACTGGAGTCAAGCTATCCAGGCTGATGAAGGCTGATAGCCAGGAACCGGTCCTTGGATGCTTGATTCCGGTCTGGGAAAGACATGGCTTGGTAGTTCAGACTGGACTGTTCCCATGAGGCACAGGGTCAGAGCTCATTTGCATATAGCCAGTGTCTAACCCAGGGTGGTGTGGAGTGCAAAAAAATGATGGATTTAGGCCCAGATCCTTGTACTGGGGTGAATGTATGACATTGTTCTACATTCTATCCATCAACTGTGTTTTTTGCAATTTTCACCCCGAGTGTGCTGGGTATACTCAGACGTGAGTCCCAGGCTCTCCACACCACTGGAGTCAAGCTATCCAGGCTGATGAAGGCTGATAGCCAGAAACCGGTCCTTGGATGCTTGATTCCGGTCTGGGAAAGACATGGCTTGGTAGTTCGGACTGGACTGTTCCCATGAGGCACAGGGTCAGAGCTGATTTGCATATAGCCAGTGTCTAACCCAGGGTGGTGTGGAGTGCAAATAAACGATGGATTTAGGGCCAGATCCTTGTACTGGGGTGAATGTATGACATTGTTCTACATTCTGTCCAACAACTGTGTTTTTTGCACATCTTTGTGGATGTCTTTGATATCTGCGATGAAGTTGTGTTTCACTGTTTGGAGATCATCTTGCAGATCCGGAAACAGGGACTCCAGGAACGCCCGGTCACTGGTTCCTCCTTTGGGGCGTCCATCTGTTTTGCGGTGTCCAGCAGGCAAGGATCCATCGCCTCTCTGCCCTGTGCCCTGGCAAATGGTTCTTTGAGCGATTTTTCTTTTTTGCTTGCCCTGAGTAGAGGTCATTCTCATCGCACACCTGCGCCATCAGTGTCAGCCCCTAGAAACCTGGCCCAATGATGACCGTCAATGTTACAGCGTCTCCTGGCTCGAGAGACCCAAGCAACTTCACCGAGGGTGGCCAGGGCCCGAGCGGGGGAACCATGGCACACCCACAAGCTGCACCCAGACCTGGTTGGGCCGCCTCTGCGGAGCACCGGGCCTGCCTCTCTGTGACCACCTCTAACGGTGGCCACGCTTCAAAACACCGTACAGAAGTGGGCTCTGGTCGCAGCGGACCCTCCCCGGCATGTGATAGTTCTTCACGTTGGCCTGTATTAGGTAAGGTCCCCGACAGCTCACTGGAGGCCCTCGCCATTTAGATCGCAGGTGCCTTCAGGTCACGTCGTATGCCAGGATAAGGCATATCAGCAAAGAGGACACATTGGCACCAGCTCAGGTTCGTGCCCAAGGGAATTGCGTGGATGCACTAGGGGCGGTCCAGTTCCAATGATCTCCATGCTCGTGAGAGTGTGTGGCAAAGGTCCGTTCAGCAGTCGCCGACCCCTGGGCTTACTCGGCAGTCTAGTGTGGGCACTCCAAATTCTGTGCAGCAAAATGGCGTGGCGAAGCCGCCACTACCAGTCCCCAACCCAAGCTTCAGGCTCCTGCAGCAGGGGAAGTCCAGCCTAATGAGAGCCCCCAGGTGTGTGGCCGCGATGAATGCCTCTCTCACAGGGCCCAGGGGGAGGCGTCTGGCTACAGTCAACAGATAGGGATGGAGATACTGTGTGGATGAGGGAGGCCTCTGTGAGCACCGGAAAGGCCCCGTTCAAGGTACAGTTTAATGAAGGGGTGATGAGACTTACTGCGACTTTTCTCCTGGCCCTCTTCTTTATTCTGGGGGTGAGGTTGTCTCCTGGATTTTCGGTCCGCTCTCCACAGGTCCCAAGCACAAGTAAGCAGCCGCTATCCACCCAACTCCCACACTGGAGGGCCCGCCACCCGATTCAAGATGGCACCCCAACTCTAGCTCAGCAGTCAGTCTCTGCCGCGGTTGTGCTATCCCCGGTCCAGTGAGGTGGGAAAGTCCACAGTCTCCAGTCGGAGCCCTCTGTGAGCCGACACAGCTCGCCGGTCAAAAGTGCAGAGTACGGCCATCGCAGTCACAGTGACGCCACTTGCCGCTTCGTTCCGCCGCTCAGTCCCGACAGGGAATCAGGAGCGCAGAACTCCACCACAGAGGTCTGGGGTCGCTTTCCTGGTGATGCCCGTTGTGCCTCCCCATAGTGGCAGCTTTCGGTGAACTTTGGTGCTGCGCAGAGCTAAGAGCCGGTGCTGTAGAACGGCGGTCAGAGGAGAGGCGGCAAAACACGTCTTACCTCGCCGCCATCTTGGCCAGGTCCTATTTATTATTTAATTAAACACAAATTACTTCCCAACATTCACCACTATCAACCCCACAACAAACACCTAAAAGTAATTACACAATTTCCATATTTAATTTACAATTAATTAATTAATAATAATTAACATCTAATTATTAATTATTTAAACAAAAAATACTACCCACGGTTTACCCCTATACACACCACTACCCCCACCTAAAATTAATTACACAATTGACATAATTAATTTTAAAGAAATTAATTATTATCAAATAACAACTATTTATTAGGTATTCAAAAATATATTTCTTTCCAACCTTTACCCCTATAAACCCTACAACCCGCACCTAAAAATTTATTACACAAGTCCCATATTTAATTTTCAAAACATTAATTAATATCAATTTACAACTAATTATTAATTAATCAAAAATAAATTACTTCTCACCCTTTACCACTATAAACCCCTAAAACATGCACCTAAAATTAATTATGCAATTAACATAATTAATTACTAGTTACTTAATTAATTAATAATATTTATCAACAAATTATTAATTAATTAATAACAAATTACTTTACACAATTAACACTATAAAATCTCAATTAATCCAAAGAGTTAGCGTTACTCCTCGCCACAGAGACATTACGCAGGCTGGCTGATGAGGGTCACACTGTAGATTTGGTCCCATTGGACCTCAGCGCAGCCTTTGACAGGGTATCCCACAAACTGCTTCTGCAGCTACTCTGGTCAGGTGAGCTGGGAGGAGCTGCTCTTAAGTGGATGACCTCCTTCCTACAGTAGCGCAGCTTTCAGGTCGCACAGCGCCCACACGTGTCAAAAAGCATGTCACTCTCACAAGGGGTTCCTCAAGGCTCAGTTCTGAGCCCAACTCTTTTTAACCTTTACATTCAACCCCTAGCGGAGATCATGGAAAAACACAAGATCACAATAGTGTCATATGTGGACGACACACAGCTGGTTGTTACTTTATCTCACAACTCCAAGCACGCTGCGAACCAGTTTTCCTCCTGCCTAAAGGACCTCGCTTCCTGGATGTCAAACAACTGCCTGAAGCTGAACTGCAGTAAAACAGAGGTCATGGTTGTAGAGAAACATCCTTTCATCTGGGACTCAGCATGGTGGTGCCAGATGCTGGGTCCCACACTCACTCCTAAAGAGGAAGTTAAACATCTAGGCATCTGGCCTGACCCCAAACTCTCATTCGAAACCCATACTAGGAAGGTCACAGGGAAATGTTTTGGGACTCTCAAAATGCTAAAAAGAAATGTGGATATACTTTCAATTTCAGCCAGGAAATTGTTACAGCTCAGTTGGACTATGGAAACGTCCTATACCTCGGAGCAACAAAAAAAAAAAGCCTACATAGGCTGCAACGATTTCAGAATATGGCAGCCGGCGTTGTTCTTAATCTACCAAAAAAAGCTTCCTTGGCAAAAGCCGTTAATGTCCTGTATTGGCTTCCCATGAATAAAATTGGGGCTCATTATGATGACAGGTGGACATCAGTCTGCCTGCCATCATAGCGGGGCTGGGACCACCTGCCAGACATGCGGCGGTCCCACCAGCCCAATTAGGATGCCCCCGCCAGTATGGTGGGCGCATACTGACCTCTTAGCATTGCAGATGGTGCTGCTGGCTGCAGCACCGTTCGC
The DNA here is from genome assembly GCF_964263255.1 of Lissotriton vulgaris. Taxonomy (NCBI): domain Eukaryota; kingdom Metazoa; phylum Chordata; class Amphibia; order Caudata; family Salamandridae; genus Lissotriton; species Lissotriton vulgaris. The sequence goes on along the minus strand of NW_028248189.1, from coordinate 299,053 downwards.
AATGTTAAAATGACACGATGTGCATTTCAATGCACAACATGGCAGGCAGCACGCAGTGCCTGCCACCTTGTGCATAAAAATGTTCCAGTGCACCGAAACCTCCCCCCACACAACCTTTCCATGGTGGCATCGCCGCCATGGAAAGGGCTCTCCCAGGGCACATCCTAATATGGCGGATGGTGCCTCCTATGCACCCCACCATATTAGTGACCCTTTTCGCCCGTCAGGCAATCCGTGCTATTGCCACCTTTGGAAAAGTGGCAGACGGACTTTGCGTCCACAGCGATATCCACCGCCATCCTAATTTGGTGGTGGGTAAATCTCATTGTGATGACTGGAGGACCGCCAACGCCGGCCCGGGGGTGGCAATCTTCCCGTCATCATAATATAAGTATGGGCGGAAAAATTTTTCTGCTCGCGAATTTGCGGATTTCCCGCGATTTCGCGATACGCGCGAAATCGCGGCAAAATCCGTGAATTTGAGAGTGGGACGAATTTTGCTCAGCAAGCACTTACAGGGTTACTGCAGGTACCCAAGTTGAAGCTAATTTCTTTGTAACCATTTAGAAAAAAGTTACAAAGAAATTAACTTCAACGTGGGCACCTGCTGTAACTCTGTAAGTGCTTCCTGAGAGGCGCCTCGTTGCCTACTTGCAACTATTCTCTGACCCTGCTCTGACCCTCGAAGCAGGGTCAGAGAATAGTTACAAGTAGACAACGGCTCTGTGAACAGGAAGCACTTACAGATATAGATAAAGCAGGTGCCCGAGTTGAAGGTCAAATTCAGTAACTCCTTAATCAGCCTCATAAAATCATACACTTTGTCGAGGCTGGGCAGGTGTGCTTTCTCCCCATATCTACAGTCGAAAATTAGCTATGATGCTTGATGGAGGCCTTTGCATCCTTGACTTTCACGAGTGCAATCCCCGTGCAGTTCCTGTAACCAGTAGCTTCTTTCTCCTCATCTGCTGCTCTGATCGTGCCTGACCTTTTATACAAACAAGAGGCATGTGAACTCGCAAAGAAGCCCCCCCATTTGCCCCCCCCCACACACACACTAGCGGTGTGCACTGTCTTCCCACCCTTTACCCACTACAATGGACAGCTCACTCGAGGGACCCCGTAGCCATTCGGCGCAATGGCAAAGATAATCAGCCCCAAAAAATCGTGCGCTTTGTCGAGACTGGGCAGGTGTGCTTTCTCCTCATATCTACAGTCGAAAATTAGCTTTGATGCTTGATGGAGGCCTTTGCATCCTTGACTTTCACGAGTGCAATCCCCGTGCACTTCCTGTAACCAGTAGCTTCTTTCTCCCCATCTGCTGCTCTGATCGGTGCCTGACCTTTTATACACACCAGAGGCATGTGAACTCGCAATAAAGCCCCCCCCTATTTGCCCCCCCCCCACACACTAGCGGTGTGCACCGTCTTCCTGCCCTTTACCCACTATGATGGACAGCTCACTCGAGGGACCCCGGCGCCCTTCGGCGCGATGGCAAAGTTAATCAGCCCCAAAAAATTGTGCGCTTTGTTGAGGCTGGGCAGGCGTGCTTTCTCCCCATATCTACAGTCGAAAATTAGCTATGATGCTTGATGGAGGCCTTTGCATCCTTGACTTTCATGAGTGCAATCCCCGTGCAGGTCCTGTAAACAGTGGCTTCTTTCTCCCCATCTGCCGCTTTGATCGGTGCCTGACCTTTTATACACACAAGAGGAATATGAACTCACAAAGTAGCCCCCCCCCCACACACTAGCGGTGTGCAGCGTCTTCCCGCCCTTTACCAACTATGATGGACAGCTCACTCGAGGGACCCCGGCGACCTTCGGCGCGATGGCAAAGTTAATCAGCCCCAAAAAATCGTGCGCTTTGTCGAGGCTGGGCAGGTGTGCTTTCTACCCTTATCTAAAGTCGAAAATTTGCTATGATGCTTGATGGAGGCCTTTGCATCCTTGACTTTCACAAATGCAATTCCCATGCAGTTCCTGTAACCCATAGCTCCTTTCTCCCCATCTGCTGCTCTGATCGGCACCTGACCTTTTATACACACAAGAGGCATGTGAAGTCGTAAAGAAGCCCCCCCCTGTATGCCCCCCCACACACTAGCGGTGTGCACCGTCTTCCCGCCCTTTACCCACTATGATGGACAGCTCACTCGAGGGACCCCAGCACCTTCGGCGCGATGGCAAAGTTAATCAGCCCGAAAAAATTGTGCGCTTTGTCGAGGCTGGGCAGGTGTGCTTTCTCCCCATATCTACAGTCGAAAATCAGCTATGATGCTTGATGGAGGCCTTTGCATCCTTGACTTTCACGAGTGCAATCCCCGTGCAGTTCCTGTAACCAGTAGCTTCATTCTCCCCATCTGCTGCTCTGATCGGTGCCTGACCTTTTATACACACAAGAGACATGTGAACTCGCAAAGAAGCCCCCCCTACACACTAGCAGTGTGCACCGTCTTGCCGCCCTTTACCCACAATGATGGACAGCTCACTCGAGGGACCCCAGCGCCCTTCGGCGCAATGGCAAAGTTAATCAGCCCCAAATAAATTTGCGCTTTGTCAAGGCTGGAGAGGGTGTGCTTTCTCCCCATATCTAAAGTCGAAAATTAGCTATGATGCTTGATGGAGGCCTTTGCATCCTTGACATTCACGAGTGCAATCACTGTGCAGTTCCTGTAACCAGTAGCTTCTTCTTCCCATCTTCTGCTCTGCTCTGTGCCTGACCTTTTATACACACAAGAGGCATGTGAACTCGCAAAGAAGCCCCCCTCACACACACACTAGCGGTGTGCACCGTCTTCCCGCCATTTACCCACTATGATGGACAGCTCACTCGAGGGACCCCAGTGCCCTTCGGCGCAATGGCAAAGTTAATCAGCCCCAAAAATGTGTGCGCTTTGTCGAGGCTGGGCAGGTGTACTTTCTCCCCATTTCTACAGTCGAAAATTAGCTATGATGCTTGATGGAGGCCTTTGCATCCTTGACTTTCACGAGTGCAATCCCTGTGCAGTTCCTGTAACCAGTAGCTTCTTTCTCCCCATCTGCTGCTCTGAACGGTGCCTGACCTTTTAGACACACAAGAGGCATGTGAACTCGCAAAAAAGCCCCCCCCCCGTTTACCCCCCTCCCCACCCACTAGCGCTATGCACCGTCTTCCAGCCCTTTCCACACTATGATGGACAGCTCACTCGAGGGACCCCGGCACCCTTCGGCGCGATGGCAAAGTTAATAAGCCCCAAAAATTTGTGCACTTTGTCGAGGCTGGGTAGGTGTGCTTTCTCCCCATATCTAGTCGAAAATTAGCTATGATGCTTGATGGAGGCCTTTACATCCTTGACTTTCACGAGTGCAATCCCCGTGCAGTTCCTGTAACCAGTAGCTTCTTTCTCCTCATCTGCTGCTCTGATCTGTGCCTGACCTTTTATACACACAAGAGGCATGTGAACTTGCAAAGAAGCCCCCCCCCTTTTGCCCCCCCCCACACACTAGCGGTGTGCACCGTCTTCCAGCCCTTTACACACTATGATGGACAGATCTCTCGAGGGACCCCGGCCCCCACACACATGGTCACTGGAGGCAACTCTTCTGGCCCTACGCAGCTGTAGTGCAGGAAAAGCACTATACATTTACCCAACGAGGTAGCACTTACTGATTTGACAATAGAAAGTACTCCAGTTAAGTATGGTGCAAAATCGCAAAAAAATCTGCGATTTTGTGCGGAAATTCTCGAATTCGTGGATTTTTTTGCAATTTTGCGCGAATTTGCGGACCGCTGATTCGCAAAATTCGACCATACCTAATAAGGAGCCCCATAGTTCTTTTCAAAGCCCTGTGCTTCTGCCATAGGAATTTCCAATGTACGAGACCTAGGCAAGTAAATGATCTTCTCACCTCTTATAACCGGACACGTCACCTGAGATCAAAGGGGGCTCACCTGTTCAAAGTTCAAAAAATTCAAAGAGCAAGAATGGGTGTGCACTGTTTCGGCTATTTGGCAGCCAAGAACTGGAACACTTTACCCCCTACACTTTGAGGTGAGCCATCTGTAAACGCCTTCTGGAAAGGATTGAAAACTAAGCTCTTCCAGCTGTGAGCTTCTAGACTCTCATTAACCCCTACGGCACACCTTTTCTAGTCGTCCTTTTCTTACACTCTCCTACTGGTCTTTACTGTAGTAGCTCCTGGCGCGGGCACACACCAGCTGGCGTAACCAGGTGCTTTACAAATGTTTTTACTACTACTACTTTACTAAATAAATATTGATAAACAAAAAATTATCATTCATTTAATATAACTAAATCACTTCCCACCCTATTCCCCTTTAAACCCACAACCCGCTACGGAACTAAAAAATGTAAAATTCAATTAAAATAAAATTAATATTTACTAAAAATGTAACACATATATTAAAAAATATAAAAAATGCCTATAAATAAATAATGTATCACTGAAATAATATCGAGGGACAGAATATCGACCATCAAGAATATCGTTGACAAAATATCGACAGTCAAAATATCGAGTTTCTATCTACAAACAGGTAAGTACAAAAATATCGAGTTAAAAAAATCGTTTACTAAAATGTAGTTTTAAAAAATATCGAATTTACTAAAAACAATGTTAAATTAAATTAATATTAAAAATTAATTACTAAAATATACTTCAAAATACTTAAATTAACTTATAATAATTAAATAACTAATGAAACTAAAAAAAATCATATTTGGTAAAACATATATATATAGTAACAAAATATAATTAAATAATAGCCAATATTATTAACGTACACTAACAAAAGTGTAAAAATTACTATTCCCACTCCAAAGAGTGCAAGCGTAGGGAAAGCGTTGGATAGCGTAGGGGTTAAAATTACTATTCCCACTCAAGTGGGTGCAACAGTAGGGAAAACGTTGGATAACGTAGAGGTTAAATTTGCTATTCCTACTCCAGTGGGTGCAACAGTAGGGAAAGCGTTGGATAGCGTAGGGGTAAAAATTACTATTCCCACACCAGTGGGTGCAACAGTAGGGAAAGCGTTGGATAGCATAAGGGTAAAAATTACTATTCCCACTCCAAAGAGTGCAAAAGTAGGGAAAGCGTTGGATAGTGTAAGCCTAAAAATTACTATTCCCACTCCAAAGAGTGCAACAGTAGGGAAAGCATTGGACAGCGTAGGGGTAAAAATTACTATTCCCACTCCAGCGGGTGCAACAGTAAGGAAAGCAATGGATAGCGTAGGGGTTAAAATTACTATTCCCACTCCAAAGAGTGCAACAGTAGGGAAAGCGTTGGATAGCGTAGGGGTTAAAATTACTATTCCCACTCCAAAGAGTGCAACAGTAGGGAAAGCGTTGGATAGCGTAGGGGTTAAAATTACTATTCCCACTCCAGTGGGTGCAACAGTAGGGAAAGCGTTGGATAGCGTAGGGGTTAAAATTACTATTCCCACTCCAGCGGGTGCAACAGTAAGGAAAGCAATGGATAGCGTAGGGGTTAAAATTACTATTCCCACTCCAAAGAGTGCAACAGTAGGGAAAGCGTTGGATAGCGTAGGGGTAAAAATTACTATTCGCACTCCAGAGAGTGGAACAGTAGGGAAAGCGTTAGATAGCGTAGGGGTAAAAATACTATTCCCACTCCAGTGAGTGCAACAGTAGGGAAAGCGTTGGATAGTGTAGGGGTAAAAATTACTATTCCAACTCCAATGAGTGCAACAGTAGGGAAAGCTTTGGATAGCGTAGGGGAAAAATTACCATTCCAACTACAGTGAGTGCAATAGTAGGGCAAGTAAATACTTCTTATTTAAATAGAAATAATATAAATAGTAACACCAATTACAAATTAATTAAAATATTTTACAATTGTGTTAAATATATTAAATAATCAATTTAAAATACAAATACAAATTATTTAATAATACAAAATTACCTACTAATACTAATTATTTACCTATTAATAATAAAATATTTAACAATTTAAAAGTATTTTGAAAAATGAACTCAATACATTTTTTATTCAAAAATGTAATCACTTACAATTAAATTACTTCACAAGCTATTCCCCTAAAAACACACAACCCACTACAGAAATTGATTTAATAAAAGTAACATAATTATCAATTAATCAATTACAATAAATGACAAAATATATTTAATTAAATGCCAATAATAATTAATTATCAATTGAGTTTAAATAAATATCCACAAATTAAATTACATATTTAATTAATTATAATAAAATTACTTCCCACCCTATTCCCCTATAAACCCATAACCCGCTACAGAAATAAAATTAATAACATTAACATATTTATCAATTAATCAATTACATTTAATTACCAATTATATTTTAATAATTGCCAATTTTTAATTAATTAACAAATAATTCTAAATAAATACCAATAACTAAAATAACATATTTAATTTATTATAATTAAATTACTTCCCATCCTTTTCCCCTATAAACCCACAACCCGCTACAAAAAATAAATTACTAAAAATAAAATATTTATCAATTAATCAATTAAAATTAATTAGCAATTATATTTTAATTAATTACCAATTAATAATAATTTAACAATTAATTCTAAATAAATACCAATAAATAAAATAACATATTTATTTAATGATAGTTAAATTACTTCCCACTCTATTCCCCTATAACCCCACAAACCACTACAGTAAATACATTACTAAAAATAAAATATTTATCAATGAATCTAATAAATTAATTAGCAATTATATTTTAATTAATTGCCAATTGATAATAGTTTAACAATAATTCTTAATAAATACCAATAAATAAAACAACATATTTAATTAATTATAATTAAATTACTTCCCACCCTATTTCCCTATAAACCCACAACCCGCTAAAGAATTATATTACACAAAAATTAATATTAATAATAACTTACCTTAAATTCGATATTTTTGTTGTCTATATTCCGTCTAGCCGATATTATGTCCATTCTATATTTCTGATTCGATATTATTGCTATTCTAGTCGGTATTCATTTTTTCTAGTCGATATTTTTGTAGTCTATATTATGTCTAGTCGATATTATGTCTATTCTATTTTTTTTTTTTAAAGACCTTTATTGCACCTTATAAACTTACACAGCTTCTGGCCTACAACCCAAGGGGCCGGCCACAACATATTCACCACAGTATTATATCTCCAGAATAACACAGCATTTTGGCCGTCATTCCTGGGGCTCGGCTGCGTTGCAATACAGTGAAGGTACATAATTCGCAGTGGCTTGCTAATCTATTTAGGTCTGTGTTTTTTTTATAACAATAAACAACGTAATAAAATGAAGAAACCACATTTAGGTCGTCAATTACCTGAAATAAAATTGCACTATCTTTGTCATTGAAGGTCTCTTTAAAGGATAACTGCTCTTACACCATTAGAGTCGGCCGTAGCCGTAGTTCCTGAGAATATGTGCGGGTGTATGTTTTTCCGGTAACCCGCTCTAACAGCCCCTCCGTCCCCTTCCTCCCCGCTCCCGGGATTGTCTCTGCTTCTGGTATTCCACATCCCCCTCCTTCTCTCCTCCGGACTCCACTATTCGTCCCCCCCCCTTCATCTGATGTCATTGGGTCTTCTTCCTGTAAGGGTTCGCAAATCTCCCCCCTGAACACATTCCATGGGGTCCAAATCTTATTCCATTTTTTCGGACAAGCCCTACTGGTGTATACTGTCCTTTCTGTTATCATCACCCTGTCCATGTTCATACACCATTGTGTCAGCATTGGCACCTCCACCGCCCCCCATTTCTGCGCTATATCGCGTTTGGCTATCATCATTCCCAGTGTAGACCATTGTTGGCCATATCTGGACAAATCGTTGGTCTCCCATACATTTAACAGGCACTTTCGCTGCTCAGGGACCACGGAAGTCCCACACAGTCTGGGATACTGTGCGCAATATTTGCCTCCAATATTCTTGAATGCGTGGGCAGTCCCATAGAGTGTGGAAGAATGTTCCCTCCTCCCCACAGCTACGAAGACAGTATGGGTATTGTGCACGTTGTATTAGGTGCAGTGTCGATCTCGTATAGTATACTCTGTGTATAATTTTAAGCTGTACAAGCCAGAATTTAGCCGAGATGCCTACCTCCTTGGGCGACGCCAGCGCCTCATTCCACTCGTTTTCATCCATTGCTCCTATGTCTCCCTCCCATTTGTCTTTCAGTTTTACTGTGGGGTCTGGCAAGTTGTTAATCAGCTTACGGTATGTGAGGGAGGTTGCACGTTCTGGCATAAAGTCAGTAAGGAGGCGATCCTCAAGCGGGTAAGCCTCTGGTACCTCTGCCTCAGGAGGGATGGCCTTAAGTAAAGCGTGTTGAACCTGAACATAACGGAACGATTCCCTGGGTCCCAGCTCGTACTGCTGTCGTAGCTGGGCAAAGGGGATTACCGTGCCCTTTTTCCCATAGGTCTCCCACCGTGGATATACCTATGTTGTCCCATCGGGAGAAGCCTTTGCTATGTCTTAGGCTTCCTAAGGCCTGTGAGTCCCATAATGGAGTGAGTTTGGTTATTCGTCCCTTCCATCGTAGTGCCGCCAGCGTCGTGTGCCACAGTGCTACGGTAAGTCTCGTGGGCCCTACCAGTTGGCGCACCACACGTTGGTCGTATAGAGGGGCCAGTAAGCTGTTGGTGCCCAGTTGCGCTCTATCTGACCTAAATGCTGGGTCATCTTGGGGAGCATGAATCCATTGGTTTATGGGTTTCAACTGCGCCGCCCAATAATATAGTTTCAAATTCGGCAACGCAATCCCCCCATCATACCATCCCCTGTGCATCTTAGCCTGTGCAATGTGTGCCGGGCGGTTACTCCACAGGAGGCCAACCACCAACGCCGAAACTTGCCTGAAGTATCCTGGTGCCACCGGGTATAGTGTATTTTCCAGGACGTACAGGAAACGCGGCAGCGACATCATTTTATAAAGTGCTGCCTTGCCCAGCAACGTTAATGGTAGCCCCGCCCAGAATTTAACATCCTGCTTAAGCCGCTCCATGGGTCGTGTCAAATTTTTTCGAACAAACTCCATTGGGTCCATGGTGACATGGATGCCCAGATATTTAAAGGAAGAGCCGGCTGCTCTCAAGGAGGATTCTCTGCTCAGTGCCGGGGTTGGGCCCTTCAGAACATACAGTTCCGATTTAGTCCAGTTTAGCGTGTATCCCGATACTTTCCCGTGCTCATCACAAAGGGTCAGGAGCGCTGGAACACTATATTCCGGATCTGTTCTATTCTATATTTTTAACTCGATATTATGTCTAGTCGAAATGAAAAACTCGATATTTTGACTAGTTACCTTATGCTCCTACAATGTCCCGTTGTTTTGATAAACACGACATTCTGATTCATGACTTATTAAGGATCATCACATTGATATTCTTTTTCTGTCATAGACCTGGCTCAAGTGGAATTTTAGCTTCTGCTCTTCCTTAAGGCTGTGAAATGTAAAACGGCATTGACAGGCACATGCATCAAAGCCTTTTGTGATCGCAAACGGTGTGATTCGCAAAAATCGTCTGTTTGCGATCGCAAAATTAGCCTTTGCACTGCATCAAGGGTCTAGGCCCCCGCAATTTGAGAATTCGTAATTAAAGTTAAAAAATCAGCGATTTCGCTAAAAGGGAGAGCAAATTACCATGAAGTTGAACTTCGTGTCAATTTGCAAAAACTTTGAAAAATGCACTTTTGTGTATTTTTCAAAGTTTCATGTTGCGCACACACATGACCTTAGGGCATGTGTGTGCGCAACATATGTGCATAGATCTATTTCAGGGGTGCAACAGGGTGTCCTTTTGACACCCTGGCACCCTTGAAATTGCATTCTCAATTCGCAATTCTCTAATTGAGAATCGCAAATTGAGAATGTCTTCCCATTCATTCCTATGGGCCTCTAGGCCCATAGGAATGAATGAGGAGGTATCCCTTAATTGTGATTCGCATTTTGCGAGTCGCAATTAAGAAATGTTTAGAAATCGCTATTAGGCATAGGCTTTTCCAATTCCTTAATTGCGATTTTTAAGGAATCATCACCTTGATATTCTTTTTCTGTCATTGACCTGGCTCAAGTAGAGTTTTAGCTTTTGCTCTTCCTTAACGCAGTGAAATGCAAAACGGCATTGGCAGGCACATGCATCAAAGCCTTTTGTGATCCCAAACGGTGTGATTCGCAAAATTCGTCTGTTTGCGATCGCAAAATTAGCTTTTGCGCTGCATCAAGGGTCAAGGCCTCGCAATTTGAGAATTCGTAATTAAAGTTAAAAAATCTGCGATTTCGCTAAAAAGGAGAGCAAATTACCATGAAGTTGAACTTCGTGTCAATTTGCAAAAACTTTGAAAAATGCACTTTTGTGCATTTTTCAAAGTTTCATGTTGCGCACACACATGACCTTAGGGCATGTGTGTGCGCAACATATGTGCACAGATCTATTTCAGGGGTGCAACAGGGTGTCCTTTTGACACCCTAGCACCCTTGAAATTGCATTCTCAATTCGCAATTCTCTAAATGAGAATCGCAAATTGAGAATGTCTTCCCATTTATTCCTATGGGCCTCTAGGTCCATAGGAATGAATGAGGAGGTATTCCTTAATTGTGACTCTCATTTTGCGAGTCGCAATTAAGAAATGTTTAGAAATCGCTATTAGGCATAGGCTTTTCCAATTTCTTAATTGCAATTCCTTAAAAATCGCAATTAAGGAATTGCAAAAGCCAACATTGATGCATGTGCCTGTTAGCACTTTATTTTATCACAAAATGCACCCTCCTAGCCATGTTGTACATAAGGGTGCATTTCATACTAAAATATAGCACACAAAACACAAATGCCGCTGATGCTCAGTTTGTTCGCATTGTTCCCAAGCTCCTGTGCTAAACACATTCTGTATAATTATGCCTCATTATGTAATTACAAGGTTTCTGGAATTTTGCATAACAAGCATAACATGAAGTTTGCAAAATTACGTGTCACTAAAGCCAGCATTACAGAAATGTTGCCTTGACTTAATTCCACCCTACATAAACAAATTTTATGTAGCTATATTGGAATTACCATTTTATGGTTGTAATTATTTGTGCACACCATCTCCACAACAAATCACTTAATACAATCTATGCTAAAAACGACAGCAGAGTTGGTTTGCCTCCTGCACTAACACTCTGAGAAACTGGCTAAAAACAGATTTACCATAAATAACATTCACAAATTTACATTGAAAGATGAGGACTTGAAGGGTGTTTTTTTAAGCTATGGACCATCTCCTCACAGCTGTGTGCAAGTTGCCGTGTAGACGAACCCAACAATCTTATAAACAAGAAGGCAGCTCTGCACGTGTAAACCAGTGAATAGGGACGTACTTCTGTGGTTTCTGATTGCTTTTACTTCAGGCGAGTGTGAGGGCCCAATTACAGTATATTCTTAGTGATATAAAAATATAGGGTTCTTTTCAGCAACACTTTGCATGCCAATTACGCGCCTGTCTACTTAGCATTTTTCAAACGTAAACAGAGGGGTAATCAACATGTAATGCGCTGTTGGGTGAGATCGCTTTGCTGTCAGACCATCTCAGTGGCTGGCATGTTTTTTTAGGCATATTTCAAACCTGTGCCAACCTAGAACTGAAAAACAGGGAACAGGGGCACAAGCGTCAGTACCAAGATCTATTCATAAACTGGGACTAATCTTGCTCTCGAATGACACGTGGCCTTGTTTTCTTCTTTTAATATGGTTGTCGAGATCCGTATATATTTATTACAAGAAGCCAACATTCGTGACGTTGATATTGGCATGGGAAACTTTGATTTGTGAATCATTCTCAGCAGCCGCCTTGAAGGGGAAATCAAACAATGGCTTCCTCACTGATGATAAGTAGGTCACATGTCACTAAACACTCGTCAGTGCTGTTGTGAACACCAGAGATACAGTGGGGGTGGCCGGTCAAAGTAAGAGGTGAGTTGGCAAAGCAATCATATATAAAGAAAGAGGGTTAGTTCCAGGCTTGTGATAAGCGTGTCTAGCACTCGGCTGACACGATAACTCAGTGGGCTAAGCACCTGTCCAAATCCCTTATGGTCAAAGGTTTCATGCCAAATCTAAACAGTGGTCTGTTCTGTACACTAATGGTAACAAGGCTGAATCGATAAATGAAGTATGCACAAGGAGCAACATGCTACCTATGATTCGTTAACAGATAGTGGTGATGTATTGAACAGTATGCAGTGCTGCCACCATACATTTGGGATTGGATTAATAAGGTTTGATGGAACAATGTGATTTTCATATGTGTGTATAAAGTTACTGGACATCACTTCTGCACATATTGTGAAGCTCCACAACGAGCAACAAAACATTGCAGAAGTTGTGACATGTTTTCTCTCAGAGTTTAGGGAATTAAAATTCATATAGAGCCTGATTAAGACTTTGGCGGTGTAGCGCTGGGCCCGCACCGCGACACACAGCCAAACCCAAGTCAGACTGCCCTCCAGATGTAGAGGTTCCTCTTGTCTGGTGGGTTTTTTGACGTTCCCACGGTGGTGCCCTGAAAATGAGCACCGCAATGTGCACTCCAAAAATAGTTCTTGCAAGGCATGGACTGCCAAATCCATGCAGTGCAGGAACTAGTGTACATGCCCACATGGCCCTGCTGCACACTCTGTGCCTCTGGGAACTCTGCCGCACCTTCTGGCACAGAGTTGGGCTATTAGGCAGAACTGGGAGCACTGATGGCTTTGTGAGTGCCTGCTGAGTCCGACACTGGGTCATTCGATAGCATACTCTTCCATGAAAACTGTTGAATGCCTGAGGGGGCTGTCTTGTGGCTCCTGAAAACCATGCACCATTGGAAAGGATAAGTCGACTTGCCCGTATTCTACCAATACTATCACCCAATATACTACACCCAGGCAGCCATTTCAGAGGATTACCCATTAGGGGGGTGTGTACTCCAGGTGTGCATCCCTGGAGTGGGAGGGGGATCTGACGTGCACAGATTTGCTGATGGCAATATAGGGATCCGAGATGACACTTTAAGAAAAGATTGAAGCAGTTTCTATTGATTTCAGCCTGCTCAGGGCTGATCTGCAGATGGCGGATGACAAAGTGGCAATGGCAGAGGGAAACACTGAGAGTTGCCGGAGTAGGCCACTCTGCTTAAGCAACAAATGACCAAAATGACTACTGTTACCCGCAAATTGGAACTCAAGGTGGAGAACGTGGAAGGCCACCCCCACTGCAGTAACATTTGGTTGGTGGAGTTCCCGGAGTGAGTTGAGGGTCCATCTGTGGAGGTGTGACTGGAGAGCTGGGTTAGACAGCAACTACAACCACGGGGGCATCAAAATTCTTTGTGGTCCAACTGGCGCACAGGGTACCGGTGCCGCCTTCCCCACCCCCCTGACAGCTATTATTACTAAGATCTTAAACTACTGGGACAGGGATTGTTTTTTGCAAGAATCCTGGGAGAAAGAGGCCCCTCTGTTTGAGAACAGTAAGATTGCAATATACTCTGACTACACTAGGAAGGCACAGGAGCAGAGCAAATCATTCAAAGCTGTAAATCAATGTGTGCTCTGCAATCGAAGTGCATGCTGTTGTATTCTTCTAGACTGATAGTTCTTTCACAGGGTACAGCTAATTTTTTTGACGAGGTCTGGGACCTACTGAAATTTGGGGAAAGATCCCCCCTCTTGGCCGGCTTGGGGAGCTAGGACACTGATGCTTGACCGGGACCTGCCATGCTTTTATTGGCCAGGCCTGTGACTGATGACCTTGGAGGCACAGCTGACTTTGTGCCTGAAACACTGCTGACTGCATTGGACTGGCCTTACCTGCTTTAGTGGATGCTTGACTCTCTATAATGACTGAAACCGCAATGGGGACCTGTGGAGCGCCTATTTTGTGAGTTCTCATTGTAACCGCATTGACTGATGGCCCCTGGGGGCTTTCCTGGGATGCACACTTTGGCGCATTGTTGTGTGTGTTTGAAATGAATGAGATATTGTGAGGGGATGTCTGTACTGTAGTTGCCCTTGCTGGTCCTAAAGGTGGACAGTGGCGCTTGTGCCTCTTCAGGGGGGGGTTGGGTGGTCTTTTCTTCTTCTTTTTGAGCTGCCTGGTAGGGTTGGGAGCCAATAGTTTGGGGCCACGTCCCTATTGGATGGGGCGGGCACACTGTGCTGGTCCTGGCACATGATTTAGAGGGGCACACATAGACATTATACTTCACTATGCTTGTCTAAGGGTTGGGGAGTTTGTTGTTATGGATACATTGTATTGGTGTGAGTTGTTGCAGCTACAATGGGTGTCCTTGCACTGCAGGTTATGGGAGTGTTCCCTGCATTATTAAAATTCATGCACAGGAGATAAGTACATATTTCTGACATAGAATTTCTGGTTCTTGTGCTCCTACACCAAGCAATACAGGGTGCTCTCATTCCTGAAGCTACATGACATCAGCATGGCCTATCTACAGAAGATTGACTTGAGCAATGCTGAAGCTGAGAAAGTGGCCACGAAATGGAGCTGTAGGTTTATCACGCGTCTTACTCTAAGTACACTAGGGGAGTGCTGATTTGGGTTGTGCCTGGGATGTTGTTCTCCCTTACTTATTCAGAGGCTAACGTTGAGTGCCAGTATGTGCTAATATTGTGTCAGTTGAATGGGAAGGCCATCACCATCCTTAATACCTATGCCCTCTACACGGATGATTCCGATTTTTTCTATATCATGGAAGATTTAGATGTCCAGGATGTGGATCCGTCCCTAATCTGGTTGGGTGATTTTAATTGTGCATTGGATAGGGAACTGGACAGGCTTCCCACTTGCCAGGGCACAAAATCCCAAATTTTGGGTGCTCTAAGGATGGTGATGCATAATTTGGGGCTGTCTGATGTTTGGAGATTGCAGAACCTGCTGCAAAGGGTACACACGTGTCACTCCTTCACATATCATAGATTGCGTAATGATGACTGGGTTCTCCATTGGTGAATGTGTCATACCTTGCTAGGTTTCGGGATGATCATATCCTATTTGTTGTGAATCAAGGTGGGGTAGGGCTATGGAGCAGGGTGCACAGTGGTGGTCAGGCTGTGCCTGAATAATTGAAAATCAGTGTTGTTCCATCTGGTGGTATTAGTGGTGTTGCTGGAGGATAGTCTACTGAACTTGGGGCACCATTGAGAGCTGGATAATTTTTTGCTATCTGGGAATGATGGTTGCTCATTCAAAAAAGAACCAGTTGCAATACCTTAATGCTGTCACTAATGTGCAGAATAGCGGTCTCTAAGCGAGTGCTTCTCTGGCATTGTCTTTATACTATTCAGAATGCCCTCTGCCCCCTACCCTCCTGCATGCGCAGGCAACTATATTCATTGCTTACTTCACTTCCTTGGGTGAATAAATGAAGCAGGGTGACCCAGAACATTTTGATGAGGAGTTATGAAGACGGAGAACTGGGAGTGCTGAGGCTACTGCATTATATTTTTGCAGCTCATATGCAGCATGTGGCCCGGTGGTTGGCTGACAGCAGTAACTGGTAAAGGCAGTTGATGGAAAGGAAATGGGGGGAGGATCTCCCATCGTTGATGATGGAAGGGTCGGGTATATTTGCAGACCTGCCTTGTGTGGTCCGACAAACTGCACATCTGTGGCAGAGTGGTGGTGGTGGCATCTGGAGTTTCACCTAGAGCTGGCAATATGGATCCTTGCTCCACTTCACCATATGGAAGCCAATATGTCCTTACAAGCATGGCAGGAAAAAGGCTGCTCTTTGTTGGGGGATTTATACCAGAATAAGAATGTTATCTCCTTCAAAGAAGCACAGGTTGAGGTTTGGAGTGGGGCCTAGTCATTTTCTCCACTATGCTGGTATGGCACAATTTGCCTGCCAGACCTGGCTGACCAATTTAGTGGTGCCCGCCACAACCGGCACCTTGGGGCCATGGTGTCTTTGCTGGTGGGTAAGACACTTGGTGTTATCACTGTATAAAGTAACTAGCAGCCCGTCCCGACGTTGTCCGGGTATGAATTGCTGCCGGCCAGTAGTATATTGTTTTGTAGGATTTCGTTTTGATAGCATTTCTTATCTGTGACAGGCCTATGAAACGCTCCGATTCACAGTGCACTGCTGATGCACTTAAGAGTGCGCGTTCAGTAGTGTGTGAACTCGAGTTTCCCTACTTTATTTTTCCTTGCAATATTATATAGCGCGAATTCGACAACATGGCATGAGCACAATTTACATTACAGAAGAACACATTCATTTGTGGTAGGCACGGGGGGGGGGACAAAGCGATTTGCCTGGAATCACAGGATGTTGAGCTGATGTCGAGATTCGATCGTAGCTCCCCAGCTCTAAAGTTCGCAATTCTAGAACTTGTGGCGGGAGGTGTGTCTAAAAGTGTATGTCGGTGCTGGCCATTAATGAGAGAGACCTGTGCATTTTTCAAATTGGTGGTGAAAAAATATGAGTATGTTACTGGAGATGTGGGCCGCCGTGCCACCAAAGTACTTGGTATTTTAAGGGTTTAGACACAGGTTTGGGTTATGGGGTACAGGGGTAGTTTTAGGGCTTAGGGATAGGTATGGGTTTTGGGGTACAGGGATATTTTTAGGGTTCAGGGCTAGGTTTGGGTTTTGGGGTATAGGGGTATTTTTAGCGTTCAGGGGTAGGTTTTTTGTTTTGGGGTACAAGGGTATTTTAAGGGTTCAGGGCTAGGTTTGGGTTTTGGGGTACAGAGGTATTTTAGGGTTCAGGGGTAGGTTTGGGTTTTGGGGTACAGGGTTATTTCTAGGGTTCAGGGCTAGGTTTGGGTTTTGGGGTACAGGGGTATTTTTAGGGTTCAGGGGTAGGTGTGGGTTTTGGGGTACAGGGGTATTTTAAGGGTTCAGGGCTAGGTTTGGGTTTTGGGGTACAGGGGTATTTTAGGGTTCAGGGGTAGGTTTGGGTGATGGGGTACAGTGGTATTTTTAGGGTTCAGGGCTAGGTTCGGATTTTGGGGTACAGGGGTATTTTTAGGGTTCAGGGGTAGGTTTGGGTATTGAGGTACAGGGGTATTTATAGGGTTCAGGGCTAGGTTTGCGGTTTGGGGTACAGGGGTATTTATAGGGTTTAGGGATAGGTTTGGGTTTTGGGGTACAGGGTATATTTATAGAGTTAAGATGGGTTAGTGTTTAAGGGTGTTGGGGTATTTTAAGGAGTAAGGGTGGGATTAGCAGACAATATGAGACATGGCATGAAGGGCGGAATGTACCACACGCCCCCAGCATTTGTCACGCCCCCAGCACACGCCCACAGCACAACGCAGACACGCCCACAAGGGACTACTTTGTTGGCATGGTTCTTTGACCTTTTAAATTTATATGGTGGGCGTCTGCATAGCCTATGTCCTTCTGCTGCAACTGCCCTTTCCAATGTTGTATTGGGTGTTGTGATTGGTGCTGTGGTTCCTGAGATTACCCGCCTCAAAGGTTTGGGCTCTCTCTTTATTATATTAGTACTAGCAGCCCGTCCCGACGTTGTTCAGGAGCAATCAGGCTTCAGGGCCCCCGCCCGCCCCGACATTGTCCGTGGGTCCCCCGGAGCGCACCCGCGGCCGCTTCACCTACCTCAGCCGCCGCTCCTCCCCGGGCTCCTGAGTTCACCGCTCCTCCCCGTCTGTCCGCCGCTACTCACCACTCCTCCCGCCTGTCCGCAGCTCCTCCCCACCTGTCCACCGCTCCTCCCCGCCTGTCCACCGCTCCTCCCCGCCTGTCCACCGCTCCTCCCCACCTGTCCGCCGCTCCTCCCCGCGCTCATGTCCGCCGCTCCTCTTCGCACTCCTGTACGCCGCTCCTCCCCGCGCTCCTGATGTCAACACGCACGTCGCGGCCGGCGCTACTTCCAAGGGACTACTTTTTTTTCGGAAATGTTTTAAAGTACGTATATTTTTTGTTTATATAGCCTATGTCCATCTGCAGACCCTTGGATTGGCGCTGTGGTTCCAGAGTTTCCCGCCTCAAAGGTTCAAAGTTCTCTCTTTAATTTAGTAGTATAGATGGTGCTTGGCGCGCCCCGCGCACGCGCAGATGTCTTTGCAAGTGCTCGTCTTCAGGGTGGGGCTGGGGACGATTGTCATGCGCAGAAGCGCAATTAAAAGTGCGCGTCAGGCTTGTGAGGTTGGCATCCCACCCAGGCCCCAGCCACCAGCCACAGTTTCTACAGAAAGAGACCGTCACGGTCACAGTGTAGCACCCCAGGCCATAATTTAATTATTGCACCGCTGCCAGGGTAGCTGGCCTTGCCCTCTCTTCGGTTGCCCGCTTGGCGCTGGTGCCTGCCTGCCTCTGAAGCTGCAGCAGGCCACCCAGGCCTCGGGTGAGTCTGTCAGGTATACTAAGTGGTAGATAATCAGGTGAAGCCAAAGGGTGTGTTACATACACACAGAGTACAGACACAGAGATCCCAAGTGGAGATGCACACAGACATAACAACGCGGCTCTGAACACACCCGCGCGTATCTACATAAGGCAATGCACACAGAGAGACTGAACTCATACTAAAATGCACCGACAGATGTCCAGAGTAGTGATTGCACACGGCACACAGCCATGCTTAAAAGAAGGCTAGGCATGGAGATGCATGTGAGCAGTCTTATTAAGTACATGCAGTGCAGTGCCTTCACCCTGATGGACAAAATATTCCATGTCCATTTGAAGTGAAACTCAATGTTTAAAGGTGCAAGAGTCAAGACCCATGCCAGCCGGGATATGACCACGCGCAATCTGGCACCCGAATCTCCTTCGCCCCCTGCCCAGAGCGCACGCAGCATCCCCCACCTTGCCGAGGAGTAGCGGGCCCCACGCCCACGGAGGCTCCCGAGGGGCTTTGGCCCCTTCTTGTGTTATTAATTCTACCTGCAAGCCTCGCGCTTCTTTTGTGTACATCAATGTGTTTTGTACGTTTAATCCTCATGTTCCTCGCAGTCCGTCCAGCCTGACACCCAGTCTCGAGGCTTGCAATTAACTTTGAATAAGATGCCCTTATTTCAGACGGGAGAAAGGGGCCATTATACTCTGCTCATCTCTTACACAGATTATGCCCTGGCATTTGCACCAGCAGTTTTCGGAAAGAGAGTTTAAAAACACTGCTCTCAATGCTTGGGGGGGGGGGGTGTCGCACGGGGGGGGGGGTGTTAAAAATAAAGTAAAGAAAGCTTACCTGACCGCCTGGGTCCGTGCCACCTCTCCTGCCGAGTAGGGGTCCTGCGTTTGCGTTTCTGATGTCAGCACGCACGTCCCGGCCGGCGCTACTTCCAAGGGACTACTTTTTTTTTGTTTGTAAATTTTTTAAAGAACGTATATATCTTTTTTTTATATAGCCTATGTCCATCTGCAGACCCTGACAATTACAACGATGTATTGGGTGTGTGGATTGGCGCTGTGGTTCTCGAGTTTACCTTGCCAAAAGGTTTGTGTTCTCTCTTTATAATAGTAGTATAGATGGATGGTAGTGGATATTGCTCACTGATCACTGCAGGCCAGGTTGGCATAGGACCCTGACCTCTGGGACCCGATGTTGGATGGGGACTGAGCACAGGTGTATGCCCTGACAAGGACATTCTTTAGCATTGTGCATTTCAAGTTGATTCCTTTCAATCTGCTACACCGTACATACATGACATCCTCGACACGGAACCATATATTTCCAGATATTACTGTCGCTTGTCCTCTCTCAGGGTTTATGGGGCAGACTTTCTTCATCCAGCCTGGGATTGCCCACTGGTAAAGGCTTATTTGGACCATAGTGTAGACAGATTTGAACTTTCCGCGGCACTGCGTGGTGACCTTGCACCAACGTTTTGTCTCCTGAGAAACATAGTGAGACCCAAAGGGAGGAAAATGGGTGACTAGTTTTTGCAGATGGCCTTGGTATTGGTTAGAAGGCCGGTTGCCATCTCCTTTATTGGGGCAGGGGGCCCGACGGTGAAGCTCTAGAATAAGGATGCAGCAGAGTGGTCATTTTCCCACTGACAATGAAAGTCTGTTCATAAAGCTTGTGCAATGCTTTCATACATAAACTTAAATATAGGACTAATACAGGTGTGCCGGTTAGCCCCATGTTATGTTACTTGTTCACACAGACCAGCCAAAGCATGTAGTAGTTACAAGTAGATCTCCCTTTGATCCATGGCATGATAGAAGCATAATTACTGTTTGCTGCTGAGCTGGTCATAATGTGACACACACTACAGGACCAACAAAGCTCAGCTCCTGGCCCAGAATACTACTGAATGTTTTCACTACAATTTAACATTAGAATGTGGTTCTTTTGAGCACTAGAAAAACCTATTTTTCAGCTAGTCTAATACATACACAAGATGTGGTTTTAAAGAAATAGAGAGATTTCCATTTTAAATAAAAATACGAAGAGCTTGACAATATTAAGGCTGTTGTAAGATCCCAAGGGCCCGTTTCACAAAGGGCCTCTGAACTCACAGTCACACGTATGCCATTAGTAACTACAGTACATGGCCCCTGTCACAACTGTGGGGACTCCACCACGAGTAAGGAGGTCCTTTGTGAATCGGGCCCAAGACACTAGGGAGAATATTTACTAGAAAATGTGTCCGAACGCAAGCCGTCTTGGTGCACCGAGCTGGTGCAGGGATGTGTCGTATTTACAGCAATACAACGCATCCCTGCGCTTTCCTCTGCACTCTGCACTGGTGCACAATTGTCAGCCTATCGCCAAAGCATGCACCCTTACATCATGGTGCAAGGGTGCCTCAGTTGCAGGATGATTGTTTTTGTTTTTTGTACAGGAAAGGACATCTTCCTGCAAAAAACCATTATTGATGGCGTTTTCCTCCTTCTTTGTGTGCTGCAGAATGCCTGTACCCTTGTAAATCTGGGAATGCATCAGAATCCATGTAGGATACGTGGGAACACCCACAACACCCATGGAATGCCCCTTTCATGCAGAGTAATGTGTGAAAGGGGGCCATATTTACAAGGCCATGAGAAGGGTGACTTTGTGTGGCCTTGTAAATGTGGCTCAGCATTGTGTGCCACCGATGCGTCAAAAACGTGATGCTCCGGTGGCACAGGGGCCATATAAATATAAATATGCTCCTTAGTATAATGTGTTCTGATGCTGATATTTTGGTGTAGAGTTACATGTGTAAATCTATACAATGTAGAATGTTGATATTGAAGACCAAGACTGTGATTTATATATGAAGGTGAGACAATCTGTGCTTTGACAACAATGCTTCCCTACAAAAGCCTTACAGATGGCCACCTATATGCAGTAGAATTAACGTGCAATAACAAGGAACAGTGCACTGGCAGATATAGCACAGACAGATCTCTTTCAATATCAGGGTACAAAGAGAATAGAGAGGCTTAAATGAAAATAAGAGTCTGGACATTCTTGTTCAAAGACCACGCTTCTTGTTTATTCAGGTAGTGAGGTTGTTAGAAAATGCCTCCCAGGAGAAATGCTGTTCCTTGTCATCGAAAATATTGACCAGAAAGCAATTATTAAAACCTCTATACTAAAATATTGAAAGGAGTGTTGTTGAATTCTTATCATTACTATGTTAAGGAAAGGGTACCTAATGAGACGGTGCTCTAATTGCAAATCTTTCATTGCCTTGCATTTGTAATGAATGTATGCAAATCTGCTTCTGTTAGAAGTAATGACATGCCTTGACAGGAAAATGGATAGATTCTGCTAACCTATTGGCAGTGCATTTCTAGTTTAGAGGGCACAGACATCATCACTCAATGGCCTGCCTCAAAATAATTTTGTAAACATTTTATTTGAAGAGAAAAAAGAAGGCAATTTTTTTCTCAATTAGGCCTTGAAAGCCTTTGATTTTTTTAATGTAAATAATAATGAGTAACCATTAATTGCTGCTACATTGTGTATCTTATCATTAGGAATGACTCTAATTGAATATTGCTTGCAGTTTTATTTTTTATTTACTCTTACATCATGCAAACTCTTCAATTTGTACTGCTATGCCTTTATCTATGCAAGTTATAGGGAGCCATCTTGAAGGGCCAGCTTTAGGGATGTACTACTGGTGCAGCTGCACCTGGCACTGACTTCAGTGGGAGGCGCTGTGTTTAAACATTTCTTTTGGGTTCAAAAGCACATTAAATTCCTTGTGCGTCCAGCAGTTTCATGCAACAATACAAATGTCAAGATAAGTCTGGTGATTAATATCTGCTGCTGAGAGATCGGAAATTTGTCTAGTGACAGTTTTGACTCATCATAAAAGAGCTCAGGGGGATAATGGGCCTGCTGCAAAGAACATATACCATGCAGATCACAAAACTGAGTGTGAGTAAACCATGAATAGTGCTTTAAAAAAAAGGAAATGCATGTCAGAGAGGGACTGTGGAGAGGTGAGGGGCACTGTTGGAGCGAGGTAGTGAGGGAATTCTGCAGAAGCAGGTCATTGTGGGGGAAGACTGTGGCACCGGGAACCCCCAACGCTAAACCCGCCTTGCCATCTTGCGAAATTATAGGAGTTAGAGTGTATAGTCTTGCAGCTGAGCTCATACAAAGACATGCAAAATATTATATTTTTCAAAAGACAGGTTTCGAGAGAAATATGGGAAAAAAGCAACCTAGCCTTCCTCAGAGAAAGGCACATTTGGGGCATGACTATCAACACAAAGCAAAATGTCTACAAGATATTAAGCAAGTCAAATTTCTCAGAACAATTTAGTAAAGAAAAATTACATTTAATTATCAAAAAGGCAAAAAAAGAAGCAAATTACCTATACAGATCACCAGTTATTAAAACACACAAAAACCAATTGATGGAAAACAGTAGGAACTTATCCTAAAAAACAATTATTACAACACAATGCATAACAGTACTATTCGGACTAAATTTGATGGAATTGGACGACAAGTAACAAAGAAAATCAGGAATCCCGCACTGTGATCCTACCAGATTAGTAGTCGCAAAAGACAGATTTGTTTGTCTTGTATGTTTCCCCTGGGCATTTCATGTTTTGTATTTTTAATGGTTGATTTTTAGGAGGGTCTTGGTTTTACCATTTGCGCCGCATGGTAATTGTCTCTGCTTCAAGAAATATAAATGTTAGATCGATTGACTCGCTACCTGAAAATTGGTAGTTGGTGCTTTGTATTTCAAAGTCCTTCTATGTAATTTTAATGTTGGTGGGATTGAAGATCTTTACAATCTAATACTTTTGTGGTACATGTTTACATGTGCACTGGGGGATAATTCAGAACTGACAATTTTTTGAGTGACTGTGTAATTCTATATCTGTCAGACTATGTAAAACTAAGTACCCAAGGGGAAGTATTTTGACTTCAGAGTCTGGTTAGATGTCCTGTCCCCTTGGCTGTGGGACCCCTTTCTGCTTACCTCCTCCAGTATGACGATAGGTTCCTCTGACCTTCTCTCAGTTGGAGGTGGACAATAGATCTGATTCTGATTCTCAGTCAGGGCTCGGGAATGTACAGATCACCATTGTGTCCTTCCCTCTTGATGATGTAGGAACCAGGCAACATTCCTTGTTCTTCACGGGGTCATTGACCATACTCAACATATGAGTGGTGGCCCAATCGGCATGGCAGTAACTCCCTCTGGCATACGGTTGCACCTAATTCACTCTGCGCAAGGCTACGCTCCAATCATCAAGGAGCAATCATGCAACCTACACAGCAGCCAACCTCTGGAATACAGTGGCACAACTTCAATCCGCACATGAGCTATGTCCCGACAGACATGACAGTCATTCAATCTTCCACGCACCCCCTGTGGCATATGGGGTTGCAGACTTCACCTACACTTGAGCTATTGGCCAATTGGCACAGCAGTCATGCCATCTTCGTGACAACCCATTTTGTGATACAGTGTCACCAACTTTACTCGATGCAACCACGGCTAACTTCATGTCAGTCTTCTCTGGCAAATGGGGCTACCTACTCAAATCTGCGCTTGGGCAATGAACTGATGAATGCAGCAGCCATCTCCTCACTATGGGATCCACTCGTCAGGATCCCTCACAGGACCATTCTCCCTTTATGAGCTTTCCTCTTCCTCACAAGGCACACTGGTCTTGGCAAGCAAGCAGGAACTGGTGCTCAGGCTCCAGGGACAGGTAGTCTTGGGTTTCCCTGTGTGAGGTCCCCTTACCCTGCTGGGAAACTGACGGGCCACATAGAGAAGTCTTGTAGAGCTTCTCCTCATCAATATAGCCTGACTGGATGCTTGACATTTTACAATTCTGGGGGCCATACGCTCCCCTTCTCATATTCCATTTCTAGACATCAAATGTGATTTAGGGACTGAGGGACAAATGTACGACAGTTTTTTGCGTTCGCAAACGGGAAATGGCCGAGTTGCTACTGCAAAATAGGTCTACCCCATGTACAAACCCTATTTTGTTAGTCACAAACCTATTACCAACTCTCAAAATAGGTTATACTTTTAAGGTTGTAATTAACCAAATAAAGTTTTCTTACTGACAAAAAAAAAAACTCTCAAAATAGGGTTTGCGACTCACTATTAGGAAGGGGCGTGCCAAGGAAGTCCCTTCCTAATAGTGAGTCGCACTGCAATGTAAGATTGCTTTGCAGCCGCAAAACACTAGCAGTTTACCACTTATTTCAAATGGGTGGTAAGCCACTAGCAATCAGGAAGGATTCCCCAGGGGACCTCTTCCCCTTTGTGACTGGCACTGGAAATATTTTTTAAGAGCAACCAGTGGTCCCATGGTAAAAATGAAATAAAAATGTTTTATTTCTCTTCTTTTTAAATGCATCCCGTTTTTCTTTAAGGAAAATGGGCTGCATTTAAAAAAAACTGCTTTATTTAATAAGCAGTTACAGACACGGTGGTGTGCTGATCCCAGCAGGCCACCCTCCCTGGGAGTGCTAGCCATTCCTAATGGAGTCGCAAATTGCACCTGCCTCATGAATAATAATGAGGCAGGCAATTTGCGACCCCATTAGGAATCACAAAGAGTGTCTGAGACACTGTTGTACATTCCTATTTGAGAGTCACAAATTGCAAGTCGCAAAAAAACAAAATTTGCGACTTGCAAATTGGTAGGGTCGTACATCTGACCCTGAGTCTTTGAAGTTTGTATTAGGTCTCTTCTTCCTTTTGAAGTGCCGACTGTTCTGTCCTGCCCTTCCTCCTGAAAGCAGTTTGTCACAGCAGGAACAACTCCAAATCTGTTAGCCCCACAACAAAGGACATGGGAGTGATTAGATTGTATCAGCTCGATGTCAGCCACAGGCATATGTGCATCAAACGGTTATATTTGGGACAAGGCCCTACTCTATATGATTCTCTTATCAGCCCCTTCTCCTTTCTGAGAGGTGCCCAGGCCCTTTCCAATGACCTCTCCCTGATTTAAAGCTCACCCCCTGAAGTGTACTGAAGAGCCTGGATCTCCTTCCTCCAGTGTGTGTCCCACCCAGCTTTCAGGGGTGCAGAAATCCACAAATCTGTCTTTGTGGGTTCCTCTGTGTCCTCTTACCCACCTAGTCTGCTCTGGGTCTCCCAAAATGGAATTCACAAAAGAAGACTGCCCCTAGATTGTGTTCCTAAAGGCATCTACAAAGTTAGGGGGAGATACGTTGCCAATGGTGGCATCTCATAAAAAGTTATGGACTAGCCTCACACACCGCCAGGTGTCATGCTTCATCATCGGCTGTCCTCGCCCTCTAAAAACTTTGCTTGATAGAGGGCAGGCATACTCCTGGAGACAGGGATGCACTTCTAAATATAAGTGATGGTTGTGGGGGGAGTGAAAAAGTGTATTAAAAACCATTACCCTTGTCCATTTCCTAAGTTTATTCAGGGAACAAAGGTATGGTAGTTAAAAGAAGTGGTCGGTGATATGGGACATTAATCTCCCTTCACGTGTTATAAAGGGCCGACATGTTACTGCTAAAGTGTTCCCGAAGGGCACGCAGCATTCTTCAGGACCAAAGGGGAGGTTTTTACCTAGAGGTCCACTTCCCGGCACCTAGTGTCAGAAAAATGGACCTGCTACTAATGTGTGAAGGGGCTGTGAATTACAGGTACCCCTCTTGGTGTATTAACCGAATGAGTGACTCCTATAATCTAGCCTACTTGCTCCATTGGAGGGCAGAGGTTTAAGGACCTACTGAGACTTTTGTCTATCTTCAGTGCTTCCAGCAGCTTTCCCTTAGGCGTCCTCTTGGTCCCCCGTCTCCCAAAATGTAACCTAGAGTCTCCCATGCATAGTTCCATTCAAAGACACACATACACACAGCACACACATGCAGCAACACATACCGCACAGCACTACATAGTAACTTGATGTAGGCCATGCATGAGCTAAGCACACAACAGTGTAACTTTACCTGAGTGAGCCTGTAGGACTCACTCCAGTGACACAAATAAAAAAGCCTGTTCTCTCCTATTGATCACTACATGGTGTGCTTCCACCACCTTAGTTCTGAAATGCAGGGCTGCACCGTATTTACAAGAATACGGTGCAGCCTTGAGTTTTTTCCTGCGCCAGCGCATAGAAGTTGCAACACGTCATAATTTTTAATGATTGTTTATGTGCAGGAAGGGACACCTTCCTACACATAAACAATCAATGGCGTATTGCACAACGCAGCACATATAGAAACAGCAAAAACAAGGAGAAAAAAACATTTCTCCTTGTTTCACCAGGGTAAAACTAGGTTTTCCCTGGTTTTAATTTTAGTGCTGCCCCATATTTACACCACCCTTGTAAATATGGGGCAGCGTCAAAATCAATTGGTGTTGCAGTGAAATGCCCACCACAACACCCATTGCCTGCCCCTTTCAGACTTAGTAAAGCATGAAAGGGTGACTTATTCACAAGGTAGCTTTAAGCTACGTTAAGTGGCTTAACACTGCCTTGTAAATACGGCTAAGCCCATATCACAACGGGAATGTCACTAAAAATGACATTCCCGTGGTGATAGGTGATTGTAAACATGCCCCTGTGTTTTCTTTGATTCAGTTTAGAATACATAAAGAGTGTATTTAAAAAACGTCGATGTTACTCCACTGCACTCTTGCAAAATTATTTCAGAACATCTAAACTAAAGAACATAAGACTGATGACGAGGATAATTGTATCTCCTATGCTGCTAATGAACCTTTCCTTCTTGTCAACCCTTTTCCAAGGCATCCTCCTAGCCACAAGGGGGTCAGATGGGCTGACCTATTGTATCAACCCAAATATAAAATAATGCAAAACAGAAAACTGCCCTAACATGAGAATCCTTGAGCAGCAGCTGACTGAACTAGTGAAGAGAACATTTATCTTTTAAAAAAATCAAATTAGGACCTTCAATTCAACCACTGTGCACCTAACTGTATTGTATATAAGGATGCACTTTGTTCATGGATTAACGCTCTAAAAATGATAGTAGAACAATACAATTATAGTAGATGGTGTGTGTATAGTAGAGTGTGTATGTGTGTTTGAATGTCTATATGTGTGTGAAAACATTAGTCATGGAAAACATCCTTTATATATCAGAAGTCCTATTAAGAGTTAGATTGCATAAACATCCATTTTGGTGCAACTCACCACCATAATATGGCCCAATCTAATAATTGTTAATGCAACTAAGCACAGAAACCAAATTTGCAGCATTTTTATTTCCGAGAGGGGAAGAGCCATACTGTCGGAAACTCATTCAGAAGGTCACAGGGCCGGCAGGGTTCACTGGACCCTACCTTGGGGATTGATGCATTTTACTCCTGATGACCCGGAGCCCAACCTACTATGAGTCCTGAGCAACAGGGCCAAGTATCCCTTCAACACTGGATTCTCAGTGGAAGCGTGGCAGGAGCAGCCCATTTCTCTGGGGAGGGAGGGGTAGGTGCAAAGTATGCTCAGGCTGAAGCCTCAAAATATTTCCAGCAACCACAATAAATTAATGTCCAGTCAGAGACTAGCTTTTATGATAAAAATAGCATTTTATATACAAACATAAAGTGAAATATGACACACACAAATAAGACATAGAGCTGTCCTAAGACGACCATTGTCAAGGCACAGTTCTGAGACCCACTACCATGTCTACTGGTTATGGTTCCTCCCCATTTATGATAGGCAACATTTAGAATCAGCCCCACTGCAAGACTTTACAGTCTCACTATCTATATATATATATATATATATATGTATATATATAACAACGAAAGTATGTCTGTTTGTCCTATATGCATTACTACACCATTCATCCGATCGCCATGAAACTTTGGGAAGTTGTTGAGTACACTCCCGCGAAGGTTTCTGGTAAAAAAAAAAAAGAAACATTTGCTAAATATCGCCCCCCCCAGCCCCACAGGGCCCTCATAATCTTTCCAATACTGAACGTTTACAGTTTCTGGTGCGACTCGCTTTTGCAATTACCATCAACAAAGCATAAGGACAATCGCTGCAAGTGAGTCAGATATCCTGGCATGAAGTTTGCACCTCTGTCAGAGACAACCTCTTTAGGGAAGCCCACTCTGGAGAACACTCCAATTAGGGCTCTTGCCACAACAGGTGCTGTAGTGGTCCTAAGGGGAATAGCTTCAGGATACCTGGTGGCATGGTCCACCACCACCAGTATAAACTTGTGCCCTGATGCTGTCTGGGGTTCCATTGGACCAACAATGTCAATCCCCACTCTTTCAAAGGGTACCCCCACCACAGGTAGTGGTATGAGGGGGACCTTTGTTGTACATGGCAGTACCAGACTGCACACAGGCTCTGCACTGGCAGGCCTGAGTTACATTTAAAGGCTGCTTATGTGGGTGGCACAATCAGTGCTGCAGTCCACTAGCAGCATTTGATTTACAGGCCCTTGGCACACACAGTGGCTGCACTAGGGACTGACTAGTAAATCAAACATGTCAATCATGGAAACACCAATCCATAACAATAATTTACAAAGGGAGCACTTGCACTTTAGGCACTGAACAGCAGTGGCAAAGTGCCTAAAGCATCTAGACCAGCAAAATACAGTCCAGCACACAGCAAAAACACAGGAGATCAAGACACAAAGTACAGGGAAAACCCACACCAATGATGCCAGGTCTAACAATTCAACAGCAAAGCTCTTACAGCTTGCTGTGGGGATACACTTGTCTGGATACGGCCCCAGACCTTGCTCCTTGCAGGTGCTCTCCCTCCTCCTCACAGGGTTCCTCTGGTCTTGGCAAGCAGCAGGCAGACACTGGTGCTTCAGGCTCCAGTGCAGGTGGTCTTCATCTCCCCTGGTGAAGTCTAGTCACCCATCCCGGAGGATGGCAGATCTGCATCCCCAGTCCTGGTGGCGCAAGGCAAAACTCTTGTTGAGCTTTTCTATGTTGAGGTAAATCAATGGCTGACTGCTTGACAGTTGACAACATCGGAGCTCAAAGCACCGCTTTTTATAATTAATTTCCAGACACAAATGTGATTTAGTATCTCAGTCTTTGAGGTTCGGGTTGGTGGATGCATTCTTTAAAATGTCCACTACTTCGTCCTGTCTTTTCACCCAGGCTTTTAGGGCTCTCAGGAATGTAGTGATCCACATTTACAGTCTGGGGGGGCCCTTCACACACCATGCCTCACCAAAAAATGCTGGGCTTCCAATATGGAACCTACAAACTTCCATGTGCTGTGCCACTCATAGGTGCATGTACTTCCCTGCCGGTACACGCAAAACACATGTGTATGCCCCCATGTATCGCACCCCTTACAAGCACACATACATCGGCCTGCACACGCAGACACCTGCACTGGAATCCTTGTATTGCATCACTCACCGTACACATACATCCCAGTGCACAAACAAAACACATGCGTACTGTGCAGCACCATACCCAACCCGATGTAGGCCAAGGGAGAGTTAAGCACACAGTGGTGGTACTTTACAAGAATGGACTTGTAGACCCTACTCAAATGATACAGACAAAAAGACTTGTCCACTCTTTAGTGACTATTACTTAAAACGCTGTATGATGTCACCACAGCACTCTCCTGGTGAAAGGCAGTTGTCTTTCACCGCACAATGTTAATGCTTTATGGTGCCCCTCCCTGTCTAAGCAAGACTGTAATCTAGAGACATGCCTAGGTCATGGCCCATATGCATGATACGTGCTCGCCCATGACCAAAATCAATCACTGCGATCAGGATATTGTTGCAGCAGGGCACACAGGGCAGGGGTGCACATTCATTGCCATGTAAGAGACTTTTTTGTCCCAACACAAATTTACTAAGATTGGCCTGCTGCTGACTTTATCCACTGACACAGCACTGTGACAAGGCTGCCATGAGCAATGCACAGCTTTGCACCATGGTGCAGAAGTAACGTGCACTGTTTTATATAGGATTTGTAATCTAAGCATGCACTTCTGGTACAAAATCTTATGCCTACAAAAATACAGAAGAATCCCATGCATTGAATGTATGATGTCCTCTGCAAATTACATGATGCTCATTTTTATTTTTTGGACAAATAAAGACAATTACTCTTATTTATGTCTGCTTCAAGTAGATGTTAGTTTCTGACCGAAACCCAGGTCTGGCTATCTTAGCAGATTTGTTCTTGAGTCAAAACCTAGGGGGGGTTATACAGATCTGCCCAATAACTCTCCCTTAAAGCAGAGCATTTGAAAGTGATTAGTACCCTGCAAAAGGGACCCTTTCTAGTGAAAAACACTTTCTGTGCTCCATAGAAAATACCATGCTCCATTTTGCGGCATTTTCTGACTCTTTCCTTTGCTTTCTGCTTCTTATTGAAAACGTTCGTAAAACTGTGCAAACGCGTTTTAAGGATGTGATTTTTTAGATTTCAACTGCACCACGCTTGTGCTGTGCTTGAGAAATCTATTGTTTTTAATATAAACTTAAAAGGGACTTACATCCTACCTCCTCTCTTTCCTGGCTTCTCATTGACTTCTGTGCATGCACCTTACTTTTCCAGTCTTTTTATTGGCTGTAGCATTTTTTCCTGCATTTACCAATGTTTGTTCCTTGTCTGCTTCTCTTATCAGTATCCTGTAGCCAAAATACTGTTAACAACTACTTTGGTGGAACTATTTTTTCATAATGTTTTGCCACGTTTTGCTTTTTAGTCTTGCAGCATAATTCTATACTAATGTCCCCCTCCCACTGTTGTCCTTTTAATTTTATCAAATTACTGGCATGAAGTATCAGAGCGTTTTACAGGCACACCAGTTAAAAAGGGGTTGTTGAACCTCCTGCTGAGACTCAAATCCTGTTCCCAGGCTTTAAGGTCGGCGCTCTAGCCATAATGCTACCATCCGTTTTGTGGTACTTTTCTTCCACCTCTCGCTGTTGTTCTTTTATTTAATCAATGGGGCTTTGCGGGGTGTGGCCGACCGGAGGGAGGCTCTCTCCCCCCTGGGGAAGTTTGGGGCCCCGGGAGGAAGGAAGGGGGAAGACTTTGACAGGGGACAGGAAGCATGTTTGGGCTGGTTGGGCTCTTTGGGCTGTGTTGGGCTCCTTTTGGGCTGGGGGATATATGTACGGCCATTTTGGGTCACTGGGCACCATTTTGGTGACAGTGACCCAGCAGCCGAGCTGTTAGGAAAGTTGTTGTGTTTATTGATTGGTAGAAGGGTAGTGTAGGGCTTAGGAGGTTCAGCGGCGGAGTATGGCGTGTTGTGGTAGGCTACGGAGCGCGTAGGGGCTGAGGCGGCAGTGTGGCGGTAGTTTGTTGAGCCTTTTGTGATGCGGGAGCGGCGGTACCTGGACGTCATGGTGGAGTCAGCGATCCTGGATCCCTGTGTGCGGGAGGCATTGCGCCTCTTAGTGGAAGCTGGAAGGATGGACCTGTTAAGAGGAGACATGCGGGTAAGGCCCCCGAGGCGCGCTGCTGACGGCGCCGCGGCAGCGTTGGTGGCCTGCGAGCCGCCAAGAACGAGAGCGCGAAGGGAGGAGGGAGCGGGGAGGGGAGGGGGTGTGACGCGCGGTGGTGGTCGGCGGGCGGCTGGTGTGCCGGGGAAGGGGAAAGGGCCGGGGAAGAAGCGTGGGGGACCAAAGAAGGCGCCGCTTGTGTTTGTGGGGAGGGCGGGGTGACTGGCGCGACCGGGAGGGCATTTGGCGGCTTGGGGGAGGGGCATGCCAGGGAGTTGGGGGGGTACGTTTTCCTCGGCATGGTGGACTTCCCTACTTTTTTCTTGGCAGGAGCAGTTGGCAGGGGGCTCGGGTGAGCAGCATGCGGCTCCAACCCACCGAGAGGATGGGCCGGCTCTGCCTTGTACGGGCGGTCGCGCTCCACTGAGGGACCATGCACGTGAGGACAATGGATCGCAGGGCCATAGATCTCCGCCGCCCCCCTACCGATGGGTCGAGACGGCCACCGGGGGAAGGGGTTGGAGCGAAAATGTGTACGGATACCCTGATTACCAAGCAGGGCCTGGGAGGAGGGAGAGCGGGGGCGTTGATGACAGCGTGCAGAGATAAGGCTGGTTTGAGCAGGGTGAGCACAGGTCGGGCAAGGCAGTGGGGGGATGGTAAAGGAGGTGGGGAGAGGGAGTTGGAGGAGGAAGGGGAGTTGCGGGAGGGGGAGGGGAAAACGAGTGATGTTGCTGCACAGGGAGTTGATGGCTAAGCAGGGTTCGAAAGAGGAAGAGCAGGAGTTGGCTAGGCGCCCCAAGGTGCCAGTAACCATTGAGAACTGGTTGGCGGCTTTCTTGATATACGCCAGTGTGTACTGCGAGAAGTATCCGGACAGGTCGGTCGCGTTGTTCAAATATATGGACGTGGTGCGGTGGGCACATGTGACGTACGGCGGTTACGCGTGGTCGCATTACGACGAGGAGTTCCGAGCGCGTACGGCGTCGGACCCCGAGGCGAAGTGGGGAGAATTAGACGCAGACTTGTATCAGCAGACGATGAGTGGGGCAAAGTTTGGCAGCACCATCTACACGGCAAGTGGGCTTCCGCTGGCGGCGTCCCCCTTTATGGCCCGCCCCACCCGTGGGGGGGTGGGGTCGGGGATACAGGAAGTGCGAATAGTTTCGGGGCCTGCTGGAACTTCAATAAGGGGTCATGTCTCAGGCAAGTGTGCCGTTTCCGTACCAAATGCTCCAAGTGCAGGAGGAGACACCCAGTGGTGCGCTGCTGGGGGCTCAGGGGAGGGCCCGCACAGGGGCAGCAGCCGGCTGTGGCCTCCGTTGGGGGGAGGGGGGGTGGAAGGCGGGGGCGGTGCCTTGGGAAAAGGCTCATACGCCGGTTAGGCTGGACAGGCCCGAACCTCTGTTGGCGGCTTATCCGCGGGCGGATGATGCAGCCGTGCTGTGTCGGGGTTTCCGGGAGGGTTTTCGGTTGGGGTACGAGGGTCCTCGGATTGCTCGGTGGGCGGAGAATCTGAAGTCCGTGAACACGCACAGAGGTATCGTTCGGGAGAAGCTTTTGAAGGAAGTGAAAGAAGGGAGGATGGTGGGCCCCTTTCAGGAGCCGCCCCTGCCGGACTTGATCATTTCACCGATCGGGGTGGTCCCAAAAAGGAGCCGGGCCAGTGTCGGCTGATTCAGCATTTGTCCTGGCCAGAGGGCACGTCGGAGAATGACTACATTTTGGCGGAGTTGGTGTCGGTGTCCTACTCGTCCGTGGACGTGGCGAGGAGGCTGGTGACGGCAGCGGGGCGGGGTGCGCTTCTGGCAAAATGTGACGTGAAATCTGTGTTTAGGTTGTTGCCGGTACATCCAGGGGATCATCAGCTGCTGGGGATACAGTTTGACGGCCTCATTTTCGTGGATAGAGCACTTCCCATGGGGTGCTCCGTGTCGTGTGAATTGTTTGAGAGGTTGAGCTCCTTCTTGCAGTGGGCTTTTTCCTGGCGCACAGGCTCTGAGGCGGTGACGCACTACCTGGACGACTTCTTCCTGGTGAGTCAGCCTGGTTCGACGGACTGCCAGCAGCGGCTGGACAGTTTTATTGACTTGATGGGTTACCTGGGGGTGCCCCTGGCACCGGAGAAGACTCAGGGTCCCAGCACAGTGCTGTCCTTTCTCGGGATAGAGCTCGACTCAGCAGCCATGAAAGCACGCCTACCAGAGGATAAGAGGGTGGTGATGATGGACTTGGTGAGGGGCATGTTGGTCAGGCGGAAGGTGAAGGTGCGGGAGGTGCAGGTGTTGCTAGGGCATATGAAATTTGCGTGCCGGGTCGTGCGGGCGGGCGGATGTTTTACCGTCGGCCAGGGGATGGCTTTGTCCGGTCTGACGTTACCACACCATCACGTGCGCCTGTCGGCGGGGTCGAGAGAGGATTTGAGCATGTGGCTGGCTTTTCTGGGGCGTTTCAATGGAGTGCCCATGGCGCCGCCGGAGGATTGGCAGTGGGATTTCACGATGTCGTCGGATGCGGCGGGAGTCGGAGGTTTCTGGCATTACTGGGCAGGGAGATGGTGCGCGGAGCAGTGGCCGGCGCAGTGACAGGAGAGGGGAAGGAGTATTGCGTTCCTGGAGCTTTTTCCGTTGGTGGTGGCAGTGACCGTGTGGGTGCAGGATCTTGCTCACAAGCGAGTCTTGTTCAAGGTGGACAACATGTCGG
The DNA here is from genome assembly GCF_964263255.1 of Lissotriton vulgaris. Lineage (NCBI taxonomy): Eukaryota > Metazoa > Chordata > Amphibia > Caudata > Salamandridae > Lissotriton > Lissotriton vulgaris. The sequence goes on along the minus strand of NW_028248189.1, from coordinate 264,479 downwards.
TGGTGCAGGTGGTGAACCGGCAGTCAACGAGGGAGGCACAAGTGCTGAAGTTGATGCGCGTTTTTGTGTTGAAGCGTTTGGAGCATGAAATTCTGTTTCAGGCCCAGAATGTACCGGGGGTGGACAATGACATTGCGGATGCTTTGTCTCGTTCACAGTGGCAGAGGTTCCATGGTCTAGCCACGGAGGCGGACGCAGTCAAAACACAGGTGCCGGAGGAGCTTTGGATGGTGGGAGAGCGCAGGTAGTTCAGCTGGTGAAGGCGTCGGTGGCGGCGTCCACATGGAGGGCTTATGAGCAGGCTTGGTTGGAGTTTCTACGTTCGGGTGCGGTAAAGCGGCGTGGCATGTGGCGTCGTGAGGAGCAGGTGGTGCAGTTAATGCTCGGTCTGATGGACAAAGGGCAGGCGAGGGTGACGATTGCGGGAAAGTTGGCAGTGGTGGCGTTCATGGGGAAGCTCTGTTGGGGTTATGCACCTTCGGCGGGAGAATTGGGGGGTCGGCTGTTGGAGGGTTGGGAGAGAAAGAAGGGGGCACGAGTGCAGCCGCGTCGTCCAATTACAGAAGTGATGTTGGAAGGCTTAGTGCGCCTTCTTCCGGGGGTATGCAGGGATCAGGCGGAGACGGTATTGTTTTCAACACTGATGTTGTGGATGTTTTTTGGTGCCTTCCGGGTGTCGGAGCTGGTGGGGTTGCGCGGAGGGCCGGGAGTGAGTTGGGAGGAGGTGGAGTTGCGAGGCCGGGAGGTGGCAGTGCGTTTGCGACGGTCTAAGACTGATCAGCGCGGAGAAGGCACTTGGGTGGTACTGGGTCCTGGAAGGTCGGAGGCGGTGTGTCCGGCGCAATGGGAGAGATGATTGGCGGGGGAGCAGGAGCAGGACAGGGCAGAGGTTTTTGGCCGGGGAGGGGCCGGGCGGGTGACGGCGGCTCAGCTGCTGTGGGTCCTGCGGCACGCCCTACGGTCTATGGGTGAGGACCCAAAGGAATTCAGAACACATTCCTTTCGCATTGGTGCGGCGACTGAGGCAGCGCGAAGGGGTTGGGGTAAGGAGGAGATAAAAAGGCTGGGACGATGGAAATCGAACTGTTATAGGACGTACGTCAGGATGCGGGGTGGAGGGGTAAAGTGAGGTTGACATGTTTGGCCCATTGCTTACATATGTATCTTTGCAGGTGCAGTGGCGGGGCCTACTGCGGCAGCAATGAGCATTTATGTGGTGGGCCATTCCTTTGTTAAGAGAGCGGAGAGGGCGGAATGGGAAAAACACAGGAACCTCAATTTGGAGTTGGATGAACAGTTGTTTAGGTGTCATTGGAGGGGAAAAGGTGGCATGCGTTGCATGAGTTGGTGCCGGTTTTAAACAATGTTGTGCGCGGGGGGTCTGTCCAGATGTGGTAATCATCCTCTTGGGAGAAAACGATTTGGTGCAGTGTAAGGGACTGACACTGGTGAAGCAAATGAAAAGGGCTTTGCTGGAAATTAGGAGGCAGTGGGCGGGGTGTTATGTCATTTGGTCCAAATTCATTCCTAGGCGGTGCTGGAGAGGGGCAGAGAGGCCTGCGGCTATTGACAGGACATGGAGGAAAATTAACAGGGAGATGAGGGTTTTTTGTGAGAAAGAAGGTGTAAGTAGGATGGAGCACCCGGAGCTGAGGTATGGGGCAGTGTATTTTTTCAGGGAGGATGGCGTGCATTTGTCACAATACGGGATGGAGCTCTATATTGTGCAGCTGAAGGAGGCAGTGGATCGGGTAGTAGGGGTGCGCAGGTATCCAAAGGTGCAAGGGCCCTAGGGGGGGGGTTGAAAGCTGTATGGGGCTTTCAAGTGGCGCTTTTCCTAGTTAAGGGGGGTAGGATAGCAGGAATGAGGTTTCATGGACAGAGGGGGAGGGAGTGTACAGATGGCAGGAGTTTAAAAACAGTTGAGGCAGGTGTTTGGGTAATTGGTAACTATGTATATGTTGTTGCGGGGGAATTTTTTAGGGGTGGGGGTGGGGGGTTTGATCAGGTACGTGTTATTTAGTTAGGACTAGTTTTGTACGGCAAAGGCCAAAGATGTGGTTTGTGTTAAGATGCACCTGTTCCCAATAAAGCGGCCTTTATCATACCTTAAAATGTCTCCGGTCGGTCTTTCCCCTACCCGTCTCCCGATGGGCCCCAAATTACTGGCACGAAGTATCAGAGCACGTTACGTGCGCACCAGTTAAAACGCAGCAGTTGAACCTCCCGCCAAGATTCGAAGCATGTTCTCTTACACCACATTCGCTGGAGAATTCCGGGGCTCTCTGTATAACATATGACTGACGCTCCTTTGGAATGAACAATTACAATGCATTCCATTTTACATTCCAAAACAGATCAGCAATCTTCTTTTCAATCACGCTTGTTTTTTTATTTACTTCAGAGCTCAACAGCACCCATAGCTTTCCCTCTCTCTCTCGACCTCTGCCTATCTCTGTTTCTCGCAAACGCCAAGGTACTGCTACAGCAATGAGTTAAGTGGATCACGGCACAACAGCAGGTAATCCATGAAGGCTTCTCTCTCATGTCCTGCCAGATCCTCTATCCGCAATATTAACCCTTTCTTCCACCCATTGCAGGTTGTACCATGTTTAAGCTTGGATGCAGGAGTCTGTGTTTACTCCCCACCCCCATCATAAACTGCTCTGCATCTTATTAACAAATGTTACACGCGTATGTGAAACATGCAACAAAAAAGTAATGCTCATACACTGTCATAGATGTCATAGCTGTCAACGGAGCCCTTGTCACAAGACCCCTTCAGATACTTCTTTTTATTTTTTTCATTTCAAAATACTTTATTAATTTTCACAAGGTATACAGAAAACATATATCAGCTACTTCAACGTTTTAAACAAGCAGCAGTTTTGCATGTATATAGACCCTAAGAAGTACACCGAGATTTCTGCATTTTGAACATTCACCCACTGAACTAACTTACTGACACTTTGCCTGTGTTTGATTGGAAGGAAACCATGTGCTCCAGGGTACTCACATCTCTGCTGCTGTAGCATTAGTCTACTGATTTATTTCCGCATGCCTTCGCCCTCTGCATATTTCCATGGACCCTTTGAGCTGCAGGTTACACATATTTACAGCTGGTGTTATTAGCTCAGCACTGTCGTGTCCCTATTGTAATGAGGACAGACACGTATGTTTTATCAAGAGCTTTATTCTCTCCAACTTGTTCTCACCCTGTCCCTACACTAACTGCCCCTCATCCGGTACGACTCCTCCTCTTCCCCTCACCCTGCTAACTCCGCCCACCCCATCTACTAGACTGCTGACAATGCTATAAGCACTGGGCCAGTAGTGATAACACATTCTACAGAGAAATAACATAACAGTCCACATGCATTAGTACAGATGGTGTTTCATCCCACTGCCCCTTTTCAGTACGCTCATTACGGCTTGTCCATGACCCCAACGGTATCTTTAGCACACTTCTCATGATATGTTTGGTTGAAACCTGTATATTGAAATGTCCCCACTTATCTCTGAAATGCTTATAACCCACTGAGCCATCTTAGTGACATTAGCAATAAACAGCATCAATTACCCTTTGGGTCACAAAGTGTTGTGTTTGTAGATAAACAGTTGATTTATTCTCCTTGTGGAAAAAGTTGACCTAAGACTCTAGATGTTTTTATGCCTTATCTTGAGCGCATTTGTAATTTGTCAAACTCCCTTCACACAGTGGCCCATATCCAGGACCACTGGAATTATGCGATTGTGCAGCACTTTTCGCACAATTATAGATTTGCCACATTTGCCACGTAATCCATCCTCTGCCACATAATATATTGCACATATATTCACCAAACTAAAATTTACAACTAAAAAAAGCTTATTATTAATCATATAGGGGAAACCTAATGCATTTGTTAATGTGTTGTTATTCTTAAAGAAACTGCAGTAGCCGCCCGGTGCCTCTTCCAAGGGTTGATCCTCTGACATCCGTGATTGCTATTCACCTCCAAAACACAACACTTTTGTGACAAATTGCTAAACTACAGCTCAAGAAGTTGGTTAATCCAGGGGGCTGCCAGTTTAATAAAGCTAACTAAACCTGTTATCTGTAGTTGTGCCAGGCCCTTACTTCACTGCACTTTGGAGACTACACATGCAGCCTGCACTGCAAAGTGGGTTTTACCCCCTGGCTCTTGGGGCACAGCTTCCCTCTGTCCTCCATGGAATGCGTGTCAGTGCGTAGCAGCACTTTATCATAACTGCATTATGGTAAATTTGTGATTCATGATCAAAGTTTGCTAGAAAGCATTGTCCTTCTCAATAAACAAGTCATAAGACTTTAACGGACTTTCAATAACTTAAATTGCACAACTGCTTACCAAGCTACAATTTACAACATAAATCAGCTTATTATTAATCCCATAGGCAAAACCTAATGCATTTACCAATGCTTGTCTCTGCTTCTCTTGACAGCTGTCAGTACTGTTTTGTGGCTGAAAAAATCAACATTCTTCTATGTGGTAGTGCAAAACATCACTGACTGCTACAAGAACGGAGTAAAGTAGCACACATTTTCTATCTGTTGAATCTATCACTAAGGAATCTGCTTTAGAAGTACAGAACCTTTGAAAACTGTTTATTCAGATGAAGACATGTCTTTATCTTCTCATCGTGTTTAACAACCACATACTCCTCTCCTGCTTGCAGTGACCTTGTTGTTTTCTGTTCCAAGGAGTATGCACATTAGGGTTAAAAAAAATGGGTTACACAAGACTGTTTTGATGTATTATAAAATGATTCATATCTAATTAATAGTGGATTACCCCACCCCCGGCAGCACACCCATAAGCATATAAATGTTCTCATCAGCAAGTCCTGTTTTATTATCTCATAAAATTCGAAGAACAGCTTGGATACATTCCAAAGTTCCACTGCAATAGTTTCTTGGAGTACCACCTCATAAATCTGTCATGTGTTTGACCTTTTATTCATTTATTACATGTTAGGTTTCTAGTTTCTTTGATATTATTCATTGAAAAAAGATGACTACAAGGTATTTTAGCATCATTTTTTTCTATCTATCTATCTATCTATCTATCTTTTGACTGAAAAAAAGAAAAATAAATGTGACGTTATAATAAGGAATGTAAAAAATATTTTACTTTACATTAAATAAACAACTTAGAAATTCACTGAAAAAACAAATATTAAAAAGAAGTTATAGTTAGGTGAAAAGTCAATTAAAAACTAACATTTTAAAATAACAAAACCTCTGTTATTCACAAGTTAAAGTAATCTCAATACTACAAATGGCCAGCAACTGGCACTGCAACACCCTCATTTACAACTTATTAGATGTAGGGGCTTACTACAAAAGAGAAAGTTACTACAAAAGTGTATTTAACTACAAAAGTGCATTTTGTGAATACCAAACCTTCTCAAAAGTGTAAGATACTACCAAAGTATCAGTTTTTTAATAGCACATTGTAGTAAGTTTTGTAGTACCACTGTAGTACTACAAAACATTCTGTAAAGTGCAGTTTGTGTGTCATGCCCTGAATGCTTAGAATGTCCACTGTATAGCAATCACACGAATCAGGGCATCAGTTGCGGTGTTCAGGACAGAAGGGGTTAAAATGTTTTTCTTTTCTTAAAAAGATATGCAATGAACTTGAGAAAGTGTCAATGTAAACTTTACCATGAAGACAAGGGTTGAGAAAAAAATACAAAACTTCAGTAGAAAGTTCATTAGAAGAGTGATACCTAAAGGAAAAAACGCGGCACACCTTTAGGAATGTTGAAATCGTAGCACTCAGATTAGAGGTCACATCAAGGCCTTGAAGACAGCTTTCGAAGTGTTGGACATCTGTCAGGTGTGGCATTCTGATAGAGATAGACAAAATGAGATTTCAGCTGTATTCTTACCCATAAAGATTATTGAAAGTTTTAATCAATCCCTCAGTGGTACTGTGCACACAGGGCAATGAAGAAGACAATTTTACTCCGAATGCTTTCAAACCTGGAGAACGCTTCCTAGATGTGTTCCCGTTGACAAAAAAGGATGTCAAAATCATGTGACTTTTTTTCTGTGCATTTTGCATGTTGGAGAGTGAGGTGAGGTCCTTAGCTTCATTGGCATCATCTGCAGGACCCAGCATGAAGACTGCAGTCTCAAAGGTGCAGGCTGTTATGACACGTCCAGGCAAACAACTCTCAGACACGCTGTTCCATGCACTGGTGAATTATCAGGCAGAAACTCGCAGTACAGCCATCCCATGGTGGATGTGAAGTTCCCAAGACAGTGATGTGCCTGCTTTCATGGGAGTATGGGCTTGTCGAATATCATTACTCATTTCTTTGATGTTTATCTACATTTCTGAGTACTTCAATTAAATTCTGCTTTGTCCTTGCTTTTTCTAGTTCTTGGCCTTTCTCAAAGTCAGCATTTCACTTTTTTTGGTTTGCGCCCCGTAATGTTTTGTCTGTGAATTTACATTTGACTTCAGCTCTTGCTTTCTCATTTGCTCTTGGTGTGGATTCAGCAAGTACAGTGCAAAAAAAGGAAAGTCTGAGTACAAGGTTTTGAGCCTTTTAACAGGGAACCTTGAACATGGTAGTTTGTACTGGAAGTGTTCGCTTCCCGTACAAAACCTATGCTAGACTCACAGAGACACCCCTGCACCATGGTGCAATATTGTCTTGTGGCACACAGCAGCTGATTTCAGTATTGGCGCTAGTGAGAGGGAAGGACAGTGCCTTATTTTTTGTAAATATGGTGCTCTCCTCCTCTCTCCTTTTTAGGTAGCGCAGTGCAGCATTTGTGGCATCTGCAGTGCACTACGTGAAAAGTAGGTAAATCTCCACCAAAGGATGTATCGTAATTTTGCATATCTATTATTTTTACATAGCACACTGATGTACATTCTGCACTCACAGGCCCTCTCATTTCTATTGTTAGCGGCAAGTCCTGTTCGGTTTACCAAAGATGACGCCGCTGTCTCCTTTAGATCCGTACAATGACACAGGGTTCTGGACATGTAAATGTAAATGTAAATGTACATGTATTTATATAGCGCAAATCACCGACCCGGTATCTAAGCGCTTGCTTAGGGAACCCGTTTTGGTAATCCCCTGTGAGATAACCCCGGCAGGGCATCCACAAGGTGAAAGCCAGGCATCCCACCGCGAGGGGCCGTTGTGGAGATTAAGCAAGCTATTGCCCAGAGTTGCAGAGTGTGAACCCGTGAATCGAGTAGGCACCGGAGCGAGAATTGTCGAGTCCGTGGACATTTTAGGACTCAAGACCCTGCCGAGCCGGGAATTGAACCCTGGTCCCGGGCTGACCTCTGCTTCCAGGTCTGCCTCCTCTAACCAATGATTTGAGACGGAGCCAGCCGGTGCTCTTGTCTTGCTGTCCTTCATTGTTGATCCTTTGGCAGAAAGGTGAGCACGTCTAGAACAAGTGTCTGCTTCCTGGCGATGTGCTTTACTCGCTCCCCGGCTATAACTAAGACTATTTTATACGGACACTGGTGAAGCATTTCTTTTACTCTTCGCCTGCTTGACAGATTGTTTAAAAGATTGTTACCCGCATTATGTTTATTTGTAAATTTGACACTGAGACTCTAACCCCATTGATTCCCAACATTTTAGAACAGGGACCCACTTTTTAGAACAACAAACTTTCGCTGCCCACCTAGCTTTAATGGACACGAGGCAGGTGTTTTGTAATGTAACTAAACCACTGTCATTTACAGACTGCACATTTTCCATTGAAATGAGCACTATATTTGCACAGACATACAGTTCAACTGCTAAAACTACATTGCACGCATATGAATATTTGTGGAAAACGTGTTTCGGTGAATATTTATCATTTGTACATTTAAAGGAAAGTGTCTTGATTTGTTTTAATCCTATTTAAATCTTTGTTTCCATTGCACTTCAGAAAAATGTGCTTCAATTTTGCTTTCCTAACTGCTGAATATGTGCATTTCTTTTACAGGTATTTGTGTTTTGATGTGCATTACAAACAAATGTCATCCTACAGCATTTCCTTTCACATTCCCTGTACCTCAGTAAGAGTGTCACATAAATCTTTTCTTCTCTGACAGCAAAGTGAGAGGAATTTGTAAACACCAATACCCATTTTAGAAAAATAAGCAGCAATTTGTCAAAAGGCATAGCCTGACATTTGACCTCTGTCTTTAAAGTGCACTAAATAATGGGATATGTTAAATACAGAATTTAAACACATGCTGAATTATTACTTGGACTTTCACTACCTACCAAAAATCAGCTCACAGAAAGTTTCAGAAGCACTATTTGGCTGTACAAACAGGTAAACATACACTTTTCATCACTGACATGCATTATTCTAATATGACAAATTGTAGATTTGAAGCATGTTGAGCTGTGCCCAGTAATTTGACTTTCATATTGAATTGCTTTTCAGTGTACCCAGGTCTAGTGTGTTTCATAGTAGATGTTTATCCTATCCAAGGAAAGATTTCATTTCGTAATTCTTAATGACTTGTGGTTCTCTGGTTAATCATTGTTTTTTTTATTTTCGTACAAGGTATTGTGGGTAATTTTGTCCCCTCATGGTTCACATAGAGTATATGAATGGGTTCTTATTTGCCTTTTTTCATAGCAACAGAGTATTGTGAAAGTCTTTTGACTCGGATACTAATATTTCACTTGGTCAGTAAATTCTGCTGGTTACTGTTGTTTGTTCCATTTATTCAATGATTTACTTTGTTTTTTTATGCAATCCATAGGACACCATTATTTTGGTCCCACCTGAAGAAATGGTCCCCACAGACAGTGCTTTAACTTGATTACGGAGTACAAACAAGTCTTCCTTCCTTGATATGCCTTTTTGAGGTAAGAGTTGAACACAGTATACATTGATTGTCCATGTCCAGTATCCACATACACTCCACTTACCACACATTTCTTTTATAATTTAAGATGTATCTCATTTGTCAGCCCTGATAGAGCCCAGGATCCAAATTATCTCCATATGTGTCAAAAAGTTCATGACTACATAATCTAGGGCCACATGCATCTAGGTATTTAGGAATCGCAAACGGTGCGATTCGGTAAAATCGGCCGTTTGCGATTCCTAAATACCTTTTTAGTATGCATCATGCATTTTTAGAAAAATCGCTATTTTTAGCGAATTCCAAAAATGCGATTGCTCTTAAGGAATCGCAAATTTGAGATTCCTTAAAAGCAACGCACAATTAATTTTAAAATTGCGAATTCGTAATTAGGGGGGGGGGCAAATTACCAAGAGGGTGAACCTCGTGGTAATTTGCGAAAAAGGTTTAAAATGCTCAAATTAGCGATTAAAACACTCTCATGTTACAGACACACATGTCCTTAGGACATGTGTGTGTGAAACATCCATTTAATAATACATTTCAGGGGTGCAGGGGGTCCCTTTGGACCCCCCCTGCACCCATGGAATGCATTATCATTTTGTGAATTCCAATTTGCGAATTCGCAATTCCCATTGATTCCTATGGGCCTTTTGGCCCATAGAAATCAATGGAAAGGTTTTCCTTAATTGCGATTCGCAAAATGTGAATCGCAATTAAGGAAAATTAAGAATTCGCAAAAATATTTGCGAATTAATCATGCATTGCCGTTTGCGATTTCTAAATTGCGATTCCTTAATTTTCGCAATTTAGGAATCGCAAACGGGTGCAATGATGCATATGCCCCAAAATGCTTTATTGTTGGAACCAGCAGTGTCTAGTTGGCTGAAGAGATGCCCCGAGGCAGGGAGAACCCACCTACATTCAAGGGCAGGTGATTATACTCAGTGTACAACCCATGCTCACCCTTGGGTAGCTTGGCACAAGCAGTCAGGCTTATACCAGAGGCAATGTGAAAGCAAAGGCACAGCAGTCACTCACGATAAATACATTGAGCGCAACAAAAGAGACTTAACACAGGATGTATGTAAAAACGTTTATATTAAACACACATATTCAATCATTATTACTAGGGCTTCTGGTTTTATGGCATTTATTTTTTTAACACTTCCATCTGTATACATCCATAACTATTGTTTGGCCATTTTATCTGTATGTATCCATATTTATTTTGTGTTTTGTGTATAAATGAATGTGTAAAACTGTACATTTCCATATTTTGGCTGTAATTCTATAATCCACCCATCTTTGATTATTTGGGTTTATCTCTGAATGGCCAGAGCTAATTTAAAACAACACAGGCCGTGGGGGGTATTTTAAAGGTTCAAAAAAAGTGTGTTTTAAAATGTATAAGTTCTCCTCTAGAAATGTATAAAGTCCAAGCAAGGTCAGCATCATTATATGGGGCAAAACTATGGGGGCACACAACATCGAATGACTTAACAATCACTGAAAACTATTTTATTAGGCAAATCCTAAGCCTTCCAAGAAACACACCATTGGTGCCAGTAAGACTTGACTTAAACAATCGGCTGAATGCAGATGCAATTGCCTCCTGCCCACTTCTATATTGGCAGAGGTTATGGAGCACTCCCGAGTTGGCTAACTACCGGGATGAACTAAAGGTGGTAATGGCAATCTTAGGGGCTGGGAGAATTCCTTGGCTATCCTATATAAGACACTCTTTTATCCTGATGGGTATGGAGAGCCTATGGTTCACCCTTGGAGTGTCCTGTTCAGCCATTCCTAAGGAAAAAAAGAGCATAGTCTGTAACTACTTCTAGCCTAACGTATGGTTTTTTGGATATTACGTTTTATTATAAATTTGAAGAGGTGATAGATCTTATACAACCTACATTGGCTAGGAAGTTGTACCTCCAATTCAGGTATGGGACCCTACCATTAAATGCAATCACAGCTAAGTGGGTGAGAGGCCCTATCCGTCCTTGCCCTGGATGCCTAAAGGAAGAGGAAACTGCGATTCATGTTATCCTCTTCTGTGCGGCGTATAAGACAATCAGGCAGAATTGGATCATCCAATTGTGTAATAATATGGGCATTAGGAATTATCTTGTCTTCTACAGGATTTTAAAGACAGATACTGACCCAGTTTATGTGACTGCCATAGCTAAGTTCCTGCTTTACATTTGAAATATTCGTAGGAACTTGCTTCCTATAGTTTAGAGCCCTATTACTAATATTAAGACCAAACTGTGGACTTCTAATTAGTTGTAGAGGAGGTGGTTTTGCGCCACTCCGTCGAGATGTGTAGACTTAGGAAAGTTTTATTGTTTTAAATGTAACACCTAATTTACACTTTTAAATGTATATATCTTTTATAAATCTTTTCCCACGACGATGAATTTTAAGGATGAAGAATTGCATTGACAATGAGATTAATCTATACTTTTGTTTATATTGCAATTTCTTGAAACTGTAAATTGTGTAATTACTGTGCTTTTATGGTTTGATCGAACCAAAATAAAGTTTTCTGAATCAATGAAATAATCCAAGAAAGACAGCACGGAGAGTCACTTAGGAGCAGCACAATTTTCTGTATTTATCCACTTTCAAAAAAATAAATCCAGATAAAAAACATATTGTTCTCTGTCTGCATTTATCTGTAAAAATCTGTAAAAACGGAAAACAGGGAGCCTTAATTATAAAATGAACATTGTATACTTTTTGGGCATAAAACACATTTTAGAAATATTACTAACAGTACTTGGCCCACTTGTATTGTTATGATATCAATAGTATGCACACTGTAGATAATACCAAATCTAATCCCCCTACCAATTGAGAGAGAGCACCCTTATTTAGTCCATAAAATCAAAAATATATACATACACAAAAGTAAAAACAGTTTAACAGCACTGCAGGCTAAAGCCATGCGGGTAAACCCCATGTCAAATATATTGTGCTTTTGGCATACAATAAATGTAAGAAGCAGCACTGCCGGCCAGTATTGGGAATCACTTGTGGTCCGCACGTGATCACACACACACACACTCACTCCACACTGCTATGTGGTGCGGCAGGTATCAGCCAGTCCACATGGAACACTCTTACACACATATGCACTCAGCACCCTAATTTAGTGCCACTGGTACCCAGCAGGTCAATGGTTCTCACTCTGCAGACTTGGTGGCCCAAGCCTCCCTCTACCCTCTAGTTTACGCCAATGGTCCTATACCCCCAGATGAACCAACCCCACCTCCCGTACATTTGGCCGCATGCAGCAGAAGTCACACTTGGTCTGGGTCCTCAGGAAGGAGGTGGGAGTATGTAGCATTTTTAATTAGGAGTATAGACGTAAACAAGGGCAGTTTAGCAGCCACTCAGGAAGTTCACCTACTGTCTCAAAACACAAAAGAGTCACACAGGCTCTTGACCCACCTCAGAACTGTTTCTGAAGTGTTCCTACAACCCATTCAATCTCTCACTTCTACCTGGCACCAAGATGTCTTCGGAAGGGTCCAGATGTGAAGAGGACAGTTGGTCCGCTGCGATGAGGTTCAAAAGGGAACAACCGATGAATGGGGAGTAATACAGGGGAGCCTCGTGATAGGAGGAGGCTTCCCAATCGGTTTACAATGATCCCAGTCATGCCCAGGCAATCCAGGCACAGAATCGGGTGCACGTTGGTATGAGAAGCACCAGTCACTTGAGATTTCAAATACGATGAGTTGCAAATTCTGCACCTCCTTGGAAATGAAGCACAATGGCCAGTGCATGCTGAATTGAGTTGCACCAGGCAATTCCGGTCACACACACAGAGAAGAGTTGCACAAGTTCAGTAGAGCCACATGAGGTAGAATGAGGCACTACTATAGGTACACCATCACCTCTGAAGAACACACCCTGTGAATTACAAACTGCATGCAGGAGGATTGTCACACAAGAGAGATGAGGCACAGTCTATACAACGGGCCACGCAGGGTCCAATAACTGGTGAATCCGCTCACCACCAACTAGGCGCTTATGCGTGCCAGGGTCCCTGCAGTACAGGAACCACACGTCTTAGATGCGGTCAAGACTTCTGGGGTCTGCACTAGCCAATTCGGTCTCCGGGCACAAGTCTTAGTTCCACACTCACACTACGCTACAAGTTGGGACTCAGTAGCCAATGTGGGCACTTGAGAGGGAACCGCTCTCCAGATGTCACAGGTAAATGGTCGAGGTCCCTTGCAGGAGATCTTTGATTTCCCTGAGATCTCCAGGAGAACAGGAGGCCTGCGGTCAGGCCCTTGGAAAGCACACTTCAGGACACCACACTTCAGCACTTCCATGGCCCAGGCCAGCCACTATTCGGACAGCTATACTCCATGTGCACAACAAACTCCTCTGGCAATGTGTACCACGCATGCCGGGTACCCCGGTCCAATGTCCCCACAAGCATATCTCAACCTTTGCTGAAGTATTGCACCCATAGTTATACTTTTGCGTGTCTTTCAAGTTGGGATGGTTTAGAGATTTTCCCTTCTACCCTAAATTGTAGGCCTGTCTGTCATGGGGCCATGGAATGCAGATCTTAATCTTTAGTGGGGCCATGATCCAACCCTAAAGGCTAAGGGGGGATATTCTCAAAAACGGGCGATAATCATTGCCAACCTAGGTTAGCCCAATTTTACATAACGCCGTCTATCGCGGGAAACTAACGCCCTGTTAATGGCGTATTCTCAACACACCAACAACAGGCGATAGTTTCCCTCTAACGCGTCAAATGGCAGAGTTAAAATTACCGGGACAACGATAAAAAAAGGAAACCCAAACATGAAAAAAGTTGCGATGGGCCCAACAGCGATAAAAACATCAGCGATAAGCAACACCAGGCTTGCTATTCCCACGCCAGGCGGGAAAATTCACCATAAAAACTGCAACAAAAAAACAAAAACTACTGTGAAGCACCATGGAGGAAGCTGGAGTAATTACAGAGGCCAACCAGAACCCCACAAACTCCCTGGAGGACCAGCAAGGGACCTCGGGAAGGAGAAGGGCAAGGAAAAGATGAAGAGGAACCCGTAATTCAGTCAGCAGGAGTCAAGATCCTGAGTACAGAGGTGATAGAACACCACCAGCAACTGTTCATCACATCCACTGTGTCATTGGCAAATAAAAATGCAATATGACAATCCATCTTGGCCAAGGTGAATGCAGTCGGAGTGAAATGCCAAGAAGGGCTGGAATGATGTGAAGCTCAAAACCAAGCAGAAACGGAACTTCCAAACGGAAAGCAGCAATGTTGACTGGAGGGGGAAGTCCAGCGCCACAGCAGGAGCTGGATGAGATGGAGGAAATGGTGTCCACTGTCATCACCGAGGAGACGGTAGCAGGAGTTGGGGGACAGGACACTGCTCAACATGACCTGACCCAACAGCAACAGGGTGAGTAACAAGTGCAGGATGAGGGAGATGAGCACAATGGTGCACATGCACAGATAAGTATAGCGCAGTGCACAACCCACAATGACTCTAGATCATGTCCCTGATATCTGTGGCATACTGCAGCACACTTAAAAACAGCAAGTAGGCCCCCGTAGGCCCCCGTTGACAATGTGCCCAGAGGGGCCCCTCCCCACAGATCACTAATCTCATAACAAACCTATGCACATGTGCTGAACCCAGCAAAGCTGCGGGTCCATGAGCCACACTGACAATGCAAGTGACACTGAATGATGATTAGCATGGCTGCAGTCCAATTATCATGACATGATGTACGCCACAACACTGAGGTGGCTGAGTGTGGACCACATCCGTAAAGGAGCAGGTCACACTCTGACACATCCTCATGCACAAACAACCCCTGACGTCATCCCCTTTACGTCCATGTTGCTCATGTCGTTTGACTTGAGACACGGGGTGCATCGCTGCATCAGGGTGGTTTATATCTAACCCCACTGGACACCCGAAATGTCATATTTGACCCCAAATGACACCCTCTTGTCTTTTTTTGGACACCAATGACAGCCTTCATGTCATGTTTTTGTACCCATCTGATATGCTTATGAGTGGGAATACATACTACATGTTACCACTGAAATGGCATTTCGAATACGTAACACCCTAAACAACCTCTCTGTTCAGAGGTGACATACCCACCATATATTTGCTATTTGTGAGATTGTTAGCACTTAATGTTGCACTTACACTTATCAGAGTCATGTGCAAATGCAGAGGACTGACATGCACACAGGGAATGTGTGTTGTTATGACTTTATTTGCACATGCTGTCCATGTGGTCATATTGTACTGTTCCATGATTGATAAGGACAGTTACAATGTGACATGCTTATGCGAAGAAACTGTTAATGATTGTGTCCCTTCGGGCTATTACTGCTGCAGCTGCAGAGGGATGTGGTCCACCTGCCTCATCTCCCTCATTATTGTCCGGTGCACCTGGCATCTGGATCCATTGGGCATCGGTGCGTACACATATATTTTGCAATACACAACATGCAATGATCATCTTGCACACTATTTCTGGGCTGTACAGGAGTCTTCCACCTGTGATGTCCAGGCACCTGAAACGTGATTTTAACATGCAAAATGTGCTCTCAACAATGCCCTTGGTGCATTTGTGGGCCACATTGTACTGCCTCTGGGCCAGGGTGTTCGGGACACAGAGGGGTGTCATCATCCACATGCAGAGGGCATATCCTTGATCACCTGTGATAGTTAAGTGAGATTTGTATAAATTGGTGGTTCTGTATGCTGTGTTGGCAGACTGACTGGTTTTGTGGCATGTGATTTGTGCGACTTTGAGATTCATGTTTGCCATGTATTGCTTCTGGCAAATGTGAGGGGTCAATGTGTATTACGTAGCCTCACAGCTGCTCCTTCCTCCCCCTGAGCCTAATTTCTTGTGTGCACTGTGTGTGTGCATCACTTGCACTCCCACGGCACACCATTGTCATGCCTGTCTTTACATTGCTTACAACAGCAGCTATCTTATTTTAAGCAATCAAGACTGCTGTGGCTTATGGGTGGGAGTCCCATACTTGGTAACAGTTTCCCAGTGAGTAATTTGCAGTGGCAATGTCCTTTTCCCATCCCCGCAAGGGCGTTTAGATTCTTTTCTGTGGCCTTCCATTCCGACTTTGAAAGCAGAGTTCAATGAGTCGAGCAGGCTCAAAGCCCTTTTATTCCAACGTGAGTCGGCCGTCACTTCCGGCAGAGAAACGTTACAGATTGCAGGTGGCTCGGACCTCAAATGAGATACAGTTGCTTCTTAACACAAACCTGCCACTTCATTTTGGGCAACTAATTCACCAAATATTTAATGCATCTGAGACGACAGGCCTGGCACATTTTTTTAAATGTGTGGGATCTGGCCTGGTCTCTTCTTTTCAAACAATATTCGGGGTAATACCAGCTTTTATTAATTCTATGTTTTCCAGCATTTTCAGAGGGTTCCCCTTAATATTGGCACTAGTAGCTGGTGTCCTGCTGCTCCTCTTTGTGCTCCGTAATGGCTGCTCACTTTGTGGTTTTGCAGAGGTTGGCCCAGATACAACTGTACCGCAATCGCCTGTATGAGGCTTTTGGATGCTCGCCCTTAGCGACGATTGGCATCAGTTACGACTTGACCTTTCGCTTTGCCTACTATACTTGCGTGCAACCTGTGCTTCTATTGCAAAAGATGCCATTTCTCCAGGGCGATGGAACTTTGCTTATCGAACACGTGGTACATAATCCTTGATTTCAGCTGGTTGATGGGTCCCATAGAGGCGCATGATGAGGCTTGTTCTGTGGATGGTCAAATGACGCATGCAGCTTTACTTGGAATCTTGGCTCAAAGGGATATCTGTGCAGCTGCTCAGACTTTCCTACAACTTAGTTTCAGTGAATATCACACAAGATATTCATTTCTGGTTTTGGTGATTGTTCCTTCGACTTGGATGTCATCGCTTCTTTTTTCTACCAATGACATGATAGAATTCACTTCTCGATGCCCCATCCATTCCTATTTACATATGTGAGTTAGCATCATGTGTCTAACTGATGAAGTATACATACACGTTTTTGCATTATTCTTACTCCTTACATGATTATTCATTTATATGTGTGATGATATTAGTTTTCTTAGCTTAGCTCGTGTGCCTCCATTTTGTGTATCACCCTGTGCCTGCGAGTCGCACTCGCTCATCCACCCCTCCCGTAGGAATAGGAAAATTCACTAATGCAGCAGTTTTCGTTTCTCGGCTAACTGTGGCCGAAACTAACAAGTCTCTTATCAGTAATGTTCTCATGCACCAGAGACGCTGAGGCTCAGCTCCGCGGCCTTGGGCAAAGATAGCAAATGTATCCCTTGCAGGTGCAGATGCCTTTTGCATGAGGACATTGTTCCTCTGTCTGGGTTTCAGTAATTTTCCAGAAGGGGCGTACCCCAATGTACTGTACCACATTATAATGTATTGCTGTGATGATATGAGTCAGTCCTCTCGGCGCACTCTTAGGGGTGAGGTCGGACAGGGCCCTCTCATATGGGAGTTTGTGGCCTAATAAAATTACTCTGTTTATTCTTCTCCACTGTCCGGCTGACTTTTTACTGAGTTACTATAGGTGAGTGTGGTAAGTCACTCGGGTGGATTTGAGCCACGCTTATCAGACAAGGATGAACTGTTAGAGGGAATGCATGTCTTTGCACATGTACCTTCATGGATTAACTGCTTAGGTCATTACGACTGCATTATTGACTCTTTTTCCATGAACTTTCCATTTTTTCTCAGATTTTTAATTTGTTTTGGGGAAGTTCCTCATCGATATTTTGAATACTGCCTGACTTTTGAACTGTGTTTTTGTTCTTCTGTCTATGTCCTACTGACTTACCAGGGGGAGGGTGTTATATTGGGATATGAGGCCCTTTGGATACATTGTCGACATTGCTAAGTTACCATGAGTTTGCTTGCCCTATGCTGCTTCTTTTGCGCACGCCTATTCTAGAGTTTGTTTTTGTGACATTTTGCCTCTGACCTGTACATGATAACAGAATGCTTTTCTTGTTCTCAGATTTCCCTTAAAATTTTGTCTGACCATAATGTGCAAGGTCGATCAACAATGTCTCTTGTTATTCTGTTCTGGTCAGTCCCTATTACCTAGACAAAATTTTTTAGCAACAGCTGTAATATCGAAGAATCGTGCTTTGATATAACGTGGATGCATGTTTTTGAAACACACTCGAATGAAGCCTTCACATGGAGCTGAGCTCTGCTGTTCCTATGATGTAAACCTTTGCATTTAGGCTTTCAGGTAGGGGGTCTGCTAATAACGCCTAGGGGTCTTCTGTTATGTAAAATAACTTCTCACTGCAAGGGGAGGGTGATTAGGCCTAGGTATTTTGCCTTTTTCACAGTATTTATAAAATGACAACACCTTTTGTATCCTATAGTATTGTAACAATGCTGATGATGCTAGCTTTATACATTTTGATGCTGGTTGTGGTTTGTATACTGTTTTATGAATCACTACAGTCAAAATAAACGTTTTGAACTTATTTAGTGACTCTGAGTTACTTTAGTGGCCATCCCGGAAGTGAACCACGCAAAGAGCCCCAAGCTATTTATTCACACTCCTACCCTGGACTGGTGTACGCCGGCCTAGCCCACTACGCTTACAGGGGGGCAACATAGTTACATGTCCAAGGTCTTCCCCACTGCCTGAGGTAGCATAGTTGTGTCCACTGTCCACAACACTACAAACACCAGCAGTAATTGTCCACATGGACATGTCTGTGCTCTGCATACTCAAGCACATCACCAACATACTTGGCATTGTGTACATTCTTATTCATGGGTCCCTTGCCTCCTTCGCACATTCTCGGTTTCCAGCTCTTCCCACATTCTGCAATTGTGTGTCTGAGGGGCTACGCCTTGGTGGATGGTTTGTCTACATGTCTGGCCCCTGTTACCACAGTTACTTGTGTTGTGGTGTCTGGTAGGTGGGCATGTTGTTTGGCATGCTGTGTGGGATTTTTTTACGTGTGCATTCCCACGGTGTGAGTTGTATAATTGTGGAGTTGAGGTGTGTGGTATGTTCCGTTGGCACTTACCAACAGGCAGTGCATTTCCATAGGTGCCAACCTGAAAGCTCTAGTTGATGATGGACTGTCAGAAGATATAGGAATCATGCACACTGCCTGGGAAGTTGGCAACAACATTGGTGAACAGTCCCCGATGGTCCACCATTGCTTGCACATTGTTGGAATGCATTGCGGTAATTGTGTGCAGTGTCGGCAGGGGGCACAAGTAGGACATGTGTGCAGTCAATTGTCCCCATCATGTGCGGGAAGCCACCTATGGCGTAGAAGCCTTGCTTGGTCTTCAGCTGTTCCTGCACAGTGTGGAAGAAGTGATGGTGCTGGGGTATCAAGCTGATGATGGCATCCAAGACAGGTGTGAGGAACTTTGCTAGTGCTGGCTCCTCCGACTCTGGCAGTTGTAGGTTGGAAGGTACCAGAGGATAAACAAGTGCAGCACAGCTGCAGCTTTGTCTGCGGAGGGATGTTGCTTGTCCGCTGTGTTGGTACCGTCAGCCTGCGGGAAATGTGGGTCAGGATGCGGAGGATGGTTGTCCTTTTAAGCCTGTTTTGGGCAATGACATCATCTGGTGTTAAGTCTCTGAGTCTGGTGCATTTTCAGATGGTCCGCTGTCTTGTTCTGCGCTGCCTCCGTGGTAGTCCGGGGAGGGTTCTGGGGGTGGGGGTGGTCCTGGGGGTGGTGGCGGTGGGTGTTGTGGCCCTCTTGGGTATCCAATTCTGGGCTGGGCTCCCTTTATATTGCAGGTTTTCGTCCTACTTAAGACAAGAAAAAAGCAGGTCTTAAGTCCTTGCTGCTAACGTGCCTTATCGCCTGTTTTTGGCATGCATCGCCAATCTGGCTGGTCGTTGAGAATATCTCGAAGTGGTGTTATCGAGAGATTTTGGACGGGAACGCCTACTCTGCATATGATTAGCTTTAGTTGTCGCTGTCAGCCTTGGCAATGTTTTTGGCGGCAGCTATCGCAGGTAAACTGGCGATGTCAGCTGTTAGCACAGGCTAGTGAATAGGTCAATAAATCTATTGCAACTTTCGTGGCGGAGAAGTGCCCCTAAACAGCGATGAGTCCTTGAAAATATGCCCCTAAGTGTCAAAACCTCTCTCTCCAATCTACCCCATTCGGCCCTCAAATGGCAGAGGTTTGCCATTCTCGTGGGATGCCCATGGGTTATGGTTGTACGAAAACAAAGGGGGAGTGAGAGGATAGACTGGGTTTGTCCTCCAAATCAGATTCAAAACAAAAAACAAAAACTCCACCCGAGAAAACTCCTGCTATATCACACTGGACACACACTAATTGAATACTAATGAAAGGTGTATTTACTTATTCCACCTATCTGGCCATCACTGTCTGTGTTTATTTAGAATGCTTAGCTATTGCCTCATGGCTGCTCTACCTACTCGGATTTACCGCCAGGGACTGCATATGCCAGTGTGATATAGCAGGAGTGGTACCAGGGAGTTATTGTTATATTTTTTACCTAAGTCCTGATGAAAAGCCAATAAGGGTATGGCTTGAAACATGTCTACCTTTTAGGAATTTGTGCACATGACACCACCCTTTCCTAGATGTCCCCTTTTTAATCATACCGACTAAAGATCAGAATATACAGTATAAATCTACTAACCAGGTATTTTTAAGATACACTTCAACACAATATTCCCCAATCCTGCTCTTTAATATAATCTCCTTCATAATTTTATAGTCATTTAAGTTCTCCCACGTAGTCTGTCGGGTGCAGCACACCCGTTCCGTAGCAGAACGAGATGGGCCCGATGATGAAGCATGCCACTAAGGGGTAACCCTGGTGAGTGAGAGTTTCACATGAAAACAGTGGATGGTTAGTCTCCTCAGCATAGCTGGGTTCTTGGTTCATGGTTTATGTCTGTCACATGGAGAATGCACAGATGAGCTTCCTCGACCCTTGGTGTCCACCAGAGCCAGGTATTATGGCACAAATGTCTCTTAGACCATATAAATGTCCATATTGTATAGTGGTATTTCTAATCAAAATATATCAAACCCCCCTTTACCAATGGAAAGGGTTTGGCATGCAAACCTGCCAGGACATGTAAAGCTTAAAAGTACATGTCCAACCTTTTAAACACAATACACCCTACCCTTAGGGCTGTCCAGGGCCTACACTATGGGTGACTTATATGCATTAATAAGAAGGGTTTTGGCCTGGCAAGAGTTTTAACTTGCCAGGTTGACATGGCAGTGTACACTGCACACACAGGCTCCCCAATGACATGTCTGAGACATGTTTAAAGCCTCTTTAGGTGGGTAGTACAATCAGCGATGCAGGCCCACTAATATCATTTAATTTACAGGCCCTAGTCACATGTAGTGCATTTTACTTGGTACTAGTACGCAAATTAAATATGCCAATTGTGGATAAGCCAATGTTACCATGTTTTAGGGAGAGAGCACATGTACATTAGCACTGGTTAGCAGTGGTAAAGTGTGCAGAATCTTAAGGCCAGCGAAAACGAACTCAGCAAAAACAGATCTAAAAGCAAACATTTAGGAGAACCACCCCCAATGATACCTGGTCTAACACCTTGATTTACTTTTCTTTATTTTATTTATTCTGTGCCAGAGTAAGTCGGCCATTCATAACCTCCAGATCATTTAAGTCCAAATTACAACTGAAGAAAAAGCAAGATAAAAAGTCTGAACCAGGACTTTATTCCCACTATGTGGCCACTATATTGAATCAGAATTTAACTCCAATTTCAATTTGTCCATTTCCCAGTCTCAAGTAATGATCATGTAATAAATCTGATTATTTTTGCCATCCCTTTCTACATTCTATTATGGGCTATCGGCTAGAAAAATGTGCCAGGCATTGTTGATCATGATTGAGGGTGAGTCTAAATGCAGAGACAACATCATATTTTAGTTAAAGTCACCTGTAACTATAAGGATGTTTTTTGGCCTTGACAGGGGAGTAAAATAGATACTTATTTACAAAATATGTATAATTTCATTGGCTATTGATAGATTTGATTAATGAGTCATGAACCGATGCCCCCTCCTTTTATTCACAGGACCAGTTGAATGCTGAATAATGGTTAAACCTCTTCTCGGCCATACACTTGCATCTGAATCTGCCATAATGCAAAAAGAGCAAACGTCATAAAAGAAAGGAGTCTCTAAAAAATGAAGGGGGTCATTTAGAGTTTGTGTGGTGCTGGAGTACTATTGTAAATAGGGGGTGCTTTCGCAGTCAAACCAGTAGTGCCACCATCCATTTTGGTGTGGAGGAATGGCTAGAATTTTGTCCACTAAGACTTAGGAGGCTCCAACAGTCGAACCCTTAGGCCACTTTGGTTCACCACTAGGCTGCCATTTCATAGTGATGCACTGTCTTGGTTATGTCTCTGTTAGCCATAATCTTAGTGCGCATCAACCCTAACAGCATCTTGATTTTAATCTTAACAAGACAACAGCAGTGGTTTCCTTGAAAGCTTAGACATTCCAATCAGGCAGGTGGCGGTCTATAAATCAAGTGAGTAGTTTTTCGTCTGAAGAGTGGAGGCAAGAAGCCCCCTACTAGGGTTTAGATTCCCATGCATTTTCCTGGAGAGAAATTCAATAGAATTGTAAATGTAAAAAATTGATACTTGTATAGCGCACTACTCACCCGCAAGGGTCTCAAGGCGCTTGTACGAATACCGCTGTGGAACCCACCCTGGCTTTCCCTGTGAGGCGTCCACTCCTGGGCACCCCTAAGGTGGAGGCCAGGCATCCTTAGAATTCACCAAGAACATCTATAGAAGTGGAGAAGACCATAGATCTGGAGTACTAAGCTTTGTTCCTGATAGCAGTATTATCTCAAACACTAATAAAGATTTAATGGGAACATCTCAGATGAGTTAAAATGTGATCAATTGTTTGAAGGCTAATTAGAGCCACTGATTTTTGAGAGCAAGAGAACTTGATAACTACCACCTAGCTTTAGCAACCTTATTAAGATCTTGATTTACTTCCGCTGTTGAGTATGGCAGATCCTTCCCTGGTTTTAGAACACGTGCACATTTTTTCTCCCTCACCTAATTTTAACATACAGATTACTTTGGTAAACATGATTTAATGGTCTTCCCATATTCCAACTGCCTAATGAGATATATGCTCCCTAATTATCATGGCTGAGTCTTCAAATTATTCATGTGTTTTATTCCTCTGGATCAAAGCAAAATGGTATTGGAGAAGAAACTGTTTAGTGAGAGTAACACCCTAGTCAGAAGCCTTTACTTGTTTCTTGATTAAATTGGATAACTTTTATTGCTTTAGCACAGAGTCACATAGAGTCTTCACAAAAAGCTACAGAATTGATGTCACCTAATGTCAATTCAGTCCATTCAGTGGATCCGACGTAAGATGGACACATGCCACAATTATATTGCCATATCCTTCTGTTTCTACTCACATATGAGGAATCTTCTGCTAGTGGCAATACTTTGAAGCCACTGATTACTTTTTGTATCCATTAATACCCTACATCACAGAAAAAGTTTGGTGGTTAATCCATGTCCATATCTAACCACATCTCTCTTATTTTAAATAGTTCTCCCCAGAATATTAAGTTCCTTCGAATGTGATGCAATTTTATTCGAATGAAGGATTCTCTAGACATATCTCTGTTAACCAGTAGTCCTCATTCACCAGCTTTCATTGTGGTATGCTTTCTATCCCCTAGAACTAGGACCATTGTCTTATAATACTATTTGGGTGGACATTTCCTATCCCAGGATCTCCAACACCTACCCCTTTCCTAGTACTACAGACTTATAGATTCCGTTTGTGAGACCGTACTGTCCACAAGGGGAAGAGCCCCTAGAAAGTTTGTTTATCCTTGGTTTAATAGTTTTTAAAACGTTAAATACTTTGAGAATGTCATGCACTGTTATAATGGGCACAGACATATTTGCCAGCTTCCTTAATCTTTTACATTTTTTTTCCATAGTATGGATGAGAAAGCCATTTATCAGTAGCGTTTGCTTCAGTAAATATAATGTAACAGGTGCACAACCTTTGGGATCTAAACTCGGGCAGGTTATCATTGATGGAAACTAAAGAAAAATATTTGCATTCCGCTGTGTAAGAACCTTTGGGCTTTCACTTGATTTATTCTCAGTGCAAAGGAATGCTCCATCCAAGGTCTTACATGCGCATCTCATTAGGTTGAGCACTTGAAAGTGCCAGAGGTTTAATTAACCTAATTTAATGGAGGGACAGGCAGAATCCTAAATCCATCACTTGAGTGTAATTTCTGGGAAACACCTCAAAGCTAAAGAAACTAATATCTGATTTTAAGAGGCATACACATTTCTGTTCCAGTTTATTAAAACTGAGTGCTTTTGTTGCTATGGATTGTTTACCAATAAATATTATAGGGGCCCCTTGCCATGATGAGCAGATTTGAGCCAGAAGCAACCCTTGGAACGACCAACATTGTTGCTAAGTGATCACCTTCTTTCTTTTCCTCTAAATGAGCTAGAGCTTGGCTATCTTTTATGCCACTCCTTGATCTATAGTCAGAAACCCTTTTAAATTGGCAGCATATTTTTTGAAAACCAATTTCATCCATCTCTTGCAAATGCAGAGATCAGGAAGTCAATGAGCTCTTCGTAAAGTGATCGGTGGTGTAGGATTTATCTGTTAATCTTGTTCTGTTTCTACCTCCCACCTTCGTTTTCGATTATTAAAGTGCTTTAAAGGATTCTGTCTGTCCCTCCATTAAATTAGGTTATTTTGTATTTTCTGATTAGATTAAAATCTGGTTTGATACATATGTCAATCATAATTTCTGGTTTGATACATATGTCAATCATAATTTCTTCTAAGTTAAAATGGAACTTCTCCAAAGAAAAACAAGCAGGAAACATGAATAGCCCACAATTCACCAGCCCTACAGTCTGACGGCACAACTGCAAGACTATTTGCATACAATGTGCTGGAAGTTGTTGCACCACAGTCATATTGGTGCAGTGGCCACATTGACCTTTGAGAGAAATGGGCCAATCATTACCCTCCCTGACAGTGCGCCATGTGCTCAGAGCCTGGTGAGTTTCAGGCCTTATGATGGTCCTGCACACTTTTTATTGCCAAGATGTGTGGAATCCCAGACACTAGAACATCAGTTCATCAAAGCTGGAACAGAAGACTCCGGTTAAAAACAAATCAAGTGACTCTGAATGGTAAGGTATGAAACTAACTCATAATTGGTCACACAGAAGCTGTGTCACTACTGCGGCAACTTTGAATTTTTAAAGAGCGGTCAGACAGCAAGAGCCTCCCTTGGTAGGGTGTTCTGCCCTCAACATCTGGTGGCGAAAGTCAGGCTAACAAACTGCTGCACACCATTCAGTGGAGGAAGTGTGTGAGGAGGCACATTTTTGAGTGCAAATACAGCAAAGCTGCATAATCAGGTAAATACAGAAATAAAGTGACTTCGTACTCATGGTCAGCAATGAAGCTTAATCTTGGTTGGCATCACAGCAATGTTCGGCTGTGTGTACATGCAATTGCGTTTTCTCCATGGTAGCATAGCCACAAATTATTCTTTGAATCACAACTTTGACTGTACATATTACCGCTTAGGTATCCGGGACATATTTACAGCCAAGTCACAGTGCAGCGCAGCAAGTTACCTTGCTGCGCTACACAGTGCCACAGGGAGGACAGGCATGTGCCGTATTTAAGGCAATGCGATACATTACTGCCTTTTCGCCTGTGCTGGTGCCCTTATAGCAGCCTATAAAGCGACACAAAAGCGATACATATAGCAGCCTAGCACAAATGCAGGCACCCTTGCACCATGCTGCAAGGGTGCCTGCATTGTAAGGGGGATTGTTTTTACCCTGAGGCATTTTCCTCTTACTATGTGTGCAGCACACATAGAAAGATGAATAATCATATGTCTCCATGTTACGCCTCACCTGGGGAGGTGTTGGGGGCATATTATCAAGGGGGTTTATCTCTGCTTTTTTGGCTTTAAAAGCCAAGAAAGCGGAGATAAAATTATCTCCCTATTACCTAGCTGTCGCTAACACCAGTTAGCGACAGCTAGTAGGAGATAGCGACCATCTTGGGCCCCACTTTGCATGTCAGTGATATTTATCACTAATGACATGCAAAATGGGCGGGCCAAGATGTTAGTTACTGGAAACAGTCGCTAACATCGCTATCTCCTATTACCAACTTTTGGAGATATTCGAGCTAAGCGCGAATATCTCCAAAGCTAACACCTGCCCTGCGTAGTTCTTAGCCATGTTATCCAATGGGAGGTGGATAACATGGCTAAGAGCATTAGCTCGGTAATGCCTGAATATCGCTGACTTTTCAGCGATATTCAGGCAATGCGGCCTATTTTTATCGCATTTGCGCTAAACCTTGGTAATACCAAGGTAATACCAAGGTTTATCTGCGATAAAAATCGCCGCAGCTCAGCGGTAAATTTTTGTCTCTAACCAAGCAATAGCGATAATTATCGCTATTGCTTGGTAATATGCCCCTTGGTTTTTAGTGCATTCCCGGTCTACCACTTCTAGTAAATCTGGGAATGCACCAAAATCCATGGATGTTTTGTGGGAACACCCACACAATGCCCATGGAAAGGCCTCGCTGGCAAAGAGTGATTCAACGCAGTGATCTACTTTGCGTTGCGTTACTCGAGATTTATGAAGCCACTCGGCTACTCCAGGTAGCCTTATGTGGTTGTTAAATCTCATTTTTAATTTGTGTCACTCTATGCCCCCTGGTCTTTTAGCCTGTCTCAGGCCTCTGTCAAATGAGTTGGTTGTCCCTGCCCAATTTTCCTCTGTGCAGCTACCGACTAATATCAAACCGTAATATGCTCAAATCCCAGTTGAAATGGTGATGATCAAAGAAATTAGAGAATGTGCATCCAAGGACTTCAGTTAATAATAACTCTTTGCAACGCAAAGGAGCAAAGAGGATTTTGTCATGTGATTGCCTCCACTGTACCAGATCTATGGACAACATTGGGACCTCTAGTTTCCCTTTTAGGTTTGATGTGTAATGTTACTTCCACCATTTATGGAAAAGATATTGTATTCCATGTGTGCTCAACATGGTTTTGTCTTAACCTCCTTCAGCGATTTTCTTCTTTGACTTAGGAACCTTCAGCCATTGGCTTGAGACATTGTCAATCAAATCTTTGATCAGTCCATTGAAGTATTTTAGAGTCTTCTTCTTTCTGTTGGCTGTATGCTTCCACTACCATTTAAATATGTTCTCTTTCACTATCTAAAATGTACACTCTGTTATCACACCATTAATTCTTTAACTCATCTATGGATTGCATACACATGTCAATTCTTTAATTCTTTTGCACTATTGCAGTCGTTCATGTATAGTTTTTTGTGGGCAATGGAGTGCAAGCTTCAAACCTATTGGCTCTGTCATTGCTTGTTCGTTTATTGATCACCCAATTAAGCAATGTGCTCAAACTCAGCAGTATCCATCTTTAAAGGGATCATTTACCTGCTCCAATTTGTGCTTCAGTTCACACTGAAGGGACTACATCTTTGGAAAGGATGAAGTTCATTAAAAACAAAATAACATGATGAACTGGCCCTTAAACATTTATGACAGAAAGCTGATATTCTTTTAAAACTCTTTTTGAAGATGACCGCTCTCAGACACAGGAATTATGAATTACAATTGCTATTTCATGACCATGTCATTGAAACCTATTACGATGTTGTTAATAAGTGTTCACAGGAGAAACATTAAGCGCTGAGCAATAATTGTCAGTTAACAAATTGTAAAAAAAAAAAAAAAAAAAGTGCAGGAACCTGGGGTCAGATTTACAAGCCCCTTGCGCCTCTTTTACGCCGCCATCGCTTCACTTTTGTGACGCAGCGGCGGTGCAAATGATGCGCCATGGTGCGGGGTATTTACAACGTGACACATCTGGGGGATGCATCATGTTGTAAAGCCCTGTGCCAAAAGGAGGCGTTCCGGCGGAGGCGTTCCTGCACAGGAACGCCTCCTAAAAGTGGCTGAGTGAAATCTACAAGATTTCACTCAGTCACTTTTAGGCCAATGCTGCGTCAAAACCCTGCGCCTGCTTGAAGCAGGCGTAAGGCTTGATGCAGCATTGGATAGATAGGGCCCCCCAGAGCATTGTCGGAGCTGCGTCGCACTTGCAACGCAACTTCAGCAATACGCCGCCTTCACGGCACAGATGCGTCACGCATCTGTGCCGTTTTTGCCCCATGGTGCGCCGGATTGCAAATGTCGCGCACCATGGGTGGCAGAGCTGCGGCGCACAATAACTGGCGCATCCCTGGGTATGCACCAGTTATTGTAAATCTGCCCCCAAGCGTTTTTCTTAGGAGGCTGCTGCTGACACTACAGAATGGTGGCGTGTCAAATAACCTACACTTTCCATCTCTTTCTCTCACTCTTGCAGGCTCTTTTTCATCTCTGCGTTCTCTCTTAATCACAGTTTTCTATTTTTCCTGCTTTTTTGCTTTTCTCCCGTTTTTCTCCTGGTCAGGGTCAAAGTCTGTTGATGCGAAAATGAGTGATAGACGCCAAAAATGTGTGCCAGTGGAGAACACCGCCTACTACTGGCACAAACTTGTCGCGATGTGTAATTGAAATGCAGGGGTGTGCCTTATTTAAAATTGGCACACTCCTGTGTTTTCCTCTGCGCTGGAGCTAAAAATTGCTGCCTAGCCCCAACACAGACATCCTTGCGCCATAGTGCAAGGGTGCCTGCGTTGCTGCAAATGATTGTGTACCTTCCTAAACATATGTAAACACTGTGTGCTGTATGGAGGGCGGGGGGATGGGTTCCTAATTGGAATTTTCAAAATTACATCTAACAGTTAGACCAATGGGTGACACAATTCAATATGGAAAACAAATAAGAAATATATTTAAAAATATAGTGCAATTTATTTAGGTACCTCCCTATTATGGGTTACACTCTAAATTAAAAACATCTGTTTAAAAAACAATACATTACATTATAAAAAACCATAAAGCAGTCAAAAACAAAAGTCGACGCGGCGTTTCGGTGGTTTCTAAAATGGTTGCACCTTCTTAAGGACGTTTTGACTAGAATGATCCAAAGTCTTAGGATTGAGGACTTGTATGAAGACAAGACTTTCCTTTAGTGTTGTCGGTAATCTTTAAGGTGAACAATAAGGCCTTAATAAGGTTTTTATATTCCTTATTGCGACACAGAGGAGCCACCGTTTATTAATTCTGTGGATTGTGTCCGGTATTTCGCTAGGAATTCCTTCTTTCCATTGGAATCACAGAAAATAAAAACTTCTCGCCTATTCTGCTCGATCTGCAGTGATTATTTCGCAGGTTGAAGTTGGCAAGCCACTCTCTCTTTGTGATAATAGCCTCGTTTATGTGAAGCGGCCTCCCTGCTCCTCTGTGTCCGGGTTCTTCATAGGGTGAAGGGTTGCCAACTTCAACCTGCGAAATAATCACCGCAGATCGAGCAGAATAAGCAAGACGTTTTTCTTTTCTGTGATTCCAATGGAAAGAAGGAATTCCTAGCGAAATACCAGACACAATCCACAGAATAAATAAACGGTGGCTTCTCTGTGTCGCAATAAGGAATATAAAAACCTTATTAAGGCCTTATTGTTCACCTTAAAGATTACCGACAACACTAAAGGAAAGTCTTGTCTTCATACAAGTCCTCAATCCTAAGACTTTGAATCATTCTAGTCAAATCGTCCTGAAGAAGGTGCAACCATTTTAGAAACCACCGAAACGCAGCGTCGACTTTTGTTTTTGACTGCTTTATGGTTTTTTATAATGTAATGTATTGTTTTTTAAACAGATGTTTTTAATTTAGAGTGTAACCCATAATAGGGAGGTACCTAAATAAATTGCACTATATTTTTAAATATGTTTCTTATTTGTTTTCCATATTGAATTGTGTCACCCATTGGTCTAACTGTTAGATGTAATTTTGAAAATTCCAATTAGGAACCCATCCCCCCGCCCTCCATACAGCACACAGTGTTTACATATTACACACACATCGGTCGTATGTAAGGACCAAGTACAAACTACAGGGTTCTCTTCTCTCAATCTTTCTTACTGTACTTGCTCCCCTCCCTGTAAATAGAACCAGGGGAACCTTCCAACTTTATTTTTTGGTGCCTTCCTAAACATAAACAATCCATAATGGCAATTTGCTACTTCTCCTTCACACTTGGAAGTAGCAAATCGTCATTATTTAATGATTAGTCATGTGCAGGATGGGACACCTTGTTGCACATAAACAATCATTAAAGGCGTTTTACTCTTTCTATGTGTCACACAGAATGCAGCACATAAAGAAAAAGCAAAAATGAGGAGAAATAAAAGTATTTCTCCTTGCTCCGCCAATTTGACCCCAGCTTTTGCATTGCATTCGTTTTTGGTATTGACCCCAGATTTATAGATCCTTGTAAATGTGTGGCAGCGTAAAAAACCAATAGGTGTTGTGATGGAACACCAACAACAACACCCATTGCACGCCCCTTCCATGCAGATATCTGTGGGAAAGGGTACCATATTTACAAAGTGGCGTTTAGCCGCCCAAAGTGGCTTAACACCATCGATGCTCATGACGAGCTCAGCTCGTCATGAGGCACGGCACTCCGTTGCTCATGATGAGCTCAGCTCGTCATGAGCCGTGGAATGCTCACACGCGGGGATAATTCCCCTGCTGTGCTGAGCGTTCCACAGGAGTGGGAGCACCTGTGACGAGCTCAGCTCTTCATGAGCGCCGGAGCGCCGTGCCTCATGACAAGCTGAGCTCGTCATGAGCATGCGGGCGCTGTTCGCGCAACCCGCCCCCCAGCACAGCAGGGGAATTACCCCCCGCAGCGAAGGGGTTAACCCCACTTTGTAAATATGGTTCAGAAAAGGGGGTGGTGATGGACAGAGTATCTGAATTAAGCAGAACACTCCTACCCAGTCAACAGATCAGGGCTTCATCCATCACCGTTTTTTAGCTCACTGCACCATCCCAGCTCAGAGCCTGGCTACATGCAAATTAGTCTGTCCCCGGCCCAGTGCATCATGGGAACAGGGCAGACCAAACTACCAAGCCAATTCTTTTACTGGAAAGGAAACAAGCTTCCGGGGACCGGTTTCGGGCATTACAGCCGTCTTCGGCCCGGCTTGCTTGAATCCTGATGGTGCAGTGCATGGCATTGCACCAAAGGGACCTCGTAAAAAGTGACATTCCGGTGGCGCAATCCCCTTATAAATATGCCCAATTGTACCCCTATCAGGCCACCCATGAAATGTGAACGTAACTGTCAAGAACTGGAGTGCGGATAGAGCAAATGACACATTGTGGATGCATCAACATATCGTTGTGGTACATAGTACTGGTGCAGCCTCATTGTGCTATTGCCCGGGCTGACACATTAGAGGCCGAAGAAATAATGCATGATTGGACGATACATGTGTGTCTCAAAGTGAAGAGATTGGTGTTGTGCGTGAGGTTGCCAGATGTATTCAAACCGTGCCCCAGAAAACCGGGACAGCCTAGCTGCGGGCCATTTACTAGGCAAGATACATTTATTGTTATTTTTGTATTTACAGAAAAAAATGTAGCAATTACATGGCCTAAAGGCATCAGAGTGTTTCACAAGAATTCGCCCATCAATTACGACAAGAGTTCATTAGAGACACAACCTAGGAAGAATTAAGCGCAGAAATTATTCGAGAGTAAGTGGGAGAGTCTGTGCATCAACGTTGGAGTACAATCCACCCAGATACGACATTGAAAGAATTTAAACCAGACATTGGAGAGCGAGAGCGAAAAAAGGGCTCAATCCTGTTATGTTCTTCTCTGTAAATTATTATTTAAAAATACATAATTTTGATGCTGTGATCGCAAGGGAATGCTTAGTCTACATCGATTCATTTTAACAGTAATTTAATTAAACAATTGAGAATGTTCTCATGTGAACAAATACATTTGTATTCTTGACTGATATTCAGCTAATAGGAAGGCATCCACCGTGTGTACTCGATAATGAGCATGGAATGACTGCTCTATAATTAATAAATGCCTTCATATTAGCCTCTGCTTTATTATTTTGCAAGCACAAACAATTTAAAAGCAAGGCACACAGAATACGAGTGAGTAGTATATCAAGTTTAAATTATTTAGTATTGACAGTGCCTTGTGACGTGCCCTTCACCGGAGTGTCGATCATTCACACATTTAAGACCTGATCCGAATGCATGGAATGATGCTTAAAGTGTATTATTATTCATTCGTGCTCCGTGAAGGGCCTATCGCCTGTAGAAAGAAATGCCTGTCCCGATATACATGGCGACTTGACTTGAACAAAAGACAACAGATTATTTGTTCATTACCGATAATTACACAAAAAAGGAACAGCTAATTGCTGCATGTTTAGGATTATTTATATCCTGCTTGAAAAAAATTGCTGAAATGCTATACTCCAACCCAAAACAGTTGCACGAAAAATAAAATAGTTTCAACCGTGTCCTGCTTGGCTTTGGGTGAGCTGGATATCGCTAAAGGAGGGAAACATGTATTTTTCTTCTTTCCGTCCATCCTTTTTTCGTGTTGTTGTTCGTTCTCTCTTTCTTTCCTTCCTTCTCTCATTCCTTATTTCTTTTTTACTCATGCATTTCCTTCCATCCCTCCATTTTCTTTCTGTATTCTTTCCATCCATTTGTCTCATCTATCCATTCATCCTGCTTTTAACCCTGCCTGCTTTTATTTCATGCTCTCTCGTTCTGTTGGTTGCCTCAACCCACAGCTCCATCCAACTCTTGCATTGGCATTTATGGGTTTATGCTTGACGACCACCAATGATCAAAGTCTAAAGAGCAGTATACATTTGAATGTTTTATATTAATTAAAAGGGTTTCAAAAGTCAAAAAAGCTGTACACAATAAAAATGTTTTATATTAATTTCAAGGGTTCAGTGGCATCCAAGCCCCACCCAATCTGAGAAAGTGGGGGTTCATGATCCCCCTGCCTCCCACCCCACATTAGCTATCATTGTGCGGAGAAGTGTGGCTCAATGGTTAGAGCGGCAGACCCTGATGCAGAGATCTAGCCCGGGACCAGGGTTCAATTCCCCGACTCGGCGGGTCTTGTGCTCGAAATTCCACGGACCTGATAATTCTCGCCTTGGTGCCTATTCCAATCATGGAGTCCCACTCTGCACCTCATTGCTTAATCCCCACAACGCTAAGGATGCCTGGCCTCCGCCTTGGGGGTGCCCAGGAGTAGACGCCTCACAGGGAAAGCCAGGATGGGTTCCACAGCGGTATTCGTACAAGTGCTTTGAGACCCTTGCGGGTAAGTAGTGCGCTATACAAGTATCAACTTACATTTTATTGCACATCAGAGTGAGCCTTGTGCACCACGGCCCAATAGGTTATTCAATGTGCTTATTCACCGAACTGTTGTTTCCATCATTAGGCAGAGAAGATAAGCGGTATTGGCAGTTCTATTTATCGTAGCATATCCTTTTCCGTTTACAAGTAGAAAGAAGAATTGTGAACAAAGGTTTTTCTGCTGCCTGTGGTGCTCGCCACATCAACCTGACAAGCACTGGCAGGGACATGGTGTGGCTGGAACTGAACATAACAATGAAACACAGTGATGGAAAGGACCAGGGTGAAAACAATGTTCTGGTTATCAATCTCTCTTATCCCTAACATGTTAAGCTGATCAGTAGCACATCAGAAGAATAGCATTCCATTCATCTGGATTATTTCGGCTTCTGTAATTACACACATTTTGCCCGGCTGCCTCCTTTCGGTGCTTAATTTGTGCTGGTGTTTACCAGTGCTCGTTACCAGCACCTAAGTTTTAACAATGACACTCACTTATTGAAGTCCACCACATGGTGGTGCTGTCTGTACATTTAAACAATTTAGTTTAACATTTTAATACACATTCCCCAAAAAATCTAGTGCATCCAGGCTATTCGAACTGCTTTGGTGGCCTGGAATTGCACAAACTGTCACGTTATAGGAATGTAGGAAGCATTTTGTACTGGCATGTTTCCGTGATGGTAGATCCAGTTGGCAGGGTATGCTGCAGTTGCCTCCTGAGCAATACCTTTTGCCCTGGCACTTATTATTTACAAATAAGCACTGGCTAGGTTGGTGCTATGTATCTGCCACTATGCATTAATCCACCTACCTCCAACAAGCCTACCAAAAAACTGGTTGTTTAAGAAGAAATGTAGTAGTTGAAGTTCTGTTTGTCTATGGAAGGTCCCCAAAAAATGTTTATATCAAGGTTGTCTAATATTTGCCCCCAGAGGTTGTGTGTAGTTCCACTGTATACTCTACATAACATACTTCCTGGGTGACTCTACATTTTCACATACAATATGCTGTATGACAGCACAAAAACAACAAAGCCCCTGCACTGGACAAAAGAACATACGATGATGCTAAGGTGACTTCGAGTTTCAGTATCAAGATTCAAACGTGCACATCGAAAATTCCAAAGTTCAAAGAACACATAGTGTTGAGAAACGGAATTCAAATGATGTAAAGTTCATGGTATAAAACACCGTTTATTGTTCCTCTTGTACTGGCCAACACGTGTTTCATCGCAGGGAAACAGACTGCGAATCTTCAGGGCCTCTTAAAGAATGAGCCAGAAATGGTGTTGTAGCCAAAGCCCGAGACGGGCGGAGTGTGGAAAAAGACGTTGCTCGCGTAGTATGATGGTTTCTTAGTGTAGAAGATAAGAAGTCAAAACCGGGAGGAGATGATTCTAAGCAGTTGCGCTCAAAGTTAAGAAACACAGGCGGATACACCTGACTGATTTCGTTCCCCCTCCTGTAGTTCCCGGCGCCGTTTTTCAAAGACGGTCTTTGAAAAACGGCGCCGGGAACTACAGGAGGGGGAACGAAATCAGTCAGGTGTATCCGCCTGTGTTTCTTAACTTTGAGCGCAACTGCTTAGAATCTTCTCCTCCCGGTTTTGACTTCTTATCTTCTACACTAAGAAACCATCATACTACGCGAGCAACGTCTTTTTCCACACTCCGCCCGTCTCGGGCTTTGGCTACAACACCATTTCTGGCTCATTCTTTAAGAGGCCCTGAAGATTCGCAGTCTGTTTCCCTGCGATGAAACACGTGTTGGCCAGTACAAGAGGAACAATAAACAGTGTTTTATACCATGAACTTTACATCATTTGAATTCCGTTTCTCAACACTATGTGTTCTTTGAACTTTGGAATTTTCGATGTGCACGTTTGAATCTTGATACTGAAACTCGAAGTCACCTTAGCATCATCGTATGTTCTTTTGTCCAGTGCAGGGGCTTTGTTGTTTTTGTGCAATTTGTGTGGATCTCTTGATCCAACCTTGAGCGGTTACGAGGGATTACCGGCCGCCTCTTTGCCTGGATTTCTTTATACCATAGCAGTATTATACTTTGCGGTTACTCAGGTGCGCGCCTTGCCAAATCTGGAATACCTTAAAAAACCCTCCCAGTAGATCAATAAAATGCTGTATGACAGCCTCAACCTTAGGCGATTGATCACTCCTAAAAATGTTAGTATGTGTGCCTGTCTCACATTCATCACACCTAACATTATGGCCATCTGACATTTGGAACACATCTTTGAAACTCTCACACTGGACCAAGACCTCGAATATAAGTTAAACTACATGCAACATCCATGCATTATCCATCAAAGAACTATGCGTTCCAAAATACCTCTAGGAAAAATGATGCAAAACAGAATGCTTCATGGCCTCATGAGAGCCACGGTGTGCTATATAAATTCTACAATATACTACAATACATATGATTAGGCATCACCTAGTAGATGCATTCACATTAATTGATTTAAGGATGTTTGTGGACAAGTCTGAACCAGGCGTTGATTATAGGGTTTGCAGTTTTTATAGTAATGTCACATAGTTCTCCATTACGGGCCTACCCATAGTTCAAACACTTTCCCCTCTATTCCTTTGTCATGATTTTGAAACCAGATGGTGCTCGGTGTTATTTTTGTCACAACAACTTAACGCAGCACAAATGTCCCAAGTTAATGGGAAAAGCCCACATTCAGAAAGCATTGTGAGCTAGGGATGTTAGGTGTAGTAGTCGCAGCCACCTGGAGAAAGTTTTGGTGGGGCGGAGAGGCGGGATGGGGGAGGGGAAGGGTGGGAGGGGTGCTAAAAACCGGAATATGGATAATTGAAGGTATGTAAACAATGTAATTGATAAAACGAATTTCGTAGCGCGCCCTGTATCGCAAAATATGATGCAGGGCGCGCTACGAAATTTGTTTTATTTAATAAATTGTTTACTTACCTTCAATTATCCATACTCTGGTTTTTAGCATCCCCCACCCTGCCCCTCCCCCGCCCCGCCCCTCCGCACCACCGAAAATCCCTCCACAGACCGTGGCTGAGTAGTCGGGAGGAATACAGGAGTGAAAACGTGTGCAACTTTGCAACCATAGCAATGAAGAGATGTCTTATGTGCATGTATCAAAACTATACTACAATACAATAAAGGCCACAAAACTTCCATAGGATATGTTACTGGCTGGCAGCTGCGGCCCATGCCAGTAAGTGAGGGGGGGGGGAGGCAGTGGAGCCGGGTGAGGGGGGTTTTCCACGGACGATGACCAGGGCAAAATAATGATTTATTTAATTCTCCCTGGTCATTGTCCTTTGAAATCCCTCCCACCCCCACTGCTCCTACGTGGACAGACCGCAGCTTATTGACTCAAGAACATGGATGTTATGATGTGTAAATGATTGTGTATTCTATTGAAGAAAGATAGTAAGCAAATATAACTGAGATTCTGAGATATCCAGACTGAAAATTATCTTAAGATATCTTTTTGAAACACTTGTGAGCAACAAAACAAATTTAAATGAACATGTAGGGATGCAGATACAGCATGTAATTTGTAGAAGTAAAAAATAGAGGTATTGACTGCTCAGAAACCAAGTTAAGTCTGAATTCCATTTTATGCATTATTGGTAATTGTATAGACCAAAAATAAGGAGTTTACAATAGTGCTACCCCAGGCAGAGGCCTTTACTGTGTGGGAAAAGTGGGCAATTGCCCAGGGCCCCGGGCTTCCAAAGGCCCCCCAGGGAGAGTGAATTTTCTCTACCACTATTTCTCTAAATCCACCTCTATCTTTCTTTTTGCTTACCTCTACCTCTACCTTTTTCTATCTTTACCAATTATTTTCTGAAGGATGTTTGGGGTCAAGCCAAGACACAAAGTAAATGTTTTAGTATGGTCCAGTTTCTGAATATTTTTTGGCATCATGCAGTCTTAAAAAAGCAGAAAAGGGGTAATAAAATGCAAAGTAGTTCCAAAGAGATGGCCACCAAATGTGTATGGCCTGAGGTCCCAAAAATCCTTAGATGACGCTGATCGCAGGCTCATGTGTCATGAAGCATTTTGAAATAATAATATAACCATACCCTGGTATGGCACTGGCGATGGGGGTTTTTAGCCTCCCTCCTTCTTTGTCATTATGGCCAGACCCCAGGGGAATTTGGTGTAATTCGGTTTAGCGGTCCCACCTGTAGTCATGTCTAAAATCCCTATGGGAAATTGCATAGGGAAAGGTGTTTTGGGACTTCCCTTTATCTCTGTCCCTGCTTGACGAATCACCCCAAAACTTTCCAGACAGCAGCTGAAGTGACTGGCACACTATATTTGGAAATTTTGTGAAGATTCAATAAATAGCGCAAAAGTTATTAGCAAACCAAAAAACGCTTTTCATATAATACATCAGCAGTTGCCACTGTGTGGTTAAAACCGAGTTCCCATAATTCCATTCTGTTTTGCTAATAACTTTGCTAATAACTTTGCTGCCTTTTCAGAAATCTTCACAAAACTTTAGACTCTAAAAGTTCATCCACCTCAGCTCCCGCCTTTAAAGTTTCTGGGTGATCTGTCAAATGTGGCCCAAAAAAAGTGGAGGGTCACAAAATGCAATTTTCTAATAGGATTTTCTATAGGAAATGCTACAATGTTACAGCCAAAATGGATGAGCAGAATTACAACATATGTGACCAAAAAAAAGATCTTTAGCCAGAAAGCATGCTGTTTGTGGCTTAGTGTAAATCTGTTAAGCTGTATTTGAGATATTAAGGTTCAAGATGGAAACATATTTTTTCCCATGGGAGTCACGCAGGTGTCCCACGGG
This sequence comes from Lissotriton vulgaris, assembly GCF_964263255.1. Classification (NCBI taxonomy): domain Eukaryota; kingdom Metazoa; phylum Chordata; class Amphibia; order Caudata; family Salamandridae; genus Lissotriton; species Lissotriton vulgaris. The sequence goes on along the minus strand of NW_028248189.1, from coordinate 226,294 downwards.
AAAAAATGACTAAAAAAGAAAGCAGATTAGCTGGTCTTGCTTGAGTAAGATGGGACTGGATAAAATGTTGCAGCCACTGTTACAGGACTCGTGGACTCGGTCGACAAGCCTGAAATTGTTTTTTAAAAAGGACAGAAGTGTTCAGGGCAGGGATGCCTTGCCTCTGGTCCGTGTAGCTCCCCAGACCCCCAGGGCCAAAATTGACTCATGCAGCCAGACTCATGCCGCGCTCAGTAAGAGGCCATACAAGGTGGGGAGTTGGGTGCATATAGGGAGTTGGGAGAAAGACCTGGCTACAGGTCAGGAACTGCAGAGAGGATGTATGTCGTTACTACGCATGCTTTTACAACGCATACCTTTACCACGCACCTTTTACAAAGCAAGTCATTACAACGACTTGCTTTGGGGGCGCTGGATAGTGAATAGTTTAATTTACTATTCCAACTCCAGTCCCCGTGGATAGTAGGGAAGGTTTTGGATAGTAAATTAAACCATTCCCTATCCTACAGCGCCCCCCAGCGCAAGTCCTTGTAACGACTTGCGTTGTAAAAGTTGCCTGGTAAAGGTAGTGCGTGGTAAAAGTTGCGTTGTAAACGCTGTTCCCCCTGCAGAGAACCCCATGCTGCACACAGCACATAAACAATCCAGAATGATGAATCGTAACTTATATGTGTGCTGTATTGTGCAGCACACATAGAAGTTGCAAATCGTACTTTTTGAATGATTGTTTATGTGCAGGAAGGGTCACCATTCATGGCGATTTGCTGTTTGTATGTGTGCTGCACAATACATCACACATAGAAGCAGGAAAATGAGGAGAAATTAAGCATTTCTCCTCTTTTCGCAATGCTAAGCCCAGGTTTTCCCTGGTCTTAATTTTGCTGCTGGCTCCTATTTGCGTCACCCTTGTAAATAGGGAACACCACAATACCCATAGCCCACCTCTTTCACGCTAAGTGTAGCGTGAAATGGGGCCTTATTTACAGGGTGGCGCTATGTGGCTTAACACCACCTTGTAAAAAAGGCTAAGGACTTTACACAAACTGACGTTTCTGTGGCGTTAAGCCCTTGTAAATATGCCCCTCTGTCTGAAGGTGCATGTCTGCAATTCACAATTTCAGTTTCCGACGGTCATTTAAGGGAGTTGAGACTTAAAATCCTACTACTAGAGGGATATTTCTACCCAGAGAATATTGATTTTCCTGTAGGTGGCGATTTCTGCCCAGACAGGCTGAAATCTACATGGATCTCTCTATGCATAATTACTTACATGCAGAGACCCAAAATGTCCCGAGTTAAAAAGAGTCACTAACAATTACACCCCGAATTTCAAAATGTGAACAATGTATATCCCTTGACACAAAAAGGAAAGGGTCATAGTACACCAAATAGGCAACTAAAAGGCTTAAGAATATTCACCAGTATTGTTTTTTCATTATATTGAAATTCTATAGCTATAAAAAGTTGTTTTTCCCATTATGAATTACATCTTTTCAATATAAAGTTTCGAAGTGGTTGCCTTTTGTCTTGTAACAGCCATCTTCATTCCAATGAAGGACTGACATTCAATTTTTTTATCTGATGAGAAAAAAAAAGTGGCGAGAGAAATCTTCGATCATGTCATGATAACTTACCTTCAAGCCCTTCACACATTTGACTTCTGTCAAACCAGTCCCTCTGACATAAAGCCTGTAGCCAGCAGTTGCCATCTGTTGCTGCTGTGTGTCTAAAAATATATCCAACTGGGTTTTAGATGACTGGAAGGCAAATATAATCCTGGCCACGTTCTTTAGAAAATAAAATTGAATTTACAGACACGAATTTGTATTTGTAGTGAGCTCTGAAAAAAAAAATATCTTTACAGGTTTCAAGATTTGATTTCAAGCTGCTAACTGAGGCTTAGCTGGAAGGAGCAACGATTTGCATTGAGCAGAATAAAATTGTATTTGTTTCCTTTCATACTGCCACCTGGCTTAGCATTGCAATTAATCATATGGTTAACATACTCTTTGTTCCTCTCAAGTACCTTACCTAGAATCGGTTATGCTAATATATAAGGCTTTCTTAGCCAATTTTAATTACTCTCAACATGAGAGTCATAAATGTACATTAAGCATACTCCCTATGAGACATGTTTCTGAATATTTAACTTAAGTGGCTAGGAGAATTGAACAGGCACATTTATGACAACGACTTAAAAGTGCCATCAAGTGGAGCCCATAAGGTGTTGCTATTTCCCTGTCTCCTGGTACACGAATGCTCTCAGGCCCTCATTCAGAATTTAAATTATCAATGGCAGTGGTGTTTTTGCACAATATTTAATTATGAGTCCCTAACAAATTGCACTTGGAGCATGAAAAAATAAATCTTATTCCAGATGTGACTTGAAGGATTTTTTTTCAGTTGGTTCCTCCTCATTCTGACTTCCAGATATTGGTAGGTAGGGACAAATTGTGGTCATAATGTATGGTACAACTAGTATAGCATGCTATTCCCGACTCTCACAAACAAAACACAAAATGGGGAGGCAAAATTGCCCCACGGAAAAAAATATTTTCATGCTGAAATATTTTTTTCTCAGCTTGGTAAAAACGTGGGCCTCAGAATAAGGGATTAAGGACCTTTTTTAGAGTTTGGCAGAGCAAATGTACTACATTAAATCGGCAGTGCCTCCACTGGCTTTCTTTGTATAAACCTTTGCCTTGGCGGCCTTGTCCCAAGGGGCTGTCAGGTCTCAATGATGCACATTCCAACCTTTTGGCACACTTCCCTCATTTTACATTCCCATGTCCACTATGCGAGGCACAGTGGAAAGGGCCAGAGAAAAAGGAAAGTGTCTCCTATGCACAGGGTGAAAATTTCCTCTGTGTTGAGGCCATTTACATTTTGTTTGTTAAGGGAGTGCTTTAAACATGGCACCAGATCACATCACCAATCCTTCAGTACTTTACGGTGCAAAGATCCCTGGTACACTGGTGTAGATTTATAAATAAGTATGACATCCCAGCATTAGGGTGGTGGCCATCATGGCCGTCATGGCCTCTGCACCTTGTGAACCTAAGGACCATATGCTAAGGTCTGAAGGAGCCCTGAAATCTCGGTCACTTTCATTACTAATAAATAAACACCAGAAGACACGGCTTCCTAAGAGGCACACATCCTCTGAATCATGAATATAAATGAGGAAGGAATTGGCTTGCCTGTAAGGCAATTTATGGCTACCAGTTGTTACCACCAGCAGAGTCAAGGGGTGGCGACGGGCAGCATATTGCAACTGGAAACTAGATATATGGCCTCTTTATTCGGGGTGGCACTGACAAAAATACATCACTATTCTTTGCTTCATTCTTGTGATTATGCCCTCCATTTCTGTGGCTCCAAACACCATCTCATCATGTTGTTTTTCTGTCCTTATTGCCCAAGTATACCAGAGCTTTGGGTCTCAGGTCCCAATCAAGAAAAGGATTGAAACTTCCCCATCGACCGTATATTGGGATGGTTCACTCTACAGCTTGCCCTCCTTATTCACCCATCGGTAGCTGATTCTTTACGGCCCTTGTATGCCACCATCAGAGTATTATGGAATGAGGTATAGAGGCGCAATCATCGGACTTTTATAGATTCAACCCATTTCTCATATGGAACCCAGAAGTTATTCCTCTTACTATCTATCTAAAACATTAGTATGTTGTATAGAGGCCAACCATTTTATTTTGCTGGGAGACACCACTTTCACCCAATTTTTACATATTTCCCTCTGGGCGAGTAGAATGAGGAGAAAGATCAATTTATTTATATTTTTTCTCTGTGATCCATAATTAACAGGGACCCCGAAAAAAATCAAAGATATGCTTACCTGGAGTGTCTCTCCAAGTATAATAGAGATTGTATTACTCACTTCCAACCAAAATTCCTGGATCATTGGACAATCATAAAACATATGGATATCATCGCCTTTTACTTTACCACATTTAGGACATTTTGGTGCTGCTCCATTTCCCATTTTGGATAATTTATATGGCGTCCAATAAACCCTGTGGAGACAAAAGAGGTGGTTCTGCCTTAAATTTGCGGGCCGTACAGTGGAGTATAAAGTAGTACAAGATACTTGCCATAATTCTTCCAACTGCTCCCAAGGCAAGCTTTTCTCCCACAGTTCTTTCGGCAGGTCCACCAACAGCCAATATCCTTGTGCCACCTCTATTTTCAGGTTTACTCCAGCTGCCAGAGATGATTCCAGTTTATTGTCCTGTCCCGCCCCAAGTCCCGCAGTACGACTCCAGTTCAGCATTTGGAGATATTTAAATCTTGATAAGCGACCATTCGTTAGTATTTGGGCCTCCTCCCAAGAGATTAAAACATCGTTTTTCATCACCGAGCCCCAGAGCAGTATTCCCTCTTCTTTTAATGGTAGTGCCAAACTGTCCATAGTCCATTCCGGGGATCCTGGCGAGTCAAAGATTGACGCCCAACAGCTATAATAGTTGATTTTCAATTCCCTCCTAACTTTATACCAAGTAATAACTAACCCCTACAAAGTTTTTAATCAAATCTTTTTAAAGTAATGAGGGTCCCCATATTTGTGCATAAAATCAGTGTCTCCCCCTTTTACATTTATTAGTATGGCTTTATACATTTTGCCTATATCCGACTCTTCTGGAGATTTAAACAGACTTTTCCCTCCTTTTAACAAAAACATCCATGCATAGTAGGAAAGATCCGGCAACTTCAGGCCTCCGTTCGCATTTTTTCTTCTACGTTTCTCCCAGGAGATACATACTCCTTTAGAGGCCCAAATGAAGCTGCAGATTTTAGACTGAGCCTTCTTGAGCCATTCTTCCTTAAAAGCCATCGGAATATGTTGGAATAAAAAAGTGATTTTTGGAAGGATGGTCATTTTCATGATATTTACTCTTCCATAAATTGATAATGGGAGGTATGACCATCTCAGCAGCAATTTCCCAATTTCTTTGCTGACCTTATGAAAATTAGTTTCAGGGATTTGCTCTAAATTCTGTACTATTTTTATACCCAAATATCTCATTTCCTCTTTTACACAATCTACCAGTGTATCCATATTCCAAACCATTATAACAGTTTTACGCGAATTTATTTCATAGCCAGAGATCCTGCCAAAACCGGCAGCGAACTCATACACCACTGGCAGAGCTGAATCCAAACTTGAACTATACACCACTAAGTTATCGGCGTATAGGCCTACTTGCTTTTCCCAACCTCTTGCATTGAAAGAAATCATTTTAGCATGCTTCCTAATTTTTGCCGCTAGGGGCTCTATATACAGGTTAAAGAGTAGTGGGGATAGGGGACACCCTTGTCTTGTCCCCCTACAGATGTTAAACTTCTTAGATTATCTCCCATTTATTAATAATTTTGCAGATTGGGCTGTATATACTTGCATTATAGCCCTCCAGAAATTTCCACCTAGATTAGACAACCTCAAGATTTCCTCCAAATATCGCCAGTTCACGCGATCGAAAGCCTTGGTTGCATCAACAGTAATAACTAAAGGCAATTTGTCCGCTGAGGCTAGATCGATGGCGCCTATGAGGTTATACGTAAGATCTTTTATATTTCTCCCTCTGACAAACCCCTTTTGATCCTCATACAAGAGTGCTCCCACCACCCCATTTAGTCTATCTGCTAGTACTTTTGAATAGATCTTGTAATCAGAACTTAAAAGCGCGATAGGCCTATACGAGTCACAACAATCTGGTGGTTTATCTTGTTTTAATATAAGCATAACAGTAGCTTTATTCCATGAGGGAGGGATCTCTTCTCCATTTTCAAATATAGCAGAAAACAGTTTCTTTAAAACCGGAGCTAAAACGTTCTCAAATTTTTTGTATAATTCCGAAGGGAGGCCATCCGGACCCGCTGCTTTATTTGATTCCCCTAATTTAATGGCATTCCCAATTTCTTCCTCTGTTAACTCCTGATCAATACCCTCCTTCTGACACTCTGATATTTCCAGTGGGAGCTCTTGATGTAGCCTTTCTAATATCTCAGCCCCTGTTATATTCAAGTCTTCTGTATATACTTCCTTGAAATATTTTAGTATTAAATCCTCTATACTATCCCCCACTTTTATTGGGCCTCCTGCTATCTCATAATTTAGCTCCTTTATGTAGCTTCTTGCCTGGTCGCTTTTTATCTTCCAAGCTAAAAGCTTGCCACACCCCTCCCCGTAGTTAAAATGAGCCAGTTTACCATCTATCTTGTAACCTCTTTTCTAGCAGGGATATCAAATTTAATGTATGAGCCTGAATAGAAGCTTGACCCTCCTCACATCCTATCTCATTATTGTGTATCCTGTGTTCCAGAGTCTGAATCTTTCTTTCTAAGTCTTGGATTTACGCCTTCCTCAGCTTGTTTTTATGTACTTGAGCCGATGTATTTCTCCCTCTTAAAAAGGCTTTATAAGTGTCCCAAACTATACCTAAGGGAGCACTTCCTAAAAAATTATCAAAGAATTCTTGAGATTCCTGACTCAGCCTTTCCATTACCGTGTCATCCACCAATATGGTGCGATCCATAGTCCATCGCTGTTGCACACCCATATCCTGAGGAAACAGAGTAAGCGTTATGGCTGAGTGTTCTGAAATATGCGCACCCGCGTAATTTACGTCTCCAACTTGATGTTTTATACTTTGGTTCACTAGAAAGAAGTCTATTCTAGACTGATGTCCATATTTTTTGTTATTAAATGTAAAACTCCTTAATGACCCCTTCTTTTCTCTCCAGATGTCACACCACCCTCAAGATTTAATTGTGTTGATTATTAATGTCCTCGACTTGTTATACGTTTTGCTCCTGCTTTTTATAGACCGATCTAAGTTGCCGTCTAAGACCACATTAAAGTCTCCTGCCATTATGACCGGGTCTGGAAAATCCAATAACTCTGAAACCAGCTGACCAAACGGCAGAGGATCGTCAATATTGGGCATATAATACCCAACCACTGTATATAGCTGCTTCTAGCATTTTATCTTCACAATTGTCCATCCACCTGTCTTATCTACTCTACTTTCCATTACTTCAACTTGGGCATTTGCTTTTATCAGAATCGCCACCCCTTTTATTGTAAGTTGCTGTTCCGTACATATCAAACTTTGTACCCATTTCCTTTTCAAAAAAAGCTCTTTCATCTCCTTACAGGATAGGTGTGTCTCTTGTAACAAAATAATTTGTGCTGGCGCATCCTTCAAGTACTGCAGAACCCTCTCCCGCCTATGCGATTCTCTTAGGCCATTTACATTCCAAGATAAAAATTCCACTCGCGACTACTGACCACCTGCCATCTATTCTGTTCTCTCTGGCTTCATTACAACCTGGTGTACAATTTGTATAGAGGACAAACATTTTTTTTGTCTTTTTTTCCCCATGCTCCCACACCAGTGCACTAAAGTCTACCCATGTGTCCCACCCCCCTTCCCTCGGGAAACCCACCTCTTCTTCCTTAATGGCTAAAAAGCCTTCGTAGGGCCCCATTCGGGAGATTTATTTCTATTAACAATTGTGCCGTTGTTCCATTGAAAAAAAAACATGCTTCCAAAGGTTATCTTTTTTCTATGCTGCATTGTCTATATTTTATGAACTATTTGTTGCTTCGGAGATATCAGGATTGGGGTTTAACCCCATCCCATATACTACCTGGCAGCTGTCTCAGAGATAGATTCTAAAATACTTTCTGCATCTTCAACTCTGCGGAAATTCTGCATTTTATTGTTATACATAACACGCAGACTGGCGGGAAATTTTAGCTGTACCATTGCTCCCAGACTCTTGAATGGCTCAATTAGTTTTCCTAATTCCCATTGCCTGTTTGCAGTAATTTGTGAGATGTCAGATCTAATCTCAAAGTCATGTCCATCCACTGTCAAAAGTCTTAGCCTTAATGCCTTTAGAAGAATTTCCTCTTTCACATTATAGGTGTGAAAGTTCACCAGTATTTTCCTTGGTTTGATTTTATTCAAATTTCTCCTGTAAGGGTCTCTGTGCACCCTCTATATATCTTTCATTAATTCTTCTTCCGTCCATGACCCTTTCAATCCTTCTTTCAGCAGATGCACCACAAAAGACTTAACGTCTTCTCCCTCTGCTCCCTCTGTAATCTTTCAAATCCCCAGATTACACCGCCGTTGGTTGTTTTCTAATGATTACATTTTTTCTTTCAATAACCTCTCACCCCCTTTAAGGTCAGTAATTTCCCTGATGTTAGCATTTGTTTGAGAGGCTAGATCTTTCACTTCCATCTCCAACTGTGCAGTCCTGGTGGTTACCTCGTCCAACTTACCTTCCCAAGTTATCGCACACCGACCTGATCTCCTTCTGGTTCTGCTCAGATATTTCGAATCTGCTTCGTACTTCAGTCGTTAGTAACTGAATTAACTCCACTACAGATTGTGTACTATCTTGTAATACAGTCGATGACGCAAACTGAGACTGTAGTAGAGGTTGAGAATGAGACTGCAGAAGCGGCTCCAGCGTCGGCACCGGCTGAGCTGGCAAAGGTTGGGGCTGTGCAAGCGTCGAGGATTGAGATAGTGGCAGAGACTGTGATTGTAGATTAGGGAGCTGCACCTGATGAGGCTGTATCAATGGTAGTGGGTAAGATTGGTCTTCTTCCTGCATACCTCCTAATTGCATTGTACCTCCCTCTCCGGCGTTAGTAGCCACTTGTGTCCATACTGTTTCTACTCCACCTTGGCTTAAGATCTGAGGTGACGCTACCTGTAGTCGAGGGGTTTCCTGCTGAATCGGGGGCTGACATTGGCTCAATTGTAGGTCCATTATTTCAGAAGGATCTCCCTCTCCAACTCCGAATTGTCCTCGTTCCCTCTTTATAGCCACCCTTTCTTGAGATTCCAAAATCTCTGCCAGAATCTGGTACTTATTAGGGCTTAAAATATTTTCCTCTTTTGAGGCTGCTTTGGGCGAGGCTAGCGTTGGATTTTTTAACAGAACTGTTTTTGGAACTACCTTGAAAAAGGTTCTAAGGAACGGGGTTATCTTAAGGTTTGCGACTTGAGCCTCTCCTTTCTGTGTCCTACGATTTTTCTCTTTGGGGGTTTTACTTTTGGGGGTCACCCACTCTCCGAGATCATTACCACCCACCTCTATAGGTGAGGTTGTTGCCTTTCCTGTTTCACTAGGTTTACGTGATAGGGACTGCACCCCCCCACATATGACCCCCCTTTACCTCTGCCACTTTATTTTTATTTATTAGGATTTATAATGCGCATGGCTGCCACAGCAACGAGGCGTCCCAGCGCAACCAGAACTCAAGAGAAAAGGCGAGAAGCCCAGCCTAGCAACGAAACATTTGAGAAAGGGAACAGCCAGGTTTCTGTGGGGGTTTTACCACTTCTGCCCCACCCACAGGTAAGAAGCTGGCTACTACCTGGATCTCCCCCTCTTCTCCCTCTTCGTTTGAGGCCCCAACTTCCTTTTTACCGTGGAGCTTAAAAACTAAGTTATTGCCTTCCTCTCTCCGCCCGCCCTCTTCACAACCAGCACCCTTCTTCTCCCTCACCTCTTCCGTCCCCCCTGAACCAATACTGCCTCTACTCACTTTTAAACTCTCCTTTTGCAGTCCTCGGTGGCACACTCTCCGAGTTAGTGCCCTCTGGCTCCTGCCAAGTTCTCGAGCCACACGGGCCCGCAGGGGTCCTGAATCGCATGTTTTGTAGTATCCACTTTTATTTTATCTTGTCTCGCCTTTCTCAATGTCAATGCCAACAATATCACGTTTTCCAGCCTCTCCTGCTGCACTTCCGTACTTCCTTGTAGCTACCCTCTGCTTCAGCCTCCAATTGCCACCAAGACCAAACCAGCCGTTTCTAGAGATCAATTCCAGTAGTTCAGCTGGCAGAGTATGCAGAGCTCGATTTGCTCTTCCATCGCGGCGTTCTCCCTGCTCGCTCCGCTTCCCCAGCTCTCAGTCTCCTGACCTCAATCGCAGTAAGTTTCCAAATTTATACCGTGTTATCAGGATTTTTCTCAATACTAACTGTCCAAATGTTTACAGTCGTTTACGCAACCGTAGCATCCTTTTTTTGGCATCCTTCTCCAGGAAATTGCCGTTATTTGCCTCTCCTTCGTGGGAGCCTCCGCGACCGTGTTCTAAGCGGCCGCCATGTTTCCCCTCACCATCTCATCATGTTGTCCAGAAGCTCTAGTCACTCCAAAAAATACCACCTAGATTCATGAACTGTGCAATAGCCTTCACCAGCACTCAAAACTGCATGTCTCATTTTCTATACATGGTTGGCTGCATTGAAGCGTCTTGGTCACTATCCAGATCACTTTTCAAGATAAACCTCATTGTTCTTTTCACAAGTTCTTTCTGGAGTATTATCTTTTTTTCAGACCTTTATATTATCTGCATTAAGGGCAAAGAGGCAGCAGAACTGAGCTAGAATCAGCCACCTGTTCACGTCAAGACACTGAGGAAAAAGTTATTGGCTAATCATAAGAAATTGGTATTTAGAAGGGGAGTGTTTAGGGTGTCCTTTCCAAATAGTGATTCCTTTTGGTATGTTTTAATGTTTTACGGCAACAAATGAATTCCAAAACATTAATATTTTAGTGACTACTGAAAGGAAGTGGTAAGCCATTTGTACATGGGAAGGCGTCCCCCAAAAAGCTTTAAAGAGGAGGCAGTGGTCCCATTGACCAGCTGCTTAGTATTAAAAAATGTTGGTTACATTTTTTTTTTAGAATAAAATATATACAGTTTTCTTTTAAGGAAAATGGCCTACCTTTAAGAAAAAAAGAAATTGTATTCAAAAGCAATCACAGACAAGTTGGTAGGCTGACTTCAGCAGGCCACCATCCCTGTGATGGCAGTGATTCATAGTGGGTTGCAGTTTGCAACCCACCTCATTAATATTCATGAGGTAAGCTGAATTGCAAACCTCTATAATCATGTTTTTGCAAACCGACCTAAGATGCATAAGGCAGCTCGCAAAAACAAAATGGATTCTGTAAAAGTTGGTGTGTCATTTGAATTCCATTCTTTGTACGTCTGTCCCATGGTATCAAATCATTAGGTAAAAAATTCTGGCATTGCCTGTCAACTTTTAAATGTTTCATCTCTCTCTCTTCAGCAGCCTGACCATATCAAGTCTGCATATCTTTCTTCAACTCACATACAGAAAGGAATGAGAGCCTCATTCAGATCCTGGAAGGAGTTAAAAGGGTGCTCAAGTTTTTTCAAATTTGTTTGCACTACCGTCTATTTAGAGCGGAGAGCAATTCACACCCTTTGCATTTTTCACTCATCAGCAGTTTGTGTTACCTGCAAGCAGAAAAACTGCAGAAATATTGTGTGGAAAAGGCAATGCACCTTTAACACTAATTCATTGTAATACATTTTATACAATGCATTTACATCTACAATGAGGTAAGTTACATCGTGGTAAGTTATAACTCTACATTTACAAAGGAGCATATAGGGGTTTATGAAAATGGGCGTTAAGGGTTCAGTGGAGGATAGCATTACAGAGTAATAAGGAGTTTTATGGCTTCAGGGATGTGCAGTACTAAGGAATAGTAAGGGGTTTTTAGGATTTAGGAAACGGTAGTGATAAGGGATGGCACGGAGAGGTTTTATGGTTAATCGATGGCCTGTGTTTGAGGGAAATAAGTTTATTTTTAGAATTTAGGGAAGGATAGTGCCAACAGGCAGTAAGGAGTTTTTAGTTTTCAGGGATGGCTAGAGCTAAGGGATAGTAAACAGTTTTTAGAGTTCATGGATATGCAGTGCTAGAGGCTAGTTAGAGTTTTTAGTGTTTAGGAAAGGACAGTGTTAATGAGTAGTATATAGTTTGTAGGGAGCAGTATTTAGGGAAAGTAATGAGTTTTAGAGTTCTGGAATGCGTGGTGTGAGGGTTAGAGTGGGTTTTTAGGGTTCAGGGAAGGGTGGTGTGAAGTGAAGCGAAAAAGGCAATGTATGATTATGGTTTATTTAATAGTAACTTACATTCATCCAAGTTTGTCCCAAACACAGGGGCAGATCTACAAGAAACTAACGCAGCGCCGTGCCGCAAGTCATTTTGCTGTGCGGCGCTGAATTCGTTTCAAAGCACAGGGATGCAACATATTTACAGCAACATGTTGCATCTCTGTGCTCCCCCTGCTCTGGTGTACAAACTGCTGCCATGCGCCGGCGCAGGCACCCTCGCACCATGGTGCAAGGATGCCTGCGTCGTGGGTAGATTGTTTTTGTGCAGGAAGGGGCACCTTCCTGCACAAACACAATCATTTGAGGTGATTCCCTCTTCCAATGTGTGCTGTAGAAAGCAGCACGCATTGAAAGAGGAAAAAAACTAGAGAAATGAAAACATTTTTCCTCGTTGCACCTCGCTATGCCACCCCTAGGGTGGCGTAGCATTCCAATGCATTTCCAGATTTACGATTTCTCTTAAATCCGGAAATGCATCAGTGGACATGGGTGTTGCATGGGAACGCCCACAAAAACAACCATGTCATGCCCCTAACACTCAAAGTATTGTATTGTGGTATTGTATTGGTATTGTGGTATACTTGTATAGCGTGGCCTGTCACCACCAAGGGCATCCTGGCGCTTTTGACCCATGATCCAAGCGAAAGCAGTAGCTCAACCTATCCTGGGGAAAAGGTAAGTTTTCAAAGCCTTTCTAAAGGCTAAGAGATCTTCAAAGCTTCTCAAGGATATTGGCAGAGAGTTCCAGAGTTTGGCCGCCGCTACTCTGAACGAACGGCCGCCCATCCTCACTCTCTGGAATCGCGGAACTACCAGTAGCCTGGACGACGAGGAGCGTAAAGCTCGAGATGGACAATACCAGGCAAACATTCGCCGCAGAGGGATTGGGCCCAGGCCATGGATAGCCCTGAACACAATACACGCTGCTTTGTAGCGCACCCGTAAATGGACCGGCAGCCAATGAAGTTCCCGCAACGCTGCCGTAGAGGAGCTGTGGTAGGGGCGAGAGAGGGCGAGTTTGGCAGCAATGTTTTGCACCCTTTGCAGCTTGCCCAGGAGTGTTGCCGGGGCCTCCAGAAGCAGTGCGTTACAGTAGTCAAGTCGACTTAGGATGGTACAACGCACTACTTCTGGTCTGGCTTGCTCAGGGAGGAGGGGTAGAACCTTGCGCAGCATACGGATCAGCATCATACATGTGGAGGTGGTCTTATTTACATGTAGATCCAGCTGCAGGTTAGGCCCAAAAATGACGCCCAGATTGCGCGCCGATTGTGCAGCTGACACCGTCTCTGAAAAGGACGGAGGCCAAAAGTCAACTGGGAGATCTCGGGGAACTCGGTCAGTGGAGCAGTGCAGGACCTCTGTCTTGGTTCCGTTGAACTGTAACGAGTTCAAACGGAGCCATTCCGCTGTAGCCTGCATGCACCGGTGAAAGGTCTCCAGTGTGACTGCATCCTGTCCCTCCAGAGAAAAGACCAGCTGGGTATCATCCGCATAGTTAAATGCGGAGATACCAAATGATTTAATGAGCTGGACTAGAGGGCGGAGGTAGATATTAAAGAGTATAGGGCTGATGGCTGAGCCCTGGGGTACTCCTTGTCCCACTCTCCGCTCCTCTCAACTGAAGAGGGGTAACGAAACCCGTTGCTGACGGCAGTCCAAGTAGGAGATTAACCAATCCCTGGCCCTGTCTTTGACCCCGCATTCTTCCAACCTAGAGATCAAGGTGGGATGACTGACCGTGTCGAACGCGGCCGACATGTCGAGCAGCACCAAGAATGCTGCCCGACCACTGTCGACTCGCGCCCGCAGATTGTCTAACACGGTCACCAACGCGGATTCCGTCCCGTGCGCTGGGCGAAAGCCGAATTGCATCTCATCCAACCAGGTGTTCCCTTCTAAGAAGCCGGACAGAGTGCGGGTGACCAATTTTTCCATGATTTTAACCGGAAAAGGAAGCAGGGAGATTGGCCGGTAGTTAGAAAGGCACGCAGGGTCGAGCGTAGGTTTTTTTAAAAGCGGAGATACCACTGCCTTCTTCCAGCAACTCGGTACAATACCTGTCTCAAACGACTGGCAGCAGATGGCATGCAAGGGCTGGAAGAGATCCTCTTGAAACACCTTCCATAATTTTGGAGGAAGAGGATCCAGAGGCGAACCAGATGAAATCGTGAGGGCTAAATTGCCAAACTCCTCCAGAGAGGGAAGGGGAAAGCTACTCAGCTGGGGTCGACTGGCCTCAATCGCCGGAGCTCCCAAGCTGAGAGCCGGATCCAGAGAAGAAGGAGAAGGACTACTCGACTGAGGTCGACTGGCCACAATCGCCGGAGCTCCCAAGCAGAGAGCCTGATCCAAAAAGGGAGGGGAAGAGCTACTCAACTGGGGTCGACTGGCCTCAATCGCCGGAGCTCCCAAGCAGAGAGCCGGATCCAGAGAAGGAGGAGAGAGACTGCTCGACTGGGGTCGACTGGCCACAATCGCCGGAGCTCCCAAGCAGAGAGCCGAATCCAAAGGGGGAGGAGAAAGGCTACTCAGCTGGGGTCGACTGGCCTCGCTCGCCGGAGCTCCCAAGCTGAGGGCCTGATCCAAGAGAGGGGGAGGAGAGCTACTCAGCTGGGGTCGACTGGCTTCCATCGCCGGAGCTCCCAGGCTGGGGGGCTGCTCGTCTGGTCGGGGTCGACTAGAGGGCGTGGCCGGAGCTTCCTGACAGAGGTGAGTGACCCTCTGCAGGGGTCGACTGGCCACCTCCTCCGGAGCTCCCTCCTCAGTGGTGGGATTCCCTGGGTCCTGCAGACCTGTTAAGATTTTACGGATTTTTTCCTCAAAGGCATCCGCAAGTGAATCACAAAGAGCTTGCGATGAAGGGACTGCACTAGCCACACACGTGGGGTGGGCAAGGTCCCTAACGATTTTAAAAAGGGCCTGTGCCTTGTTTGGGGCCTGATTCAAAGTGAATTCAAGATAGGTCGCTTTCGCCGTCTTGATTTGAGCTTTGTATTTTTGCATAGCAGACCTAAATGCAATTTTCTCAGAGTCTAGGTACTGTTTCCTCCAGACCCTTTCTGCGCGTTTACAGTCAAGTTTAAGCTGGCGTAGTTCACTCGTGTACCAAGGGCTGGCTCGGTTCACCCTCCCTTGTGACTTCCGAAGGGGTGCCAACTTATCCAACGAGCTCGATATAGACTGGCAGAAGAGAGTATAACTTTCTTCGGCTGTGTTGCCAAGCTTGAAGTCCTCACCTAAAATGTTCGGCAATGGAGAGGTTTTGAGGATTCGGGACCAAGGTCTCTCTAGCTTAGCTAGGGGTAGTCCAGCCTTTCGCGAAGTAAGATCCTCCGAGCAAAGGGAAAACCTAATCAGAGAGTGGTCCGTCCAATACTGGCACTTGATGTCAACTAATGATACCCACTGAGGGTCCGCAAACACTAAGTTCAGAATATGGCCTTTCCGATGCGTGGAAGCGTTCACCAGCTGTTCTAAATTGATATCTATACAAGCTTGGCTGAGGGAGAAAAAAGCATTATCCAGCGAGCTGCCTGCCCACAAATTAAAATCTCCAAGAACCAATAACTTGGAGTGGGAGCTAGCAAGTTCGTAAATCAAGTCAATGAAAGGAGATATGGAAGGTGCCGGTCCCGGGGGACGATAGCAAAGGACACCCGAACAGCAAATCAGCTCCTGCTGTTTGACTGTAAAACCCATCAGTTCGAATCCCGGTACTTCTCGAATCATTAACTGGGAGATGGTAAGCGAGTCTCTATAGATGTATCCGATTCCCCCTCCTCGATTAAGTGGGCGCGGAGAGTGGCTGATTTTATATCCTGAGGGGCAGGCTAGGCCTAACTCGACCTCACAGTCCTCCCGAGTCCACGTTTCTGTGAGAAAGAGGACATCGAGTTGTTCAGAATCGATGAGGAAGGCTATTTCCGTGTGGTGCTTGCAGAGGGATCTGACATTAAGCAGGCCACAGGAAATTGGCCTAGAGGTTAGAGGCCTGACCGGGTCCTGACCTGGTCTGAGTCTGAGTAGCTCGGCCCGAGTATAAGCTATGCGAAGTGGGCCAGAGGGGCCAGAGGTAGCGGCCCTAAGCGTGTCCGTTGCGCGAACGGGCGCAAACGGGCTTACCTCTGGCGCACCTCCGGCGCCCCTACGGCGCCCCCGCTGCGCACCGTCGCTGCGCACTTGTCTAGCGGCCATCTTAAATGGCCGGCAGGGTGTCGCGTGGGTCCTGGCAGGGCGAGTGTCTCTCCCTCACCCAAGATGGTGCTCAGAGTGGAAGGACTTCTCCCCACTCCAAAATGGCGCTCGAAACCGGCGCGATGGTACTGCAGTGCCCCCGAGTCCCTTCTGTCCCACAAAATGTGGGTATGTAGCGATTATAGTGCAGGTAAGAGCTCCCTTATTTCCCCCTAAGCGGTGCTAATAACAGTTAAAAGCGCGAGGCGCTCGGCGCAAACTAAGTAAAAACGAAGCAAGTGATATTTAAAAGTTTACAGGCAAGGAGGAGCGTTATGCGCGCAGTGCTAGAGCAGAGTTAGCATCTAAATCAGAGTCAGACTGGACGAGGTAGGAGGTCCTACTATTATTACCTCCTCCTCCAATGCGTGGGTCCTGGCAGGGCGAGTGTCTCTCCCTCACCCAAGATGGCGCTCAGAGTGGAAGGACTTCTCCCCACTCCAAAATGGCGCTCGAAACCGGCGCGATGGTACTGCAGTGCCCCCGAGTCCCTTCTGTCCCACAAAATGTGGGTATGTAGCGATTATAGTGCAGGTAAGAGCTCCCTTATTTCCCCCTAAGCGGTGCTAATAACAGTTAAAAGCGCGAGGCGCTCGGCGCAAACTAAGTAAAAACAAAGCAAGTGATGTTTAAAAGTTTACAGGCAAGGAGGAGCGTTATGCGCCCAGCGCTAGAGCAGAGTTAGCATCTAAATCAGAGTCAGACTGGACGAGGTAGGAGGTCCTACTATTATTACCTCCTCCTCCAATGCGTGGGTCCTGGCAGGGCGAGTGTCTCTCCCTCACCCAAGATGGCGCTCAGAGTGGAAGGACTTCTCCCCACTCCAAAATGGCGCTCGAAACCGGCGCAATGGTACTGCAGTGCCCCCGAGTCCCTTCTGTCCCACAAAATGTGGGTATGTAGCGATTATAGTGCAGGTAAGAGCTCCCTTATTTCCCCCTAAGCGGTGCTAATAACAGTTAAAAGCGCGAGGCGCTCGGCGCAAACTAAGTAAAAACGAAGCAAGTGATGTTTAAAAGTTTACAGGCAAGGAGGAGCGTTATGCGCGCAGCGCTAGAGCAGAGTTAGCAGAGTTAGCATCTAAATCAGAGTCAGCGTGTCAGTGTTGCGTGAACAGGGACTATATTTAAAATCACAGGTTGTCACGCAAGGTGACTTTACCTGTGCTTGTAAATATCACTCCTGTAGTATTTTACAAGATTGTGAGCAGCTTCTGAGCTGCGAGAGTTGGTACCTTACCGGTATTCACTTTTGGACCTACTCAGAGGTCCATTTTCTTGTGTCACACTAAGGACACTTAGGATGTCTAAGGAGACTCTGTCTTACTCTGAAGAATACATTCAATCCTTAATGGGCGACCCCTCTCTCCTCTCTGGGCCCTCTATTATTCCCATCTCCCCCCCTACACCCAACTCCTCTCGTGCACTGTTGGATAAACTCGAGAAACTTAAAAAAAATCAGATAAGGACTGAACTTCACGCCCCCACATGCTCACAGACTACTTGAAATCTGGCGTCATCCCTGTGGGCCTACAAATCTGCAATACCCCCGCTATCTTTACACAGGACCCTAAATTTTGAACTGGCTTCAGTCATCGAGCCACGACCTGCTCTCGTCACTGGATGGTTCTAGGAATCGATACAGCAATTGATTGATTGATTGATTGATAAAAAATTTATATTGCGCAAAACAATAACCCGAAGGTATCAAGGCGCCTATCAATAACATAGAAAGTCTGAATCAATCATCCTTACACATAGGCCTGTAGGAAGAGGCGGGTTTTTAAAGCGCTGCGAAAGGTCTGCAGGGAGGGGAGGGACCTAAGATCCAAAGGAAGATCATTCCACCATTTAGGAGCTAAAGTGGAGAAGGCCCTACCACCCCATTTAGCCTTTCGCACGCGAGGGACTGAGAGAAGCAATTTCCCGGAGGAACGCAAATTCCTTCCGGGGATGTAGTGGGAAATGATTGAACCCACTCCAGAGTCACTGTTCCTTGCGATGGCTCTGTATATCATACACAGGACCTTGAACCGTACTCGGTACTCCACAGGAAGCCAGTGCAACGTTTTTCTGGCCAAAGTGGCCGAGGAGCGTCTAGGAACATCCAGAACAAATCTGGCCGCGGCATTCTGGACAACCTGCAAGCGCTGCAGGAGGGTCTTATTTAGCCCCGCATACAGCGCATTGCAGTAGTCTAGGCGTGAGCCAATGAGCGCGACCACTATTTGCTTTCTGGACTGTACAGAAAGATATTTCCTGATCCTTCGCAGGGTGTGGATAAGGCCCCAACAGGTGGAGATGGTCCTACTCACCTGTCTACCCATATCCAGGGCAGGATCTATCATCACCCCAAGATTTTTTGCAGATGTAGTGGGGGAAGGGCACACACCTAGCGAGTCAGGCCACCAACTGGAGGACCAGATATTTTCGTTCCCACCAAACACCATCACCTCAGTCTTCTCCCCATTCAGTTTGAGGGAGTTCTGAATCATCCAGTGACCAACCGCCTCCATACAAGATCTAAATTTGGAGACGGTCTGCACATCTGAATGGGAGAGAGAGACGAGTATTTGGGTGTCGTCAGCATAGGATACTACCTCCATCCCGAAAGTTCTTATTAGTCTGGCCAGTGGGGTCACATAGATGTTGAATAGGGTCGGGCTAAGAGCCGACCCTTGTGGGACCCCACATAGCACAGGCCGGGATCGAGATAGAAACTCACCCATCTTGACTCTTTGTTCCCTCCCAGTCAGGAAGGAAGTCAGAAGATCTAGAGCTGCGCCCTTCACCCCCACATCCCCCAGACGAGATGAAAGAACTGAGGGAGAGAGGGTATCAAAGGCCGCAGTTAGGTCTAACAGGACCAGGAGGGTAGTCTGGCCTCTATCCACTGTCGTGCGGATGTTATCGAGCACGACAGTGAGGGCCGACTCGGTGCTATGTTCCCTCCTGAATCCATGCTGAGAAGAGTCAAGACAACCCGAGCTCTCTACAAAAGCGGCGAGATGCTTATTCAGATGAGCCTCAAGCATCTTCGCAGGGGCGGGAAGCAGCGAAATTGGCCGGAAGTTTTTCAGGACTTCCGGATCAAGAGAGGCCTTCTTTAGCAGAGGTTTTACTACAATTGAACACAGCCGCAAGGAACTCAAGGAAATAGCCGAATTGGAGAAATTGATGATGGCAGACTCCCCTATCACAGATGCCAAAAACCTCCTGGAGAAGACCAATACAACCATCTCAACCTTCAACACCTTCGAATTGAATAAAGAGATCACCAAGATCCAAAAAGACATCAAATATTACAAGGTTGAACAAACTTACCCATACCTTTGCGACAAATTCTATAATACCCCATACAGTCCACCTAAAGCACGCAACTGGGGCCGATACCACAACAATCAAAGAATCACCTTTTCTGACTCCTCGAATACTTCAATTGAGGATACTGACCTAGGGGAAGGTCCAAGTACATCAGGAGCCATGAACAGACCGCAACCATTACTACCACCAGGTTTTTTAGGATGAGGCCGTGGACGCGGCCAACCACAAACACGACCAGCCAGAAATCGTTAATACCAACCACAATTTGCAAGCGAACGACAAACCTGCAACCGATATTACCAATGGGGCCCACAACAATAAACATCAATGACAACATGGCAGTCCCTCTCATACCCCAGTCCAGGCCTCCTATGGATGACCAATCAATACCCATATTCAACCTCTCTGAGCACGTTCTCACCCACGATGAAACCATACTTCTTTCCTGCAGCTTGAGCTCTATTCCCACTGAACGGACCAACTACCTGGAACTTCAATCAAGTCTTCTGAAGTTCTTCAGACGGATACGACTCAAATAATTCTTCGCGGATAAACCGGAGTCCACCCAACCCTCAGGACCTCGATTCCATCCGGCCTCCACCTTCAACCCCCCTTCAAACACCATGCCACCAGAAATCTCGGCCTTTGAATGGTTGGTCATGCGGGATGTTACAGACCTCAAATCCCAATTCCAGTACGTGTCTTACAACTTACCCCTTGTGGAAAAACAAGCCTTACTCACACTGGAGAATAATCCCGAAATCATCATTAAATCAGCAGATAAAGGCAGAGGAATAGTAGTCATCGGAATCGACAAATACGACCACGAGATTCAATGACAACTCACTAATCCTAATCACTACCGCCCTCTCACCAAAGACTCGTTACTGGACATTAGAACCAAAATACAACAAGTTACCGGTCAAGCGAGAGCCTCGAACATCATATCCCAAAAAGAGTACGATTTCCTCAACAACCAACACCCACGGACACCTGTACTATATGTACTCCCCAAGGTTCATAAAAACAACACCAACCCACCCGGTCGCCCAATCGTCTCCGTGTGCGGGTCAATTCTGGAACCTCTTGGAAAGTATATTTATTTATTTTATTTTATTTTAAGGTTTTTATAGAGCGCGTAGTCACCCAAGAGTATCCCAGCGCTATACCTCGTAATCCGGAGGGGAGGGAGAGCTGAAGAGTTGGACGGTTTAAGGGATGAGGAGAGTTTTGAGCGATTTTCTAAAGCGGAGGAGGTTCCGCTCAGTTCTAAGTTTCAAAGGAAGCGCGTTCCATAGCTTTGCTGTGTGAACCGAGAAGTGGCGACCTCCTGAGCGGGCTTTTTTCACTCTGGGAACCACAATGAGGTTTTCGTGGTCCGAACGGAGCGCTCTCGTAGGTCTGTAGGGAGTAATGCAGTTCCTAAGAATTGGAGGGCCTTCGTTGTGTAGCACTTTGTGAGCCAGGCAGAGGGCCTTGAATGCCACTCTTTCCCTGATCGGCAGCCAGTGCAGTTTCTTCAAAGCGGGTTTCGCAGAAGTTCTGGCCGGGGTGTTCGTAAGCATCCGGGCAGCGGCGTTCTGGATTTTCTGTAAGGTCTGGAAGGTGGCTTCAGGGGCTCCCAGATATATGGCGTTACTGTAGTCCAACCTGGACACAATCAGGCCTTGGATTAGCAGTTTCCGGGAGTTGAAAGGAAGGAGGGAGAGCACTTTCCTACACGACCTTAGAAGGCCGAAACAGACACCAGCCGTCTTCCTTGCCTGCGTTCTAAAGGTGAGGTCTTTTTCTAACCATATTCCCAGGCTCTTGACTTCTGTCTTGGGGGCAGGAGGTTCACCAAGACAGGCGGGCCAGATGTTCGGGGGTAGAGAGGGCTCTTTTTGTCCCAGGAGTAGAATCTCTGTTTTTGACCCATTGAGTTTCAGGGCTGAGTCATTCATCCATTGGTGTATTTTGGAGAGACAGCCATGTAAGTTGGAGGGTTCTTGCTTGGGGTGAGATAGAGTTACCACCAGCTGTGTATCATCAGCATAGCTGATGATAGTAACTCCAAATGGGGTGACCACATCCTCCAGTGGGGCCATGTACACGTTAAATAACGTGGGGCTTAATGACGAGCCCTGGGGCACGCCACACCGAAGGGGGATAGTAGGGGAGCGGCTATCATTTTCCCAGACTTAGAAGGAGCGTTGGCAGAGAAATGAAGAGAGCCATTTGAGGGCTATGTCTTTCACTCCAATGTTTCCCAGGCGTTGAGTTAGAACCTGGTGGCTAACCGTGTCGAAGGCCGCACTCAGGTCCAGGAGGATCACTGCCACTGATCCTCCTGTGTCAAGAATGTCTCTGGCCTTCTCCACTGCTGCAAGGAGTGCGGTGTCAGTGCCCTGGCCTGGTCGGAAGCCCGTTTGGGAGCTCTTGAGTAGGTGGTTAGTTTCAAGGAACTGTGAGAGTTTTTTATTTACTAGTTTCTCCGCGACCTTGCCAATCCAGGGGAGGAGGGAGATGGGTCTATAGTTTGATAGGTTCTCAGGGTCTAGGGAAGGTTTCTTGAGAAGACCTTTAACGACCGCTTCTTTCCAGCTATGAGGGACTTCGCCTTGGGAGAATGAGGTGTTGATCAAGGCGGTCAGCGGGGGCACTATGGTGTGGGTGATTTTTGTAAGGAACCGTATCGGTACTGGGTCACTGGGGGCGCCACTTTTGATGGAGGCGAATGTGGCGGCTACTTCCTCCATAGTAACCGGGCCGAGTGATACCAAGTGAGGGGCAGAGGAGTTCACCGGGGAATCCATCTGCTGGGGGGGACGTCATTATCTCCTTCAATAAGGTCGGATTCGGCAGCAGGGAGAGAGGCGAGGATTTTCTTAATTTTTTCATCAAAGAAGGTGGCTAATTTGACACATTTGTCTTCCGCTGCTTTGGGGTCCATAAGTTATTTTGGGGGGTCGGGGACATGAAGGAGCTCTTTGAGGATGAGGAAGGTTTCCCTAGCCGAGCAGGAGGAATTCTCTATTTTTTCCTCATAAAAGGCACTTTTGGCGTTCCGGAGTGCAAGTTTATATGCTCTCAAGGATGTCTGGAATACCTCTTTTTTATTTGCAGACTTATCCTTCCTCCAAATGCGTTCCGACTTTTTGCATTCCTTTCTTAAGGTGTTCAATGCAGGAGTGTACCATGGGGCGGGATTGATCCTCTTGGTATGTTTAAGCGTACTCGTGAGCGGAATGAGACTGTCTAAAGAATGGGTGAGCCAATCATTAAATTCCTTATCCGCAGTTTTGGGGTCCAGGGAGGGGAGAGGGGTGAACTCTCTTAACTTAGATTCCCAGTCCTCCGTTGCCAGCTTGTGCCACCGTCTGACGAGGGTCCTGGCTTTGGGTGGTTGAGTCGGGGCGGTGTTGAGTTGCCAGTGCATGGGAACCAGTAAGTGGTCTGTCCATGGGAAGGGAATAGGTTCCTGGGTTTTAAATTTGCGAATATTCGTGAAAATTGGATCCAGAAGCTGGCCTTTTTCGTGGGTAGCTTGTGAGTTCATGAGATGCAGGTCGACTGACGCAAGATCTGTTAATAGGTTAGCTGCGGAATTGTCTGTGGGGTCAAGGAAATGGAGATTAAAATCCCCTAGAAGAAGGAAATTGGAGGCAGTGGTCGCCATTAATGTGACATGATCCATTAATGTGCTGGAGAATTCCCCAAGTGGGCCTGGCGGTCGGTAGACTAAAAGTCCGGAAAGAGAGATCGCAGGAGAGATCTGTAGATTGAAGTTACAGCTTTCACAATCTTTGACATTGCCGTTGTCGATCCTGCAGGTGAGGTGATCCTTGTAAAGGATGGCTAGCCCACCGCCTCTACCGACCGGTCTATTGAGGGGGCGTATTTGATAGCCTGGCGGGATGGCATTGACCATGTCAAAGTCGTTATTCGGCGTCAGCCATGTTTCTGTAAGAAACAAAATATCCAGCGTGGAGTTTTGAACGAGGATATTTATCTCGTGTGCATGTCTGACCAGGGACCTGCAGTTGAGAAGGCCAAGTTGGAGGGCTTGAGCACGTTCCTGCTCCTTCGGCATATTGCAGAGGGCACAGCCCGTGAATGGGTTGTCTTCCCTGTGGATGAGCGTACAGTTGGGATGTTTCTTCCTATGCAATGCTCGGAGACTGTCTTGGGTGTACGTTATACGACTTTGTGAATCGGGCATAGTACCTGGGCCTAAGGCCGTCTGGGCCCGGACGGGCCCAGACGGGCTTGCCTTAGGCGCGCCTTTGGCGCGCAAACGGCGCGCCCGCTGCGCTCGTCCGCTGCGCGTCCGGTGATTGCACATTTTTGAGCGGAAGAGAAGGGGCGTGTGGGCGTGGCCTAGGGGTGTCATCTTTAAAGAGTTTGATATAGGTGTCATCATTAAAGAGTTTGTGCCTATCACAGACACGTTCATCCGTGACACCATGGATCTAATCAACACCATCGAAGATAGACCGTTCAACACTGACACACAGCTGATTGTCAGATTGGACATAGAATCATTATACACAAACATTCCGCACTACGAAGGCCTCGAGGTAAACAAGTCGCTCCTGGAAACAAGACCCCAACCCACACTGATCCCGACCGAGTTCATAATGGACCTTTTACGAATTGCTCTTGAGAACAACTACTTTCTATACCAGGACATCTATTATTTACCAGTTAAAGGGGTCTCCATAGGTGCCTGCTTTGCCCCAAACTTCGCCATTCTCTTTGTCCACCATATGGAAAAAACACTCATCCTTTCCATAAACAATCCCTACCTTGACGATATCAATCTCTGGCGTCGTTACATTGACGATATCCTGCTCCTGTGGAATGGCACAACGGAAACTTTGAATCCCTTCATTGATTGGCTCAACCATTCACAAAATCACCTCAAATTCACCAGTGACTGCAAAAAGAATGATTTACCATTTTTGGATGTTACTGTACATGCCGAAGAAGGGAAACTAGGCACATGCCTATATCGCAAGCCAAAAGAAAGAAACACTCTGCTTCAATACTCTAGTTACCACCAATGAGGATTGAGAGATGGCCTTCCCTATAGCCAATTCTTACTCATCAGGAGGAATTGTAAATGCTGTAAAGACTATTTCCATGAATCTGATATTCTCACCAATAAACTTATTAACAGAGGATATCCTAAACGTCATGTGACCAGAGCACGAAAGAGAGCATGGTATTGCCATCATATCATCTCCTCACACCACAACCTAAGAAATCCATGACAAGAATACCTTTTGTTTCCAAATTCAGTCCTTGCAGCAACAAAATCTCCAGGATCATAAAGAAGAACTGGGCATTGCTGTGCCCCCATAAACCCTTCCAAGACCCACCCCTTCTTCCTACCAACGTGGTGATAATCTAGCAACACATCTTGTGCATGCAATTACTTGGCCACAAAAACCAGCGGACATACACACCATCACTGCAGCATAGGGATTCAAACCCATAATTGGACATTACAAATGCCAGAACTGCTGTGTATGTGACCTTACTGTGAATACTAAGGACTTCAAATGTAACGACAGAACATACAAACTGAAGAAACATACTAACTGCAGGTGACAGAACCTTGTCTACGCTATTCGCTGCCCATGCAACTTGATCTATGTTGGGCAGACCACGCAGATGGTCAAGCAGAGAATCATACAACACAAAAGCCAAATCAATTGCAAAGTCCTCACTGCACCTTTGGAACAGAATCACCTTCACACAGACATCACCTGGCAGGTGATAGACAAACCAACTCTACCAACCAGGGGCGGTGACATCAAAATCCTCCTTAACAAGGCCAAATGCAAATGGATTACTCTATGCAACTCAGTGAACCAAGGCCTTAATACCATTGATGAATGGATTAGCACCATCTCTATTTAACTTTTCCATAGACATTAACAAATCACTGCTATTCTGCCCGTCAACGGGTGGCCCGACCCTTATATCACTTCAGCTCGCCATCCTGTTGATTCATCATTATGTTTGTCTTCACAATTGTGACAAGTGGGTCTATGTACCACAATGTACTACATGCCTGACTCTCTGCAATTCATGATATACATGTCCTTTCGATTTTATTTATTCCTCCATTATCATGTGTAAATCATCACCGCTATGTATAAATGAGTTCTAGGCCTGACAGTCTCTCCTATTTGGAGTATTATTTTATTTGTCATTTTGGTGGAGACTGTTTCTAGCTCTATTCCGATTAGATCCACACCACAATACCACCTCTGCTCTCCCCTCCTACTGTTCCCTTAATCTACTCGTGACGTACAACTGTGATCTTACTACGCAAAGTGATATTGAAACTATGTGTGCACTTTGGTATTATCCTTTTCTATCTCGTTTAACCACCTCCCGGTACAATTACTGCTAACATCCTTACACAACCAGTGTATGGTTAAACTGTGGTGTGTCCCGTTTTTTCCACGAGACATTTGTATTCCCTGCTCGTTTTGGTTTCCTTATTCTATATTAACATTCATTTTGACAATTTAAAGCTTTATTGTTTCTTGCTGCCTTATCCACATCGCGAGTATGGTTTCTGTTCTCCGCCCTTTCCCCGCCTCCTTTTTCCCGTCCTCCCCCACCCTTGCGCTCCCATTGGCTCCATACTGATCACGCCCCTCGGGCCCAGGCCACGCCCCTGTCCTGATAGATCACGGACTCGTCTATCCCTCTCGCTGCACAAACCACAGGACTCTGAGCACGAACATGGCGAGTCCATGCTGCTTAATTCAGCTCCAGGTAAGCGCCTCTCCCCCGGCATCGCTACCACACACAGCCCTTTATGTTTCTACCCCTCCTCATTTCTGCCTTTAGCCCTCCAGGTGTCGGTCTAAATTGAGATTTCCTCCGCCGATCCCTCCAGGAACATTTTGGTTCCCGTGCACGAACGATATACACCCCTCTAGGTGATTCTCTGCTGAAGCAAGGTAATTTCCCTCACCACGAGGTTCTTTCTCCTGTGCTCCCATTCTGCGGACTCCTGCTTTACTCCCTCCCCCTTTTCCTTCCTCCCCCGCAGACAATCTCTGGACATCTTGCCGCCGGACCAGATCGCCGAACCACCTTTTCCCCATAACAGCGCCGGATGCTCTTTTACGTTATCCCCACATGCGCTCTGTTCCCCCGCGCCCCTGCTTCACTCCCGCACGCCACACCGATTCCTCCTCGCCTCGCAGAACACATCGTTAATCATCCCTGCCGGCAATCAACCCCAGCCTGACTCACTATCCGAGGTCATACGGGATTGAATGACTAATTGTTCACCGTTACCGATCGGCCTTACACCGACGGTATCAGCTGACCTCAACGTTAAACGGCTTAAAGTCACCCGCCATCCACCCGCATGATCTCCTTCCCCGGCCGTGATCGGTTCCCACACTTCTGCTTGTTATTCTTCAAGCCCATAATTTCAGCCTCACGGCACTTCACTATCCGGCCTATTTTTCTCTTCTGAAGCAACCCACCAATATACATGGCTGTTTTCACCGACCTCAATTTACCAACCTTGGCCACACATATTATTTTGCCTCACACCCCTAGTGCATCCTTTTAATTCATTATCAGAATCCGAAATAGCCATTCCCTCACATGCCCTCCCACTGCACCCTAGCCCCCCTTGCCCCATCGTACGTCCATTGACACCTTAACGCCTACACCTCCTGGGTGACCCCAGCAGTCTCACGACCCTCAGCACCAGCGTCCACCCCCCTACCCCTTTCGCAACCTCTCCCCTATCCTTACTGTCTCTCTTCCTTCCCTGTACAGCACCGTTTACCCAGTGCAACCAGGTCCTGAAGATGATCCCAAGTCACGAGGATGGAAACGTCGTCGACCACTCAGCGCAATAAATGGCGCAGCCCCCATTGTGGCTCATCTGAATTATTCCTTTCAATCAAAAAACGAATGCATTGTAAATTAGCTTGAGCCACATTGTGGTCTCTCTAATCACTGTATATATTCGTACACTCTCCCACCTTGCGCCGTCCACGCTGTTCACAATTGTCACTTGTATCCCCACTTTATGTGTCACTTGCATATACTTAGCACCATGTCCAATTCGGGTTGTTTTGTTATTCATTTATGTACAGTGCTGCTACAACTGTGTTTCTTACTTTTCTCTAATTATATGATGCCATGGGCACGGTTCTAAACAAATTGAGTCTCCTTGTTTTCGTTCAAGTAATGCTTTTCGCATACATGTCTAATTTTCTCCACAGTAATACTAGTTGGGATATTGTTTGTTTATTGTAAATATCACTCAGCGAGCTGCTCCACCGGTGCATCACGTTACGTGATGCGCCGGCGGCGCAAGGGGCTTGTAAATCTGCCCCACAGTTTGCACACATTATTCCCATTGTTATGTGCAAAACAAGACATCGACCATCGAAATTCAGAGGATGCCGAGCACAACTTCCCTTTGTGCCTGGGAGGTTATGTACAAGCTTTTTGCATGTAGTCTGTGTGAACCACTTTGTCTTCTTGCTTCAAAGATTTATCGATATTTTTCTGTATATGTACTGTTCCCTCCTGACTGTCTTCCATGCTCAGCTCTGGTGCACATTTTTCTGTTTATTTGTTTCTTTGTCAACTTGTACTGTCGAATATTGTCTTTTGCCTGAAATATTTCTTTTAGTTTGCCTCAAACACTCCTGCTACTTTCTGTGAATACACAATAGCATTTCTCAACATGCTTTTAGTTGCTTGTACCAGACTCCATCAAAGTCTCGCCTTATTGTCAACCTTCTGTCCTCAACATCCGCAGCCTGTTCTCTGCTTAAGGCAACCTTGAGAAAAGACTAGTGTTTCTAAGGTCGGCCATCAAACACAGACACTTTCTGCTGTTTGTCAGTTCTGGTAGAAACTCTGCTACTTTCACTTTTTTCGAAATACTTTGGGCCTGATTCTCAAAGGGAAGGCTACATTTAGAAAGGTACTAGCATATAGAAGTATGTTTACTACAGTGTTAGTTACATTTTTCATTTATAATACAATATATACAGATTTCTTTTAAGGAAAATGGCCTACCTTAAAAAAACTTTATTGAAAAGCAATCACTGACAAGTTGGTAGGCTGACTTCAGCACAGCGCACAATGACAACTAGTGCCGGCACAGCCACATGTAATATGGCCCCATGTGTGTTGAAAGAAAATAGGGGGCCTCATTTATGAGGTATTGGCGTAGGGCAGCACCCCAAGTATTCTTGCTGTGCTGCCCTGTGCCAATGTGAAAGGGCAGGAATGCACCATATTTATGAAATACAGTGAATTCATGTCCTTTCCCCCTGCACTGGTGCACGATTGGTTGCCTAGTGCCAACATAGGGACCCTTGCACCATGTTGCCAGGGCACCCTCATTGCTGGCAGGATTGCTTTCGTGCAGAAGGGGGACAACCACAAAGCATAAAAGTCAAAGCTCATAGTTAGGTCAGGTTTGGTTTTGATTTGGTTGTAGATTTACAAAAATATCTTGATGCCAACAACTGCCTCTCTCCATGCAATTAGGACGTTTGACCTAGCCACCATAGAGGGAGGGCTCATCATCGGACGAGCGATCATACCTTATTGCTCTTAGATAATGCTCTGGGTTTTTGCTCATGCAAAACTTCACTGCAGTTTTCAATGCCATGAATTGCCCAATCTTCTGGACTATGCTACCTAATGGCGCCCATGGTACAAACACTGTAGTTTAGTGGTTTGCATGTTTTATTAATAAACACCATTGTGGTGTCTCTTTTCCATTTTTATCCTTTCAAGCTATTTTTTTCTTTTGGTGTTGCATTAAGCACCACTCCACGTCCACCCACACCTTTCAACATCTACTTTGTCCTCCTGCTGACATTTTGAAAAACCCCAGGGGGGTGTTGATGTTATATAATGATGATGCCCTGCTGACCATTACCAGTTGCTAATACACTTACCAACGATTAACGATATTTATCGCTAACTAGGTTTAGCAACAAATTTTTTAGAGCTAAGCATCGCCGGAAATTATCGCTGAGATAACTTGCTATTAGCAAGGTTTATCTCAAAAGCGATAAAAATCAGGCGAAATGCGTGAATATCGCTGATAATACAGCGATATTCACGCATTAGCGACGAAATGATCTTAGCCATTGGATAACATGGCTAAGTACTGGTCTGAGCAGGCGTTGGTTTTTGGCGATAGCGGGAATATTTCCATCGCTACGCCTGTCTTGCTAATCGGCGATAGCGACGTTAGCGACTGCTTTCAGTCGCTAACAGGTTGAGTACGCCCACTTTGCATGTCATTAGCGAAAAATATCGCTGACATGCAAAGCGGGCCCCAAACCGCTCGCTATCGCCTAAAGCTGTCGCTAACTGCTGTTAGCGACAGCTTGCTAATAGATCGATAGAATTATCGCCACTTAGAGGCCGAAAACGGCCGCTTAACCGGCGATAATTGCCTATCGCCCTGCTTGGTAATATGCCCCTTGTTCCATAACTGACCTGAAAAAGTACTGGATGCATTAACGCATTTTGCACAAACATTTGGCATTGGTTTCATTCTTACTATCTCCTGATCTTTCTGGGTAACAACTAAGGGGCATATTATCAAGGGATTTATCTCTGCTTTTTTGGCTTTAAAAGCCAAGAATGCGGAGATAAAATTATCTCCCTATCTGCAACAGGGTACTAACACGCAAATTTGCATGTTAGCACTCTCTACGCTTCCCCTTGCATATCTAATGAGATGCAAAGGGGGCGTTCCAGAGAAAAATAATAGGATAAATGTTGTTAAGCGACATTTCTCCTATTATCAAGCATATCGCTTAACCTGTTAGTGATAAAAAAGCAGCGCTAACCGCGGTTAGCGCTGCTTTTTTTACACCTGGTATTTTCCTGACTTAGCTATGATAACCTATTGAAGGTGGATATCATGGCTAAGTTTGTGAGCCCCTATCATCAAGCTAACGCCAAACTTCGAGAGATTATCGTTGGTTTTCCAGCGATAATCTCTCATTTGGCAGTTAGCGCGAGGATTTTTATCACTTCTGAGATAAACGTTGCTAATAGCAAGTTATCTCAGCGATAATTTCCGTCCATGCTTAGCGATAAAAAAATCGTTGCAAAGCCTAGTTAGCGATAAATATCGCTACTCGTTGGTAATATGCCCCTAAGTTTCTAAATTTCTATGGCTCCATGTGAAAAATTGTGTTTTTCTTTACTTTAAAACTGACTTTTCCCGCAAAGTGAATTTGATGTTGCCAACTACTTTCCCCATCTTAAAACATTACTGTTTGTATTTCCTTTGCTGTTCAATTTACACAAAGCACTTGCCATGGTCATCAACTTCTGACTCAACTATTGAATTTCCCTGATTACCTGCTCTTCAGAAACACTGCCTTCAGGGGGCACAAAATGCTGCAGTTCAGCCAATAGCAAGTCTTCATGTGGAGGATCATGTTACCAAGGCCAGATATGTCCTCCAACAGACAGAGAGACAGAATTATATTCAAAGAAGGCAGTCTCCCTTTTCAGTGTTTCAAAAACAAGCCCATACTTCATCAATTAGCAAAAGAAGGAGGCTTGCCTTCTCTTTCCAAGGTCTGCCATTTTGGAATTATTTATGGAGTAAACTATGGCAAGCTAGCTCTTTGTCCATTTTTTAAAAAGCTCCATAAATGCACTTATAATAAGGTAACTTTATGACCCACACCAATAATCCCTCAAGGATATTGTGCAACACCTCATTGTTAATGCAAAAAAAATATATAATTATTAAAGCATCATTAATGAACTGAAGACTCAAAATTGTCTCTGTCTGAATAGATAAAAAATAGAGGTTCAGCTAATGTTCTGTTCACCTTATCTTTCCGATCAGATGCATTCAACAGGCTGACCTTCAAGGCGGATTCTCAAACTATACAAGTAGGGCGCTGTTAGACCAGGCATTTGTTGACGTGGTCACCACTGAACTTTTTGGCTGCTGACCTCATGTTTTGACCTTGTTTTTTCAGCTAAGGGCTTTAAGCCCGTTTGACAGTGCCATTCACTATCATAGGTGCCTAGCTGGGCTGAGCTGCAGTGATACCACATTTGGATAATTGTAACTACTTATATAACCATCTTATAGAGGAAGTTTTCACAATAATGCAAAGCATCCATCATAACGCTTGCCGTCTCATATTTATCTCCAAATACTACCTTATACCTGTCCTCAAATACCTCCATTAGCTTCCTTATAAAGTGAGAGAAGACTCACTTTAATATTCTTTTATCATCCACAAATTGCTACATATCTCATACTAAGATAACATGTAAATATGCATCCTGGTATGTATATTACTATACACATGTGCATGCTTTTACTCTTATATAGCCTGTATAAGCAACTAAATGTTACTTTATTCCATTCATTTGTTAATTGAAGAGTTTTTAAAAAGTGCTACTTTCAAGAAAATTCAGCGCACTGGTTCGGATGGTAAGCATCCATATTTCATAAGGTGTAGAGACTTAAGACATGAACCCTCTGCTTAGTAATAACAATATCTGCCATGCTTACCAAGTCCATGCATGACTAGGTGCTTCAGTGCAGTTGTTCTTTGCTGTCAACCATTTTAAAACCAGGACTACAATTTCAATATTAAGGACAGGAGGCGAGGATTATGCTTTCTCAATTTCTTTACTGAAAATTACAGCAGCCAATCAGTACGCAGTAAAGAAATAACAAACCACATTACCCAAAAACCCTGGGCAACCATAGAGTATGAGAGAGTATATAAAGTATCATAAAGGTGAACACTTCCTCTTTCTTTGTCCATAGTCCATAAGTAAGGATCAACTGAAAACTCAAACAATCCATCAAAGGCGTCCCCCGGAGAGGTCGTTATCCGGCTGAAGTGGGGAAGGAACCTCCCAGAGCCACAGGAACAGCAACAGACGAACCAGGAGAAGAAAGTCGCGGCACACCTCATTTAAGGTCGGAGCCTGAAGAAAATGAAACAGAAGCCGTAAAAACTGTTCCCAAAGAGTTGGACACAGTATTCAGGACAGGGTGGGAAACATTTCATAAACAGTAAACGGTATGGTATAGCATAAAGGCAATTAGCATAATAAATACAATAGAAGAAATAAGAGTGGGATAATCCTCGCCTTCTGTCCTTAATAGAATTGAAAATTCTTGGCACGAATGTTAGCAAATTTTTAATTCTATGGCAGGACGGAGGCTCCGATTATGCTTGTTTAAAGCTTCTCCACCACAACAGATGCAACATCTACAATTGGTTTAAAATAAAATGTTTTGAAAACAGACTCAGAGGGCCAATCCGCAGCCCTCATGATATCATGAAGACTAGCACCCATGGAAAAAGCCTTGGAAGCCATAGCTCCTCTTGCAGAATGGGCCCCAAAGATGGAGATATCAATGCCCGCTTCCTGCATGAGCCAACGTAACCAACGTGCCAACGTAGCTGGAGAAACAGGCTTGAAAGGCTTCTGGAAAGCGATAAGCAATTGACCTTGTGGATCAGAACGAAAAGGTGCAGTGCTTACCTCATAATCCTTTAGGCATTGTACCACACACAACTGAGGGTTGTGAGGAAAGTAAGGATAAGTAATCGCAGCGGTATTACTTTTTGTTCGCTTTGAAATGACAAAAGAGACACCCTCAGGAGAGAAGGTGCGACCCGCGAGATCCAAAGCCCGCACATCAGACACTCTTTTACAAGAGACCAAACACAGGAGCATAGTCAGCTTAGCTGAGAGCTGTTTGCGGGATAGGAGATTATTGGAAGGCCAATCAGACAGAAAACGTAAACCAATAGAGACATCCCAAAGGGCAACATACTTGGGGCAAGGAGGTTTTACCATCCGGATACCCCGTAACAATTTCGAGATTAAGAGATGTTCTCCCGCTGGTTTACCATTGACAGGAATATGACCTGCAGAAATCGCAGAACGAAAGTTATTAACCCTTCTGTAAGCTAGCCCAGAGGATGCCATGGAAGCCAAAAAGTTAATGATCAAAGAGAGATCCGCTGAAACGGGATCCACCGACCGCTGTGAGCACCAATCACACCAACGCTTCCAACTTGATTTATAGCGCTTACGTGTGTTGGGAGCCCAAGCCTCATTGATGAATCTGGTAGCGTCTACCGATAAGCCTTGGATTTTCCAGCGTTCCCCGAAATTCTTCACGCTGCTAGCAGGAGCTGGCCCGACAGCACTAGAAGATGTGGATCCCGAAGAGGGTCCAGCAACAAGTTCCATACCTGTGAAAGGAGGAGCGGTGACGAGCAACTCATCTCCAGAAGAACTGGAAACCACGCTTGAGCCCTCCAAAGAGGGGTTATTAGAATGAGCTCCGAAGAGAACAGACAGGCCCGGGCAAGAACTCGGGGAATCATGAGGAAAGGCGGAAAGGCATAGCATAGCAGAGGAGGCCAGACCTGAAGGAATGCATCCGTGGCTACAGCCTCCGGATCCGGCCTCCAACTGTAGAACAGGGGAACCTGGGTGTTGAGTCGGGAGGCAAAAAGGTCCAGATGACAAGTCCCCCAAAATTGGGACAACCTGCGAAATATCCGAGGATGAAGCCTCCAATCGCTGAAATCTCGCAGGTGGCGAGAGTTCCAGTCCGCAATCAGATTGTGGGATCCCGGCAGGTATTCAGCAATAACTGTGATCTTGCGGTCCAAGTAAAGGTGCCAGAAATCCTTCGCAATTTCGGAGAGCAGTCTGGATCTGGTACCCCCCAGTTTGTTCACATAACGAACTGCTGAGACATTGTCCATTCGGAGAAGAATGCAACAATTCGTTTGAAGAGGAGAGAGACATCGAATCGCGAAAGAGCTCGCCAGAAGCTCCAGGCAATTGATGTGGAGAGATAATTCCTCCGGAGACCAACAACCCCCTGTCGATATTGAACCGCAACGGGCTCCCCAACCCCAGAGGCTGGCATCTGACTCTATCACGACATCGGGAGTCCTCCCGAAGAGCGCACGGCCATTCCAGGATTCCATGTGGTCCAGCCACCACATCATCTCTGTCCGGGCTTCTTCTGAAAGAGGGACATGATCTGAGTATCGAAGACCCTTCTGGAGATGACGGATTTTGAGGCGCTGAAGCGCACGATAATGTAATGGACCCGGAAAAATCGCCTGGATAGAGGATGATAGAAGACCTACAATCCGAGCCACTGACTGTAAAGAGACTGTCTCCTGCGCGAGAAGTAATCTCAAGTCCCTCTTGATGGATCTGATCTTCTGACCTGGCAGGAGTAACTGACATAAAACTGAATCTATTTGAAAGCCCAGAAAATCCATAGTTTGAGATGGAGAAAAATTTGACTTTAGGGGATTCACTAGAAAACCCAAAGACTGTAGAAGATCCACGGACCATAGCAAATGAGATTGAAGAAGAACAGGACACTGAGCCAAGAGGAGAATATCGTCTAGATAGACAATCAACCGAACTCCGCGAGATCTCAAAGATTCTATCACAGGACGTAGGAGCTTCGTGAAGCACCACGGAGCGGAAGAAAGGCGGAAAGGAAGGACCTTGTACTCGTACCAACTGCCCAACCACTGGAACTGAAGGTAGCGACGATGAGGAGCGAAAACTGGAACTGAGAGATAAGCATCTTTCAGATCCAGTCGAACCATCCAATCTCCCTTTTGAAGAAGGTCTCTGAGAAGATGGATGCCCTCCATCTTGAAATGATGATAGACAACGCCACCGTTGAAGTCTTTTAAGTTGAGAACTAAACGAGACCCTCCCCCTTTATTCTCCACGAGAAAAACGTTGCTTACGAAACCCTGGGGATGAGGAGACATCGGAACTATGGCTCCTTTGGTTAACAGGGAAGAGATTTCTGTGGAGATAACCTCCTGATCTGGTCGGGAAAAAACAAGAGGGCGTGGCCGGAGATGTTGGGGAGGGCGAGAGTAAAATTCTATCTTGTACCCTTGCACCGTCTCCAGCACCCAGGCATCGTTTGAGATCAAACGCCAATTGTGCAGAAAAAACTGAATCCTTCCCCCAAAAATCACATTGGAAGCGAGAATCAAGCTCACCTGAGGCGGAAGAATCTGGACGTCCTCCATGGTTACCGTTGTAACCGCCTTTGCCATACTGCCCTCTGCCTTTCCTTGAAGGGTAGAATGAAGATTTGTTGGAGGAGTTGCCCTGTCTTCCTCTGTGGGACTTGTTCCCCCGTGGAGCGGGCTGCTCTGACCCACAGCCGGATGAACGTCCCCTTCGTCCGGCCCTGCCGAAAACCAGGCGGAAATCCCGTCTCAGATTCGCTTGAGCTTTATCAAGCCCACTAAAAGTCGAAACAAACTTAGTAAGCTCTTTGAGAAAAGGAGCTCCGAAGAGCAAACCTTGAGCTTGGGGGCCAGATTCCGAAGACGCTAAATCAGTGAGATGAGGATCAAGCTTCATCAAGATGGAGCGACGACGCTCCGCCGACAAGGCACAATTTGCATTACCAAGAAAACAGACAGCCCGTTGGGACCAACCAATCAACTCATCTGGGTCAATAGGATCGCCAGATTCCTTTGCCCTGTAACCCAAGTCCAGGATTTTTGTGAGTGGGCCCAACAAATCCAGAAGTTTGTCTTGGCACGAACGCCAGGACCTATCCAAACCTTTAGTAGGATCTTTAGAGTACTTACGTATATATGTGACCGTGGTAGGGTCTACATCAGGCGTGGAAGCAAGCTTGTCTGAAAGGTCATGGCGAGGGCATTCTGAGCGTAAACGAGCTCGCACATCTTTTTCAAAAGGGGAACGGATGTGGGATTGGACATAGTCAGCCACCTCGGGGGATGGCAACCAAGCAGAGGAATTGGGATGAATGATGTCCGCAGGATTAAATGTCAATACCTTAGGAGGAGAGGGTGCATCAACATAGTGCTCCTTCCGAGATTTCTTGGATGGGGAGGCTTAGTAGACTTAGAGGACATTAAAGATGAAGATGACCCATCATCTGTGTCGGACGGAGGGTCCGAACGGGCAGGCGCAGCACGCTTCCTCGATGAAGGAGCACAGAGGGTCTTGGCCAATTTAGCAAATTTGGATTTTTGAGGGTTCTTTGGCGATTTCTTGCTACGACTAGAGGTAGGAGGCACCCAACCCTGTTGGGCTGCATAGTCAGAAAGATGTTTTTTCAATGGCGCAATCGCCTGAAACAATGCCTGGCCCATGTAATCATCAAGGGACGCAGAAGGCTCATCCTCCTCATAATAATCCTTACCTTCCTCATCATAGTAATTCGCCATGGTGACAAAGACCCCCAAATACAGCCCACAGGAAGGTAAGTGATAAGTTTTTTAGAACTTATAGAAGGCAAAGCCAAATTGGGGGAGTGATACCCCTAGTGCAAGTCTTGAAATGCAGGAAAAACCTGACCAAAAATACAATATTTCGTGGAGGGAGGACTCGCACTGAATACCAGCAATGTTCTGTCACTCTAGGCAGAGCCTATGTAAATTTATACAACCCTCAAAGTAAGTAGCAAGAGGGCGTCAGGGAGCTCAATCGGCAGCACCAAAGGGCAGGCGTCGAAAAACACCAGATGTTTCCTCCGTCTGAGGCAGCTGACGGCTGAGGAAAACACACGCCTTCACTGGGCGAGTAAACAAAGCTCTCGCGCATGCGCGAAGCCTCTGCCGAATAGGAAGAGACGCGCGAGGCAGCGCGTCCTGACCAGCTCCAACTCCCGCTCCACACAAACAAAAAACAACGCGAAATGCGTGTTGAGTAACCCAGGAGGTGAACACACGCTCCGATAACTGAAAAGGCAAACGAAGGTAGCGACCTGGCACAAACACGAGATACGAGGTCAGCGACCTCGAAGCAACACGCCGAGCGACAAAAAAGAGAAAGAGAGCGCAAACAGCGCGTAAACGAAGCACAAGTCAAGGACAAGTAAGCGGTGCAATTATCTAGAAACACAATGCATAAATATCATACATATATATATGTAATGAAATAAGGCACTTAACTGGCTGCGAAGCAGCAAAGAAAGAGGAAGTGTTCACCTCTATGATACTTTATATACTCTCTCATACTCTATGGTTGCCAAGGGTTTATGGGTAATGTGGTTTGTTATTTCTTTACTGCGTACTGATTGACTGCTGTAATTTTCAGTAAAGAAATTGAGAAAGCATAATCGGAGCCTCCGTCCTGCCATAGAATTACAAGAATGCCCAGAAAAGATTTGACTTGAGTAAATATTAAATAAGGACCTGGGAAATTTGGATGCCATGATTCACCATTAACATTTATGAGGCACGCACTGTAAACCTATGCATATTTTTTTTAACTAGATTATAGAGTGCATGATGCAAGCCAATGCATCAAAAGTGTATTACATTACACAGCACCCTCCGGAGTACCTCTGAATCAGCCCTCCTAACTAAGCATGGGCGAATTTTGCGAATCTCGCGTTCGCGAATTTTGCGGATTTGCGAACTCGCAATCCGCAAAATCCGCGAATTCTCGCAAATTTGCGGATTTTTTTTTTGTGTGTTCGTGCGGGTTTCTGCCAGTTCGCGAGGGTTTTGTACAATTTCGCAAACGCGAACATACCTGTCGGGTCGCAAGTTTTGCGAACTTGTTGTTTCTACGTGTCCAGCCTGTTTGGGACACTCTTCTTCATCACTGCCACCCTCTGTCACCACTGCCATTCTCTGACTACTCATGCCACCCTCTGGCCCACCCATGCCACCCTCTGTTTCATCACTGCACCCTCTGGTTGTCCAGTGTACATTATTGTGGCAAAGCAAAGCACACCTTCCCTGCCTCAAGTGACCTGCATTAATTTGGGGCTGATTAATGTGTCACAGAATATTTTTTTAGCTGGCACCTGCTTCCTTAGTGCTTCCTGATTAGTGATATTTTGCACTTGCTAAGTGCTTTCATTGTTGCAAAATTAGTTACAACACCTGCCCTGCCCCAACTGACAATAATGAATTAGGGGCTGATTAATGTGTCACTGGATTTGAACTTCCAGCCTGGCTCCTGCTTGTCTCCCTTAGCTGTAATTCAGGACCTTTGTGGCATATGTGTAACTATTCTGAGGGTCAGAGCAGGGTCACATAATAGTTGCAAGTAGGCAACTGAACTCTGGAGGGGCCCCTCAGGAAGCACTACAGGAAATGGCTACTAACGATGAGCTTGAACTTTTGAACCTGGTAAGTAGTTTCAGTTTTGCTAAGATCGTATTTCTGCAATTTAGCGCTTATTCGCAGGGCGCGAAGTTGAACTGGGAAGCCGCGAACTCACGCGAACAGTGCGAGCAAGCCATAAAATCCGCTGCTCGCGGATTTGCGGATTTTGCGGGAAATTCGCGAATCTCGCGGATTGCGAATTTACCGAAAATCCGCAAAATCCGCGAGCGGAACGGATTTTCCGCCCATACTTACTCCTAACCATTGGTCTAGGACAAATGTGCACCTGGACTGTCCCCTGCTGAAGCAACTGCACTGTTGGTTCTTGGCTTCAGGTTAGGACACACTGCGGAGGAAGATGCACATGCTCATTTTACCTACATTCACTCTAAGGGGGTACTAGGGCACTCCTTTCCTTCACCACTCAGAGTGTGCATTTCAAGGCTGCACAAATCATGGTCTTAGTGTAAGCACCGTTTTGTTTGACCTCCATTAGAAATGAGCTGACTAGCATGGACTCTAGCAACTGCCTAATTTGTAAAAAAATGAAGACAAAAAATAAGAGGCATATTAGCTAGGGCTGGCGGTATAATTATCACCACGTTATCGTCCGTTTTCCAGCAATAAGCGGCGTTAATTATATCACAATATCATCAAGGACACGCTAACGCGTGTTTCCCTGATGTAGAGCCCGCTTTTTCACAGCCTCGCCTCGCATCGTTAATGAGATGCAAAGAAGGCGTGGCTGTGAAAACAACACATGAAAATATCATGAAGGCAGCTCTGCAATATTAACAAGGAGGTGCAGCGATAAAAAAAAATCGCGCTACCTCGGCCTTAACGCTGGAATTTAACGTCTATTAAATCACAGACTAAGGCATACTAATAATGGTAGATGGATTATGTTGATACGACCACAGGGTCGTATCAGCAATGTTATTGCTTTTCTTGGAACATCGCTGGAAAACCAGCGATGTTCCATGGTAAACACCACTATCGCAGAAATATTATCTCCATAGCGCTATGCATTGTAAATATAGCGTTCTCATGGCGATAGCCAGCAATAATATTTCTATCGCTATGTGGGGCCAGCAATAATTATCGCTGCCAAATGTTAATATTCCCCTAAATAAGTGCAGGAGTCAAAAATATTTCTAACTACTGCACTGGCTCTCTTTTCCCTCTACCCTGGCTGTACTTTCTATTGTCCCTGCACTTTACTTATTTTATCTGTTATCATTCTCATCTTTGACCTGTCATCTTTCTCCCTCCATTTCCAATGATCCCTCTCTTCCTTCTACTTGTGCTGTCTTTCCTCATTGCTTCTATTCATGCTCAGTTCTCTTCCCAGTACCATTTATCCAATGATTTCCCTTCTCCAGTCTTGCCCTCAACAGCTGTCTCTCTACTTTACACCTGCTTTTTTTAAAGTTGAAATTGTCTGGTTGCAAAGACATATTGGGGACATGCTGATAGTTTCGCTATGAATGCATTTCACCATTTCACCATTGGCTCTCTCTTTTGTATATCACCTTTGCTTGCTTTCTATTTGCTGGCTTTATTTGTTTAAAGCTGCCCAGCTTGTCTTTGTGTCTCTTGTGGAGCGTAGCCAGATTACTAATTCTCTGAGTGGCTCCTTGTAATCTTCCATGAATGCTCACTTTCTGGGAACTCTTTTTTTCTTTTTCATGAGGCACTCCAGGAGAGTACATGTGTTCCAGTTGTCTCCCTTGTATGCTAGTTCAAGAAGCAGTAAACGTGCTGTATTTCTTTGAAAGTGTTTCCTGCCCCCTATATTTCTTCTTGATTGATTGTTCTTATCTCTGCTACTACCAGTTCATCAATCTTGCATGTCTGCAAGAAACGATGTTCTCTCTACGAGTCTATTTATTGTGGTTTGTACTCTTTAGTAACAACATAACTTAAACAACCCTCATTTCACATCCATGACATAGACGCTGGAAGTAGAGAAGTAGGGGTGCCATAGCACCACCAAATAATCATGCTGGAGTTCAGAAGTTAATCAGGAACAAAAAGGCCTTTACATTTTGATTTGATCTTGTCACCCTTGTCATGCATTCACAGGCATAGGGGAAATATTAGGCTCTGTCTCATAAGAGAGGTGAGTGCTTACTTTTCTTTCTCTAACTGCGAAGTGAGAGTATTTATGTGACAAGCTTGCTGAGTATTGGGGCGTCGATAGGATGTTATTTTTGGCTAGCTCATAAGAAAATATAATTGCCAGCAAATTAATTGTACAAATATTTCAGTATATATGAAAATTAGGAAGCCACAAATGAAGCACATTTATTTGTAATTCTGAAGTGTGGTGCTAAAAAAGAAATCTGATTTTCACACATTATCTTTGCGCTATGTATAGTTTTATAAGTCTATTCAAATGTAATGGTAATGCATGTGATTGCTGATATCTCTGTAAAGTGCTCTGATGCCTTGAGGTCTAGTTTGCGCTATTTAAAACTCGATAAATAAATAAATACCTTAGACTTACACTACTTATTAATCATGGTGCCTAAGAGGGACCTCCCTTGGGCTGCTGGCCCTTCACTTATACAGCAGCAACATATTTGATGACCGATCTCTCTATTCACAGAGTCATTCCTGTGTAAAACTCATGTTCTCCTGTTAAGTCTTGAAAAGGTGAACTAAAGTTCTGAAGAGGACTGAGAACACACAGGGGCATATTTATACGAAAATGGCAAAGCGTGTCGTTAAGCCAAGAAGGCTAACGACACGCGCCATCACTTTAGAAATGCAGGGCTGAACCATATTTACAAGAATATGGTGCAGCCCTGCGTTTGCCCCTGCGCTGGCACTAAACTTAGCAGCCTAGCGCCAACGCAGGCACCCTTGTACCATGGTGCAAGGGTGCTTGTGTTGATTGTTTATTTGCAGGAAGGTGTCTCTTCTAGCATATACACAATCTTTAAATGGCGTTTTGTAACTTTTATGTGTGCTGCTTAATGCAGCACACATAGAAGTTGCAAAACATAATTTTTGTTTAATGAATTATAATGTGCAGGAAGAGACACCTTCCTGCACATAAACAATCAAAGACCTTTTGCTGTTTCCATGTGTGCTGCACAACGCAGCACACATGGATACAGCAAAGACGATGAGAAATGAAACATTTATCCTCATTGCACCTGTTTAAGGCCAGGCTTCCCTGATCTTAGTTTTGGTGCTGCCCCATATTTACGCCACTCTTGTAAATATGGGGCAGCGTCAAAATCAATGGGTGTTGAAATGGAACACCAGCAGCAACACCTATTGCCCTCTCGTTTTACGCTAAGCATAGTAATAAAGGGGGCCTTATTTACAAGGCAGAGTTAAGCCACGTTAAGTGGCTTTATACTGCCTTGTAAATAAGGCTAAGCACATATCGCTACCTAAACATCCTGAAAAGTGGTGTTGTAGTGGTGATAGGGGCTTGTAAATATGCTTCACAGTTTCTACTTAGCCTTCAGTTTCAGCACATTGAACAAGGCACCGAGAGGCCATATTTATATCCCTCATAAAGTCTGTCACCATGGTCCTCCCGCAAGTCAAGCAAACAAGGCAAGCATTTGTAATTTTGAGCCTCGATACAGTCCTCTCCCTTCTCAATTTTCTTAATGATCTCTCTGTGAAACACAGTGTCCAGCGGCATCTTGATAAATAGCTTAGATAGTAAAACTATTGGATGCAGGCAGCCATCATCCTAACAGATCCCTCTTACTAGATGACTGTACTGAATGTAATTGATTGCTAATTGTATCGATATGTAAGACAAGACCCGAGCATCTTTAATGTCTGTAGCCCAGTATTTCTTGAAAACAATAAAAAAAAAGTAAATTCAAAATAATGCATTCATCGATTCCAAGTGCTCTTAGGCAGCAGGTATACAGCATCTAGCAATAAACATAACTCTAAAAGTAAAAACCCTAAAAATGAATTTCATACCAGAAAATACCCCTCCCCATGTCAGGGACCTATTTGGGTGAGCTAAGGGCCAGATGTACAACCCTATTTTGCATGCACAAACAGGTTTGCCACCTGTCTGCGCATGCAAAATCTAATAAGGCCATGTACAGTTCCCATTTAGCGAGTCACAATTTTTTTGTGGCTCCCTAAATAGGAATTGTGAGTCGCTATTAGGAAGGGGCGTTCCAAGGGCGTCCCTTCCTAATAGCTAGTCCGAGGCCTATGTAAAATTGTTTTGCAGCCGCAAAACACTCGTAATTTACTGCGTTCTTCTAGAGGATGATAAAGTCCATTTTCCTTTAAGAAAAACAGGCTGCATTTAAAAAAAATTAAACTGCTTTATTTAAAAGCAGTCCCAGACATGGAGGTCTGCTGAGCCCAGAAGGCTACCATACCTGGGAGGGCCAGCTATTCCTATTGCGGTCGCAAATTGCGAGTGCCGCATTAATATGCATGAGGCATGCAATTTGTGACCCCATTACGAATCTCTAACAGTGTCTCAGACACTATTGTACATGGCATTTATTGATTCTCAAATTGCGACTCGCAATTTAGCGCAATTTGCGAGTCGCTAAATGACATGGTCGTACATCTGGCCTTTAGTCTCCTCTGCATCAAGAACTCAACTACCCCTAGCACTGATTGATTGTTATGAAGTGTTCCACAAATGTCTGTTTTTGCAGAGAACAGCAAAGGCACAACCTGAAAATACTCACAAGTCATGTTATCTCCTATATTAAATCCCTGTATTCTAGTAATCTTGAGTACATATATTTAATAAAATGTTTGAAATGATTCACTTGCAAGTTCAAGCCATCACCTCTGAAGTGTTTATACTTTAAAAAAAAAAAAAAAAAAAAAGATCAGGCTGCTCAACAATTGTAAAATTCCGACCATCACATCAGGGGTGCAAAAGCCGCCTCTATTGAGCGTAACCCAATCAAGCCAGTGCCTACGTGTGCTGTGAAAAGGCAATTTTAGCAATGAAAATTGCAAATAAATTCTATCACGCCGTGTCTTTCCTTTGCCAGAGGCACAAGAGAATAAACTTGCTTATCTGAAAACATCCGGTAGCCGAGAGTTTCTGGAGCAGTAATTCCCTTGGCTGTTGTTTGCCTGCCTGGCAGCATACCAGTAATCTGATACAGAAGTGACTGCAAAACCCTGAGTATTGCTTAGTGGTGTTACCGTCTGTTATCATACTCGGTTGGAAAATCAGTAAGACATCCTTACAGATGTCTGAAGCTTTCAGTGGCCTTCGTAATAAATTATATGCATAACCTTTATAATAAAATGTTCACGTTTTCCTATATGTGCATTGATTTGTGATCTGCGCGTATTCATTTTAATTGACAACTATCAGACAATCAAGCATGATTACACATTTATCGGGTACATACATGTGGAAATATACTAGTTTCAACTTCATTTTTTCACAAAACTCAAAATAAATATAGCTAAATACAGATACCATTAGCAAAAAATAAATATGGACATACAGACGGAAAGTTCCCCAAAATAAATACAGTAAAACCAGGAGCTCTGATAATAATAATATATCAATGAATATTTCGCCAAAACGTTTTTGGCATGAACACGTCTTCATTAGGGCTTATGTGCTTATGCATGAGAGTATTTATGCAGCACAAACCTAAAAGCAATGGGCAGTGTACTGTTAAATGGTGGGGGGAGCAGAGGGTGTAGAACACGACGGCTGGCGAGACTAGCTTACAAATAGGTGCGGTGTCTTTGCTCATGTCGATGTGAGGTGGTCATAGGGTGCACTTTCAATACGAAAAACTACGCTCTGACATAGTTTAACACTTTTCCCATTTTGTATGTGTCTTGTCTCATACATCACACATGCAAAGTTGGAATTATCTTAAGAACAGAAAGAATGCTCCCAAACTGTACGACTGCCTTGAGGAGGTGATTTATTTTGGTGCAACGTCTTGTCTACCTTTTTGGCTCTATGTGGATAAGGCTTTGCGTCAAAACCCATGGCCATGTACCACCGATGGAATGCCCCCCTGATGCCACATTGAGCAAAGTAGAACATAGCATAGCTCTACTTTGTGTTACATTAGGACTACTTTCTAATCTCAGTGCAGCACTTTGTGCTAGAACCCCGGC
Organism: Lissotriton vulgaris; assembly: GCF_964263255.1. Classification (NCBI taxonomy): domain Eukaryota; kingdom Metazoa; phylum Chordata; class Amphibia; order Caudata; family Salamandridae; genus Lissotriton; species Lissotriton vulgaris. The sequence continues at coordinate 181,460 of NW_028248189.1, read as the reverse complement.
ACAACGTATTATGACATTTCCATCTTGGTGCATTATAAGAGAAAGTCTGGCTTCAGATCTTTTGCTATTTGTTATTCTTTGTGTTAAAGTTGGTGATGTCTTGGTTGCATGTCTTATGGTGAAAACCGGGGATGTTAATATTGTTTTCTAGAGTAGTGTGTTGGGGTTGACAACTTTAAACATGATTGTTATCGTTAGTCGAGCTTCTGAGGGATGCCTAGAGAGATGGTAAGCAGAAAACTTTTCCAGTCCCTTCTTGAGTCTTGCTGCTGCAGAAAAGATGCTCTGGAGCTGTGGTGGAGGAGTGTCGCCCCACTGCTCAAAGGGAAAAAGGAAATGATAATAACATATTGTTATTATCATTTTATATTTCCTTTGCAGTCAGTGGCGGGGCGGAGTTGGCCAGAGCAGAAGGAGGAGTGGTTTGCACTTCCTAAGTCCGTATGACTGTTTGGCCGGCCCTCTTGGTCCAGCCAATCTGTCATGCACACTTTGCATGTTCCGCACCAGGCTGCATTACACAGCCTGGTGAGGAACATGCACAGGCTCTCTGTCCCCATCTGAGCGCTGGGCACTCAGACCAATCACAGTGCTGCATTCCAGTATTGGGACTGGCTCAGGGGAGCCTGAGTGCCTGGGTGCTTCCTGCTGCCAGCTGGACTAGAGACAGGAAGAAGGAAGATAGAAGAGAACGGTGAAGAGGCGGCAGTCAGCCGTTCCAGGTAAGTCCTTTTTTTTCTATTTTTTTCATTCCCCTCCCCCTGCCTGACCACCCCATTTGGTAGAAGCTGCTACTGACCTGGAGTGGTGCCTGGTGAGAGTCTGTAATATCAGAAAGCAGGGTTTCTCACCCTCTGATCCAGGTGGCATTCACAAAGTGATGCAGTGCAATGATTAGTTCGACTTTGCATAGAATTGAAAGATGATAGTTATAGTTCCAGTTTTTGTAGAGCGCATGGCCACCCAGAGCAGGTTTCCCAGTGCTGACAGGAATCGTGGGAGGATAGCATACTGCTTATATAAACAAATGAGTCTTGAGTTGCTTTCTAAAGCTGAGCACATTTCTGTTGGCTCTTAGACAAATTAGAAGGGAGTGCCAAAGCTTGGATGCCAAGCAGGCGAAAGATCGCCCTCCACTTCTAGCCCTGATGATGATGGAGTGTTGACTTTACCTTCCTAGCAGGATGGATCTTAAAAGTAGAACATGTTGTTTCTTTGTAAATGAAGAAACTTATCAGTTTTCCAGTTAGGCTTGATTCTGTGGAGGTTCGTTTGCCGTGATCCATTCTTGTGATTCATCTATTTGGTAGCTTTCGCATCCATCCGTGGAAAGATGAGAGGTTGTTCTTTAGGTAGTCAATGTCACTGTCAGACCACATATAGAAGTTGAGCTGAGTGTAGCTTACTTAATGGTGTCATCCAGGAGTATGCTGCGCGATTCCATGCAGAGACTGAAGATAGCCGGGTAATAAAGTGTACCACAGGTCATTGAGAGACAATGAATTCCCCATGTGTGTGATGCTTGTGTAGAATCATTTGCACATATTGTGACATGTAAAATAAGGTAACTAGTCATAATATCGAAAACAAAATATCCACTGGACAGAATATCTAGTTTGTTATATAGAATGGACAGAATATCGAATTGCAGGTAAGAAATATCGATTTCCACAATATCAAAGTTAGTAATATCGATGTTGTTTTAGTGTTTTAAGTGTTAGTATATGTGTTAAAAGTTTTTAATATTTTTTTAAATGTATGAATGAATTTTGCAAAAGTAATGAATTTTATGTCAATTAATTTTTGTGTATTTTAATTCCGTACCTGGTTGTGGGTTTATAGGGGAATAGGGTGGGAAGTAATTTAATTGAAATTAATTAATGTATTATTTTATTACCTAATAATTTTTTTTTTTAATTATGTATATTCGAAAGTAAGTTAATTATTTTATTATTAATTAATTCCAAATTGATTAATAACAATTAATAATTAGTTGGTAATTATGTTAATTGTTTATGTTTAAATTATTTAGTAATAATTAGATCTTAATTATTAACAATTTGTTTGCAAATATGTTAATTGTGTACTTTTTTATCAGTGGGTTGAAGGTTGATAGGGGAGTAGGGTAGTAAGTAATTTATATTTAATGTAATTTTTATTATTTGTTTCATTACAATTTTTTAAGTTATTTTATAGTGTTAATTGTGTGAAATAATTGAGATTCGATTGTTATTAATTATATTGTTAATTGTAATTAGTTAATTATTTAATTGTTAATCAATGATGTTAATGTATTGATATGTTACAATATTGTAGGTAATGTTTATGGGGAAAATGGTGAAAGGTATTTTTTTTTAATTATTAATTGTTTATTAATGTTAATTAATTTGCAGGAGTGGGTATATTAAAATATTCACCTACGGTGTCCAACACTTTCCTTACTGTTGCACTCACTGGAGTGGGAATAGTAATGTTTACCCTCCCGCTATCCAACGCTTTCCCTACTGTTGCACTCACTGGAGTGGTAATAGTAATTTTTACCCTCCCGCTATCCAACGCTTTCCCTACTATTGCACTCACTGGAATGGGAATAGTAATGTTTACCCTCCCGATATCCAACACTTTCCCTACTGTTGCACTCACTGGACTGGGAATAGTAATTTTTACCCTCCCGCTATCCAACACTTTCCCTTCTGTTGCAGTTACTGGAGTGGGAATAGTAATTTTTACCCTCCCACTATCCAACACTTTCCCTACTGTTGCACTCACTGGAGTGGAAATAGTAAATTTTACCCACCTTTTATCCAACTCTTTCCCGACTGTTGCACTTACTGGAGTGGAAATAGTAATTTTATTTTTTACCCTCCCGCTATCCAACTCTTTCTCTACTGTTGCACTCAGTGGAGTGGGAATAGTAATTTTTACCCTCCTGCTATCCAACGCTTTCCCTACTGTTGCACTCACTGGAGTGGGAATTGTAATTTTTACCCTCCCGCTATCCAACGCTTTCCCTACTGTTGCACTCACTGGAGTGGGAATAGTAATTTTTACTCTCCCGCTATCCAACACTTTCCATATTGTTGCACTCACTGGAGTGGGAATAGTAATTTTAACCCTCCTGCTATCCAACATGTTTCCTACTGTACCACTTGTTGGAGTGGAAATAGTAATTTTATCTTTAACGCTATGTAATCTTTTCAGTATTGTTATATTTAATGTAGTGTAAAATATTTTTTTGTACATTTTTTTAATGTTTTAACTTATTATATATATTATAGGTTTAAAATATATATATATATATATATAATTATATTTAAAATTCTGTTTTTACCATTTAATTATTAAAAATATTGATTGTTTTTTAATATTATTAATTTAATATATGTAATAAAAAATAAAAAAGTATGTTGATTTTTTTTAACTTTCATTTATTATTTATTAATTCTAAGGGTATTTAAGTATTTTTAAGTATGTTTTACTTAATTATATTAATTATTTAATTAATTGTACATTATATTTTTAAGACATTTGAAAAAGTCGATATTTTAGCAAACTATATTATTTACAATGATATTTAGGATTCGATATTTTTGTACTTACCTGTTTGTAGATAGGAATTCGATATTCAGTTGGTCTATATTTTGTCACCGATATTTTTGTAGGTCAATATTTAGCTCCTCGATATTCTGTCAGTGATTCGTAAAATAACTATGCAGCGTTTATAATAGAATACGTGATATGACATCACAGGATTTCAGAACATTTATCCTTGGCAAATAATGGGCTGTGGGAATTCAAACACTCATTTTAAGTATCGGGACGTGTGGCTGCGGTCCCTGGCCAGCACTAGTGCTGGAGCATCTCTTGAAACCAGTGATGAATACAAAGCTAAATGGATGCCAGTGTGGATCCTGCATGGCCATTCAGTTGCAATTCACACTAGAAGTCCTCTCAAAGGCTCCTTAAAAGCCTGGGGCATCTGGCTTCACTGTGGCCATCTGTGAAGCTGGGCTCACAGCAGTACGGTTGCCACCAACAGTTTGTAACAACTGATCACTGCCTCTGAATTACTGCCAGCTTGTTTAGTTTCTTCTGCCTCCAGTGTATGGCTCTCTCCTCTGCCATGCTGCAGGTGTGTCGCGAGCCTTCCCAGCATGGCACTGTGTCAAGATGGCCTCACCGGGCAGTGGGCGTGCAGATACAGCCGTGGAAACAGCGTGCCTGGAGCAGGTGAATGGATCTCAGCAGACAGCTGTAAGTACAGCTCACAGGGGAGGGTTTGCGTAATTTTATAGTAGGAGGATGGCTAGCAAGGCAATAGGAGAGGGTCTGAAGATGCTTAAATCAGGAGAAGGGTGAAATCCACTTTGTCACAAATGATTTTAGGTCACTTGACTGCTAGGGATTTGGGGCCTGGGATGTTGGAGGGCATCAGCGGAGTGAGTTTTCCATGACCCTGTTAAGATGGAATTCTACAAAATGCCTTAATTGAAGGGGTGATGTAAAGGCCTAATGGAAGAAAGCTCTGATGGAACCCAACAGGAGAGTGCACTGTAGACACCTGAATTTATGGAGGCCGACAGTAGCCACAATATAGGAATCTTTAGCACAGCCCTGAAGGTAGGGAGGAGAGAGCAAAATATGGAGGTGCTGAGGTAATATTAATAAAGTGAGTGTACATCTTAAGGATTTGTGGGGCCCGGTGCAAGACAAACTTTGGGGCTCCTGCTTTGGAGCAATTTTAAATTTATTACCCCTTTTCTACTCATTCAAGTCCTCATAATGCCAAACGTTACTGAATTATATAATAACGCATCAGAAAAAAAGGGCACACAGAAACCTGAAGCTGCCTGGTTTTCTTCAGCCAAATAGTGTCAAAAGAAAGCTTGAACAAGCATTAATGAACCTTTTTTGAGCCTAGATCTAGATTTGCTATTGTTAGAATTGGGGTGTTTAATTGGCAGTAGCATGCACCCTGTCCAAGTAGGGACCCTAACTATAGTCAGGATAAGTAAGTTACTCACCTAAGATAACTCCTGCTCACCCTCTTGGTAGCTTGACAAGACAGTCTGGCTTATCCCACAGTAACACAGTAAAACCACTACAAAAGAACTCCACAACAGTTTAGAAAATAGCCTATATTTCCTGAATAAAACAAGACCCAAATGAAAGAAATTCAACATACACAAGTCAAGATGTGAATTTGCAAAGATTAAATAAAGTTCAATGTTTAAAAATCAAAGGTTGCACTTGAACATGACAAAAACCTTAGACGCATCTAAAACTAAAGACAATGCGAGGTGCAGGAGAGGTGGGCGCCAAAAAGTAGGCAATGCTTCAGTTCCTTACTGCTACAGGGGAGGTGATGTGTTGGTTCCTTACTGCTTGGCAGGGGAGGTGATCCGTCAGTTCATTACTGTCAGAGGGGAGGTGATATGTCATTTTCAGACATTCGGCCTTGGCACCTTACTGGGGTGCCGTGTTGAGGAAGAAATCAGGCCCCAGGACGATGTTTCGAAAGTCAAGTTGTGCTGTGCCGATTCCCCAGCAATGAAGCAGGCACTGTGTTGGAGTCAGAGCGGTGCGTCACAGTCTTCAGTGATGTAGTGCTCAAAACTCACTGGCGTACGTCTGACATGCTGCTACAGGAAGCTGGGGCCTGCATTAAAAATCGTGATTGTTTCGTCAAGCGGGGACCATGCTCAGGTGCAGGCAGCAGTGATGAATCAAGTTTTTCAGCAATGTGCTGGTCCGGGGTGGCAATGGGAGTTGATGTGTTGATTTGGATCCATGTTGCACCAGAATCGGCATCCAAGGGCCCATATGCCACCACTTGGCAAGACAGGACTCTCAGCAAGAGAGCCAAGGTGCTGATAGGTGAAGTCTTTGATGGGTCTGAGACTTTTTAAAAAGAGGCAAGTTCAACTTTACTCTGTGGAAAACCTTAGAAAGCAGGATGTAGAAGGCAAAGTTCAGTCTGTTAATTCCCAGGACAGAAGCATCAAGCAGCGGGCCAGCACAGCAAAGCAAACAGCAAAGTGTCAGTCCAGAAGCAACACAGCTCTTCTTTCTCGCAGATGGCCCTCAATCCAGATGTGTCTGAGTATATGGTGTCAGAGGTCCAGTACTTATACCCATGTCAGCCTTTGAAGTAGGCAAACATCAAAGAAAAACTTTTGTAATGCACTAGACCCTGATTTTCCCTGCCATTGCTCCAGACACACTGCAGGGGGTGAGGACCTGTTTGTGTAAGGACAGGCACAGCCCTATTTAGGAGTGAGTGTAATCTCCTCCCTTCACTCTAGCTCAGAAAGACCCATCAGACTTGTGATGGGCCGTCAGCATATGTAGGACACAACTTAGCTCCTTTTGTGTGATTGTCTAGAGTGAATTCACAAACAGCCCAATTGTCATTCTTACTCAGACGTATATTTAGAGGCAGGCAGATGCTGAAGTAAAAAATGCAATCTTTCCAAAAGTGGCATTTTCAGACCTGCAATCTAAAAACCAACTTCACTAAATGATGTATTTTTAAACTGTGAGTCCAGAGACACCAAACTCCAATTTTCTATGAGCTCCCAATTGGATGATACACTTGTGAGATGTTACAAGTCAGCTCCAATGCAAGCCTATGGGTTGGTCGGCCTTGCTGTAGTGAACGAAGGAAATTAGCAGTGTTTCGCTACCAGGACATTTAAAACACAACAGTACATGTCCTACCTTTTAAATACACTACACCCTGCCCATGGGGCTACCTTGGGCCTATGCTAGGGGTGCTTTACATGTAATAAATAATGGAAAGGTTTGTGCCTGGCAAGTGGCTGCACTTGTCAGGTCGAAATGACAGTTTAAAACTGCACACACAGACACTGCAGCGGCAGATCTGAGAAATGTTCACAGGGCTGCTAATATGGGTGGCACAGTCAGTGCTACAGGCCCACTAGTAGCATTTAGTTTACAGGGCATCTGCTCACATGGAGCAATGTACTAGGGACGTATTAGTAAATCAAATATGGCAATCGTGAAGAAAACAATTACAATTACATTCTAGGGAGAGAGTATATGCCCCTTAGCACTGGTTAGCAGTGGTAAAGTGCCCAGACGTCTAAAGCCAACAAAAAGAGGGTAAGAAAATAGGAGGAAGAAGTTAAAAAGTTTGTGGATAACCCCACAAAAAGGACCAGGTGCAACAGTTATGTAGATATCAGTGTGTAACAGGCTAGTTACTCACTCTGTAGATAGACCATGCCAAGGATGACTTGATATGAAAGTCAAGGGCACATAGCACTTAAACTGAAGTGTTAGTTGTCAAAAAGCTTTGATCATAAATATATAACCCCTTCAATACTGAAAATATTGTTGCAGCAATGAAAATCAGAGAAGTGCTCTGAGGATTTCTAGTTATTCTTTTGGCAAAATCTAATAGTCTTCTCCGAATTTCCCTTGCCCAGACCTTATACCCTTTTCCTCTGTGTACTTCTCTGGCTAAACAGTTACCTGTGCCCGCTAGAAAAATAGAGTGGGGTATTATACAGGACAACAAGAGAGACAGAAATAGAGCAATATAGCGAGCAAAGTGAAATAGAAGAATTGGCTACAGACAGAGATGATGTAGAGAGATATGTGAGGTAGAGGGAGATGGAAAGTAAATAGAGAAAGGTTATCTAGCCACTAGAAAAGTTAAAGCAAGAAAGGAAAAAAACAAGCTATCAGTAGAAACAAAGAGGCAGAGAAAAAAGTAACATTTACCAGGCAATAGAGAGAGGTAGTTATAGGGAGAACAAAATGTAGAGAGAGACGGGGGAGTACAGTAGTACAAGGGGGAAAAAGAGAGACAGAGAGAGAGGGGGGTAATGTAGGAAAAGGATGAATTAAAGAAAGGTTAAGGGAGCGAGAGGTAGATGCAGATAGAGAAACTTGAGGAAACGCATAGAGATACATGGTGGAGAGAGAGCAAAATGGTCGAGAGAGAGCAAAACAAGAAGAGATATAGAAAAGAGGGTCAGTTAAGAGAGGAATGGAGAATAGAGAAAAGGCAGAGCAAGGGTTAAAAGGTAAGAAAAGAAAGTTAGTGAAGAGCGAAAAGAGGAGGCTGAGCGGCATACATGAAATAGAGAGAGGTCAGGGCCGTTTCTGCCATTAGGCAAGACTAGGCGGACGCCTAGGGCGGCAAAAGGGGGAGGGCGGCAAAAAACGCACCCTAGCTAGTGGTGTGTGGAGCGGGCCGGTGGTACACACTACCAGTGTATGTGTGGGTCCCCAGGGGCGTCAATTTTGTAGCGCTGGAAAGCTTTACCAATGATGGCCCTGGGCATCATTTCTGGCCAATCCCTGAGCGGTGCTTCAGCATCCAGTGACAGTGACGCGCACCACCCTCTCTCTCTCTGCACGTGGGGGACAGTGTGTGTCGGCTGGCGCTGCTCTGGTGCCTTAAATGATGGTGATTTGATTACTGGCTGTAGAGTGTCACTAGTGCCGTGGCGCGAAGATTCTGAGGCCAGCACAAGCCTGTGAACAGCACATCCGGGGCCTGTTCTGCATCCCACATAGAGGAGCGCGTGGACTAGTGGACGTGACTTTCACCCGAGCACAGGTGAGTCACCGCAGTCAGTGAGCGAAGCTATGTTACGAACGCGCAGGCCTATGAACCGGTAAAATATTTCAGCTGTGTTGTAAAAGAAGCCTGTGAGTCTCCGAGCTCATCCTCACGGCCCAAGAGACGGGTGCACAACAGAGGGGCAAACTTGTCCACCCTCACTTCCCAGAGAAATCTATTTATTTTGTTTCTAATGACCATGCCTTCTTCTTCTTTGGGTCATAAATCATTTGCACTTCACATGAGCCTCAAAGACCCCAAACTATAAATTCGTGGGTGAAACTAGCCTCACGCTCAAAACTTAATTTTATTAAAGATAGTCCATGAGGGTGGCTATAGGGAGACTGGCGTTATTCATAGATCACTAATTGTCACATGTGTTGCTTCGAGTAGGTCGCTCAGCTGAATGTTCCGGAGACTTGTGAAGGCCAATAATTGTTTTAAGAGAATTACCCTCAGAGGCGCGATAAGTTCAAATTAACTCGGCGCTCTCATGTATTGTACCAGGCAATGTTGAGAAACTGAAGAATGTTCTGATTTAAAGGCGTCAGAATAACTTGAGACCATTCAATTTTCCTCTGTCTTTCATTCACTATATTGCGATGGCAAAAACAATGAGTTACATTTAAAAAAACAAATGCAAAAGAAAACGTAATAAAGAAAATCATTGAAAGCTGCTGCAAACCTGCAAGAGCTGTGAGTCCTTAATGAGCAATGGCAATACGAAAAATAATGGGCCCCCTGCAGAAAGTGAAAAGGGGCCCTTGAGTCTCCCATATGGCACAGCAATATTCATTGGCTTGGGCTTAATGGGGGCCCTTGAAGGATTGGGATCCCCTTTCGCTGCAGAGGTTGCAGGGTCTTGCGTAACGCCACTGTTAATGAGTATTAACTTATATGAATTATGTTTGTGTTTTTGTTCCGCATTTTTTATTTTAAAAATGCTCTTTTTTCAGTGCCACTTCTTGCGTGTGGCATAGAAAATCATTCTATAAAGAATATAGGAATATGTTGTTAAATTTTCTTTGTAGAACCCTCAATCACCACAATTGCCATCTACTGGATGTAGTAACCCTACAAACTAACTCGGAGTTACAAGGGGGAGCATGCCGCAAGAGGGATATGGATGTTGGCAGGGGTTTGTTTGTTGCAGCAGGCCCTGTCCAAAGATCATAAGATGGCGGCCACTGCCCCATGTCCAGGCCTCCAGCCAGTGAGGTGATGGAATCCCACTGTGTATGTGGGCGAGGCTGGAGGACACAGGAGAAGGGGTCGAGGAAGGCCACGAAGAGTGTGTGCCTTAAAGAAGAGCCCTTCCCGTAACCTGCGTGCAGTCCAGCAGTGCGTGGAACTGGTCCTGGTTTCAAGAGAGACACAACATTTCACCACAGCCAGCCCTCGTACCTTGGGCTCTTCCCTTCCTCAGGTAGGGAAAGTATAAGTCTGCACTGCCCCAGGCATGTTGATAAGAGATGTATAAAGGTGGGTGATTCGCAGTGGCTGTTATGTTCCTGGGGGCACGCCCCTTGACGCCTGGAGCGTCCTGTGTTGAAGTCATGTGACTCGTGATAATAAAAAGAGGTCTCGCACGCACGCACGCATTCAGAAGCGCGCAGACCGAGCAGCCAAGTTATTCCCAGTGTCCGACTCTGTTATTTATAGGGCCACGTGTTAGGCCTAGCCAATCCTAGATGCCCCGGAGTGTAGGCCCCAGAGTGCGGTCCCCAGGGCAGTCATTCCCCCACTACAGGACACAACAATTGGCGACGAGGGTGGTTGTCGACTCCTCGCTCGGGGTGTGTGTGTGCCCATTGCCGTGTGAGGCGGCTGCAAGCCCTGCCTGTGGCTTGCGGTGCTCGTGCCTTGCTGTCCCACACGCCCCGCACCCAGCGCCTGGAGAGAAGTCAACCTCCGCCCGTGGGAATTTGCAGGTGAGCCGTTCCGCCCTGTGTCGACCTGCTGCGCATCGTGGCACGAGTGGCCGTGCACCGAACTCCTTCCACACGGCATCCCCGTCCGGCGCCGCACCGGGCCCAGTGGCACGTGCGTGAAGCGCGTCTCGACACGCCTGGCGCGGCGATCAGGGAGGCGCCCAGGATCGTCTGGCAGCTCGGGGGGGACGAGACTCCTATCCACCCCGCAACAGCCCAGCCCCGCTTGTGGCAGTAGCGCCGGTTGCACACGCTCCTCTACCCTCGCTGAGGTGCCCGCCACGGCCAAAGCCTGACCTGCTTGCGGGCACCAACAACACTGCACGAGGGGAAAGTGGTCAACCCAATCCTCCGCGCACCAGATCTAGTGCCGTCCCGGCCGGTCACAGGCCTGATCAAGCGCGTCCTGGACGATGGCTACCATTCCGCCCATTGAACCGTTTGTGGTGGAGGGTGCGCCCTCAACTCTTGCCCCGAAATGGAAGGAATGGGTGGACAGGCTCCTAGTCTTCTTTGAAGCCACGAAGGTTCACAAGGAACAAAAACACGCCATGGTGCTTCACCTTGGCGGCAAAGACATTCACTCCATTGCTCGGACCCTCAATGAGGCCACCCCCAAGACTCACCATACCCTGATTAATGCCCTCAATGCACATTTTGAGCCCATGGCAAACCAGGATTACGAACGTTTCGTCTTCCGACAAGCACGGCAACTCCCGGAAGAGTCACTAGATTCATATCACACCAGACTCAAGAAACTGGCACTAGCGTGTGGGTTCCAAGACATAACGGAGGAAATCAGGGGACAGATCATACAGGGTTGTGCCTCTGCCAAACTAAGAGAGAGAATACTAGAAGAGTCGGGGAAGCCGTTGGCTGATATCCTCACACTTGGTCGTACAAAAGAACTCTCCAAAGCCAGAGCGGCACACATGGAAGCCGCACTGCAAGCTACGGTGAAGATGGAACTGGTCAACAAGATACAGGTCCAAACACCCTCCAAGTGGCACAAACGAACAACACCCGCCCAAGGTGGGGCATCTGGACAATCATGTGGATACTGCGGAGGTCCGCGCCACCCGGCACCAGAATGCCCAGCACGGGGCAAAAGATGTTCTGGCTGTGGCAAAATGAACCACTTTGAGAAGGTGTGCCGATCGAAGAGATTCCGCAAACCTCGCCAAGCTGTACAAACAGTCGTGGAAGGCGAACCAAGCAATAGCGACATGGATGATGATGAAGAGGAGGAGCGATCCGTGCACAAAGTGCACATGATCGGTACCGCCACTCGACGCACCAGAACTCTACCTCAGTGCTCAATACAAGTAGCGGACCAAGAGATCATGGCAGTAGTGGACACGGGAGCGTCCATAAATCTCATGAGCGCTTCCCTCTATAGAAATATGCCCACGCCTCCCATCCTCAGCCCCACTCCTATCACTGTATTCGCTTATGGACAGGACATTCCACTCCGAATCAGGGGCAAGTTTCGAACGGCAGTCCGCCATGGAGACAAAGTTACAAGAGCAAACATCTTCGTGTCGGAAGAAGGACAAGGCATGCTATTGAGCTGCAGAACAGCCGAGGACCTGGGAGTGGTTACATTTGCCTTCGGAGTTCACGAAGAATCGGTGCAACAACTACTCAGGGACTTTCCGGATCTGTTCGAGGGAATTGGGTGTTTCAAAGGGCTTGAGATACACCTACACATAGACCCCACTGTGCAGCCGGTAGCCTTGCGGCATCGTCGCATTGCCTTCCATCTTCGGCCGCTTGTGAAAGAAGAACTACACAAGCTAGAAGCGGCCAGAATCATCGAGAAGGTCTCAGGCCCCCCCCCCTGGGTCTCGCCCATTGTAGTCACACGGAAACCGAAACAGCCTGGGGCGGTTCGGATCTGCGTGGACATGCGCCTCCCCAATGCCGCCATCAAGCGGGAGCGCCACATCACCCCCACGATCGATGACCTGATTGGGGAGATGGCAGGGGCCTGCTGGTTCTCAAAACTGGATCTCCGAGCAGGATACCATCAGCTGGTGCTAGACAAAGAATCTAGAAACATCACCACCTTCTCTACACACATTGGACTACGCAGATACACAAGACTCAGTTTTGGGGTCTCCAGCGCGGCTGAGGTATTTCAAAATGTCATACAGGAACTTATCGCTGATATACCTGGCGTGATAAATGTCAGCGATGACATAATGGTTCACGCCCGCACCATAACAGAGCACAACCACCGGCTGGCGCAAGTATTTCGCAAACTCCGAAGTGCTGGGCTCACGCTTCATCGGGACAAGTGCGAGTTCCTGAGAACCAAGATAGGGTTCTTCGGATACGTCTTCTCAGCCGATGGCGTACATCCAGACCCTGACAAAGTAAAGGACGTCAAGGACGTGCCACCACCTACGACAGTCACAGAAGTCAGGAGTTTCCTTGGCATGGTGAACTACTGCGGTCGCTTCATCAAAGACCTGGCCAACCTCACGATTCCACTGCGTGAGCTCACAAAGGACTCCAGCCCATGGACCTGGGGACCGGAGCAGGAGAAAGCCTTCCAAGACATCAAGGACTCCCTCTCCAGTGATGCCACGCTGGCATTCTTTGACCCTCGAAATGCCACACTCATAGCCGTAGATGCTGGACCGGCAGGGTTAGGAGCGGTGCTAATGCAGAGGCTGAGGGATGAAGTAGACTGGACCCCAGTCGCCTTCGCTAGTCGATCTCTCACGGATACAGAACAGAGATACTCACAAATAGAGAAGGAGGCAATTGCCATACACTGGGGGTGCAGACACTTTCACCTGTATGTCTACGGAAAGCCCTTCACAGTGGTAACTGACCATAAACCGCTTGTGGCCCTGTTTTCAGGGACTTCATCGAAGCCGCCCCCGCGAATTGAGAAGTGGCTATTACAACTGCAGGAATATAACTGCAATGTCGAGTATCAACCTGGAGCGAAAAACCCGGCAGACTATCTATCGCGCCACCCCAGACCAGCTCCTCCGGAGGAAATGGACGAAGCGGAAGAGACGGAAGCGTATGTGAAGTGGGTAGTTGCGCGATCCTGCCCGCGCCCCATATCTCTCGAGGACGTTGTGAGTGCCACAGCACAAGATGCCTGCATACAGAGAGCTAAAGACATCCTTCGAACTGCGAATTGGCACAAAGCCAAAGAGAATTGGAAGGTGCTCACCCCAGAAGCGCAAAGGATCATGGAGAGTCTGTATCACGTCAGGGAAGAGCTCAATGAAGATGATGTGGGATGTCTGCTGCGAGGGCACCACCTAGTAATACCCACAGGCCCTCATGGGTCAAGTCATCCAACTAGCACACGTGGGCCACCAGGGGATGGTCAAGACCAAAGCCCGGCTGCGAACCAAGGTATGGTTCCCTCTAATGGACGAGATGGTGGAAAACATGGTGAGATCGTGTGCTGCCTGCCAAGTCACGGGGGACGCTCCCCGGGAGGCTCCCATCATAGTGGAGCCTCGACCCCAGAGGCCGTGGGAGCGGGTCAGCATGGACTTTTGCAGTCTCCCAGATGGAAGACACACACTGGTGATGATAGATGATCACTCAAAGTACCCGGAAGTAGAGGTCGTGGAGAGCACAAGTGCAGAATGTGTAATACCAAAGATGGAGAAAATCGTTGCCACTCACGGAGCCATGAAGGAGCTCCGAACGGACAATGGACCCCCATTCTAAGGGCAGGACCTAGCGGCATATCTGTCCTCTCTGGGAACACGTCACCGATGCATAACGCCCCGGTGGCCCCAAGCCAATGGAGAAGCTGAGAGGTTTATGAGGACCTTGAACAAGGTCATACGCATCGCCCATGATAAAGGACAGTCAGTGGAGATGGCCATCTTCACGTTCCTCCGAAGTTACCGCCAGACCCCGCACTCCACCACAGGGGTGGCCCCGGCCCATCTCCTCCTAGGGCGAGTGGTAACGGATTCTATTCCTCATCATCCCCAATGGATACCTGAGGTGGCGAATGAGGAGGTCATTGCAAGGAAACGGAAAACCACACTTGCCAAGATCAGTCAGAGAAGAAGGGCGGCGATACCCCGATTTCACCAAGGAGATGTGGTGCTTCTTCACAACCGAACAACCAGTGGCAAGTTCAGGCTTAATTACGAAAAAGGACCGTGGCGAGTAATTGGAGTGAAAGGCACCCGTCTCACTGTGATCCGAGGACGAGAGACAGTAACCCGCAATGTATCCCACTTCAAACATTTTCACTCAGCAAGTAATGAACCTGAACCTCGGCAGAGTGCCGGCAGAACTGAAACTGCAACTAACACATCCGGAGTTGAAGCAACGCCCAGTCACGAGGTCGTTCCAAGTAGCAATTCGAGCGCAGCGAGTGAAGAAGTGGGAGGAGATGCTGAGTCCCTCGAGGAGGCACCAGATCCGGAGGGGGCCGACAGAGAGGCGCCAGGTCCTGACTCAGGTGTCGGAGCGGAAAGGCTGAGTCAGAGGGGGTCGCAGTACCGGCTGAGAAATAACCCCACCCCCTCCTGCCATTTACGAGATCATTTCACGTAAGACTGTTCCTAATAACTATTTGTGTTGAAGCAGCATTTGTAAGGTTGCCGCCTTGCGGTAATGATTGATGGCATTTACAGATAAATGATACACATGACTGTCTGAGGACATTCAAGTTGGGTTGTTACTGTTTTGTTTTTTTTTTTGTTTTTTTCTTTCCTTGTTTTAGGAGGAATGGTATGTTCCTGGGGGCACGCCCCTTGACGCCTGGAGCGTCCTGTGTTGAAGTCATGTGACTCGTGATAATAAAAAGAGGTCTCGCACGCACGCACGCATTCAGAAGCGCGCAGACCGAGCAGCCAAGTTATTCCCAGTGTCCGACTCTGTTATTTATATGGCCACGTGTTAGGCCTAGCCAATCCTAGATGCCCCGGAGTGTAGGCCCCAGAGTGTGGTCCCCAGGGCAGTCATTCCCCCACTACAGGACACAACAGTGGCGTTGCTAGAGGGTAACCAAATGTGGCCTGTGCCCCAGCCGTCTTTGTCCTGGCCGCCCCTGGTAATGTACCCCATAGCTGTTGAATGTGCTATGAGGCAACACAGAAAACACCATGCACATTTACTTTTCCATCTACCCTTCACTGCAAAGCAGTGTTTGAGGCAATCCGCAAGCCTACATACATAGCAAACAATATATATACATCCATAAAAGGGAGGGGGCGGCATTTTTTAATTCTCGCCTAGGGCGGCAAAACACCTAGAAACGGCCCTGAGAGAGGTGGAGAGTTGTGAGATAGAAAAAAAGAGGAGATGGTGAAACAGAGAGCTCTATAAAGAAAGAGGCGTGTTAAATTTGAGGTTGAGGGAGCGATCGTAAATGGAGAAGGGTCACAGAGTAAATTTTTTGTTTGTGTGAAAGAGAAAAAATGAGAGAGACTGAAAGCAGGCGCTAACACAGAGAAACGTGTCTACACTGTACAGCACGCACACAATTCGTGGAATGTTTATTAATGGAGTCTTAACCACTGTAAGCTTCTGGTATAAGTGCTTTTGAATTATAGCCTCGAGGGGCCACATCAATGAGGAGCTGTGCTGGCTCAGCACAGAGCCAATTCTCTATCTTCTTGTGTTTGAGGTGTCTAAAGTTCATACATGTAACTCAGAGTTAATTCACAAGCTTTAGGCAGAACAAGTCAGAAACAGAGACTGGCAATCTCTACTCATTGTTCTGATGCGTGCTCTCTACATTTTCACTTTCCAAGTTATATATATGAATTTTAGACATCACACATCCGAAAAAAAAGGCTTGCAGCTCTGCTCTGATCGAGCACAGCCATTCATTATATGGCCCATGTGCCAACCTTTTAAAATAAGGTCTGCTGCGGTGTAGCTAGGTTAATAGGCTCTCTGCATCAAACTTGTGCATACATGTTCCCATATATGTGTATGTGTAAACAAGTGCATTCTAATGGAGGAATGCTGTTGGTTATATCCTGTTAAGACACTGTTTTTTAACTGGGAATCCAGACAGAAATGTTCCCTTTTATTCTGGTTGAAGATTATCATCTGTAGTGTAGGAACTGTTTTTGATCTTTGTATACATTTTACCTAAACCAAAACCTCGGATTAGCATGAGATAGGAAGGAAATCAACATTTTCTTTCCTAGGGCCACAAATGCATTTACAGATATGTTATTGTATGTCCATGTGTTATGCTCTATAAAATCTCACGTTCTCTGAGCCAGCCTAAATCGTTTTCAACCCACGTCGTTGTGGGGAATTAATTATTCTATTGGCCAGCTGCCAGTTCAAAGCTCTCCCCAAACAATAGACCTATTATGGGAGATATGCTTCCTCATGATATATAGGAACGAGAGTTGAAATCTCCATAAGGTAATTACCTACATTTTCCTGACCAGTACAGGCAGGTTGATGGCAGAGGAATCAAAAGGGAGAGCAGGCAGAACTTTGGTTGCAGCCACAAGACATGGGGTTCTTTGAAGTTTAGAGGGAAGAAACCAGACCTGGGTGGGCAGAGCGTGTCTCATACATCGGGGTATTTTTATAGCTATCTTCTTGATCCTTCCCATAATGCACAACAGGAGGTTTGGGGAGCCTGTAAGCTGCTACTTACAAGTGGCCTATAATGCCTTCCTCTTGATGATACAGTGATCTTAGACTCTACTTATGTTGGATTGGAATATACATTAAACAAATGTTGGGGCATATTATCAAGCAGGGCGATAGGCAATTATCGCCGCTTTAGCGGGATAATTCTATCGCCCTATTAGCAAGCTGTCGCTAACTGATGTTAGCAACAGCTTTTAGGCGATAGAGAGCGGTTTGGGGCCCGCTTTGCATGTCAGCAATGTTTATCGCTAATGACATGCAAAGTGGGCGTACCCAACCAGTTAGCGACTGTAATCAGTCGCTAACGTCGCTATCGCCTGTTAGCAAGGCAGGCGTAGCGATGGAAATATTCGCGCTAAGCGCGAATATCTCCAAATACTAACACCTGCCCAGACCAGTTCTTAGCCATGTTATCCAATGGGTGGATAACATGGCTAAGAGCATTTCCGCACTAATGCGTGAATATCGCTGTATTCTCAGCGACATTCTCGCATTTCGCCGCTATCGCTGGATATTTTAGCACAATGGAGAAAAACATTGCTAATAGCATGTTTTCTCCGCTAACATATCCAGCGATAAAAAATCGTCGCTAAGCCTATTTAGCGATAAATATCGCTACTTGTTGGTAATATGCCCCAAAGTTCTTATTGTCAGCTAAACAAACGTAAGGTTAACTATAAAAATTCAAAACTCCAGATTTTTTCTCACTTTGAGAGCCCTAGACATAACTTGATTTTTGTTTGGAAACCTATTGAGCATGTCCAATCATATAAATATTTGGCACGGAAATTCCTTTTTGAAAATAAAAAATAAAATACTCCACTCACCATTAGATTCCTTTCCCATGCTGAGGGTAGTTTTAATTAGTTGTCACTGCCCCTTACCACCACAGTTTTCCTGGCGCTGACGGGCAGTGAAAACTGACCTGTAATTCTGCCCATCTAAGTTAGGTAGGCAGAATGACAGGTCAGCTTCCAACAACCCTTACTCCGCAGGGCTGTTGCAAGCAATTCATCACAGCAGAGACAGAGTAGTCTTCCTCAGGATTAACCCTATGGCCAACCCACAGTCTAAGGGGCCCATTAGGATGGCGGGCGGATTGCCCCGCCAGGCTGGCGGTAGCCACCGCCGGCCTGGCAGGGGCAATCCACCCGCCATCCGCACTAAAATGACCCCCCGCCACATTAAGATGGCTGGGGGGTCCGCGGCGGGCGGAAAGACTGTCCGCCGCTTTTCTGCTCCGGTCGCCTTGCGGCCGGGGCGGAAAAGGTTTAATATGGTGGCAGTGTCTATTAGACACCGCCAGCCATATTATGATGGGCCAAAACAGATTCCTTTCCGTGGCGGCGATGCCACTACGGAAAGGCATGCGGTCTTCACTTTGGGGCCCCCAGAGAGAAGGAGAGGTGGGGAGTGCACACCCTACATTTGCATTAACAAAGCCGCAGGCACCGCGCGGTGCCTGCCGCTTTGTTAATGCAAATGCATTTGTGCATTTTTAGCATTGTGACGGGCGGTGCTGAGAGAACCGCCCGCAACAATGCTTAACATGCAGGATGCACCCGCCACAGTGGCAGGCGCATCCTAATTTGTGTTGCGGGACCGCCGCACCTATGGCGGACGGTAACTTTTGCACCACAATGGCGGGATAACTTTTTCCGCCTGCCATGATAATCGGCCCCTAAATTTGGCAGGCGGACTACATTCTTGGTGGTTAAAAATACTGTGCTGTCATTGTGACACAGTATCTTTACCGTCAAGAATTAAATTGGGCCCAAAATGTCTTCCCTCGCTAACCTAGGAACTGGAAGCATTTCCAGATGATTTTGGAAGTTCGCTTAAACAGGCACGTAGTAAGTCATTCAGAGCAATCTTTGACAGCCTAAATCAATGAGCCAAAAAACAAGTTCACTTGGAGTTTAAACTGATTGACCAGTCACTGGCACAGAATTCATTGGTGTTAAGATATTGATTCAAACTGAAAAGTGCTGATGAAAGATCCTTCAGGCGCACCCTCATAAAGGAATTTAATCTGTTAACCTGCTGCATCAAAACTCCATGGGGTATGTCTATTGATTCGATGTTTCAGGAACATGGTTTGAAACCCCTGTGGGGGCAAAGTATTCCATACCCAGCTTTTAGAAAGAAATTGTGGAAGAATGTTTACTTTAAATGGACCAAAAAGGACCTTAAAATCTTTAAAGAACGACCTCACAGTCAATTGGTGTGTGACAGCAATCACCAGAAAAAGCCACAAGCACACCAAGAGCTTCCTGTCTCATGGGAGCTCAAGATCAAACTCCTCCGTTTGCATTTAGACGTTATGCATAAATGGAAGAATAAGAGGCAGAATATTAACTGCAGATTTTGTAGCTATAAACATGAAAACTTGCCTCATCTTATGTGCTACTGTCCAGCACTTTTAAATGAGCATCGGAAGCTTCAGGCTCTTTCTTTTCTCTGTTTTAATATAGGAAACTGAAGAGTCGCAGGTGCTGCTATTTGTAATAGCTCATACAGTAGATTATTTGGTGAATCTATTACATATATTGATGTGCTTTTATAGCCTAAGGAGAAATGTATGAACCTGGAAAAGAACAGTTAAGCCTTGAGATACGATTGCACAAACTAACTCATAATTTTGATCATGTGCTCTTGCTTGTAACAATCTTTTTACAAAAAGAAAATAGTGGTTGACAGGTTTCATTAACTATCAATAAATTGTATTACTATTCTGACTCCACCTCCCTCTTGGGCCAGTACAGGGTCTACTTGTTGGGGACCGTGAAGAAAAAAACAGATGCTTTGGACACTTGTGGACTGGTCCTGGGTGTCAGTGCCTGAGGAAAAAGTATTCCTGCAGGATACAAAGGCACGCTGAAAATGGTGGAAGGCTTTGGGTGTTTGTGGTGTACAAGTGTGGAGAATGGCCTGCCTTTAGGACCCTGGGAAGCTCCTGAAGGAGGACTCCCAAGTCATTTGACTACTATGGAGTGGACAAGAGGGCAGGTCCACACTCTTAAAGCAGGGTTATGGTTAGGAAAAGAAAAAAAACAGCACATACTTTCAAAGTGCTGAGGAAAAGCATCTGAATGCATCAAGAAGAACACTACATGTGGCTAGCGTATGTTTGCCAGGAGCAAAGCAACGCCAACCGTACTGAAAAAGGTCCATCTGGCTAGGAAATAGCCCACATTCGGTCTGCTGCTAATTATAAGCCTCCTCTGCATTCCTGGTGAGCAGGGCCAGACTGGAGAAACAAATGCAGCCCTGGCAAAAATACTAATACTAGCCTGACTCCTTCTTTCTCTCCTCGCCCTATTCCACTCTTCCCATTCATTCATTCACCCGACTTTTCTCTTCTCTCGCTCTGATTGTTCACTCTCTCTCTATCCCTCTATCTCCTCTTCCCCTCTCTCTCTCAAACCCCCCTGTGCCTGTGGAAGTTAATCTCGGGGAGCTGTGGGGTGTGACAGAGGTACTAGCAGAAGTCTGGGGTGTTTAAAACCAGCCTCCAAGGCTCCGGCTTTTTTTTTTGTCCTCATGGTGCAATAAATTGGAGTAGGAGGTATTGGGGGCCCTTGACCCTTTTGTATCGACTTGGGTCCACTCCTTATGGAGACACCTGATGGAGGTGAGATTTGCCCTTTTCGGTTATCGGGACCCCTTTGTTTCCGCTTCCAGTGTTCACCTTTCGTGGGGGGGGGCTAGCCATTATGGCTACTTGTACAAGCCCTTTGCTTGTTGGTTATTGCTATTGTATTATCATTGGACATCCAAAGCGCATTCGGTATTCATCATGTGGTCGGTTTATCTTGTTCCCAAATATCCCAAAAGTTGTACCTCTTACATTTCCTCCTACTTCTGTCCAGCTGATTCACCCTCTGAATTGATGACAGCCATTCCCCTAGTATTGGAGGTATAGGTTTAATCAATTTAATACACATTTCTCTTCTAGCCAGCAATATTAACAGAAAAAAGAGGTTTTCTTGTTTCTTACTTAATTTAGGATAACCTTCCCTAGAGTGACCAACCCCAAAGATAATGAGATCTAAGCTTACCTCTATTGGTTGGCCAAGCAACTTAGAGAAAACCTTGCAAGCGTTGTTCCAAAATTCCTCGAGCTGGGGCACTGCCTAAACATGTGCAAGTTGTCCGCCCGCTCTTCTCCTCATTTTGGGCAGATTTTCAACTTCTGTTTGCTGAATTTAGATAGCCTCTTCAGTGACCAGTATGCTCTATGTCTGGTAAACAAATGTTTTTTTCTTAGGGAGGCAGATTTTACAATATGCCAACATGTAGCCATCGATATATTTGCCATCTGTGTTACACAGCCAGCGTCTGCAGCTCTTTCTCCCAGATCGTAATAGGTATTGTGAACTCCTCTTCTGCAGTCTCTATAAGGGCCCAATACCAACATCAAACTTATTTTTTAGGTATCTTATTTCCCTGGAATTTCTTCTCTATTTCTTTACTTCATGTTTCCTTGTCTCCGAGGCTCCTGAGCGAACTTGATCATTGGTAATGCTTAAACTTTGATAGAGTGCTGTTAGTTTTGGTTGTGAGATCTTCCCAATAAGTAATGGTGTTTTCCTCTATGAGTTGACCCCATTTGGCTATGCCTCCTTCCCTCAATGGAATGGCTAGCCTGTCCCTGAGACATTCTGGGGTTCCAGGGGATTCCGATATAGGGGGGAGATCACTAGAATAAGGTATAAACATATAGAATTGGTTTTTGCCTCTTTTTGTTCATGAAAATGTATAGGGTGAATCCATCCCCAAATTTAGGTCTGGACGTCTTATAAACAGAAAGAGTTAAATATTGTCTGCGGTGGGCTTTTCTTTTTTATTTGAAGACATGTGCTAAAACAAAGAACAGCTGGCACGTATTTCACCCAGGGGCCAGCAGGCCCGGGCTTTCTCAAGGCAGAAAAATCTCTGTTAGTTAGTTTTATTACAGTTTATTTAGGAAAACATGTGTCAGTAACGGTGGTCCTGGTTTGAAGGAACTGGATGCTCCAAGGGGAACATATTGAATTGTGCCACCCACCAAGTAGGTCTAAAAAAATAGCTTCTAGCAAAAACATGTCTTCTGTGTCTCCATCAAAGGTGTTTGTGAGTCAACATTTTGAGGCAAAAAAGCACCCTGTTAGCCTCAGTACAGGTACACTCCAAACTGTTTCAGAATAGGTTGGTGGAGATGAGGGACTGCTAGGACCAATTCAGGACACCATAGATGCTTTAACCTGATTTTAAAGTTATTCCATCCGCGCTCTCCCTAGATATTGAATTAGAGACGCTGTAGAGGTGGTGGTAGCAATCAAATTCTCCAACCTGGAAGTATGTAGACCCATTGATTTGCTTGGTTCAGTGGGCTTCTGTCTGCAAAGATCAATACAACTTTCACTGAAATGTAACTGTTTGGTACAAGAAAGTAAAATGTTAAATTCCACAGGCATGGCTTTTACCAGTGACAGTCAAATATGTGCATTTCTGTCATGGCATCCAGAAGTCCTTATTCATGAATTTCTCATATTCCATTGTTGAGCGTATGGTGACACCTTATGACGCAACCAGTAAACCTGTGTTTTTATAATTTTGGAACAAATGCCGAGTGCGATAAAACTTGCAGATGCTTTCTATGGGTTTTTTGACCATAGTTGCAAAAAAAATGTTTATCCTGCGTTCAATGCCTGGAAATTTACTGATACTCTTCAGGGGAACTGATCTATCAGTAGAGGTTGTATGGTTTCTCATTCCAATCATCATGCTACCACCACTTTTCTGGGCAAAACAGAAGTTGTTTGCAGTCTAACTATGCTGGGGAGAAGGGGAAGCGTGTGACTACCTGTAGGGTGCAGACCGATCCAGTTCCTTCAGGCTTGGGAGGATCAGGTAGTATCTATATATAAAGAAAGTGATAAGCAAGGTTGACAAAATCAAGTTTTATTCTTTTATGTCTGATTCATGTGTTCTATCTACACCTTGTCCCCGGAATGCTACCATGAAAAAAGCTGTGAAATCCAGGCAACCATTGCTTTATGTGAGTAAAATATTGTTGATTCATAATTTGTAGGTTTTGTATATTTTGCTAAATTTTTGTTCTCTCTTTTAGGATTGTTTGTATAATTTTCTCACTTTCAGTAGACACGTTCAGTTGCTTTTCATACATCAGAGTTAAATGTTCATATTAAACCATATCACACTGTTAATTAGCATGATATCTCACCACAAGACATGTCCCTGCATGCAGCATTCATGCAAGCAACCGGCAAATTTGTTTCACATAATGCTTCTAATTTTTGCATTGAAGTACAGATATTATGGGGGAAAACAATACAACGTCAACTACTCTGTGGTTCGGTTGCGGGGATTCTGCATAGTTACAGAACTGTGCACAGGAAACTAGGACCTCAGTGGCTTGTCACAGTACCCAGAACCCATATCCGACTAGCATCAGTGTCTCATTCTTTCTCCGTCCTACTGCAAAGCTACCAATGATTAGACAACTCAGAACAAACAACTTGGAATACTCTCAGGAATGGTGGGAATCAAGAACACTCTTTCGTTTATATTCTCATACAAGTCCACAACATGAGTAATCAGAGTCATGGTGAAGTTTAAAATGTTTACTTTAACTACGTGCTCTAAGATGCAGTATTTTGGATAACATAAACAGGCATATGATTAGATATAAAACAATCAGCATTGGTAAAAATCCATAAAACACAAAGGGAGAAATCATATTATAATAATAGTGGAAACAGGTCATAAAGCGCCTTATGTACCACCCTCCCCTTGCTCGAAGCTAGGTTTTATAATAATAGAAGGTCTCTAGGTTTAAACGAGGAACCCCATACCTCAAAGATCAGCTTAGGTGAATCACATCAAAGGATCAGCAAGCTCTCTTGTAGATGGGAAGGTTTTCTCCAAGTGCCTGCAAACATGATTGCAGTGTAATATTAAAGGCACTGGGTGCATGTTCTGTCTAGAGCGTGGGCCGATCACCCTGAATCAACAGCATACATTGTTATTTGACCTTGACGCTGGCAGCACACACTGTACAGACTGAGGCCGTCTTGTTAGTTTAGGGATGTTTAAAGCAGACCGTACGCATGCGAAGAAAATCAAGCAGGTTAACTTACAACAACAGATGCATGTAGTGTTGTGTGCAAAAGCGGCGAAGTGGCAAAAAGGAGTCTAAACTTTTAATGCGCTAATGCCAACATAGCAATGTGTGCAGGCAGAACACAGCCTTCACTACAGTTCATTGTGCAGGACTTTATTTCTGAGACTTTAATTTGGATGTTTGGACTGATGGACAAGGCAAATGACGGAGTTCCTCCGCATCTTGGTGAAGAGCTCCATACATTACTTCAGTATGATGATCAAACAGCAGCCAGAGTTTTCAAAATAATTTGATTTAAAATGAAACCTTACAGAAGATTGCTCCCTTAGTTAGTTTGTCCTCTGAAGATCTTGACAGCACTGGTCTTGGAAGACTTCTGCTTTGACATCCACATTCCCAAAAAAAATAAGGGCCTCATCCAGGGGCGTAACACAGGCTCCCGCATCCCTCGCCAGAGAGCTCCAGATTGAGTCCGGGCGGGGCCCATCCAGGTACCCTGCAGGGGGCCCCCTCAGGTTTTGCTACGCCACTGGCCTCATCAATGGAAACTGTCTCATCGCTGCGTAAAAGCAGCAATGCAACAGTTTTCACTGCGCCCTCCTTGCCACAAGATGAATGCGCCATATTTAATGTACAGCGTTCCATGTTGCAAGGAGTTACAGATACTTCAGTATTTCTGATGTATCTGAAGGCGCAGTAATGACGCATTGCTGAAGTGTGTCGCAAAAGTGACTCAAGTCAAGCAATGTGTCATTACACATGGGCAAGTCCCATGTTAAATGTGCCTGCGTCAGTCTTATGCCTGTGAGACAGGTGTAAGATTTTGACACAGTGACATCCTAGAAG
This sequence comes from Lissotriton vulgaris, assembly GCF_964263255.1. Taxonomy (NCBI): domain Eukaryota; kingdom Metazoa; phylum Chordata; class Amphibia; order Caudata; family Salamandridae; genus Lissotriton; species Lissotriton vulgaris. The sequence goes on along the minus strand of NW_028248189.1, from coordinate 156,334 downwards.
TGGCACAGTGAAATCTGATAGATTTCACTGTGCCACTTCTGAGATTTTTTACAGGGGAACGGTCACCCTGCATACATTATACCTGACACAGGTAAAATGTAGGGCAGAGCTTTAAAAGTGATGCATCTGTTTAGATAAAAGGTGCAAAAGGTGGCATTTCTTCATTCTCCGCATGTCTGTGGAGCTAAGTTCTTTCGTCTGGAAAAGACCAAGGAACTTCATTCTTTAGAGTACTTGTGTGTTCGTTTTCTGGCTGCCAGTTGTAGGAAGAAATGTTATACTGCACTTTTATTGAATCGGTCCTGCTGCCTATATCTCAAATCTATTTGTCCTTGGATGAGTGCGCCCCAGGGAGAGTTCAGGGTCACCCCTCTAGGATTCTGATTTGCTTCAAGACTGGGCCAGTGGAGTTCCACTGAGAGTATATTTGTGGTCCTGTCACTTGGAATCACAAACATACAATTGTGTCTCATTTCCATCTGGATGTGTTTGCTTCTGGTAGTGGTACTTTTGGGTCTGGGTTTGTAACCAGCTGCTCTATGAGTCTTCTGCAACAAATGCTATATTTTCACTGGGTACCAGATCCTGTTTCATTGGTGTCATAGTTAGGTCCAGTACTTTTATATCCAGAAGCAAGCAAGGAGTGGAATGAGGAAGACAGAAAAGGAGGTAATAGCTCGAGTATTTGCTGGCAATCTATATTATGGGGATTCCTTGTTTTCTTTATTCAATTATCTCTCCATCGATCCTATGGTCTGCCTCCTCCTCTTAACACCCTGACACCAGGATGAGGGTTTTTGTTAATGTTGGCTTATGTCGGCAAAGGCTAGCACTCAGAGTAATAAACATCACTGGTAATTAATCAGGCCAATATTTCTTATTCTCCACATTTTTCACAAAGCGCTAAACCAGTAGGTAATTTCGCTCAGTAGCAATATTAGCACTTGAGCGTGGTAGTCAAGATGGTCCAAAAAGTGCAACCACACGAGTCTCTCATTCCTAGTGATGATGCTGGGATTGTCATATAGATTTTTTCCTTTACCAATCCGTGGAATCCCTGGTCGACTGAACCTTTTTGTCTGCTAAGAAGTGTAAAGGGAAGATCTCTAATTTCATACTTATGACAATTTTCCAATGACCAAATACATCCCAGTTCAAAGGACCACTTACTATGAAGTAACATTTAAATATTTATTACAAAGCCAAAAATAACTGAACATACAAGCACCTCAGCAAGAGGTTCAAGAAATAAACTGTCCCTAATACAAAAGTAATCCTACGCAAGAGACTCAGACGACTCAAAATGAAAATCAAAATAAGTTCAATAAGCATTAGGTAAACGATAATTGTTCCCACTTGAAGTCTTGACTGCATCTGCTCCAATGGGAAAGAAAAGATTAGTCTGTCCCTACACTAACTCTAAGGTGACATCCCTACATAACATCACTCTCCCAGGCAAGAGAAAAAGGTGTCAGCTGTGAAGGCTCCCTAAGAGGCACATTCACTTTTTCCAGGTAAGTAGCTTAAGCTACAGAGCTCGTTCTAAGATGCTCCTTCCTTTCTCCTGCCTAGCTCCCACTAAAAACCCAAGACCCCTACTCTAACTGCATCTCCAACTGGACTGCATTAGACTGACTCTACTCCCTCGGGGCGCTTTCCCTAATACAATATCCCAAAACAGTAGACACGCCTTAGTCACACCCCCTCTGGGCAGGTGCCTACTTCTGGAGTTGTCCACCAAGACTCCATACTTGTACAAAAACCGTTGATGTGTCCTTGGGTCCCAGGCACCTTCTCCGCCAAATGTTGCATCTCTGCATTCCAGTGTACTACCTTCGTTCTCAGTCCTACCAACCTAACTCCTAAACAATGGATCATTCTACCTAACAAGCTTGGTGTCCTTGCACCTGCAACAGAAACGCATGAGAAACAACCTTGCACACTCTCTAAGTTACAATTCGAATTCAACTGCGAAAAGGAGCCTTTCCCAAGGAAAGAAAATTACACATCTCCAGTCTACATGTTTGCTAAGCTAAGAAAATACAGTTAGGCCTCTGCTGGTGTTTTTATGTCTCAGGCCTTTACACTTTTAAATGCATTTCTAATACTACAACATAAGCATTACATTTTAAACCATTCTAAAAAGCATTATTTCATTGCATTTCTAAAACATTATTCCTTCTCATGTTAGAACACAATTTCCCTCTTCAATACAACCTACACGTTCAACTTTAATATGGCAGGTTCAAACCTAATGCAACATTTTACACATGAAGCAACAACTTCTACGTTACCTAAGGCATATTCTTGATTAAAGCACTATTTTAGTCTTCCGATGATATGAGCACACTTCTACAATTTTCAATACGCTCGATTAGTTCTGCATCTCTAATAATCACATGTTAATACAGTACTCTAAATATGCGTGTGCTGACTACGGGTGGTTATTATGCACCCCTATAGTTTTCAAAATAACATGACGCTCTATCACTAGTGTTCCGCGTTATCACTTGTATTTTCACAGCACAGTGATTTACACGCAAGACATTTTAAGAGAAGGGCCTGCAAGATCTAAACTTGAGTGGTTGATGATCCCATTCTAATTTATGCAAAGATAAATTGTCACCGAAAGGGCAAGGGCTTTGATTCCAGAGAAAGTCACGCCCAAGCGACGCCTCCTTTTCCTCGGAGACTGGAAAGTCAGCCTTGTCTGTGTACACTCAATCTGCGGCCTTTGAAAAGCAAACATTGCTACTGTGATTGGATCATTATCAATGCTTTAGAAGGAGGAGGTGGTGTTCAACCGCTGAGCTCATTTCGCTTTGTAATCAAGGAAACTGAAACCCAGGTCTCTGGAGGTCACCTTCCTGCCTATCAGTCCCTGATGACATTCCATCTGAAATTACACTTCGCTTAATTACTCTCCTTTAGCATTGTAATATATGAGGAACGTGTAGGAGTCTAACCTTTGCCAATGCAAAGATATGATGACGAATCTGTAAACAAGAGAAAATAGGCACAGATGGATTGGGATCAGAAATCGGCCTGGGCACACCAAAAAAAAGTGACCCACATTTGCGTATTGCCTTTTCACAAAACACAGCTTCAGGGAAGTTGTATGAAATAAAGGGAGTGGGGGTCATGTTTTATTAACTTCACTCAGATAACCACAAAAAATCCACAGATTAGTTCACACTGCTGAGCCACACATGAATGTAAGTGAGACCACTTCTGCTCATTCCCCCTGCCCCGCTCAATCAGCATACATTAATGGGCCAGCCCAGCAAGAGAAATGGAGTGATACCTCTGCCCATCTGCCTCTAGAAAGGCCACTCAGGCACCCACTGGGCATCTGGAGGCATCCTAACAGCACAAGCAGCCCCCAGGCTTCCCAATAAAGCAGCCCACAATAGAACTTGGCTACCGGCCCTTCGGCCATTTCCTGAGTGCTGCTTTACCAATCCGACCCTGAAAATAGGTGTATTTCTCCCAAAGTGCGCATTGCATGTGTGCTGAAGCAGCGTGAGATCCTTCTATGCTTGTCTAGACATTGGAATTTTGTCCTGGAAGGATGTGATTCCAGTACAAACCCTCTGCTAGACAGATGACACTGACCTCTGTACCACAATGCAAGACTGTGTGTCATTCAAGGACGCCTTTCTTGAGTGCCTGCTGCAGAGAATGTAATGTAATGTAAAGGGCATTTCTAAAGCGCTCTGTTACTCCAAGGAGTGTCTTGGCACCTTCCTAACAGAAACATGGATGAACGCCTCATCAGCCCCAGACATCACCATTGCCATCCCGGAAGGATACAAGATCATCCGTAAGGACCGCACCGACCAAACAGGAGGAGGTATCGCTATCGTCCACAAGAACTCCATCCGCATCTCAACCAGCTCAGACGTCAACCTTGCTAGCGCCGAACACCTTCACTTCCAGATCCACACCGACCCCAAGACCACAATCAGAGGTACACTCCTCTATCGACCTCCAGGACCCCGGGCACAATTCAGCGACGATATCACTGACTTTATCACCCCACACGCCCTCCCTTCCGAGGAATACATTCTACTGGGAGACCTCAACTTTCACCTGGAAAAGAGCAATGACAGCAACACCACCTCCCTTCTGGACAATCTCGCCAACCTCGGACTCAAACAACTTGTCACTACGCCCACCCACATCGCAGGTCACACACTCGGCCCTATCTTCACCTCCAGCAAACATGTCTCCTTCAGTCACACCACTACTCTCCACTGGACGGACCACAGCTGCGTACACTTTATCTACAATAAAACCACAACTCACAAGCATCCTCAACCTACTCTGCGAAGAAACTGGAACAAAATCACCATCGACCAAATCTCCTCATCGCTTCTTCAAAACCCCCCTGCCCACTCCTCAAACCCCGACCAAGCAGCCATTAACCTCACCCAATGGCTATCCAACAGCGCCAACATCCTAGCACCGCTGAAAAAACGTCAAATCAAACTAGGCAGCAAAAACGCCTCCTGGTTCAACGATGATCTTAAGAAATCGAAGAAACTCTGTCGCTCCCTCGAGAAGGCCTGGAAAAAAGACCCAAACACCAGCACCAGGGACGCCTTCAAAAACGCCACCCGCATACACCACCAACTAATCCGATCTGCCAAGAAAGACGCATTCAAAAACCGACTAGACAACAACGCCCACAACAGCAAGGAATTATTCAACATCGTCAAAGAATTTACCAACCACTCTGCCAACTCCAATGATATCACCCCCTCTCAAGCCCTCTGCGACTCCCTAGCTTCGTTCTTCCACAACAAAATCGCAGACATCCACAACAGCTTCGACAACCGACCCGGAGACCAACCCACCCAACCTTCTGCAGGACCTTCACCCCCCTTGAACATCCTTAATGACTGGAACCCAATCTCTACCGAGGACACCATCCGCCTGATGAACTCCATCCACTCAGGATCCCCCACAGACCCTTGCCCTCACCACATCTTCAACAAAGCAGACTCCATCATAGTACCACACCTCCGAGACGTCATCAACTGCTCCCTCAACTCGGCCACCTTCCCAGAAAGCTGGAAACACGCCGAACTTAGCGCCCTTCTGAAAAAACCCACAGCTGACCCCACCGAACTCAAAAACTACCGCCCCATCTCGCTCCTTCCATTCCCAGCCAAAGTCATCGAGAAAGCTGTCAACAACCAGCTCGGCGCCTTCCTCGAAACCAACAAATCCCTCGACTCCTCACAGTCCGGCTTCCGAGCCAAACACAGCACGGAGACCGCCCTCATCGCAGCAACAGACGACATTCGAACTCTACTGGACAATGGCGACACAGTCGCCCTCATCCTCCTCGACCTCTCCGCAGCCTTGGACACAGTTTGCCACAGCACCCTTCTACAGCGCCTCAGAAACATCGGAATCCAAGGAAAATCACTGGAATGGATCACCTCGTTCCTCACCGGAAAAACTCAGAGAGTCTGCCTCCCACCGTTTAAGTCAGAGGCCACCGAAGTCATCTGCGGTGTGCCACAAGGATCCTCACTCAGCCCCACCCTCTTCAACGTATACATGAGCCCCCTCGCGGCCATCGCACGCCATCACAACCTCAACCTCATCTCCTACGCGGACGACACTCAACTGATCCTATCAGTCACCAAAGACCCTAACACCGCCAAAACCAACCTACATGAAGGAATGAAAGAAGTAGACGAGTGGATGAAGCACAGCCGTCTGAAACTAAACTCAGACAAAACAGAAGTCCTTATCTTGGGTACCTCCCCCTCCGCTTGGGATGACTCTTGGTGGCCAGAGGCCCTTGGAAAAGCACCCATCCCAACGGACCACGCACGGAACCTGGGCGTCATCCTGGACTCCTCACTCTCTATGAACAGACAAGTCAACGCCGTTTCATCATCATGCTTCAACATTCTTCGCATGCTCAAAAAAACATTTAGCTGGATCCCCACCGAAACCAGAAAAACAGCCACCCATGCACTGGTTACCAGCCGCCTGGACTACGGAAACACCCTATATGCTGGTATCACCACAAAAGTCCAGAAAAAACTCCAACGCATCCAGAACACATCAGCCAGACTCATACTAGACATCCCGCGTAAAGACCACATCTCTAGTCACCTGAAAAACCTCCACTGGCTCCCCGTCAATAAGAGGATTACTTTCCGCCTCCTAACCCACGCACACAAAGCACTTTACGAACTTGGACCCGAATGCCTCAACACACGACTTTCCTTCTACACCCCCTCTCGCCAGCTACGATCTTCCAACCAAGCCCTTGCTACCGTACCTCGCATCAATAAAACCACCATGGGGGGTAGATCCTTCTCCTACCTCGCAGCTAAAACCTGGAACTCACTCCCCACTCACCTTCGTCTCACTCAGAACCACCTAACATTCAGAAAGCAACTAAAAACTTGGATATTTGACAAGTAATTCCCCACCCTTCTTCAAGCGCCTTGAGACCCTCCGGGTATGTAGCGCGCTATACAAATCTTTTTGACTTGACTTGACTTGACTTGTCAATCTCAATAGACATGGAATTGCGTTGCATTTCCCCAAATTGTTTACCACGGCCCAGCAAATTTGATTGTTGTTCTGTGCTTTCTTGCATGAAAAATTAGTAAACCTGGGCTATAATGTTATAAGTGTCTGAGAAATAAGTGTCTATATCATGCTTCTGTTCGGTGCTGTGCACAGGCATAAGGGGCTGTGCAGCACTTTTTGACGAAATCCTGCTCCCTACAATGTGCATACAGGGTTGGACTGAGTTGTTGGGAAATTTGACAGTGCCTGAAGGACTGGTCTCACAGATCAGTGTAAGGGCTGTTTTTTTGCCTGTTTGTGGGTTTGTTTTAGGGTCTGGTGGGCTGGTTTCTGCTGTTGACTTCTCTTAAATTACCATAAACATTGCCTGCAGCAAGCACAAGTGCATGATGTCTCCCATACTGTGCAAAACATATGTATAGCTTCAGGGATTTAGGTGGGCCAGTTCTTGCCGGTGCTGAGCCCCTGCAGTTCTTAAAAGCAGGTGCCAAGATTGGTCCCTATCAGGCTTTCAATTTCTGCCCTCGCCCTTAGGTTAGAAACGAAAATCTTAACTCTGCAACAGTACCACTGCTAAAAAACTTTAATGTAACTTTAAAGAGACCCGTTTTAGTCCTTTCAGAGCCTCATCATTTCAGAACTGAAGCATTTACAATATTATATACAACAAAGCCATAGTCGTTGCTTGTTTATTATATGTAACTAACAACCATTGACCAGGCCAATAGCTCTGGTTTCTTGTAGGTGTAATGTTACTTGTTGTATTACATATCTGGATGCAAAGACAGAAGCAGGAAATTAACAGTGGGGTGGTACACTATGCTAAGCACAGAGGGTCCGATTCACAGAACTAACTTAAGACAAAATCCTAAACTTGCTACTTTTGGTATTCACAGAAGTTAGAATTTTGTCTTAAGTTTGTCTTAAAACAGACTTACGTTAGGATTTTGTCTTAAGTCTGTCTTAAAACAAGCTTAAGACGAAATCCTAACTTCTGTGAATACCAAAAGTAGTAAATTTAGGATTTTGTCTTAAGTAAGTTATGTGAATCGGGCCCAATATTTTTAGCTTATGCGGTTTTAAGTGATACCCTAAATTACATCAGCCACACCCCTTTGAGAGACCCCCCAGTTTTTTCATCCCACTTAAAGCCCTGTATAGCTTGTCTTTAATAATTTAAAACTGACCTGATTTGCAAATGTGAGCCACTTTTCTTTAGCTCTCTGGATCGCTAATGTGGGCAACTTTTAATTAGGTTCCCAGGCTTATTTGCTTACCCAGTCCTTTCAGGTATAAAAACGTTGTTAATGCCACATCTTTCTGATATAAGAAACAGGAAGCAGCCACAAAAATAAATTCACACTATTTTCACTGCACTAACATTATGAAAAGGAGAAAAATTGGGAACAGTCTGCCATTTTCACTTAATTTTAAGGCAGCAGATCAGAGTACGGAACATTGTCTGTGCTCCTTATAGGGCTGATCACATAGGCGCCTTCCAGTATCCCTACTATAACACTAACTGGCCTCTCTGGCGGTATGTTTCACCCTGTAAAAATCGTCATAAAAATAGATCGATGGATTTCTTCGCAGGAGTCCTTATTGCTGATGATAAAACGTTGTAGAGCCTTATCAAGAACACAATGCAGCCTCTATCTTTAATATGTTCTTTTTCTAATATAAAACCATAAAAAAAGAAACTATATTGTGAATTACAGCTAAAATGTCAACAATTTAGAATAGCAATACTAACGTGGGAACCTCGCTGGTAGTTATTGATGTGAGGTAGAGTAGGGGCCTATAATTCACTTTAGTCCCTCAAACTTAGGCCAAATCAGTTACTACCTGAGCATGTCCCCCTTGAAAGAAATGACTTAATAGATCTGTTCGGCAGTGAATAGAGTGATCATCAACTTTCCTTGTAGATGGTTAGGAGTAGTGGTAGAACCTGCTTTAGCAAGCTTTATTGTACATAGTGGGGCCGGGTGAAATGTTAATGCCATCATCTAAATGTTCTTGAATTTTTGCATTGTGCAATGTTAAATTAAAACTTTTTTTGCACAAGACATTTTAGTATTTAAAACAGTCTCCTGCTGGTATCACACAAGATTGTGGTAAAAAAACGAATAGAAGATAACAGCAAATTAGATTTCACTAAAAAAGCATAAGTTCACGAACGTGTCCTAGGAATTCACAAAATTTCTCAAGAAAAAAATTAATCCTTTTTGTACATTCCTTTACAGGCAACCTTGATCACTGCACTTATGTGCTAAACGAAGATTTAAAAATAAGACCATGATTCTTTTGGTTCCACATTGGGGGCTGGTATAAATATCATTTGCCACGTGAATGGCATCACTTGAATGCTGCCTGTAAACATCTGAACATTGTGTTGATTGAATAGAAAGGGTCAGGATGAAGAGAATGCCATTGAAGAGAAATGGGACCTGGTTAACATTCCTCTTTTCAAGCTTGTCTAACTTCTAGAAATTCAGGAGTAGCTCTCGGGCTCTAATGTGAGTTCAATTGTAATTCTGATGTGAGTAGAAACAATAATTTCTAATCTTGTGATTCTAAAGTGGACTAAACAGGAGTTTCCACTAACACTGGACTTGTTATGCGCTTAAATAGTAGAACATTTTTTCTGGAAAAGTGTTTGCAGTAAATTGGGTTAATAGTTGTGTGGCCTGAACAAGCAATAGGTCCACAATTCCCTGACTGGGAACTAAGCACACCCTTGTAGCATTTGACTCTCTCAGGGTAGCAAGGCAGAGCAGTCCAAGGCCTACTCAGGGGAGGTGAATGTTTTCGAGTCCCACCCAACTTAAGGTGAGAACTCCTCAAATCTGTCCTGGGAGAAGCTCACACTTCCGCTTGTGGTGGCCCTGCCATCCTGGGGCCACCACAAGGGGAGAAATGTCAAAAATAGGGCAAAACAGCCTGGCCCGGCAGGGCATTAGAGGGTGTTCCTCCAAGAGCAGTGCATATTGTAGAAGAGGATCTCCCCCTGTGCATGCACTTCTTGATTTTATCTTCTCTTTCTTTTTTTCCATGTGTGGCCATGTGCCACGCCATTTTGCCTCAGGCTTCCCGGTTCCACTCGGTCCCCCGCATGGTACCACATTGGGTGACAACCCAGGGATGCCACTCCTGGTTGTCCCCGCCAGCTCCCAGTGCGGGCAGCACTACAGTGTGCTGCCGCAGGAGCCAGCAGCATTCTTCTGTTCTGATCGCCTCTGCGGGCAGGCGCATCACTTGTGACCCCCTAGTCATGGGCATGGGGTGAGGTGGGGCCAGCCACGCAGTACAGCATGGTGGTGCTACCCCTTTTCTTCTGCCATCAGGCCCAGTGATGGGATTCTGGGAGTCTTCCTGCCATTGTGGGGGAGCGCGAGGGCTCTCCCTTATATTTCTTTGCTTTTTTGGTGATAGCAGGGGCCTGGGGTTGGGGCCCGGCCCCCTAGAACCAAAACACCTCTGGGGGCTTGGGTCTCCAGTCGAGGACATGAAAAGGGGAAAGGGCCCCCACACATGCCTCCTCCCTGGAAGATATTTATAGTTCTAACTTGCGACAACTACCAGGCCCTGATGGACCTAGAGGAAATGTACTTGATGGCAGCGGCGACCCACGGGCACCAAGGCAAGTAAGGTCAAAGGTCATCAAACTTTAAAAGGGCATAAGCAGGATGATCCTGGGCTCATTTTACTCCTGGCGGCAAGCTCTACCCATCAAGGGCAGCAACCCTCCTTAAATCCTCAGCATTACATCCTCAAGGAGCTGGTTCTCCTGGAACCAGCTCTCATCCTGACCTTGATTTCTGGGCACAGAAAAGTCCAGGGCTTTCCCACAACTGGTCCACAGGGGGTTCAAGTGGGCCACCCTCAGTGGCCCGTGAGGAGATCCACTGGTCCTGGGGCCAACTGGTTAGAGTCCTTACGCCTGTGTGGGGATCAAGAGGTATCTCCTTCCAGTTCTCCATGGCGGACCCAGGCTCCAGCAGTGAAGTGCAGAAAAATCCACAGCAAAGTGACAATCTACCCCTTGTGCAAGAGATTTATTTAAAGGGAAGAGGAAGGCTCCAAAAGTCAGGCATCCCTTGACAATCCTAGGATGTCATGGCACCTCTCCATCCCTGTCCCAGTGGCCTGCACTGCATGTTGGGACAGTTTAAAATGTTATAATCCAGGAGTCAGTGGTCACATCAGTTTCTGGAGGCTCAGCTCTACTCCACGCTGACATCATTGTCATGCCCTTGTACACCAAAAGTTCAAAGAGCGCCCCCTCCTGGATTGGCTACAGGTCTCTGTGCTCTCTCCTATCTTGAGTAGGTTTTGGCAGGCCCATCCGTGGTACAGTGTGACAGCTGAGTGATCAATGCAGATCATTCTGTCCCACCCCTTTCCTACTCAGGAGCTGGGGAAGCACTGTTACTTGCTCCCTTTGTGTGGGGAGGCCTTTGTGACAGCTGTCGGAGAAAACTGAAGCTAACTGGGAACAGCAGGGTGACAAAAGGCCGAGGCTCTGATCCTGAACTGAGCTGGAGAAATATGACAACTCTGGATGACCCATAAAGTGCACAATTATAATTTTGGAAAGTATCGAATTGATTTTCCCACACAGGTTACATCCCAATTCAAGACATCAATGGTCTCTGTAGGCCAAAGGTAAGCAAAACTTCACTGTAAGGCAATTCTCTCCATATGTGTATAATAAAGTGTCACTACAGACAAAACAGTAAATCACACTGACTTTCCTGATTAGTGTACACAAACAATATAAGGTATATCCCAGCTCAATATCTAATCCTGCAGAGTCCCCACTGTGCCAGTCTACCTGTGCGTAGTTACCGGGCTCCGCACAACAGTAGTCTTCTACGCTCAGCGCGTACATATGTGTACACACCTGTGCACACGTGTTGTCGTTTAACCAACCAGGTGCCCCTTACCATTGCTGCATTGCCGTGGCCTTATTTTAAAAGGCGTACATTAGCGATAAACATGCACAGTCTGTTTGCCATGTGACTACCGTGGGTGAGACACCGGTAGTAAGACTCATCCAGAGTAAAAAGTCCAAAAATCGGGTGATCATAAAGCAAAAACAATTTGGCGTACTGAATGGGGGGAAACCCAATTGCAACAGTGGTGAATAGAAAATAGGCCGGTATTGGTCCATTATGGTGCTACACCAGTGGGAATAAATGGAGAAGCACCAATTCCCAACTCCGTTCTTCATTTATAAATCAAAAACCCATAATGGTTTGGTGATCTCTCATCCTGAAAAAAACGAATTCCTGTAGCATTGGTACTCCGACGCCATGATTACTAACATAGTATTGTCCAAATATTCTGCTAATGAGGGCCTAAATCAGAAGTAATACACAACTACTGTTGATGTTATTTGGAAATCAGGCACATAATATAAAAAAAAAGCTAAGATTCATATCCAGCCTCTTTTGAGGTGCCACGGGGCAAGCAGGGGCTGTTGGGCCTTAGTTTGGGGGTTGAGGTTGTTTGTCTCAGATGCCCCAAGAACTGTCCTCCTACCACTCTGAAAACTGAGTGAGCAGTCACGAGATAATGAGAGGGTGCTAGACAGTCACAAAACAACACAATAGTGGAATATCCAGTTCAGTGTTTTCCCTATTCAGAAAGATTACTTTAGAACACTATAACCAAATACTACACACTATAGTAACAGAATGTATTGTAGTATGGCTGACTGTGCTGCATCTCTTCCAGCTATTTCCCGACCTTCCCCTTGATCCAGGTTTTCTCCCTCAGATCTCAGTGCCCGACATCTTTGGGGTAATAGGTAGTAGCATGAGTATGGATTGGTGCCATTGTGTATTACCCCCAAACAGGTGCACTAAGTACACAGTTCACAGCTAACCTTCTGCAGCCGATCAGTCCCGATGAATCAGTTCAGATACCTGGCTCTCAAGAGCACTTGCACCCTAGCAACAGGAGATGTTACACAAAAGCTAAATGTTCTTCTTTGTTCCCAACTTGTTAGTGCAGCCAGCATAGTGGAAGGGGCAGTCCTGAATTAATGCAGCCACAATTGTACCAATGCCATTTGTCTCTGCTGTCTTGGCAATGGACATACACAGTGGTTGCAGTATTCTTTGATGGGGCTCGAACCAGGCAAGTGACACTTGAAGGTGCAGCTTTCCTTGCTGGTCGTTACGTCAGCAGATGAAGCCCTGAATGGGTCATATATAATGGGCAGTTGCAACCTCCACATCAGCTGGTCAGTTCAGAAGTTGTGGCCTCACACCAGCGGATTACAATGCGGCACAAATGACCAGTCTATTTTTTTAAAAAAAAGGGCAGTTGCAGCCATAAACAGGCTGCTCACAACACTGGGCAGTTGGGGTCTTGCACAGGCCAATGGTTACCACACACTGGCTGATTAACTCAAGAAGGCACACCCAAACACAAGCCAACTCTTCCACTATCAGTTGCTGTGCCACACAGGCCGAGTTCGACACACAATCACAGACTCGGCTGGGCCTTAGCAACTGCAGTCACATTGAACTTGGCTCCTGGTGCAAGCCAGCATGGAGAGATTGGGGGATAGGTGACTCAAATGTTTTTAGATAATTCTCCTTAGTCCCTCTCTATGGTTGTAACACAAACGCTGGGTACACGTTGAATAATACTCCCAATGGACAGACACTCCTCATACAGGGTTGTCAGGCTCCTTTCCTCTCTCTCTAGTGACCGTCAGGCTTCAGAGCTCTTCAGGGCGGCATACAACTCCTTCAACAAGAGATCCAGACTCAGGTGGGGTTCCCTCACCTATGTTCCCCCAGCAGTGAATCGAGTACCCTGTGCAGCACTCCCTTCCATGGCCATGGTGGACTTAGAAATGGGAAAACAAGATGGTCTCACTTTTATTCAGCAAAATCACACAGGAGCTCTCTATCCTCTCTCTTCAAATGTAGAGCGATTATGGGGTGGTTCTCCTTTCAAGTGGTCTTTCCATTCTGCTCTCTAGATACAGCGTTTGTGTACGGTGATGCTTCTCATGGCATCGTAGTCTCCAATGTGGAGCACCCATAACAGAGACACAAAGAGGTGTGAGGTTTCTGCACCTGGTTATCATCTGTCAACTGGAGGAGTAATCAGCATAGTGGTCCACTCACCTGGATTGCCGAGTTCTGCACGAGCAATGATATTCCACCCAATACTCTGTCTGTCAACCCCCAACACTCGACAAAACCAGTGAGAATTTATAGCTCACTTTCCAGGGGAAAATAAGGATGAAGAGAGGGAGAAGTCCCCGGTAGGTCCGCTTTACCCAGTGTGGAGGTGTTGCTACACTCCATCTTGACCTCTTCTCACGGCAATCGCACCCTCTGCAATTTATTGGGGTTGATTCTGTGTGAGATCCTCTCTATGGTGCACACAATGGGCTAAGATAGTCATAAAGTATATGTTTTTTTATTTTGTTCTGGTTATTCCCCCTTGTAGCCCTTGTTGCCCTCACCCACCATATACTACTGTGCAGGACTCACCCTAAACGTAAAAATCAGTATCAAAGGGAGCAGGTCAGAACAGTATTCTAAAAGTCCTTCTTCTGAGAGTGTAAATCAGGGATCCTTCTGGACAAAAAAACAAAATAAATAAAGTAGTCCTCTCACTCAATGACTCAGAGTAAATGTCCACGTCACAATACCCCTTACAACATCTTCCTCCAAAGAAAAATAATAATAGATAAATATAATATTGTCTTTATGACAAAATGAACACAATGTTGCTTTTGCAAATGAATAAAGGCTTGGGTAACTGGTAGGTAGAAAGAAAAATACGTAATTCTTGAACTCCGGAGCAGCCTGCATTTGCCAAGGTACAGTGCACTGGCATGAAGGGCATTGGAGATCTCTTCCCATGTCTTGAGGGTAGAACTGTCTTGTTCAATATGTTGTAGGCAAAAGGATCCAGATAGAAAGGCAAATGTGTGGGGGGGGCATTTCAAGGGGGTCGTGAAGGAGAACCAGGACAAGACAGGACCCAATTTAGGGAGGAAGGGAAGAAGAGGGGAAAATAGGCAAAGTACTGAACGCCCTGAGAAGCGGTAGGGGTTCAAATAGGGCTCGAGTGGGTAAACAATGAAGCCAAGCAAGAATACAGGAGGCAGAGGGATGCGGACCTCTGTCTTCACCTAGGATGGCAATGTAGCCAAGTGAGGACCCGGAAGTGGTACACAGTATTTGACTACCGATACAGAGAAGGCTGCCACTTCTGCAAGCGCCTGAGGTCTTGCGAGATCTCAGGTCTCGCTTTCAATATGGATGCAAAAGAAATGAAAGAACTAGAGAGGCAACCTTCCAGGCGATGAGCCACACTGTCGACTCACCGAAGGGAGAAAGACCTGAGGAGTATTATGTGCTAAGTATATAAACTGGGAAGGAGCAATGAAGAAAATGTTATGTGAAGGGGCCTATTGCTATGTGGGTCATGATTCACTGTCTAGGGATTGCCATGTCTACTAGTATGTAGACAGCCTGTTTCTAACAATCAGTGCCAGACAAACCTTAATGTTTCCACCTCAGCACAACAGAATTTGTAGTCACACCTCTTTCCTTTCAATGCTCCAAATGGCAGTATTCTGGAAGGCTAATCAATAGCTCCTTGTTAGCAAAAGGCCTAATCAATTTTCTAAAACACCCCCTTGTCCACTACCCTTATTTCAGTATCTAGCCCTCCACCAGCTTAAGAATGTCAGCAATTCACTTCCATTGTTAGAGGAAAACAATCTTGCTTCCATCCAGTGAAAATGCAAGGCTATCTAAAATGAATACCAAAGTCTGCATTACCCTGGTTCACTTACACATATTATGCATGAACTATGTAGACTACACACATCAACAAGTATAACTTGCACTCTGGTTGTTAACTCTAAGGACTCAGCAGGTGATTAGAAGCAGAATTTTACGTGAGTGGGCCAATAACCATCCATTCAGTCACACTGATAAAAAGGTCTGCTCACAACCATGGATTCACAAAACATGTTAAAGTTACACCTCTTTTCTATGTGCTAAGCACATGACAGGGACAGTAGTCCACTGTCTGTCAATGAGAGTGCATTTGGGGAAACCTCCAGGTCACAGGACAAGGCCAGGACCTACTCATGTCAGGACCTACTCATGTGATATGATCGGCCTAAACCTCAGTGCACTTTCTAGATTAGTGTTAAGCCACGGCCAAAATCAAATTGCATAATACCAGATGCAAGCAGTTCGGCCCCGAAGATGTATACAAAGAGGATCTAACGTGGTGGAGGAACAGCAGAAACAGTGCTAGGATTTTATGAGAAGGAAGATATACAACGTAGTGCAACCTGACTTTGCTTTAAATCCTAAAGTCAAATGACACAAAACAGTTTAAACAGTGTCATGCAAGACACTGCTAGCTTACCTGGGGGTGTAAGGCATTGCTTAGCATGACTAAGACGGCTTAAGCATGAGGGCAGCCAATGACATCATTGGCTTGTGACTGTTTGCAGACATGACTTTCCACATATTGGTGTCCTTCCTGGAACGGACTGCTGCAAATTTTGACGTAGCTGAGTTATGCTCGATTTTAGATAAATCTCGGTCCGAGTCCAAGGTATGTTCCTATTGAATAAACAGTCCCATTTATTTAGTTACACGTGACTTGGTTGCCTGTCTGTCCAGCGAGTGTTTGTTCCTTGAGCCCTTCCAATAATGTGTTAAATTGAGTCAATGTTTCCTTCAGGGACACCTGGTGATAATGATAAGAAAGGCTGGCGGAAGGACATGCTAATTCATGCGCCAGCATAGTGATTAACCAAAGGACGTTTGGAAGCGAGAAGAGTGTGTCACTGCTATTCCCCCTCAGAAGCAATTATTGTTGCTGCTTAAAATCTGTGCTTTTTCCCGGGGAAATCTAATTACCAAAAGACAGAGCTGTAGGGGACGCGCGAATCGTGAACATGTTCTTGCAGTGCTTAACAAATGCTCTGCAACTAAGTGTTAATTAACGCTCGCATTTTTCCATTTACGTCCGGCATCATTTGATTACACACCTTGTTCCTTTGTTAGGGCTGGTTGTATGAAACTCGGGTGCGGAATTCAGGTAAACAACGCATCATAATCAGAGCAGTGCTAAGCTTTTATTGGGATACTATATCACGTTGCTAATTAGCAAAGGCAGGGGCATATTTACAAAAAAATGTCGGAGCGTGGAGCAGCACCAAGGGCCATATTACCAAGGTGAAGTATCGCCGCTTTTTCGGCGAATTGTGCCGAGAAAGCGGCGATACTTCTAGCACCCTATTAACAAGGGCATGCTAACGCCTGCCTCAAGCCCACTTTGCATGTCAGCGAGTGGGCGTTCCCATGTCCAACCACATGTAAAATGTGGTTGGAGGTGGTAACACTCTATTACCAAGTCAGGCGTAGGGAGAAGGAGACCTGCGATAAACTCGTTTATCGCAGGTCTCCCAATGCCTGCTCTGATCAGGTGTTAGGCATTGATAACATGGGGGTGTGGATCATAAAGCTGAATCCACCTCCCCATATTATCAAGGCACACATTAGCGCGTGACAACAACGCTTGTTTTCAAGCGCTAATGTTCCCTATCCCCGGCTATCGCCGGATTTAATATCGCCTATGTATTGCGCGTTGATAATGACGCGCTAACACGCCGATAAAATCCGGTGATAGCCAGCGAAAGAGAAATGTGCGATGTGCGTTTTTTAATGCACATCTTGGTAATATGGCCCGAAATTTGGTAGCACTGCGCTCTGACATTTTGAAAACGAAAGGATGCGCCGTATTCACAAGAATATGGTGCTGCCCTGTGTTTTCCCTAGTGATGGCGCTAATGAAACTGTCTAGCTCCAGCACAGGCCCCCTGACTCCATGTTGCAAGGGTGCCTGTGCTGCAAGGACGATTGCTTATGTGCAGAAAGCAACACCTTCCTGCACATAAATAATCAATAATGGCGGTGTGTTCTTTCTATGTGTGCTGCAGAATGCAGCACACATAGAAACAGCAAAAAACGAGGAGACATTAATCATTCCTCCTTGTATCGCCATTCAAATGCCTGGTATTCCATGGTCTTAGTTTTTGGAACTGGCTCTGCCTTGTAAATCTGGGGCAGTATCAAAAAGTAATAGGTGTTGTGGTGGAACACCCACAGCAACATCCATTGCACGCCTCTTCATTGCAGAGGACTGCGGCGAAAAGGGGCATATTTACAAGGTGGCATTAAGCCATGCCAAGTGGCTAAGCACCAACATGTGAATGTGGAAAATTACGCTGCGTCCCTGGAGTTTCATAAAAACTGACACTCCATTGGCGATAGGGGCTTGTAAATATGCCTTGATATGTTTTGTTCAATGTGTTTGCGACATTGTTTTAACTTTGTACAATAAGTGGTAGCCTTGCTAATCCATTGTAAGTTATATCTTGTTTATGACTTACACTGACACCATTGAAATAATTACCCTAACAAACCTAAAAGCAATGATCAGTAGTTAAAAAGCTCATGGGTGTAGACCGCCTCCGTAATGACCTGGAGTCACGTGATCTCAATAAGCAGTCTACACCTTCTCAAAATGCTTGATGAAGAATTTGATGCATAGAGTCAAACAGTTAAAATGGCTTATAAAATAAGCTTGTAAACGTGCCTTTCAATGGTAGATCTTTGCTGAATATATTGTACTACACATGATATTGTATTGTAATTGCATTTACATAGCACTTACTACCCCTGACGAGGGGTCGAAGCGCTTTTTCGGCGTGAAGCACGCTACTCCGGAACCCATAAAGGATTAGTGGTGAATTAGTACAGTGAAGAAATGAAAGTAATTTGAGCGGTGGATATGTTAGTCGGTTATTTGGATTGAGAAGGATAGTGGAGGGATAGAAGAGGGGAAAAGGTTTGCATTTATTTAGCGCTTGCTACCCTTGATGGGGTGTTGATGCAGCCACAACACTATATTTCAAAAGGAAGATTAAGATGGAATTTAGAGAATGTCACAAAAATGTACACAATTTCAAACTCCTGCATTGGGCGTCTCTTCAACATTGAAATATATCAGTCAGCAAAGTTCTACGCCTTACATTGGCAAACACTTAACAAAGTCTCCAACTAAGACACTTGAGTGGATATCATCATCTAACACCTCCTGGAAATATTGCAATGCAATGATATCTTGACACAATGGGGCATATTTATCAAAAAAATTCACGCAGTGCAGCAAGCCACCTTGCTGCGATGCATGATATTGAAAGGACAGGAATGTGCATTATTTAACATGATACGGCGCATTCCTGACATTTCCCAGTGCTGGCGGACAATGTGCTGCCTAACCCTAACTCAGGCACCCTTGCACCATGGTGCAAGTGTTTCTGCATTGTAAGCAGGATTGTTTTTGCACAGGAAAGGACTCCTTGCACAAAAAAATCCCAGAGACTTTTTCCTCGTTTATGTGTGCTGCAAAAAGCAGCACAGATAGAAAGAGGAAAAGTGAGGAAAAATAAAGATGTTTTTCCTCGTTACAACTCCCCAGGGAATGTGTGGCAGTTTGACGCATTCCCAGGTCTACACATAATAGTAACTCTAGGAATGCGCAAAAATCCATGGGCGGGTGTGTTGGAACATCCATGCTCCAACAATGGATTGCTTCCCGGGGGCAGAGTACTATAGCGAAGCGAGTTGTGATGAGTTGCGTTACTCTAGATTTATCAAGCCACTCAGGGCCACACAAGGTGACCACGCGTGGCTTGATAACTCTAACTTAAGAGTTTCATTACTCTTTTGTCCTGCTGTGTAGCACAAGAGCGACTTAACACTTTGATAAATTTGGTCCAATTACTATAGTAAACAAGAAACTTCAGAATTGTGTGGGTGGAGAAGCACTCTTCAGACAGCAGAACCGACTAAGAGGCTGTTCATATAGTATAAACGTACCATACAAATTCTGATAACATTACACTTTGAAAAGCTCAAAAAGTACATGTCTCTAGAGGTTGTTGGAAGGCCTTTTAGACAGACTACGAATGATGTAGGCCTGCTAACTGACAGGGTGCCGCAGAGTTACAAGGTTTCTTCACTTATCCTAGGTTCACCTGTGAAGAGCCACTATCACACAGTGAGTTGGAAACCCTTGCAAAGAACAGGTTTCCTGCTGCAAACACTTGCAAAGTCCAGCTCAGGCGTGAATAGTCTACATAGATTGGTTGCATATAAAACCTCTCAGGGACATAGGAGGAGGCACCAGATGATTTTATTCTTCCTTTGGGGTAAACTGAATCATTTTATTAGCTTTTCCTGTTTTACTTGAATGTAATGGTTCACCATTTTACTTTCATGGTGTTTTTATTTTTGTAATTCCTTTGCAACCGGAGTTGAAATGATTGCTGGATTAGTGTTAATATTGTATTTTTTTGAGCAGAACATACTACAACATATGATCCACATATAGTGTTAGGTAGACACATGTGCAGCAGTTACACTATCTGGTGTTGGAGGCTGAGCCATGTTTGGCCCCAGAGACAAGATGGCGGCCGTCCACCTGCTGGAGCCTGCTCCCGATCAGCGGACCCTGTGACTTTTTGCGAGGCTCCTGCAGCACAACCTACGAGCGGAGGACTTGCATTTAAGGAGCGGTGAATCAGCAGAC
Source organism: Lissotriton vulgaris (assembly GCF_964263255.1). Lineage (NCBI taxonomy): Eukaryota > Metazoa > Chordata > Amphibia > Caudata > Salamandridae > Lissotriton > Lissotriton vulgaris. The sequence continues at coordinate 136,108 of NW_028248189.1, read as the reverse complement.
CTACTGTCGGCACCTGCGCAGCATGCTGTAGTGCCTGCGGGGATGCGCGGGACCGGACCGGGGACTGCCCCCTTCTCACTCCGATGCGACGGTGATGCAGCCAAGAATCCAGCCCTGCGCTGGCCTAGGGCGCAGCAGTGAGGAGCAACCCGCCACCTCCTACCTGGGGTCAGCCGGCGAGAGGCTCTGTGCCCCAACCTTAATCCCGGTAACACTAGCCCTTTGGGGATGCCTGGTTCCAAAATGGCGCCCGTAGGACTTAGCGGCTGACTCTGGGAGAGAGGAGAGTTGCATCCCAACATCGGAGCACTCTGTCCACTGTGTAGAGGTAGGCTGCTGTGCCGCCGTGATGAACGCTGCCCCTGGTGGGAGGGGCATCGCACCCCTACATGTACTAAGTTGCTACATTATCTCTGGATCATGCCTGGCTTTAAAATGGCGGCTGCATGCCCATGCTGGATCTGCACACTTGAAGCCTCCCCCTCCCAGAAGCCATTGGATCGGTTATTATCTAAAACAGCAGGGATCAGAGGGGGGAAGCATCGGCTTCTCCCTTGTTAACCTTTGCAGACTCTGCCTACTTGGTTCAGCCCAGCACAACCTGTATCCAGCATGCTGCTTCCTTCAACGAAAATCCTGAGAAAATCTATTTGTATATATATGTATATAGAGATAACTATAACCACTAGTATATGTAGTAGACCCTTGTACTCACTACCATTCCTATGTGATTCTTAGAGTTTATCTATTTGTATCTCTCGCTTGAGTGACTTTACAACTTGTACACGTGCAATTTTCTCTGTTTGTATCTCTTCCTTGTGTGACTTTACAACTTGTATATTTGCAATTTTTTCTGTTTGTATCTTTTATGTAACCCATGTAATCCTAAATCCTTATGTATCGCAACTGGTTCTTTTGTAAAGCGCTCTGACACCTATGGGTAATGTTCACGCTATATAAAATCGCATTAAATAAATAAAATAAAAAAATTAAAAACCTATCACCTCCCTCTTTCCAAGGCCCATCCCTTCTCCCTGTACAATCACACAGTGAACGTTAGTCTTAGCTTGGCAAATCGGATGATGTTTTCTTCAAAAGGTGAGAGTTCATACCTTCCAAAAGCAGGGACACAGCATTAGAGTGTGATCACAGAGGAGGCAGAACACTAGAACTGAAGACCATGAGGCATGCAAAGAAGTCTACTCTTTTTATTTCACTTTGAAAGCTAGCTTTCTAAAAGAGATGCCTCACAAGCGTGAAATGCAGAGCAGTAACAAATGGTTTAGTGTGTAAATCCTGTAAATGTTTTGCAAAATGCTAATGATTCAATCTCATAATCGGTTGTATTTCTGCAAGTGGTCACATTGACTTAGCTTGCATGCTGAAAATATGCATAAATTGCCAATCAAAATAAATATTTATATGAAAAATTGCTTCTAAATGATGCCAGCATCCTCTAACTCCATTTCAATAATTCTTTTCGACATTTTCAATTCATTTCTCATATTTGTGCTGTGCAGTGCATCCACCAGTGGTATAATGAGATTCTTGTACTCCAGGGAGCTTGTAACATATGATCTACCGATATGAATATGAACTCCAGCCTAATGAGAAATAGATTCATTGATGAGAGGATTATTCATCCGGGAACCAAGAGCTCAAGCAGCTAGTTTTAATGTGCCAAACTATTGCTGTAAAACTGTCACAGTTTGAATGTATGTTTTCTCACCTTCTTTCCTCACCTCACCTTTGCTGCTCCAGTCTTCTTCAAGTCCTGTACCAGTAACAAGCTACACGTTATGCAAGAATGGTCCATCTATGACAAATACAGTAGATTTAAAAAATGTTCTGCTGATGGCATTTCTTAGATATAACTTTTTACTCACATTAATTACTCTATTAGTTATTTCCAATCACTGTAAAATCCTACTCAAATAAATGAGTTCATATAAACTCCTGCTAACCTGAGATGATTTACATGCTCTTTTCAGTTTTACAGAGAGCACTAGGATGTTATATAAGCCCGGGAGGTGAACTCCGCTCTGCTTGCGGAGTTTGAGTTTTCCTTACTATGTGTCCTGTGAAGCACGCCGAGTTCCAAAAACCTCTGTTCCATGGAGCAGAGTTTTTTTTTTGCTCATACACCCAACATCACGTTAGCCAGCGCGAGCGAGAAAAGTCCACCTCCCGGTGACATTTCTCAACGCGGGCGGTCGTATTTCTCAATGAGGGCAAGCGCGGGTGCTTGCGACTGCTCCTGCTGAGAAACATTTTGTTTGCATCGAGAAAGTCGCCGCTCGGGTAGAAAATCTAATCGAGTGGCAGAAAAGAAGCAGCGCCCTCTTGTGCTGCGCATGATGTTGTTTGCGTTGATTTCTAGCGCAGGACAAACACCTAGTGCTGAAAATCAACGGGTTACAGTCATTACAAAGCACATTCCGCCGCTTGCGGAACTCCGACTAGCTCGGCCTAGTTTTTTGGTCACTTTGTGGATTTCTGCATAGTGGAACTACACCCAGGCTTAATGTTATACAGTGAAAAAGATCTGTCTACAGAAATGGTCTAAAATGTGTATTTGGGTAAATGGCTGGACTTTGAGAATAAGCAATGTATTAATTCAATAGACACACATGGATTCAGGCACAAGGCCTGCGTTGGATTTGAACTATTATGAAAGCTCCTAACTCATATTTAAGAGGAATACAGAGTGCTGGTTGTTCCCAGGTCTTCCAGGTCTAGTTTCAGGGCAATGCTTTCGATATAGCCTTCCCCAGAATAGCTTGGGTCTATTGAGTGGTAGGAATGGATAAAGAAACAGAAAAAATCTGCTTTTATCTAATCATGCAGAAAATAATGTTTCCGTAATGGATGAGATTATGGGGATTGATTCGTTTGAGGACCCTAGAGGCTGGAATCTAATATATATTGTTTACAATGGAATACCTCTAGTACCGTTCATTCGTAGTTTTATTTCAACGGCAGGGCCTAACTGTTCCTACCTATATGGTACAATTAATGAATCAAATTATTTATAGTTTTTTTGTCACATGGGTCAGTAAGCAAATGTACAGTCCATCTCTTTACAACAATACTCAATATGTACTCAAAACTTTCATTTAGAAAAATATTTATACTTCATGATTATTTCTTTTTTTCTTTTTTTGTCTTGGTATGTATTCTACAAACATAATACACACATTTACCTTTTGTATACTAATACATCAATGTACAGTGATGAAATGATTTATATACAGTGCATAACAAAAAACATTCACACAATAACATAACATTTACAATGTCATATAGTCCTACTACATCATACTTGTATACCGGGATATTCACTACTTAGCCTCAGTATTCTCTCTTCGATATGGTCCAGAAGAATGTGGGCGGTGTTGAGGTAAGAGAAACGCTTTTGTAAATGTAATCGCAGAGTTCACACCACTAAACGTTGGTTGCTCTGATTGTCTCTCATTATTTTTTGTTTCAACACTAGCGATAAACTTAGCTTTGTGCTGTGGGTAGGTGAATAGGGGGTGTTTGCCGACGCATTTCAACCCTCAGGTGTGGTGATCTTTGTAATGTTCCACACAATAGAAAGTTCAGACATATGAATGTATTTATCATTTATATTCCTTGAAAATAAACCATCTCCAAGAGTTAAAGTCGCTTCACGCCCGCTCAGTTTGAAATCGATAGCAGGTAATTGGCTAATAACACTAAAATACTCGGCTGTTGTACTAATTAAAAAAGAAAGAAAAACACAAATACATTTCCCTATTGTATTCCCCTTTTAGAATCTCCTACAACAGGAAGACTACACCAGCCCTGAGGAAGACCTTCTTTTAAACATAGATCTAAACCTGAAGGTCGAAACGTATCGGCATACATCCCCTATTCACCTACCTACAGCACAAGGCTAAGAGTATCGCTAGTGTTGAAACAAAAAATAATGAGAGACAATCAGAGCAAACAACGTTTAGTGGTGTGAACTCTGCGATAACATTTACAAAACCGTTTCTCTGACCTCAACACCCCCCACATCCTTCTGGACCATATAGAAGAGAGAATACTGAGGCTAAGTAGTGAATATCTTGGTATACAGGTATGATGTAGTAGGACTATATGACATTGTAAATGTTATGTTATTGTGTGAATGTTTTTGAGCTATGCACTGTATATAAACCATTTCACTACTGTATATTGATGTATTAGTATACAAAAGGTAGGTGTGTGTATTATGTTTGTAGAATACATACCACGACACAAAAAGAAATAATCATGAAGTATAAATATTTTTCTAAATGAAAGTTTTGAGTATATATTGAGTATTGTTGTAAATAGTTGGACTGTAGATTTGCTTACTGACCCATGTGACAAAAAAACTATAAATAGTTTGGTTTATTAATTGAACCTTATAGGTAGGGAACAGTTAGGCCCTGCCATTGAAATAAAACTACTAATGAACGGTACTAGAGGTATTCCATTATAAACAATCCGTAATGGAGGAGGCACTATGCCTGTTACTTTTCACAAGACTAAAGCTAAACTAATATTACAATATGACCACTGGTCACCATGATAATTGGAGTGTATAGTAGAGAAGTGTAATGTGATTGTCTTATTATCATGTGGGTTCCTGCAGAATCAATCATTTGCGAATCATGCGTTGGCCAAAAAATATAATAAAATCAATGTATCAATTTACCGTAATAGACACCACCAATGTAGGGTCTCAGTGAATGGGAAAGGGTTTCCTTAGGGTGAGGGACAACCGTTTGTGTTCTCCCTTGAAAATACAACAACCACAAAAAACAAACGGACCCCAATATCACTAGCCCTACCGCTGGGCTTTCACACCTTATGTGTAGGCATTTCCTCACCGAAAATGTGTATCGACTGACTGGCCTCTCTATTCATCTAGCACTATGGATTTACCAAGATGTGTAGAAAAAATTATCAGGATGGCCTCACACACCCCCCGGGTTCAACTTGGTCCTGAAGAAAGCCTGGACACCGTTGGGGCTGCCAGGGGGCTTAAATATGTCGACCTGACAATTAGTGAATATTAGCACCATAATAGGGATGTTATTGTCCCACTTTCTCTTGTTTTTAACCATCCCTCTTCTACCAAAGAATAAAGATTAGTGAGCATTGTCTGGTAGGTGGTAGGGATTTTTATTAGACTTCCTCCCTTTTCCCCTTAGTTTCCTTCTAATGACCGACTTATAGCCCAAAATAAGGTGCTTGTTCGCTATTTTACGATTCTTTGGCGAACGTAGGATGGCCGATAATGAAGCCTGACACCCAGGGGGTGTGTGAGGCCATCTCGATCAATTTTTCTACACATCTGGGTAAAACTATAGTACTGAATGAATACAGTGGCCAGTCAGTCAATACACATTTTTGATGAGGAAATGTCTACACAATAAGATGTGGAAGACCCGAGGTGGGGCTAGTGATACCGGGGCCCGTTTGCTTTTGTGGTTGTTGCATATATATCAGGCCAGTGAAACTCATACAATGTAAGGGCATATTACACTGGTCTAACTTACTGTGGTTTGCCAGTTTGAAGTGAGAACAATTAGGTCAGCATCAGGTTAGTATGTCAGGATCTTAGAAATCTCCAGCTGTCTCAAAATTTAGCATCCTTCCAAGAGCAACTCAGAGGTAAGAAGAGCTGAAAGGTTTACCTTAATAGCGCCGAACCCTTCATTGTTTTGAGGCAGTGACTCAGTGCTGGGCATATGGTTTTATATGAAGGAAAGCCCTAATAGTGTGATACCCTCTATGCGTTGAGGAGGGAAAGATCAAAGCCAGATTTACAGGACATTCAAAGAAGATAAATTTACATAGAGTCATAGTCTGACATGGACCTGTTCCTACTGGAACTGTGAATAGCAACTCATCTCTAAGGAACATCTTTGACTGATGGACAAGTCGTTAGTTACCATTGAAACACCAAGACAATAATTTTTGTTTAAGGCTTATCTTTCATGCTTTTTAAAGATATGTGAGCAATTAAATATCCCTACAATGGATTTTGGAAAGCTATTGGACATTTCAAAATAGTTCAAGCCAGTCACCATCTCTAAAGTCTTTATTGTGGTCAAACATCTTCCTCAAAGATGTTACAACTAAAGCTACTGTGGGATAGTTCCTGAGCAAACACTTTCTGATAAACTGCAGTATGTTTGGTTCCAACTACTGTTATGTTCTACCCTTAGCTTATCAATGTCCAGGGCTCCATTTGGAACCACAAACACGAAGGACTGGAAAAACTTTAGAGATCTTTCTCTAGATGTTTTGTTGCAATTTAGGTTCTTTTGCTCCAGCAGGAAATGCACCATTCAAGTAGGAATTTGATTTATGACTGTAAAATATGTGCAAGTTGATCCAAATCTGTTTGTGGATGGATTCCTTCAGTAAGTACTTTTTTTGAATGTTGCCCAGTTCTCCTTAGCTATAAAATAAAAAAAAGTATGGGACGATTCACAAAGGTAATCTGAGACAAAAGTCTAACTTTACGACTTTTGGTATTCACAGAGAACATTTGCAAGTCGTATCTTTACGTCCGCAGTCGGGCCGGAATCTCCACACCCGGGCCGTACTCCCTGCACCCAGGCCCTACTCTCCGGCTGGGGCCGTACTATCCAGCTCTGCTGGTGAAATGTGATCAATGGGCCAGAATGCATTTTTTTCAAAAGGGAACATTAGGGATGTGTGATGAAAGGTAGAGGAGGTAATGAAAATCAGTTTGGGCAGGGAAGAAAATGTGGTCAGAGACTAAATCATATCCCAAAAAAGTTTGCTCCTTTGCATCATGGTACACGTAGTGCACAATTTTCCTTCCACTTAGTGTTAACTGTAGTGTTAACACTGCAGTCAACACTGAGGGAAGCGCAAATTGTACCATGACTCACAGGAGCAAATTTTCCAGGGATATAATGTAGTGTCTGGCCACATTTTTCTCTGATACCAGATTACCTTTGTGAATTGGCCCCTATATGTTTTTTAAGACAAACGTTTCCTTGTGTGTTATGCGTGACTGTTGTGCAAAGTGCTGTAGGTTATCCTTACCAGCTTCCTTCTTAGGAGCGTGCATGTTTAATATAACCCTTCTACCATAAGGACAGAAATCCTGAGCTCTGGAACCATATAGTTGGTGATTTAGCACCGTACAGATTACCTACACATTGTACATCACTTTCTTGCATATCTGCTGATGCTGCACATTTTGCATTATTGCTGCTGTACAGCATATTGCAGGTAGGCAAAAAGTTATGTAAAGTAGGGTGATGAGATGACTGTTGATATTTAAAAAAGTTGAAATAGGTTGGTTTTGAGTTGTTTTAATGAATCCCTTGTTTTGTTAAACAGATCTAAAAGAACTGTTAAGAAATGTCCCTCAATTCCTTAACAGCTTGCTTCTTGCCTTTGTCTAGTGGATGTAGTGATCACCAATTGATGTTGGCAGTTCGCACCCTATCATAAAGTTCAGATTAGGAGTGTTTCATATCTAGCCAAATCAGTGTCTGCTGTTGAAAAAATAATGTGTTTATGACCACATGTTGAATTACAAGGGGTGGTGCAGGTCTCTTAAGGACATCATGGACAGAGGAAACATTTCTCAACAACATCTGCTAGTAATGCACTACAATAAAAAAAGTGACCAGCAAACCTAATGCAGGTCTCATGATACCAAATCAGTAATACACTCTGGAGAAAAGAAGGTAGGCAGGAGATATAGTGTAACACTGACATCCAGCCAGCAAAGTATTTGCTGCTTAGTTTAAGCAATAGGAGTCCCCGTCATGTGACTACAGAATCTCTAGCTGTACTAGGGTGGTAGAGGATATGTGACCTTTGTCCACCTTCACCACCCGGCCAATCAGTACGTTGAGTGCTTCTGCTGCCAAAGTCAGATTTTAAATACCTGGAACCCCAGGTTTCAAGAGCCTATAAAGTCACCAGAAGGACCACCAAGGTTTCAACTGGCCATATTCAGTGAGTCAACCACAGCATCATAATCATGGAAAATTTGGAAGAGGGCATTTGACCTCTGCCCACAATTGCAAAAATGCTAATCACAGCTTCTTTTTTTCCTTCGGGACAAATCTAGACTTTGATAATTAATTAAATGGTAGCAATGATGCCTCACTTGACTTAATGCCAACTTCTTAAAGTCCACCAAACACAGAATCACAAGCCCCTTACACCAGCTCCAGAGTCCACAAACTCATAAATCCACCCTCGTGGCTTCCAGAATTGCCAATCGGACCAGTGCAATAGAGGTCAAGTGTCCTCCCACCCCTCTCTCTAATCTTAGCTAGTCATAGCATCTCCCCCTCCTTCACACCAAAAGTGCATTCCAAAGAAGGCAGAGGTTTTGACATAGATGCCCACAGAATCACCAGCAGGGTCCTCAGGGCCGAAATCCTTTGATTTACCAGCCAAGCATCACCCCAAGTAGACTACTAATGCATCCCAAGCCCCTCCTGCCAAAATTAGAGCTGAAACACACACACGTTGCTGATACTAAGCTCACAGAATCGCTAGTTGGTTGCAGGTGTTTAGAGGTTGTGTGTCATCCCACTGGCTAGCTTGGCCAGCATCTTGCAGCATTGTATGTTGCTTTCTATTCAGTACCACTTAAGGCATGGTCGACTAATCTACTGAAATAAAAGTCAGTTGAAGTTCAGGGTGACTCCAGCTTTTTTTCTTTTTTTTGAGTTTGATATAGCTCAAACTAGACCTGAAGGTATCACAGTGATTTACAAAAGCACCAGTTGCGTTACAGTTTTTTTGAGGCATGGGGAGATCAAGAAATTTGCCCAGAATCACAGGATATCAAGCATCCCTGCCTGGACTCAAACCCGGTTCCCCAGCTTTGCGGTTGGCCACACTATCCATTAGGCCACATCCTCTTCATGCTGTACGAGCATGGGCTGGAATTCCTTAATTTACAACAGACTGTAACACTTCTAGCCAATCGAGCTTACGCAAAATCTCGAACCTTGTACGCTTGCTTTATTAACCTTAAAGCAGCGTTCGACAAGGTTCCGATAAAGAAGTTGTGGGCCAAAAAGCAAAGCTGGGGGGCACCACCCAAACTTTTGGAGGCAATAATCAACCTTTACTCAAACACGTGGGTGCAGATAAGGAAAGGAGTTGGCCGCACCATAACAAACAAGATCCCAACAATAAACGGGCTAAAGCAGGGGTGTGTGTTGGTCGCCTGTTTATTCAACATCTATACAGCCGATCTTGAGAAATACCTCCAACAAGTGCAAACTGACCCCCCAAAATTAGGCAAAACATCAATCAGGAGCCTTCAATACGCAGATGATATTGTGCTCCTAGCACAAACACCAATAGGCCTGAAGCGATCGATGACCCAACTAGGATCTTATTTCACTTCTGCTCAATTAATAATAAACCTTAAGAAAACTAAGGTATTATGCTTTAGTAGTCCTCACAAAAGAGGGTTGAAGGGGAAATTCACCTGGAAACTGGAGGAAAAATCAATATCCTAGGTGGACTCATACAAATACCTGGGGTTCCAACTTGACCATACACTTAAATATAAGCAACACTTGGACCAAGGGAATATTAAAGCAAAACAACTCCTTTATGCTTTCAACATTTTACAGAAGAAGCTAAAAGGTAGTCCAACAGGTCAGTTGCTTAAGATAATTGCAGCAAAATTTTTACCCTCAATATCATATGGGTCGGAAATTATGAATACAAAAGATGCAGCTGCCTTAAACCTAGCCCAATCGAATTTTTTTAAGCGCCAGTTTTTAACTCCTCGGCACATCTCTCAGGCACAAGTTCGACTGGAATACGGGTGGAAAAATCAGAAACCTGCCAGACAAGGGGCGATGGCAAAATATTACTGGCGGATGAGGCAAGCGGAAGACAACACTTTAGCCAACTGCTGTTGGGAAGAAATCGAAAAGCAAGCGAGGCAAAAAAACTCTATTGTTTCAGTTCTAAAAGAATCACTCGCTGATCTACATCCTGAAGAGGCATGGCATACAACAACATCATATTCCGGGTTCCAAAATATTGTAAAGAGCGTAATAAAACGAACTTCGCTATTTATTGACAAATCTGCCTTTGCTAGGAAAAATCATGCATGGGCAGTGATTCAATCATATCAGTTTCTGAAACCCCAACCGTACTTGTCTGAATACTTCTGCATTACAAAAAGCACTATTTGACGCTGTTGCGGCTGGGTTCATTCCCCACAAAGGATCTAACCCAGAAATGGAAGTCTACATGGCCCACTAAAGAATGTCGCCTGTGTGAACAAGGAGAAGAGTCGTTATTACACTTTTTATGTATCTGCCCCTTGCTATTAGAACCTCGAAAAATAGTCCTCCGTGAGATTTTTAGGAAACACCAATTGAGGTTGTGCAGAGTTGCAGTGATACAATGCCTTGGTGGACTGTCAATTCAGCTGTCATGTCGAGCCAACACTTTCTGGAAAATAGCAGCCAAAGAATTGGACAAAAAAACATAATAGTCCACATGGCAAAGGTATATGACTGTCTGGTCACTCCCTTTCTGCACTGACATCAAATATCGCTCTTTTCATATTGAACTGCAATGAACTTCTTACAATTTGTATAGATTATAATATTTTTGTTTTAATTGTCGTTGCGACCAAAGCTTATGAAAGGATAATGTTTTTTACTTGTTTGCATTTTATAGATTTTTATCTTAGATAATTTTTATGTAATATGTGTTTTTTCATGCTTTTATGATTTTTAATGAAATCAAATAAAAGTAATACTTACTGTTCTACTTTCAACAGACTTCAGTCATCCAGTGATTTCACCCACAGCCTTCACCACCATTTTACACACTTATAGACAAATCACCCACTTGCAACACCAGTGAGCAGCCAACCCACAACAATGTTGCACATCCATTTTACAAGCAATCACAACAATTACATAGAAACAATATTTTACATGATCACACATGCTATGCAATGCAATAGGCAGGAAATAGGCATCACCAATATCATGAGAACATGCAGCACAGATGCCCTTTTCATCATGGATGTATATTCCAAGAAATAAAAACAAAAAGTGATAGAAGGAATGTTGAATAAATGTCAAACTCTGACAAATGCTTGAGGCCACATTCCAATCCTTGTTTTTCACCCATTGTTCCACTCTAGGCAGAGATGAGCCATAAGAAAATCAGCTGTACTCTTGCTCGTAAAGAAAGATTTCAGCTCAAACTGCCTGGCCAGCTCAGTCAGGTGCAACCCATGCAAATAAGAGGGGTGGGGCTGGGTGGGGTGGGGGGGTCGACAGAAAACGAGGGAAACTTAAATTTAAAAAAAGAAAACCACTTACCTTGCGCTCATCGCCTCGCCAAGTCGGTGATGAGGCTAGCGCAAGATAAGTGTTTTTCTTTTTTTTTATTTAAGTTTACCACATCATTGTCTGTCGACTCCCCCCACCCGCCATACCACTCTTACTTGCCTGGGCCACGCCTGAGCTCAAATCCAGATGGACATATCACCAACCTCAGTCACGTTTCAGCCTACTTATGCCACATCAGTAAGATTTACCTTGAGACCTGTGACTTAGGAAGCACAGAACCCATTCCAGGTCATACTTGTCACACAGCAGCAGTCAACAAGGTAATGGAAGGGATGTTTGAATTCATTTCAGTTACTGCCACTCATAGGGTAATTTTCTGTTCTGGCATTTTCCCATCTACTTTGCCCCTCTTGATAGAGTTCAGCCATATGCAAATCACCCTTGATCCTGCTCCTAATCGAAGAATCCAACCTGAAGTGCCAACGCATGTCATTACCAGACAGAAAAAGAGGCAACCACTAGATGGTTTTGGCTTAGTTAAGCCTTATCAATGAGGTGTAGCTTGAGTCCTGTAGCATATTGAGCACATCTAGGAAGCTGGTTCTGCATATGATACTGCCACTGGGTGGTGATACCATGCACATAGTCCAGGGGTTCCCCAAAACGTACAGGGGTCAATGCAAAACCCAAAGTGCTCTATTAGTGGTAGTGTAGCGAGTAGTCTTATGCCTAACACAGAGTAGTGTAAGACATTTACTGTGCAACAGTGACAAATAATGGACACTCAGCTCAAGAAGGAGATCCAGATCAGTTTTAGAAAAATTATACTTTGTCTGCATTTTTATTTTAAGACCAAGACCGTCAATTAAAGATAGTTTTCACGATTAAAAGTCGACAGTGCAATGTTTGAACAGTTCAATATTATTCTGTGGAGGAACTCAATTGAGGGTTGTATCAATTGAGTATACAATTCACAGTTCCAGTCTACCAGTGGTCAGACCAACACTGAGTGCAGGGTCGGTCGTGGGGGGCTGGGGCAACCATATGGTGCAGGCATCTGTACCATTTACATCGGCCCAGGATGTGCATTGGTTTTGGTCCCAGAGAGCAGGGGCTCTCTTCCAAGGGGTCCAGAAACATGTATGGTGGTGGCTGGCTGCCTACAGCTGGTCAGAGACCACACCAGGATTGGTAGGGATTCAGGAGGCATCTCTGAGGTGCCCTCTGGGTACATGTTACAATGACTCCCACACTGGCATCAGTGGGGTTCATAGAAACGAGTAGTTTGGTAACAAACACTCCTGTAATCAGTGAAGTCATCATGCTGCTGTGGAAACAGAGTTGTCAAGTTCCCAGCCCATGTGTTCTCTACATCTTCACTGGCAATTACACTATCAGTGAATGGTGTCCAATATTGTAGGGGCATACCTGCTCATGCAAATATGCCCTCACCTGTAGTATAATGTACTCTGCCTAAGGCCTTCTCGAGGGGTGACTTACCTATGCTGTCAAGCAGCGCTAGATGGCGTTGCACCCAGGCAGGGTGTAATGTCAACTTTGTTGTTTTTCTTCCTCACAAGGGCATGCAGGCTGCATGGGCGGTAGTGTGGTCCCAGTAAGGGGGGTCCCAGGAACCCTCTTCATCTCTCAGGCCCTAGGTACCAAGGGCACCATTTACTAGGGACTTACAGGGGGCAGAAGTACCAATTGGGTGTTTTGTTTTAGGGAAGGGGCACTGGCACAGGGGACCTGGTTGGCAGGGACCCTGTGCACTACATTTGAAACCACATCAAAACATGGCAATTAGTGGGGGGCTAACCATGCAAAAGGGGCACCTTCTCACGTGACCCCCAAACGAAATAGGATGAAACTAGCCTTCCTCTTGAGAGTCTTCATCTTCTAAGTGAAATATTCTGTAAAGGCTATTGGCATTGGCATGGACAGTCCCAGTCTGTGTTCCTCTATGAAGTCTATTCCCTGTGGGGATATGGGCCACCTTAGCAGTTTGGGGTTCTCACCTTTTATATGTTGTAACAACCTGACAGGCCTGTGGTCTGTCTGAACTAGGAAGTGCATGCCAAACAGGGATGGCCTCAACTTCTTCAGGGCCCAGACCACAGCAAAGGCTTCCATCTCTACGGCACTCTAACGCTGTTCTCTAGGGAGTAGTCTTCTGCTTATAAAAGCAACAGGTTGGTCATGTCCCTCATCATTTGTTTGGGCTAGGACTGTACCTATCCCATGCTCAGAGGCATCTATCTGCACAATGAACTGCTTGGTATAGTCTGGAGCTTTCAGGACTGGGGAAGAGCATGTTGCTTCCTTCAAAGTGTCAAAATCCTTTTGACAGCCCAAAGTCCAGTTTGCTTTCTTTGGCATCCTTTTGGAGGTAAGGTTTATGAGGGGAATCACTATGGACCCATAGTCCTTCACAAGCCCCTGACTTGGGTCTGAGTTCTTGGAGCTATCCAGGCCAGAATTGTCTGGATCTTAGGTTGGAATGGCTGAACTTGGCATTCTCCCCATAGTTGACTCATGTTTAAAACCGTTCACTGCCCTATCTGGCGCTTTCTTGCATTGAAAGTGATGCCTGCCCTTCTCAGGGCCTTTAGGACCTTGCCAAGGTGGATCAGGTGATCCTGCCCGGTGGACTAGTAGACTGTAATATCATCAAGATAAGCTGCACTAAAGGATTCCAACCCAGCAAGGACTCTGTTCACCAATCTTTGGAAGATGTCAGGGGCATTCTTTAGTCCATAGGGCACTGCAGTAAACTGGAACTGTCCATTTGGAGTGGAGAATGCAGATTTTTCTTTTGCTCCAGATATCAGACTTATCTGCCAGTACCCAGATGTGAGATCAAAGGTAATAAGATACATGGCTGGCCCTATCCTCTCAATTAGTTCATCTGCTCTAGATATTGGGTGAGCATCAGTTTTTTGCCACAGCATTGAGGCACCTATAGTCCATGAAAAACCTAATTTCATCCAGGGAGTAAGGTTTGAGGACTAAGAAAACTGTGCTGGCCCAGGAGCTCTCTGACACCAAATTGCATCATCTTGCTGACTTCAGCTTGGATGCTCTCTCTGACATTATCAGATTGCCTGTAAATTTTGTTTTAACAGGTATGCTGTAACCAGTGTCCACATCAAGGGTACACCAGCTAGTCTGACCAGGGTTCAGAGAGAAGAGCTCAGCAAACTGACTTAGGACTAGCCTGCAGTCAGCCTGCTGTTGGTCAGTGTGGGTGTCTAAAAAGACCCCTCCATCAACAGACCCATCTAGGGGATTGGTGAAGAGGAGATCAGATAGAGATTCACTCTCGTTTTACTGTCCCTCATCTGTGACCATGAGCATGGTCGGGTCAGCTCCGTCATAATAGGCTTCAGGCCGTTGAAATGTATTACCTTTTTGGGGTGTTTGCAACTGCCAAGGTCCACCAGGTAGGTGACCTCCCATTTTCTTTCAAGGACAGTGTAGGGCCCACTCCACTAATCTTAGAGAGTCCTAGGGGCCACAGGCTACAATACCCATACCTTCTGCCCTGGCTTAAATTCTGCCAGATTAGCCTTTTGGTAATACTACTGCATTTGCAATTCCTGGCTGGCCTGGAGGTTTTTGGCTTGCTTTCTCCATGTACTCAGCCATCCTGGAACGAAGGCCAAGCACATAGTCCACTATGTCTTGCGTTGGTTCTTTGGGAGGTTTTTCCCAACCTTCTCTTACTAGACTTAGAGGACATCTAACATGGTGCACAAACAAAAATTCAAAGGGTGAAAACCCTGCTCCCTTCTGTGGTACTTTCCTATAGGCAAAAAGTAGGCATGGAAGTAGGACATCCCATCTCCTTCTGAGTTTTTCATGGAGCCCACCAATCATGCCTTTCAATGTCTGTTTGAATCTCTCTACCAGGTCATTGGTTTCAAGATGATATTGGTTTGGTGGTGATTTGGTAGTTCACTCCACACTCATCCCATATGTGTTTTCGGTAGGCAGAGAGGAAGCGTGTACCTCTGTCTGATGCCCCCTCCTTTGGAAACCCAAACCTGGTAAACACACCAAAGAGGGCTGTTGCCACAACTGGAGCAGTGGTAGCCCTTAGGGGAATAGCTTCAGGATACGTGGTTGCATTATCCCCTACCACCAGACTATACCTGTTCCCTGAGGCTGTTGGAGGGTCCTGGGGGCCAACAATGTTGGCCCTAAGCTTTTAACAGGTACCCCAACCACTGGAAGTGGAGTTAAGGGGCTTCCGGTGGCCTCCTGCCTGGCCACTGGCTTGGCAGGTGACACAGGACTGACAAAAGTCCCTTACCTTCTGGCCCATCCCTGTCCAGTAGAGTGGTTATCTAACCTACTATAAGTTTTGTCCTGACCAAGGCCCCCAGCTAAGGGGATGTCATGGGACAAAGTAAAGGGGAACATTCTAAAACATTGAGGCACTACCTCTCTCCTGTTGGTACCAGCTTTGGGGTCTCTGGCTTCAGTGTATAGGAGGCCATCCTCCCAATAGACCCTGTGAGTGCCACTGATATCACCCTTTTCCTGTGCAGCAAGGTCCTGCCTCAGGCTTTCAAGAGTGGGGCAGGTTTCCTGTCCATGGCACACATCCATACTATAGGGTTCCACTGGGCTCAAGAGACCTGCCTGGTAATTCTCAATCTCTTCAGGCTCAGTTCTCTCTGAGAATACCCAGTCCTCTTTCTGAGAATAGGGGTTTTGAGTGGAAGCTGTTTGCCCAGTATTCTTGCCTTTTCTCTTAGAGGGCTGGTCCTTTCTTCCTTGATCCAGACCCTCTTTTTCACTCAGAGCTCGACTCTGTGCTCTGGTTGTAACACAACCCCATCCTGAGAGATCAACCATGCCGGCATGTGTTCTCAGATCAACCTTTGTCCAAGGAGAAGTCTCCAAGTCAATTGCAGGCAGACAATCTAGGTTTATTTTTGCAACCACCTAAATAGTAACCCTGGGCAAAGCACTACGCTACGCTCGTGTAGTTTGCGAAGTTTCCGCTACTTTGCATTATGCCAATTGCACATAGCACAGTGAAAACATGTGAAGCGTAGTTCAGCGGTCATTTTTTGCTTGCTCGTGGTCCTCACCGTCAAGTTGGCATCCACGAACAAGCAAAATTACATCCCGGCGAGACTTATTCCTCGTTCGCGATCAGCAACATCAAGTTGCCGATCGCGAGTGTGAAAAATAAACCTCCATGCGAGATTCTCAACGAGGGGAGGTCAGGTTTCTCATTGCGAGTGGTTGCGTAGGCTCGCGACCACTCGCAATGAGAAACTACCAGTCCACGTTGAGAAAGCTGCAGCTCGAGTAAAAATCTACTTGAGCAGCAGAAAACTACTGCTCACACTGTGCAAGATGCCATTTCATTTTTAATGACTGCACAGTGTCAGATGCTTGTCCGCACTGTGCAATCATTGAAAACGGCATCTTGCACAGTGCGAACAGGGTACTACGCAGTCCGCGTAGCTCTCCTTCGCGAACTACGCCCAGGGTTACTAAATAGTACGTCTGGTCATCATCTCTTAACTGTTCGGCCTTTGATTGTTCTCTTGCACACAGCACCATACACGTTTTCTTTCATGTATGTCCTATTTTTCTCGCCAAGCCCCCTAAGGTTAATAAAGGAAGTGATAGATAAACCTGTTTACCTCTGTTCATTGAACTCTGGTTTATCCTCAGGCACATCATTTTCTCTCAATGGGTTTTTGCCCATCTAAACCATATTCTACCATACTTTGAGGGAGGAATTTATCATCCCTTTGCACCAGGTTTGCATCACAAAAGTATATGCCAAAGCAGTGCAAAATGTTATGTTGGGATTTACTTTCATAGACAAATCCTGTTTAGTGTTTGAAAGCTTCCTAAAGTAAGTCCGAGTTACGCTATACACAACGTTGTGCTGCTTTGCATCAAGGGGTCTTTCTATGGGAGGCCAAAGGGGTTTCCCTTTCAACCACCCCTGGCCTTTGATACAAAATATTATGTAGTTCAGGATTTGAACCAAAAACATACTGCTTCTCAATGTAGATTTAAGGTTTGGGAAAAGATTTCTTCTCTCAAAGCTTTTCAAATTTTGGATGGCTGCTGCACTGTCCAGCATAAGTAAAAAGTGGGAAAAGTGGTAACACATAGATTTTGTACTGGAAGGGTCCCCCTTAATCCCAAAACATGTGCTTGACAGAGTGCAGACACCTTTGTACTATGGTGCAATGATGTCTTGGTTGGAGCATCCCAGCCTAAGGTGCTCCAGTGGAGCAGGAGCGAAAAACAGTGCCTATCTTTGCAGATACAGAGCTGTTTTTGTATTTTCCATTGATGCAAATCAGCACAGCAACTTTGACTGTGGCACTTAAATCTTCACCATAGTGTCTAAAACCTCCCAGCATCTTATTTTGAGCCTGGGCTTATTGAGCCTTTCTGAAAATTTTGCATTGGAACAGGCAGTGATCCTTTTGAGATTTCCTGGTGTATTTAAACTTGTGTTGTCTGTATGAGGCGAATGTTTCATCCTTTGAGTTTGGTGAGACTGACACTGCACTTTTCTTCTCTCTCCACTGGTGTTACTATCATCAGCATACCACAGCTTCTGCTATCTACCAAAGCCTGGTACACTGCAAACAAGATATCCTGTTGAACGAAGAGAACCAGAAAGATGGGACTATGAGAGCTAGGGGTGTTCTTATTAAAGTGAACAAATTGATCCTCAATTACAAACCCTAGGTGGTACAATAGAATATCCTGAGACACCGCATTCTCCCAAAAATATTTTTCATTTAAAATTACAGGGTAATAATTACTGTTGAAGGTTCACCTTGTGCTATGCTACGTTTATTAGTTTCCCTATAAAGCAACGGTTACAGTGCAAGTTTTTTGTAAAATATGTGTTTGCCTGGTATAGTCTTGGGGCCAGTTACAAGAGCCTGCAATGAGATGGGGGACAGAGTGATGCACACAAGGGTAAAAGCGTTTTGGATGTATCTGACTTTCATTAAGAATCGCAGCCATTCGGTCGCGAATTGCCAAATTCGGCAAATTGGCCCGTTTGTGACTGGAAAAATGCTTGATACATCTAGCACTGAATGCGTTTTAATGTTTGCAAGAGTCCTTTAGATTAGCTTCTCTGGAGAACCTTCACTCAAAATATCAATGTGATACATTTTTTTGTGGGTATCTTGCAAGAATTTTACGATCAAGCTTAAATGGCTGGTGACTAGAATTCTTGTTGGGTTAGATCAGGGCTGCCTAACCTATCTTCCCATCTTTATTCTGTCTAGGTATTCACTGTGTGTGCTTAGTGTGCTATTTTTCTTGTTGCTTTTGGGGGCATTTCTACATTAATAAATGGGTAATACAGTTTAAAATAAAACAATAAAATCCTATTTTCATGGACCACGTCCTCTATTCAAATTAATTTACTCCACAAACAGCTTTAGCCCCTCCGTCCACTCTTCCCATTCTCTCTATCAGGTAACTTCCATCCTCTTCCTGTTTCCTAATCAGATATTCTAGTGCCCCCTCCTGCTGAGCACACCAGGAAATAGTAGTCATCATCATTGGGAATGTTGGCCACTAGGAAATTGCCTCCAGCAAGTAGTATCTTGTCTACTTGTTTGGATATTGTAGCTAGCAAGGGTAATTGCACTGTCCTTTATCAAGAGAAGTTGACATATTCCGACCTGTCTGTGAAAGGACCGAGACACTGGTTATTCAGCTGTGAAAGATAAGGAGCCAGATGTACGAAATTCCGATTTTGCGATTCCCGAATAGTAAATCAGTAAGAGCATTATGCATCAAGCCGTTTTTGAATCGCAAAGGCCGAAATTCGCAGAATTTCGGCCTTTGCGACTCGCAAACGGCCGTTTTGCACGTTTTGGAATGTATGAAACATTTCCAAAATAAGGAATTGCAAACTTGTGCGATTCCTTATTTCTCCATTGCATTTAGGGAATCGCAAATTTGCGATTCCTTAAATGCTATGTATGTAGCAATTTTAGCTTGCGAATTTTGTTTAAGAATTCGCAAATTACCACCAACTTTCTGTTGATAGTAACTTGCGAATTCTTCCAGAAATGCACGAATTGGCATTTTTAAAGGTGGCATATGATGCACACACATGCCCATAGGGCATGTATGTGCAACATATGCACACACATGTCCTTTTCAGGGGTGCAGCAGGGTGTCTTTGAGACACCCCTGCACCCTTGCAATAATTCTCAAATTGCGATTAGCAAATTGCGAGTTCGCAATTTGAGAATTATTTTGCATTCATTCCTATGGGCCTCCTGGCTCCTGGAAATTATTCCTTAATTGCGAATTCGCAAAATGCAAATTCACAAATAAGGAAGCTTAAGGAATCAAATAAAAAGCGATTTTGTTCATACATACCATTTTGCATTTCCTAAATAGCGATTCCTTAAAATTCGCTATTTAGGAAATGCAAACTAGTTTGATGATACATATGACCCTTTGAAACGCTTTTTGGGAATCGCAAAATGGAATGCATATAATTTGCAATTTCCAAATAGCAATTGCTATGGATCCGCAATTGCTATTAGGAAATCGCAAATTAGCAAATCGCTAAATAGAGATTTCTTAATAGGAAATCACAATATATACATTATTCATCATAGAACGCTAGATTAAACTGTTCCCAACGGAACCAGGGAAAATAGTGTTCTCGTTGAAAGGCAGTGACTTTGATAGCCAAGCACAGAAATCTCGCCAGAGTTTGAACGAGCCCCTGCATTTCATATGGAATACTGTGTTCAAATTCTGAAGAAAATGTTACAATTTAGAACCTTATCGTATACACTGGACCTGAAAAATAGCAGTGGAACCATTCACCTGAATACTGATGAGCCTCAGCAGATTCCTCATAAAGACCGGTGATTCGAATTCGAATCCTATGCATTGTAAATGTCAGCTTTTGGCCTTCAGCTGCAGCCGTGGTCCCCCGAGCCTCCCTCGGCCTTGAGAACTGACCACGGTCACTCACTCGTTCAGCGACTGCATGGAAGGCATTCCACCCCCCATCTGATGTCTGTCATCTTCCTTCAAGTTCAACCCTACTGCAAACTAAGAGCATCATTCAGTGATATTAGCCATGATGGCATTTTAAAAGAAGCATTTACTTCGGATTGGCATTAAACATTGCACATCTGGATTTTTTAATCGTTCTCCATATCCATTATTAGGGGATTCTTATTCAACAAGGTTTGAATATATGTTCCTTAAAATGAAGACACATTGCATGAGAATGAGCCCATAAGCAGAGCAGAAACAATTGCAGAGTAGAAACAATGGTCAAGTGTTACATGTATTTAATGACTGAATAATATAACGTTTTATTTTCTGACCATCATGTTCTTTACCTAAAGTGGCCCAAATTCTCCAATTTGAAATGAAAACACATTATGTAGTATTTTCAGCTGGAGCCTATATCTGCATTATGAGGCAGTGATCAGTGCAGAGCTTTGTCCAATTCTGATCTTTACTGTTGTGTCAACCTTGATGCTATAAAGCCAAGAAATGTGTAGATTTTTGAGCCCCCATCCAATACTGTATGGGTATGGTTGTATAGACATGCCTCAGTGTCATCTATTTTGTGATACTCATCATTGACAGGTGACTGTTAACATATTAATGATTTTAAAAAATCGGATCCGGAATAGGACTAGGAAATAATCCTTCTACAGCCTGGCACAAAAGAAAGACCATCAGAGGCACCCTTGCCTGCAGACTCCAAAGCCCACACACTAGCTTCTGTGATGCCATCACCAGCTTCATCACCCCACTAGGCATTAACTCCAAGCACTACGGGGCATATTATCAAGGGAGTTTATCTCCGCTTTTTTGGCTTTAAAAGCCAAGAAAGCGGAGATAAAATAATATCCCTATTACCTAGCTGTCGCTAACACCAGTTAGCGACAGCTAGTAGGAGATAGCGACCATCTTGGGCCCCACTTTGCATCTCAGTGATATTTATCACTAATGACATGCAAAGTGGGCGTGCCAAGATGTTAGTGACTGAAAACAGTCGCTAACATCGCTATCTCCTATTACCAACTTTTGGAGATATTCGCGCTAAGCGCAAATATCTCCAAAAGCTAACACCTGCCCTGAGCAGTTCTTAGCCATGTTATCCAATGGGAGGTGGATAACATGGCTAAGAGCATAAGCTCGGTAATGCATGAATATCGCTGACTTTTCAGCGATATTCATGCATTGCGGCGATTTTTATCGCATTTGCGATAAACCTTGGTAATACCAAGGTTTATTTGCGGTAAAAATCACCGCAGCTCAGCGGTAAATTTTTGCTCTAACCAAGCAATAGCGAAAATTATCGCTATTGCTTGATAATATGCACCTACATCTTTTTCGAGGACCTTAACTTCTATCTGGATGACCCCATGGACACAAACTCTGCCAACCTCCTGGAATGCATGAGCAACATTAGCCTGACCCAGCTGGTCATCGACCACACACACAGAGCAGGAGACACACTGGAGCGGATTTTCAAAGACAGCAACAGAGTCAAATACAGCCATGCAACAGAACTCACCTGAACCTACCACTCCATCATCCACTTCACCATTGCAGGATCACCATGCACCATCAACAGTAAGACTGACCAGGCTGATCCCTCAAGCAACCTAGAACTAGCAGCCCAGAACTTCTCCACCCGAATCACCAATGCTGTTGACCAAATCACCCCCATCAAACAAGCTAGGACCCGCAGAGCCACCAAACAAGCCAGTTGATACACACCAGAACTCAGGACAATGAAATGCAGCTGCAAACTACTGGAGAGAAGATGGCGCACCATCGGAGACACCACAGACTGAGACACTTTCAAGTCCGCCCTAATCAAATACCTCCAGCAACTCAAAGACGCAAAAAAAATGTGCTGACAAACTGCAATGAAGGAAGTGCAAAATACACCAAGGAACTCTTCAGCAATATTAGATTGGATTCAGGATACTGCTTTGCTAGCCGAATGGTGTATTTTTAAATGGTTACTGTACCTGTAAAATACTTCCATTTTTCTCATTGCAAAGGCATTTGGAAGGCGGTCACCAGTAGGTAGTTATAGTTAGAACCTAGTTTCCATAGGAAAATCATTTTTTGATTTTCTAATAACTTTGGCGTCATTTGACGAATCTTCCTGAAATTCGCAAAAAAAGTCTATCCAGGTCAGCTCCTATCCTGAAAGTTTGGGGGTGATTCGTCAAACAGGGGCTGAGTAAAAAGGAGGGTCCCAAATTGTGTTTTCTCCATGTTAATTTCCATAGGAAAAGCTGCGACGTGCTACAGCCCGAACTGCTGAACGGAATTACCCCACATTTGGCAAAAAGACTGGGCTCGATTCACAGAACGAACTTAAGACAAAATCCTAAACTTACTACCATTTTGGTATTCACAGAGGACACTTACTTATTTTGGTATTTACAGAAGGCACATTGATGAGTAAGTGCCTTCTGTGAATACCAAAATGAGTAAGTGCCTTCTGTGAATACCAAAATGGTAATAAGTTTAGGATTTTGTCTTAAGTTAGTTCTGTGAATCGGGCCTGTAGAGCTTGGTTCAGAAAGCGACCTTTTTTTGAAAGGTGTAACTCCGTTCAGTAGTTTTTCGAAAAATTCAAAAAATACGAGTCAAAAAATAATTTTCCCGTAGGAACCTTTGGGCAAGGCTACAGCCAAAACTAATGAACGGAATTACCTGAAATTTGGCAGAAAGGTAGTGCTTGGATCAGAAAGCGAGCTTTTTTTCGAATGGTGAAAATCCTTTCAGTAGTTGCTGAAAAATTTGAAAAATAAAAGTTTCGATATCTGGGGGGAGCCTAAGTTAGGAGCACGAGCTTCACTGTGATTGGCTCCGAACACTACAAACCAGAAAGTGTTGGCAGCCATCTTGTGACTCGGTAGAAGCGATTCACCAGAAAACAGAGAAACAAAGATATAAAACAAGAGAAGGGGGTAGGATAGAAACACCCTGATTTTCTAAGCCTGCTCAGGGGGTCGTAGCAGGACTTCCAGGGCAAAAAAGCTTTTTTTTGAAGAAAACAATATTGGCGCCATTTGAGCTGGGGTCGTGGGTTCACGCATTTTATTTTAATGAGGCATCTGGGTGGGCAAAGTTGCAGGGGCATTTCTTAAAACATAATAAGGGGGCTCAGTGGGCCTGCTGGAGCACATTGGGGCCCCTGCAGCCCCGGGGCTTCACTCATGTTGGGAGGGGGGTTTTTCGGTACCCCAGCTGGAGCCTTCCATGTGCCTATAACTTTGGCGTTGTTTGACAAATCTTGAGGGAATTTTCCAAAAAGTTTTTTTTTTTTGATCAGTTGTTATCGTGAATGTTTGGGGGATATTGGTCTATGGTGGGCTCAGAAAAAAAGGGGGTCTCAAAATGTGTTTTCTCAATGCAATTTCCTTTGGAAACTTTAGACAAGGCTACTGGTCAAATTGCTGAACGGAATTGTGCCACCTTTGGCAGGGAGAAAGGTCTTGGTCCTGAAAGCACGCTTTTGTTTAAATGTTGTAAATCTGTTTAGTTTTTGAGAAATATGAAATTTTACAGATATCGATATTTGAGAATTCTGACACCTGATTGGCTGAGGCATTACGAACACGAGCATGCGGCTCATTGGCTACAAACTGCTGAAAATAGGAAGTGTTGGCAGCCATTTTCTGACTGAGTTGAAAGGCAAAGGGCAGAAAAAAATTAATAATTGTATAAGAGGGTATAGTAGGAACAGTGTGGTCTTAGTTTAAGCAGTCTGTACGGTGTAGAGGCAGGGAGTTTGAAGGTTGGAGAAGCAGGGAGTTTAAATGTTGCTTAGGCAGTGGAAATAAGTCAGCAGAACAAGATTGCGTAGGCTTTGGAAATCCCGTTGAGAAAACAATGCGCTGTATTGTGGCAAGCAGTGTGTAGGGTGTACACGCAGGTAGTATGAATGTGCAGTATTGCGACAATGTTCAGTAGGCATGTGTAACGGTGCACACACAGGTAGTGTGAATCTGCGGTATTGCGGCAATGTTCATTAGGCTGTGTAAATCATATCGGGAAAATAACAATGCGCCGTATTGCAGCTTTCCTTTATTATAATGCGCAGTAATGTTTACTTATAATGCTGTGTTCACTTTTATCACAGACAGTGTCACTTTCTTAGACGAAATGTAATATTATGTGGGAGGGCATGTTCTGTCCCTGTGCGCGGAAGAAAATTAATTTAATTGACTGAGGTGTTCCAACAATGACCTCAATGTTCATTGGCTGCAAACCATTGAAAGTAGAAGTGTTGCCAGCCATTCTCTTCCCCTACACGGAGTAGCATGGACATCTGATTGGCTCACATGTTCCAAGCAGGACCTTCCAGAGCTTAATGTTCATTGGCTGCGAACCATTGGAAGTAGAAGTGTTTCCAGGCTTTTCCTCCCCATCCGCGGAGTAGCAGTGACATGTGATTGGGTGATGTGTTCCAAGCAGGACCTTCGCAAGCTTAATGTTCAGTGGATGTAAATCATTGAAAGAAGAAGTGTTGGCAGACATTCACTCCCCTACCGCGGAGCATCAGGAATATCTGATTGGGTAACGTGTTCCAAGCAGGACCTTCCCAAGCTTAATGTTTATTGGCTGTAAACCGTGAGTGTTAAAAGGTTATGTCATTTGAGATGTCATGAGTGATGTCATGAGTGATGTCACTGACCATGTCATGAGTGATGTAATATGTGACGTCATCACAGTACATTGCGGGCGCGCGAGTTATAGTTAGCTGAACTAACTATAACGGGGGAATTTCAATGGAGTGAAATGTCCAGCTAACTATAACATGAGTGAAACCTATGGTTTTTTCAATGAATTTGCAAGGTTTTTTAAATGCTAATTCCTAACTATTACGTGTGTGAAACCTATGGTTTTTTCAGTGAATTTGCAAGGTTTTTTAAATGCTAATTCCTAACTATAACATGTGTGAAACCTATGAATTTTAAGGTTTTATAAATTAACATTTTTAAATGTATTAATTATTATATTTCTTTCTTTTTATACTAATTTCTTACATTTTTAATATACATATTTATATATATATATTTTTTTAAATATATTTCATATTCTTATTGTAAAATAATAACAAAACTAAATTCCAAATTATTTGGGGATCTTTTTTTCTCCAATATATTAAAATTGAATTCTTTATAATTCCTTTTTCATAGTTTTTTTTGGTAATCGTACCATACGCGTATGGAAACAGAATTACAACAAATTTGGCGTAGAGTGGTAGAGTGGTAGAGTTCAGTTCGCAGATTGTGCTTTTTGTTAAATGGTGTAAATCCGTTCAGTAGTTCCTGAGGAAACCCCTGTAGACTATGCATGTAGTGTTCTATGCCCCGGGAAACTTGTCTTTTATATCTTCAATTCCCCAATCTGTATCCTTACACTACCAGTAAACACTATCACACTTCTGTTTCAGCATTGTAGAGACCATACAGCACTATGTGCTTATCTATACACGGTTGTAAAATAACCCATTCACTACATTAAAACACTAATCTACAGATGTACAATAAGTGGTACATCCCCAGAGATATGCCGTTATTGTGTATTGTGATATCACCTTCTTCTGGCGTAGGGCTTTATAATGTGATGCACCTTCCAGATGTGTCACATTGTAAATACTACACACCATGGCACATCTTTTGCACCACCCGTGCTTCGCAAAAGTTATGCAACAGCTGTCTTAAAAGAGGCACAAGGGGGTTGTAAATCCACCTGTAACACATAGAAATTCATCCAGGCAGTTTCACCAGCAGTGCAAATTGAAGCATAGACTTGTAACATATTTATGTACATTTGTTGCATTCAAGTGCTTCGGAGAAACTACAGTATACTATAGGTAAACTACTTATAGATTTATGCTGTAGCAGTTCCTTATAGTTCTGCACTTTCACATTCACCATACACTATTAATGTATTTATTCATTTATTTGCACTACACATTCATTCAGACAAAGTTTTACACACTATCAAAGAAATATAGCTCTTTCTTTGACCAGTGGAGGTAGTTCTGAGAAGAACTGTTTTTTTTTGTGTTTTTAGTTTTCTATTTTTTGTGTGTTTTTTTCAACAATTTTTTTTTTTAAAACAAAAAAATGAAACTGGAACATAAAAAGTGTCCAACAGGAATAAAAAAAATGAGAAAAAACCCACTAATGTCGAGGACAGCGTTGCTTCGGCTTCCTGCATTTTATCAGGTCGATAGACTGTTCCCCATAACACAAAAGTTTATCGCAATAATTGCAAAGAATTTTAACTTCACCAAAATCAGCATCAATTTGTGGGTGTGGACTGCTTGCTGAAAATGCTGCTGCAGCAGTTGATGTGCTTGGTGCAGTAGCAGGTGGGTTGTCTGCAACCTCCTTCTTGCAGCTTGAGCATAGTTGTTGGGGTGCAAGTTCTCACGTGTCGCACCATATTTGCTGTGCCAAAGGATTTTTTAGATGAATCACCCCTTGAAAGTATTGTTTGGCAAATTTTACAGGTTGCTTTTAGAGCTTTAACCTTTTTTTGCCCTTCAGGAAAAGTAAAACACTTCCAAATTAGAGCTTCTTTCCTCTTCTTTGGAGGTTCTTCAGGAATGAATTCTCCTTCTGAAGAATGGCTGGAAGATGAGTCCATTGCTGTTATTATGGTGATCTTACTTCTATTTGACAGGATTCTCAGAAAAGATGCTTCTTCTCAGAAAGTCAAAATAGAATGATTAAAATGGGACGGAACTTTCAATGCTTGGAATAGGAAGTGTTATGAACCAATCAAATCTATTCTTTTAAAGTCATATGGCTTTGCGTAAGCTTACAGTGTGCTTACTGTGCTCTTACGATGCTCTTACGATGCGAGTACGCATGACGATTTGCTACAATTTGTGTAATAGCTTTTAAAAGTAATATACGATTGTTAAAAGTTTTTAAAAACTGTTTTCATAATTATCCCAGATAATTTCTACCCTTAGTATGTACATTAAATACATAAATATATGTTTTTAAACAATTAAAAACATTGGCGCCTTTCGCGTACAGGGCGCCGTACACAACGTAACAGGGAAGCTTTGACGCGTAACGTCAAAGCGTATTCGTAGCGTATGTGCGGGTATCATTAGCAGTACAAAGTATGGTGCGATCACCCTCAGTGTCAAATCAGAGCACAGGGCACGCTATGAGAATGATTACAAGTGTCACTCATTGGAGATCCGATTCTGGGCCTGCCTCTGCGCACATGATAACCACACCCCCGTCTCTCTCTGCTATTAATTGTTGGTGCACACACTCACACTTGCATATGCACGGTGCACGCCCACCCACACTCCCCAGATGTCACCACCTAGCTTTCTTGCTATTACTAAGCCTGGAAGCCAATACATTAGCCAATGGGACCTCCCCCAGGGCCGTCATTCTTGTAGAGCACAAAAACGCTACCAATGACGGCCCTGGGCTTGCTTTGGTCAGCCCCGCGGTTCCCATATAATGCAGGCACTGACGTGAGCATGCTCTCTTTTGCCTACCTGTGCTGCGGTGACAGACAGACTGTCGTTGTCGTTTGAACTATGAACTGTTTGCTCGAACGAAGGAGGACTTGTGACACTCGACGTGGTGTCACTGCTGCTGCCGCCCATCCAGGCCACCATAGGCGCGGTGGCAGCGAAGCCCGCGCCCAGCCCACCCCAGACCCAGCCAAAGCCCCAACCTTTGAAGACAAGACAAGAGATGACAGAAGCAAAGGGAAGAGAAGCCGTCACAACATCAGCCTCCGCTGTAAATTGTACCTGCATGATAGTCATTTTTTTACTGCGTCACGTGGCTCTCTCAGCTCTGTTTTGCTTTATTTTTGTGCGCAACATGCTTTGTGCTTCATCGTATTTGCTCCCTCCTAATCCTCCCGTGACTTTTAATATTTATTACTTTCTCATGTGGCCTTCCCAGGCCTCTATTCTTATTGATCGGAATATTTCCAACTGCGTCACAGGGGCCCTCCTAGGCCTTTTTTAAATAAATTGTGCGTGCATGAATTTCTGTGTCGTATTTTTGATCTGTGTCACGTGATTTAGCCTGTATTGTTATAAATTTTGCGTTCATAATAGTAATATTTTTTTGCTGCGTCACGTGCCCCTCCCAGCTCTGTTTTACTTTATTTTTGTGCGCAACTTGCTTTGTGCTTCTTCGTATTTGCTCCCCCCTAATCCTCCCGTGAACTTTTAATATTTATTACTGCCTCATATGGCCTTCCCAGGCCTCTATTCTAATTGATCGCATATTGCTGATCGGAATATTTCCAACTGCGTCACGGGGCCCTCCTAGGCCTTTTTTAAATAAATTGTGTGTGCATGAATTTCTGTATCGTATTTTTGAACTGTGTCACGTGATTTAGCCTGTATTGGTATAAATTGGGCTTTCATAATAGTATTATTTTTTTACTGCGTCACATGCCCCTCCCAGCTCTGTTTTACTTTATTTTTGTGCGCAACATGCTTTGTGCTTCTTCGTATTTGCTCCCTTCTCATCGTCCCGTGACTTTTAATATTTATTACTTTCTCATGTGGCCTTCCCAGGCCTCTATTCTAATTGATCATATATGGTTGAATGTAAAGCTTGCTTCAGAAACAACGACAAGTTAACTGTCAAAAGAGAGAATATGTAGTATGCAGCAGGCGTGCAATACCCATTAGGCTAATGGGGCTTTAGCCCCCCACCCATCGTCAGTGTCTCTTGCACATTTTAATGTCCATTTATCTCTCTCTTTCTTACTGTCTCTCACATCGTTTTTTTTTCTTTTTTACAGTTATGGACGCTGCTGTCTCCACTGTGCTGTATAAAACCTTACCCGAGTTTAAGTGGTGAACTCTTTGGCTACAGTGAAGCCTGCTTCAACCCTCTTTTCATCATGTATATGGCACTAGGTGAGCAAACAAACTTGTTTCCGAAACAACAACAAATTATCTGTGAAACGAGAGAGTCGATAGAGTGCAGCAGCTTGACTGTGTAGAAATGCTTATTTACCACAGAGCAGTGACAATAGATAGGTTACAACAGTCTGAGGAACAGATCTACAAGCTTATTGTGCCACTTTTGTGTCACTTTAAACATGGGAAAAGTGGTGCAAGGAGCTTGTAAATCTGCATCCAACATTTGAAAAAAAACTCTCAACTCCAGACTCTGCGAGACAGTTGTAATGTTGTTTTCTCTCTCTCACTCTCTGTGACATCATTTCTCTTTTAAAGTTATAGACACTGCTGTCTACTTTGACGTGCAGAAGCAGAGTTGAATTGAAGTTGTGAACTCTGGTGGCCGCAATGTTTATACAAGGTAGGCACAGCGGCCTAGATATACAATGCCTCCATTGCAATGCATTAGAAATAAATCTGCGTTTTTAAAATCCTATTGTGCCACTTTTGTGTCAGTAACACAATAGGCACTTCCATATAGACACCACTTGAACTTGGGACTATAACAGAAGTGAAATGTACTAGGCACACTGCACAGGTAAAATCGTAGTGTTACCATGACTTGTAATGTTTCAGCTCATTTACTCACGTCTATATCATTTTAAACTATAATTTTCTTTTTTGTTTTGCAGATTACCTATTGTACGTCTTTTGGAGTCCACATCACAATTTGTTTATACTGTTTTATTAAAGTTATTTTTGTACTTGTTTATTATATTGTTATTATTAAGTTACGTTTACAGTCATCGTTGTTTTAATAAAAGTTATAAAAAAAAACATACTTCTTTTTGGGGGAGGGGGGGTGACGGT
This sequence comes from Lissotriton vulgaris, assembly GCF_964263255.1. Lineage (NCBI taxonomy): Eukaryota > Metazoa > Chordata > Amphibia > Caudata > Salamandridae > Lissotriton > Lissotriton vulgaris. The sequence continues at coordinate 105,943 of NW_028248189.1, read as the reverse complement.
CCACAATAAAAATAATATTTATAATTTGAAGTACTATAGTAAGATGTTCAAGAGTAGGGTTGAAAAGTACTAACTGTACAATAAGTTATTTTTTCTCTGGATGGACTACAACATAGAAAAGAAATCAAACGAAAACAAAACAATGTGTACCACATTTACAAACCTCTTGCGACATTTTCCCGTGGAAACCTACCCCCCTACAAAATTAAGTATGTGGGCCTCAAAAACGCCCTTCAAAACATGGAAACAATCAACTCCAAAAAACTTTCTATTTTGTGTGAGAGCAGGCTGCGTGGCACTCCGCCTAGTGTCCTTGAATCCACGACACCCAGGCCCGGTTGCTGCAGTGTTCATTGGGTGGAAACAGCCATTACAACGCGGTCATAAGCACGTGTGATCGTCACCACAAAGCCATTAACACGCATATGGCTTTACCACGCATGCTTTTACAACTAGTATACATTTACCACCCATGATAAAGGCATAAGCATGATAATGGCTTTCTGGTGACGGACACGCGTTGTAATGGCTGTGGCTTACGTGCTTCAAATTAGTTTTAAGGTATGCGTGTGACCAAGTCTGATAACATCGGAGGCCAAGGACAAACACTCTGGTGCCTGTGGCAGGAAATCTCATTGATCACAGAGAAGATAGGCGGAGGGTAAAATGAAAGTAACAGGTATAATAAAAATAACGGAGGAAAACTACTAAAATGGCGGTGCACGGAGTATGTAATCAACGTTTGGCGCCTCGGCAATACGTTTCAAATAAATATAGATAGAAAATAATTATTAATATATTACAAAAGTATAGCAACAAATGACACACACGGCCAGTGAAAAGAAAGCGGCAAATTTAATACCTGAAATGAGGACAGCTTTGCTTGGCGAACTTGAAAAAAAATAACATGGGCTTGGAAACGAGGCTGCTCATGCACAGAGAGTACAACTGGTACACAAAAAAAACGGAAAGTTTCGTATCCTATCATAGAAATATAGCTCTTTTTTTCACCAGTAAAGTAAGTTCACAAAAAGAACTGGGTTTGTTTGAGCCCCAATACCCCCACGATCCCAGACGGCTCCCCGCGTCCTTCGAGAGCCGGCATTGCTTTGTCAGAGAGAGTAGCTTACATGCTGCTCTCTCTAAAGAAAAGCAATCTGCTTTTCTACTTGAAAGAGAAAGCAGATTAACTTGCTCTCTCTTTCAAATAGGAAAGCGGTTTGCTGTGGTAAAGTGGGACCGCGACGCTCCCGCCCTACCATAGCAAACAGCAGTGCCCTGGGGGTAGGCACCCCAAGACACTGCAGAAGCCGGCCCTGGGAGGCGGTGGTCCCTAGGGACATCAAGGGCTCCAGGAGGGGGGCCGCGCGACCCCCTCCCAACATTAAAAAGGCTCGGGCGTGCAGGTCATTTTACATATTACTGCCCCAGGAAGTTGACGTCCCCAGGGCATGTATAGGGGGAGGGGGAGCTGAAAACATACTTTAAAAAAAACAGAGGGGGTGGCGTTCCTGGGCCTGCAGGGGGCCTTAAAAACCCCCCATTATGGAAAAAAATTGCCCCCGGGGGCTAATTAGGAATAAAACGGATTTCTTATTTTTTTAAAAAAAGATCCATGTGGGACCCCCTGAGCAGGCCTAGAAAGTCAGGATGTTTTTTCTACACTGCCCCCTTTCCTTATTTCTCAACTTTGCTTTACTGTTTTCTAGTGACCCGGTTCTACCAAGGCACAAGATGGCTGCCAACACTTCCTGGTTTCGAATGTTGACAGACAGTTGACATCCAATCCGCATTCAGCTCGTGCTCGTAATTGTACGAATTTCCGTACGCGTGCAGTACTTTGTCTCTAGATATCACTATGATTTTACTTTTGATTTTCTCAGGAACTACTGAACGGATTTACACCATTTAACAAAAAGCACAATCTGTGAACCGAACTCTACCAAATTTGGTGTAATTCCATTCAGCAGTTCGGGCTGTAGCCCTGGCTAAAGGTCCCTATGGAAAATTACATGGGGAAAACACGTTTTGGGACCCCCCTTTTTTCTCGGCCCCCACTTGACGAATCACCCCCAAACTTTCAAGGAAGGAGCGGAGCAGGCCATTTTCTTGGAGAAATTCGCGAAGATTCATCCACCGGCGGCAAAGTTATTCCAAATAGAATGTTGTGGATTTCCTATGGAAAGTAGGTCCTAAGTAGGTCCTAACTATAACTACGTACTGGCGACCGCCAGTAGGTAATATATATTGTGTGGTTCTCGATAATAAACTTGTGGACTGATGATTCACCCTCCTGAGTGCTGTGATTTCTGGCAAAGCAACCCGTAATAGTGAGCAATATATATATATATATATATATATATATATATATATATATATATATATATATATATATATATATATATATATATATATATATATATTTATATATATGTATATATATATGTATATATATATATATATATATATATATATATATATATATATATATATATATATATATATATATATATATATTTATATATATATATATATATATGTAAATATATAAAAAACGCAAAATGGCTTTCGCTACCCACTGGGGTTTTACTTTGGGATATTAGAAGTCTGGCATTGGCAAACTCACTTGAGAATACTGTGAACACCACAAAATCCAGGAGTCCACAGCGTGGCCAGGTCCAAGAGGGTGGGACGCTTTCAGTTTAAAAGGTGATTCATTTATTTGCCAAGCATTGCTTCTCTTTCCACGCCTGAAGCTCCTGATGAAATGCTATCCGGCATGAAATGCGTTGAGTAATACAGGACTTGATTTCTGCGAAGCACTTACGCTGTCAAACAGAATGCTGTTCCTTCAATGAATAAAAGAGGTTACTTTCCTTCATTCGTGTGGGCTTACTCAGACCAGGCAAACTTTGTTGTGGATATATACATATATATATATATATAGAGACACAGCTACAGCTCGAACTGCTGAATGCAATTATACCAAATTTGGCATGAAGGTAGCCCTTGTTTTAGAAAGAACTATGTTTCTTAAATGGTATAAATTCGTTCAGTAGTTGCTGAGAAATTAAAAAAATAAAAGTTTCGATATCTATGGACACGAAGGATCCACAGACCCTCCCGACCACAAGCTTTATTCTAATTGGCTGTCAACACTCCAAACCAGGAAGTGTTGGCAGCCATCTTGTACCTCGGTAAATGAGGCACAATAAAACAGAGAAACAAAGGTGTAAAACAGGAAAAGGGGGCAGGGTAGAAAGACATTCTCAGGGGATCCGATAAAGACCTCCATGGCCCAAATTTGATTTTAATAAAGAAACAAATTGGCAAAAATCGCAGAGGATCCTCTGATCCGGCCACGAAAATAAAAAAAACTAAGCATTGAGCTCCTGGGTGGGCCAGGTCCTAGGGGCAGGAAAAAAAAGTGTGTGGGGGCCCCAATCCCCATACACTGCCCCGGGGACCGCCACCTCCCCGGGGCAAGATAATTGAGTTGTGGGGCTCACGCAACCCCCTGCAGCTCTGGGGACCACCACTCCCTGGGGTTCTCCTCCAAGGCCCCCCAAGCCCCAGGGACCGCCACCCCCGTTGCTTTTTTGAAAATATTTTTGGGGGCACATGGCCTTCCGCAGCCCCGGAGAACCACCACCCCCTAGGGCTTCTACTTTAATTCAATAAAACAACCTGTGTGGGGGGCTCAATCCCCACCCCATATGCCCCATGGACCGCTGCCTCCCCGGGGCACTAATTATTCAAATGTGGGGTGCCGTTACAGACCCCTGAACCCAGGGGACCTCCACCTCCCCGGACCTTCACACACATTGGGAGGGGGGCTGCACAGCACCCCTTCTGGAGCCAGTGATGGACCTGGGAACCGCCACTCCCCAGGGCCAGTGCCTACAGTGTCCCGGGGTGTCCACCCAAGGACACTGCAGTTTGCTATGGCAGGGCGGGAGCCTCGGGGCTCCCGCCCTGCGCTAGCAAACTGTGGTTTGGATTTTGGAAGAGAGACCAGGAAACCTGCTTTCTGTCTTCCAAAATCCAAACCAGATTGCTTTTTCACATGGGGAGCTGCATGTCAGCAGCTCCCCATGTGGAAAAGCAATGCCGGCTCCGGCAGGACGCGGGGAGCCAGCGGGACCGTAGAGGCATTGGGGCTCCCACCACAGTCCCAGAGAGGGCCAGGCCTGGGGGATGGGGTCCCCGGGGCTATAAGATGCCCGGGAGGGGGGCCACGCAGCCCCCCTCCATAAGAAAAAATATATATTTGTGTGGCCATGCCTTGGGGGATGGGATGCCCGGGGCTGGAATTGGCCACGGGAGGGGGGCCCACGCTGCCCCCTTCCCGTTGATTTAAAAATAAAAATATTTGGGTAAGGCCCTGGGGGATGGTGTCCCCAGGGCCAAAATAAGTAAAAAGAATGAGGGCCACCCAGCCCCCTTCTAAAAAAATTAAATAATACAAAACCCCGGAATCGTGTCGGAGGCCCTGCCCCCTTACAGAAACACTCTGTGGCGTGTTTTACAATGAGGAATTAATTCCCCTTCAATACTGGGGGTCCCTTGGGCCAACTAGCCCACCAGGTACCTCCAGTAAGCGCCACAGGGCTGCGTTGCAGAGAGGTAGTCCAGGTCATGCCCCTTTTTACACCTCTCTGCAATGCAGCTCTGAGGTGCTTACTGGAGGTACCTGGTGGGCTAGTTGGACCCCAGGGACCTTCCGGATTCAAGGGGACTTAATCCCCCAATTTAAAACGTGCCACAGGGCGCGTTTGCACAGTGGTGAAGGGAGGGGGCGGGCCTGAGGTGACGTGTGCAGATACACCCTATGGTGCATTTTAAGTTGGCAAATTAATTCCCCTTCAATCCTGAGGGCCCCTGGGGCCAACTAGCCCACCAAGTACCTCCAGAAAGTGACACAGGCGTTGCAGAGAGGTGGTCCAGGCCACGCCCCTTTTTACACTTCTCTAAAATGTAGCTCTGTGGTGCTTACTGGAGGTAACTGGTGGGCTAGTTGGACCCCAGGGACCCTCAGGATTCAAGGGGACTTAATCCCCCAAATTGCAACGGGCCAGCGGGCGTGTTTGCAGCGTGGTTGAGAAAAGGGGAATGGCCTTTGTCTACCTCTCACCAATCGCACTGTGTGGGACTTACTGTAGGTCAAAGGTAGGCTAGTTGGCCCCTAAAGGACCGCCAGCAGTGAAGGGGACTTTAATCCCCATCCACGAGCATGCCAGGGAATGTGTTTGTAGAGTGGTGGGCAAAGTGGGCATGGCCTGGTACAAGTACTTACCAAGGCTGCTGTGTGGGACTGACTGGAGGTAACAGTTTGGGAAGTTGGCCCCCAAGGATGTCCTCGAGGGCAAAGTACCCCTCTTGTCACCTCCAGTAAGTCCCACAAAGTGGGATTGCTAAGACGTCTTCGGAGGGCATGAACCCCTTTTTCTACCACTCTGCAAAAGTGCCTTGTGGCAGACTACGGAATGGGAAATGAAGTCCAATTTAGTCCTGAGGGAGTTTGGGGCTAAGAATCCCTCCTGGTACCTTCTGTAAGTCCTATGCAGCAGAACTCCTAAGGTTTGGTTGGACGCCCAGCACGCTTTCTCCACCACTCTGCAAACTTGAATACTAGTTAAAGTAGGATATTTCTGCACCTCTGACTTAGAGGTAGTTTTAATCCCCCTTCCCTATTATGTACTAGGGCCTTACAGAGGAGGTCATGCTAATCACAGGGGTACCCCAATGCATAGTGTTCCCTAGTATATGTAGGTGTTTTCACTGTATTCTAAGTGTCTTTTAGCATAGCACTGGCTCTATGCCTGCTTAGTCAGAGTCAGTTACCACAGTACCCGTCTGAAAAAGTTGTAGGCACAGGATGATTTTGCAACAAGGCCTCTTTCTGCTCCTCTGTTTGTTCTTTCTGCACATGTCTCGCTTCTTCCTGCACTTTTCTTTGTCTTTGTGGACTTCTGTTGCTTCTTTCTGCATTTCTTTTGCTTCTTTCTGTGCATTTTTCTTCTTTCCTCACATGTCCTACCTCTGTAGGCATAGTTAGAAAGTAGCATTTAAAAAATCTTTAAAATTCACTTAAAAAATCATAGGTTTCATGCACATTATAGTTCGAAATTAGCATTTAAAAAAACTTTCAAATTCACTGAAAAAAACATAGGTTTCAGGCACGTATAGTTGGAAATTAGCATTTATAAAACCTTTGAAATTCACCCAAAAAACTATAGGTTTCAGGCACGTTATAGGTAGAAATTAGCATTTAAAAAACCTTAGAAATTCACTGAAAAAAACATAGGTGATGACATTATCCTTGTGATAGAGTGACAGACCTCCTCTCAACCTAATATAAACTTTGATACACACACTCAAAAATACAAACTAACATTTTGAAAACAATGGACATACACTAACAACACACCCATTCAGTAATTCAAAGATATACACACACATCTACTCATTCACCAACAGTCCTATACAGTCACTCATACATGTACTCACTCACTGATGATCATTTCCTTTTCCCCAAGCCACTGTCTTCTCCCACCACCCCATGTTGAGATTGGCGTAGCATGGAGAGAAGGAAACTCCCATCGCAGTACCACAAGTTTGACTGTATAGTTGTTGATCAAATAGAAAGATGTTGTTTCTGAGGCATATTTCAGCCATCTCAATTATCATCTTGGTGTGTTCAAAAATGTCACGTCTTTCTGATGCAAGAAGTATCCAAGCGCATTCAATCCTATCTCATGGTTGATAGAAGTATAGAGAGATACTATCAATAGTAGCCAGAAGGTAACCCTCTTGCCAGTGTTTATTCTCTAAGTTTCTCAAAAAGTCCCAGTGTCCTTTATGTAGGAGTTTAGTGTGGTCACTAAAGGGGCTAGAAAATGGTCTACATACTTGGCGACTAATTCATAAAGTCCACCATTGCTAGATATTTTCAGTCTGCTAGGCGGGTTCACAAATGTTCCCTGAAAAAACAAAGGTTTCAGTAACGTTACAGTGAGGTGAATGTCACTGACAACATTAACGATTTGAACTAGAAAAACCACAGAAATTCACCAGCAGAGCAACTACAACTTGCGCCCCCACCATAGGCTCCTTATGACCTCACATATTACATCACTCATGACATGTCTATGACATTCTTTATGACATCATTGATGACATCTCAAATTACATCATTGATGACATTCCTATTGGAGCCTTGAGCCCATAACAGTCAGAGCTTTATTGTGGCATATGCCTCTCTCTATTTTCCTGGGATGTGGTGTTAGTGCCAGAGCTGCAGGATGGAACTCGGGAACCAGATTTGTGTCTCAGCATTGGTTCAACATCATGTGATTCTGGGCAAATCACTATGGGGCCGAAACAGTTAGGCACTCTGATGGACCACCAAACCCACAGTGGCTGTGCGGCTACCACTGCACAGGTGGTCCGAAAGCTGTATTATGAGCAGTCAGACCGCAACACTACTGCTGCTACTGCCAGGGTTCCACAATCCCTGGCTGCCTTGCAGCGGTCTGTGGCCTGCAATATACTAGCGGTGCTGCAGTGGCATCAGCAAGCATATTGTGAGTTTCCTCACTGCCACAGTTTTTATGGCAGTGAGCCCGCCATGAAAAGTGTGGTGGTGAGGAAACTAAGAGGGCCCTCTGTTGCCTCAGGGCAGAAGGATTGCATGCAGGGGGGCACATGGTGTGCTTCTGTCGGATGTACCCCCACTTCCTGTACAGCATAGACTTAACTGTCCATGCCATGCAGGAATGTGCTCTGGCATTCCCAATGTGGTATACAGTGGGCGGTCACAATACGGGTTTGACAGTCTTGGAGCTGGGTGCTGATGTGGCAGCCTACTCCAAGACCTCCAAATTCATAATCAGGCCCTTAATCCCCCCATACCTATGAACAATGCATGTGACCTTGGGGTGCTCATGTAAAGCGCTCCAATACCTTTGGGTTGAGTTTGCTCTATATTTTAAAAACTGCAGAAGAATGCATTCAGAGGTAGAAACAAAGACTTAACATAAGGACAGACACATATATTCTCATTTACTGGCTGATTTGTACAGGCTTCTCTGCTTAAATTGCGTGAACCTAGGCAAATATTTTATGTATCTAAAATACTTTCTTCTTCATTATTACGTGTGAAAGCACTTTTGAATGTGTGAGTTCAGTCTACCAGTTGTACAAAACTATCAGTTTAAATAAGTACTTTTCAGTGCAGTGCTATAATGTGCCCTATTAATGTCAAAAATTCCACATTTTAAAGAAATACACTTGTTTGAACGTTGAAGAGACTTTATAATATTTTAGTTGGTTTGTTGTATGATTTGCATAATACAAATTTTCAGAGATTGGCTCCTACTCGGGCTTCAATATCCGAGCCAGATCATTGGCTTGACTCAGTTCAGTTTGTTGGCTCGCCCACCTTTAGGTACAACAAATATGCTACACCATACATAGCCTTATGACCTTCAGGGTGAGAGGATTCACCTCTAGTGTTTGAAAAGGGAGGAACCAGGTATATATATATATATATTCACTGAAAAAACCATAGGTTTGACACCAGTTATAGTTAGCTGGAAATTTTACTGACATAAAACCAATGAAATTCCACGTTATAGTTAGTTGGACGCACTATAACTTGCGCGTGTAATGCACTGCTGATGACATTACATATTACATCACTCATGACATGGTCAGTGACATCACTTATGACACCATCCAGTGAATATGTGTCTTTCTAAAAAATAAATATGTTTTATATATGTATATGTAAAGGTCGAGGGAAGAATAAATGTTTAAATTATTGTCTTAATGAATGTTTTTTTCAAAAAGAAATGATTGGATAACTGGCTTATTAAGTGTATCTTAGTGAATACATATATTAGCGAGTAATGTTTAAATATTTGATTATATGTATCAGTGTTTCACTTTGTGAATAACTGGTTGCATGGATTGATGAGTACCTACATGTGTAGGTATTTGGGTTCTTAGATGTTTTTTTAGTATCAGTATGAGTGTTTCTATGGTTTTATGGGGGTATTACTAATCACATAGATGCATGAATGACTAACTCTCTTTTTGTATGTGTTTTAAAGACACCATATGTGCAGGACTGTATGGGTGGTTGAGTGTGTATAGTTTTATATGCAAATAAATGGATGTTCAATAGTTTATTTGCATGTGTGAGTATGTGTGTGTTAATTTCTATTTTCCAATATGTGTTTTAAGGGTTACCTTACACTGAAAGGAGGTCTGTCACTCTGTCACAAAGATGGTGTCATCAGTGATGTCATGAGTGATGTAATATGTAATGTCATCAGCAGTGCATTACACGCGCAAGTTATAGTGAGTCCAACTAACTATAACGTGGAATTTCATTGGTTTTATGTCAGTAAAATTTCCAGCTAACTATAACTGGTGTCAAACCTATGGTTTTTTTAGTGAATTTCATAGGTTTTTCAAATGCTACTTCCTAACTATAACGTGTGTAAAACCTATGGTTTTTTCAGTGAATTTCATAGTTTTTTTGAATGCTAGTTCCTAAGTATGTAATCACGTTCGTAACTAGATAGTATCACCGCCTACACGTCCTGAGAAGCGCATGTAAAGTCATGTGACTTGAAAACAAGACTTCCAATTGGTTCTTAGTAGTTTCTGTTCTGGAATTTACACGCAGCACTCCACCCACTTTCCTCACAATCTTTTCTACTCTCAAGAGACAACAACGTCGAGCATCTTCCGGAAGACTTTGCTGAAATGGCTGCCCTACCAGATTCATCTTCCGAATCTGAAGGAAATGAGCGACCACCGTTAAGAAGAAAAAAGGAATCTTTCATTTGGCAATTTTTCACTTATCCTGAAGATCAAAAGAAAGTGAATGTGCCAAAAGTAACCTGCACGATATGCAATTCGGAGCTCTCAAGGGGAAATCCAAATAAAAAATATTCCTTTTCTGCACACACCATGCAGCGGCATGTTAAACAAAGGCATCCTGAGCATTATGCAAAAGCATCAACAAGAGCCCTGGCCACGCTATTACCATCAGAGGTGGCCAGCACATCTTCTGGTGGACGACCTGTATCTCCATCGAGTGCTGAGATGGACTTGAGACCATATCTTGCGAAGGTGCATATGAAATGCAACGAGTGTGGAGAAATTCTTTTGTATGGAGAGCAGAGCCTCGTTCTTATTAAACTGAAAATTGAAAGTCACAAATGCCCCAAGAAAAGATAAATTTCTTCACTTCATTTTCAAACTATTACATACTGAAAAATGTAGTAGCAACTTTAAGAAATCGAAAGCATTATAACACTTCTTTCCCCAAAAAAAAACAAAAAAAAGTTATTTTCAGAACTAACTCTTTCCACCAAAACATGCTCGAAGAGCATATTATAAGATGTTTTTTCGCCGCTTTATTTTAGTGCGAGACCGGGTGCGCGCACCCTTCTATCGCGTACAGGACCTGACACTCCCATGTGAAGTCATGTGACTTCTAAACAACACTTCTAATTGGTTCTTGGTAGTTTCTATTCTGCAATTTACACGCAGCACTCCACCCACTACCATCACTTTCTTTTCTACTCTCAAGAGACAACAACGTCGAACATCTTCCCGAAGACTTCGGTACAATGGCTACCGTTCCGCATTCATCTTCCGAATCTGATGAAAATGAGCGACCACCTTTGACAAGAAAAACGGAGGCCACGCTATTACCATCAGAAGTAATCAACACATCTTCCGATGGACGACCTGTATCTCCATCGAGTGCTGAGATGGACTTGAGACCATATCTGGCGAACGTGCACATGAAATGCACGAACTGTGGAGAACTTCTTGTATACGGAGAGCAAAGCTTTACTCTAATTAAACAAATAATTGAGAGTCATAAATGCTCCAAGAAAAGTTAAATTTCTTCACTTTATTTGGATAGTATGACATACTGAAAAATGTCGTCGCAACTTTAAGAAATCAAAAGCATCATAACACTTGTTTCCAAAAAAAAAGTTCTTTTCAGAACTAACTCTTTGTACCAAAACAAGCTTGAAGAGCATAGTAGCTGATATTTTCTCGCCGCTTTCTTATAGTGCGCGACCGGGTGCGCGCACCCACCTATCGCGTTGAGACGCGCATTTGCAGTCATGTGACTTGAAATCAACACTTCCAATTGGTTCTTACTAGTTTCTATTCTGCAATTTACACGGAACACTCCACCCACTTCCCTAGAAAACCAGTTTATCGTAAAACTTTTAAAGCCTCCTCTTATGAAATATTCGACATCAATCACATAGCAGAGTACTAAATAGCACTATATACACTCCGTCCCTTAATTATAAGAGACGTATTGCTATGTAAAAGCAACTTTTGCTTTCCAAGATAATGTAAAATGCTGAGCCTATTACATAATTTTTTTTCACATATATGTTACTAGTCTCCTTCGAGTACTAACACCGTAGAAAATACCACCAATAGCGGTGATATTTTTTACACCGAGAACGGGCGATTTCTATCGCTTACAGCCCTTACAATTATAAAGTTTCATTTCCTAAGTCTCTGATCTCCAACTGTGCAACGTAGGTCCCCTGTGTGTCGCAATAAGGTCCATAAACAAAAACTACAGAGCCAGCATTATAAACATACACAGAACCACAAAACGACAAGAGCCACCATGCTAATATATATGCTTAATATAATAAACCTCTGAGAATAAATACGTATTTCCGTGGCAGCCCATAACACAAATGTGGCGTCCTCTGACTCTGCTCCATTACCAAACACCGTAACTCCCCGCCCCCCTCACTTTTCACTAAACTCTGCACTCCACCCCAGCCGAACCCCCTATTACAAACCCCCAACCTACCCTCCCTGCCCAAACCCACCATGAACCTCAAACCGCCCCTAGAAAACTTATAAGACACAGGATTACTAAAACTCAAAGAATACGCAACAGGCACATAATGTAAATAGTACATAAAGGCACATATTTTTTCCAAAATACTATTTAAAAACATGTTCTATTTTTAATAAATCTATCATGCATCTGACCCTCTAGAACTGCTTTCAAAACGTGAACTATAAACCTCTACTTTTCATTTTCAAACCATACACTTTCTTCTGACCCTCTAGAACTGCTTTCAAAACATGAACTATAAACCTCTACTTTTCATTTTCAAACCATACACTTTCAATTACATTATTTTTTTTACACAATTCATGTAATGTTACAAACCTTTTCTAAAATACACCAGTCCGTATCATTTATAAGGATTTATTTTCAGTCTTCATCAGTGACACTTTCTTCACATATAATAGAAATCACTGTAACTTTTTAAACGACAATGCTAACGCGGTAAAAATAACCCTTCATTTGCTTTCCTTTAAGAATGCACACTATGTACCCCACGCATGCGTTTCTTAATCTTTGTATTTGGCAGCAAATACCGACCTTGAATCGGAAGACATGAACAAGACCGCCATTGTCACATTTAAAACTGAACGTTGCATCTGCTCACACACATATCTTTCACTAAGCTAACATTCACAGAAAACAGCATTGATGTAAAAAAAATTGACCTTGCTTTACAACTCCCTCAAATCACTCCCTTATTTTTTAACGCATCCTCCAGTTAAAAAAAAGCTACTTTTTTAATAACCACTAAGCAATATATAAGTGACTAAACTCTTAGAAAATGTATCAAGTCATTCTGCTTCTCTCCACTGCATAGCCGGCGACCTAATTCTGTGGAGTTGCTATACAACCAGCGGTGCTGCGCCGTTTCCTTTACCATCTTGGGAAATTCAAAATGGATGTCCCTCCTGCCTTCGCAAACGAGCCGGGCCACTTAGAACTATTTCGCCAGAGGATGCTTGACTACTACGGCATCTTACCACTCTCGACTTTGAATGCATCATATCGATTATCATTTCGATATTCGTATTTCACCTGTGTGCAGCCTGTATTTCATTGCCTGAGCTGTGATTTCACGTGGGCCCTGGATTTATGTCTCTGCAATTTGGTACCTCCTGAACCGAATTACAATCACCTCATGAATCCGTTACTTGATCATGAACAGCTTTGTTACAACGGAGGGTTTATGGCCTTTGCAGCGATACAAGGAGTTCTGGGTCATTGGAATATATTCGCAGCGGCGCAAGATTTCCTAACAGAGAGCTACATCGAAAACCCACCGAGCTGCCCAATGATGGTAAAAGACGCTCCAATAATGACAGATCATGAATGCTCCTTTGATCTTCTCAATTGGATGGCTGACATGTTTTCAGATGATAACAGTGATTTCATGTTAGAGGCACTTGCTGCATACTTTGCCTACACAATGGACAATTAACTCTTTCCTAACAGCGAGCTACATCGAAAACCCACCGACCTGCACTCTGATGGTAAAAGAGGCTCCGATTATAAGAGATTATCAGTACTGCTTTACTCTTTTCCATTGGATAGCTGACATAATTTCAAATGATAAAACTGATTTCCTGTTACAAGCAGAAACTACCTATTTTGCCTAAACAATGCTTCAATAACTCTCAAACAACCCATTGACGTCCTCATTTCCTTTTGGTTTTCTATATTCTTCACGTTATTTTCCATATTTTCTTTTGAAGAACAGACCTATTTGCTTTACTAACAATGGACATTATGATTTCGTGTTGTTTGACAGCTGATTCATAAAGTAATGATGTATAACCACTTCCATTTTCATATATCGTTCCTAAACTGAAAGGCCACAAACCTTCTTCCATTTATTAAAATATAATATACTTCCTTATAAGACTGTACAATGTTTTTTTCCAACTATATTCATTTTTCTTCAACTATAGCGTTTGTATTCCATGTACTACTGACAATACCAATTACTGTGTTTTTTGCAATTTCTGTACTCAGATTACATAATGATTTGCCTTTAAAATAGTACATTTCTAAATAAACATTTCAAATATTCACGGTTTCTCTTTTAATCCATAATCTCAACTGAAATGATTTCATATTGAAAAACTATTCATGGGTTCCACATAACCTTAACTGTAGACACTGAGGACCTTATTTATGAAGACCTTCCGCCGCTGGGGCCTCATTTTTTAAAATGGGAAAAAGTAACGCACCGGTGGCGCAACGCCTTCATAAATAAAGTCCTGAATGTTTTCTTTTCTCGACCTCACTAACTGATACTAGAACCTGCAAGCCAATTACGGCCCGTGAACTCTTTCTTAGTAGGTCGCGCACCGTAAACACAGTTATACCACTGTTACCATTTTTTTTTACTGTTACTAAGCACCGACACAGTTCCGCTTTACTCAGAGTTAATCACTGCTCCCACGCTTCTACAGGCCAGACGCTATGTCGTATTTCTCTCCTTATCACCCTTTCATCTCCACAATAACAAACAGTTGTCCTCCAGCCACCAGAGAACAGACTCAGATGCAGAGGCACCAAAGAGTGAACCCATCACCAACTGCCATCTCCGGCTGTTTCCATGGTAACACCTCATTCTGCACCTTGCTGAAGGCAGAGGTCAAAAGTTCATGTCTCAACGTTCTACAGCTAACTAATAACACTATTTTCCCTCCAGAAACACCTGCCAATCCACAACTCTGTTACATGTCTTGTTTTTTCACACCCAATAGTACTTTTCGTTTAACATAAACATTAACATGCAACGTACTGTTCAATCTCCACTTCTTACAATCAACCAATCATTTTTATTTTTTAAACCACACCCAGCCTCTTCCTTTTTCTTTATTTAGAATTTCAACTTCTAACTACCATTCCACTTCCAGAACCGATCGGAGGACGACTACAAATCCCTTGAAAATGAAGGTCTGGCTAATAGGACACAGTTATATTCACTGGAGTGAAAAATATGCAGTAAGCAGACGAATTTGCAACCTCAGCTTACCAAATGTACACATAACATGGATTTCCAAAAGAGGATTGAAATGTCACCAATTGATTCCATTGGTGAAAACTTTTATGCATCTCCCAGAACCAGACCTTATAATTGTGCACTGTGGTGGGAACGATCTAGGCACAATCACTGGGGTAGGTCTGGAAATGCTTCTAAAAGACACCTTTCGACAATTGATGACACTTTTTCCTCGATCTGCCTTGGTATATTCCAATATATGCCAAAGACAGAAATGGAATTGGTCCAATCACCATTGTGCACAAGTTGAGAAAGCAAGGAGACATGTAAATAAATCTGTTTCTGCGTTCCTTAGAGATTATAGCATGGGTTCTATTTACCACAACAACTTGCGCTACCACATGCAAGACGTCTATAGGAGAGACGGTGTTCATTTCACGAATGAGGGAAACAGAATCTTCCTCTGCAACATCAGGCTCTGCATCGGTACTTACTTATAAATGCAGAAAACACTCAATTAACACAAGGGCTCTTTTCAGAGCCACCTTATATCTAAGCATTCAAACTTCTGATTTACCTCCATTTTCACACTCTTGTAAATAGGTGTGCGCGACCGGGTGCGCGCACCCCGTATTTTTTTTCGGGGGAAAATTATATCTTTTCGCGTTTAAGGGCCTTACTGCACACCCTGAGAAAACCTACGCAGGAAGACAATCTCTACCTTCTCCCCTTTCCATGTTTCAACGCTTTGAAATGAACAATATATTTACTCGCAGTGACAAAATGGCGGACAAAACTTCCTGATTTCCTTCGAATCGAACGTTAACAGACGTCACGCAGCAAAAAAAAATTCCGCTCACGCGCAGCCGCTTGAGTGCGCGCACGCGTGCGCGCCTATAGATATATAATTGACTTTAACTTTAATTTTCTCAACAACTACTGAACGGATTTACACCATTCCAAAAAAAGCGTAATCTGCGAGCCGGACTGTACAGTTTTGCCAAATTTCTTATAAATCCATTCACCCGTTCGACCTGTAGCCGAGTCTAAAGGTCCTATGGAAAATAACATGGAGAAAACACGTTTTGGGACCCCCCTTTTATCTCAGCCCCCACTTGACCAATCCCCCCCAAACTTTTAGGGAAGGAGCGCAGCGGACTGAGCCATCTTCTTTGAGAAATTCGCTAAGATTCTTCAACCAGGGCCAAAGTTATTCCAAATAGAATGTTGAGGATTTCCTATGGAAACTAGGTCCTAACTATAACTACCTACTGGCGACCGCCAGTAGGTAATATATATATATATATATATATATATATATATATATATATATATATATATATATATATATATATATATATATATATATATATATATATATATATATATATATATATCATGTCTGAATCCTTCTGAAATGTGTGACATTTTACAAACAGTACTTTTAATTGTACAGTATATTTTAGCATTTTCTGCTGTAAGTGGGAGGTAACAATGGTGGAAGTGGGCAGTACCAGTGGTGAAATGGACTGCACCTGAGGGGAAGTGGACAGCAAAGGGGGCAGGCTGGGGGTGAGTAGGCACCAGTCTTCAATGACTTTTTTTCCATCTGTACTTATTTTTTTAACAAATTAAGAATTAGCTAATTTGTTATATACTAATACAAAAATGATGCCAGGCTGCAGAACTCCAACTTGCAACATGCCTCTGGTACTATCGTCATCGTAATGGTGCAATGATTCACTGCTGTAAAACAAGGCACATGGTGCTGATGCTTTGAAATTCAGTGATGCTGCCAACTAGGCCTCATCCTAGTAAGCAACTCTGGTACTTCAAATTTATAATCCAACAATACTCCTTAAAACCATAATGAAGCTGTTTGTGGTAGTGCACCATTTTAATTCAGTGTTACATGCTCCACAGCACCCTATAGCAACTATTTGTAGTACTGCATCACTGTTCATCCAGTAATGTTTATGCTATAGATTTTCCTTTTGCTATACCGAATCGCTGCCAACATACTTGGCATGAAAAAAGTAGCAAAACTAATCAGAGTGTCACTGAGATGACAGAGAAGGGTGGGAGAGTCTTGGATGACAAAAAGACTATTTGTAGGGCAACACTTAAAAAAATTGCATTGGGCCTCTTGGGTGAACAAACAAATGTCATATTGAAAAACCAAACCCTTTTACTAACTTCCTCTGTTACTCTAATTCACCAGCCGCCACGCTAGTAACTTAGTGAACATGTGCACACTCACGTACCGGGGAAATATCAGAGTGACACTAAAGGGTATATGCTCCGGTGGTTCCATCCAAAATATGAGAAGCACTTTTATCAAGCAGTAGTTGAAAGGTACCAAACCCAAACACCCGTTTGTGCATTTTTTTTTTAAATCAAATGAGCACCGGACGAAAATCTGGCAGACTGTTAATATCCTTTCTAGCTACACTTAAAAATACGTGATTGGAAAACAAACTGCTTTTATACTGATTGTTAAACATCCTGCACATGTTTCCTCAGCGCCAAACCTTGTATCTAGCTGTCCATCTGAACTCATCAGACGTATACAGCATCACTGGCTGTTACTGCAGGTATCTGTAAACTCAGCAATGGTTGCATTACCACTGTTTGTCACTAGATGTCCTTATCAGAAAGACTGCAGTACCAAAGACCTTCACTAAATATTCCTGTGAATTCAGCAGAAACAATGTATTCTCATAGTTTGCTACTAGATGAGCCGGTAGAATCAGCATGCAGTATGATCATTTGGTACCACTTGCAGCTGAGCTCTCTGAGCCGCTTCCCACCATGAAAAAGGACAGCGGAAAAAAAGTGTTGAAATGGGTCTTCCTCTTTTCCCTCCCAGTGTTGCTCTTTCTACACTACTTACAGCCAATCATTTTAATGTTGGGGAATAAGTCTACAACGTTAGAGGGAGGGCAGGAGGAAGTGAGTGGGGGAAGAACAAGCAGGAGGGAATGGGGGAGCGCACAGTGAAAAATATTTTTTTTAACCGCATTGACGCACACAGCGCTATTGCAATTTAAAATAATGGCACCATTGCGCTGGCCACATCATTGCATTTTTTTCTTTTTAATTAGTTTTAGGTAGAGCATGACTGCAAATAATTACCGAGCCAATAGCTCTCCTAGGCGAGACCAGTTGACTGTTCCATGTTCACAGGTGTTGTACAGCGGCAACCCGTGCAGGTAAGAGCGGTGGGGCAGTGGGGCCGGGGGAGGGAGGGGGATTTCGACAGTCTACCATGAGGGAAAATTAAATAAATAATTAATTTTCCCTCGCCGTCTGTCAAAATCCCCCCCCCCCCCACCCAGCCCCAGCGCTCTTACCTGCACAGGCCCCTGCTGGTGTTGTACATAGGCTTGTGTCTTTAATATATCAAACGTTACATTGTTTGATCTTCTGCTTGATAGTGAACTGTGAGATTTAGCTAAGGTACCCTAATATCCTAGGTGTAATCATTTATGCAAATTGAAAAAAAAATCTTCATAATACCTAGGGAGACATGCTCATTCCTGAATTTTACGGACATGGCCTCCAGTTGTGAACCTTCTCCGAAAATCTTTATTTCAGGTGTATTAGTCTACGTAGTTCTATGGAAGCGAAATAAGTCTAACACACCCAAAATGCATTGGGTTATCCAAAAAATGGTCATAATGACCTGGCGGTAGGTGGCCTCCCTGCTTATAGCTTCAACATTTTCAATGATGACTGTATACATTTCTTCAAAACTGAGATGCAAAGGCATTTTCTCCCTTGTACTGTGCCTTTATGTTTCTCACTTCTACTCAATAAATCATCGTATGTCCCTTACCAGCACCTTAGGACTTTCTTTTGTCTTTTCCCACATCTCCAAGGATTTGCTCTTAATCTACCTTCAGCCCCCCCCATGCACCCCGGTTCTGGCTAACACATGTTTTAGTAAGGGTGTAAAAATATTTGCCTAACACCTGCCTATTAATAAATATTTGCAATGTTAATCGCTTTCCAATCCAATCCAATCCAAAAAATCTTTATTTCGGTCATTAAGACCATAAAAGATGCATGAGACAAACATACAACATTTTAAAATCAACATTTAAGTACATGTAAGTGCAAATGGATACAAATCTGGGAGTTAAAATTAGATGAGATAAAATGGATAAGAAAGATACATCACAGTTCATATCAGTTAAGGTAAGGTAGACATTTTGTAAAAAAACTTTTCCGTAAGGAGCTAAAGATTATTTTGGGACAGTGGCTGAAACTATCATCCTATGTTGGTGTGACCTTAGTCAACTTGGACCTAATACGCCACATGGCTAACAAATATTTTGAGACTGCAAAGACTATGTGAGGGGAGGAATCAGATTTCAATATTCTATACGATGTTGAACAGTTTCTTATTGCCATGTTTCTGCATAAAGGCACCAACCAATACTTCCTTGGGGACCTATAGGTGGGACAGAAAAACAAGACGTGGATTTCCTCCTCATCACAGGAATTGCAGCCAGGGCATAATTTGTCCCCTCCATTGATCCATTTGCTCGTAAAGGATTTAAGGGGTAGGGTTCCAAACCGCCACTGAATAAAAAGCTTCCTTGCTGTGACCGGGTAAATAAAATCCAAAAAAGATTCAAATTTATAGGTATTTTTGGATTGGGTAAAACAGTGGGTTAAAGTGCCAATGCTTGGTGCAGTCATTTGGGATACAAGATTTTGTTGCTTGTAGGCTTTCACTAGTCTTTTCCGAGGGACCTTATTGCAACCAATTTCGGGGGCCAGCCACAGCCGGAACAATTCTTTTTTGACAAAAGTTAGCCAGGGGATCTTGTCATTGTGGTTTAGGTTCATAACATGCACGAGATCTCGCCTGTAGTGGCTAAGCTCCTTAGTTGACCAGAGTCTATGCCAGAATCTTATAGGATTAAGTTCAGCATCCTCCCTGATAGACGATAAGCCCAAGTCAAGACGTAGGGGAAGCAGGGGAGTTGCAGCTGGGAGGGCCAATCGCTTTCTGTTCCTTTATATTACACAAAAGCTCATTTTATGCACGACATAATTTACTCTTCTTTACATACTGCTTACCAAACAGCTATAATAATACAAAGTGACACTCATATTCATATATTCATATATGTCATTTCTTTAGGAAAAAAAGTGACAACCTCTTTCAGTCTGTACTTATGGTAAAAAGATAACATTTTAAAAAAACTGTATCTCTTCAATTAATGTAACCTTTTGAGGATTATTATTTCTTAATTTTCTCAAAGAATGATTAGTAACCTGATCGGTGATGATTTATATTCATATTAAAAATGCTGAGGCATCTTAGTTTGGCATTAAAAGGATACACTCCTATTCTAATACTTCATAGTTACTATTTAAATGACATAGCACAAACTGAAGTCTTGTCTAAAAATAAAATAAAGATTACATTTTTCACAATTAAGCAACATTGACAGTGTTAATTATTTCTGTACCTCAATCTAGACCAAGATAGGCGAAGTAGTTCTGATAGCAGAAAGTGAAAAGCCAAAAGCCATCACACTCTCTTTTATCAAATCATATCATGTCTTCCTCACCAGACTAAGGTATCCTGCGAACCATGAATTCAACACCAAAGATGAAGGAACACACGTAGGGCTAGATTTACTAAAATTTTTAGGCAATGCATCATGGGAACTTGCTGTGCTGCATAGCAATAAATGGAGAAAAATGCACCATATCTACTAAGGTATGCAGCACTTCTGCTGCCTCCACTGTATGCTGACAAGAGCCAATGAAGGCACCCTTGCACAATGGTGCTAGGGTACCTGCATTACAGGCAGGGCTATTTTGTGCATGAAGATATTCCTTCTTGTGCAAAAAACAATCCCTAGAGTCTCATTCTTATTTTCTTTATGTTCAGCAGAATGCAGCACAGAAGGAAAGATTAAATAATGAAGAGAAACAAAGATATATCTCATTGTTGTACCTCTCTGTGGCAGGAGCACCATGTTGGTGCAGTCCCAATTTTATTGCCCTTTAGCTAAATCAGGGATTGCTTCAGATTCCATGGGTGGATGTAGGGGAATGCAAATGTTCCAACCACTGAACGCCTAACACATTCAAATGTAACACAACCTAGCTTGAGCCGCTGCGTTGCGTTGCATTTCTTTCAAAGCCATACAAGGCGGAGCAAATCACCCCTTGCATGGCTTTGTGAATCCCATTTAGTACTAGCACTGCTTGCAACAACTTCTGTCAATACAAGTGTTAGCATATTTGGGCCTTAGACCCTTATTGCGAGTTGACTGGAGTGGAATATTGTGGAAGGGGGTTTTGATGTGCCCAATTCTGAGTGGCTTATCGTTCTAGCATCAAAACTACCAGGTGCAAGAATACTGGGCTCAAAAGTACTGGGTGTGGAAACACACCCCTGGGTGTCTGGGGCAGGTAGAAGGCACAGGTGCACCTTGACCTGTTCCAACAGCACTGGAGAAGCATGAAACACACCCCTTCAACAGCCCATAAGCCTGACCTGCCTCCAGGCACTCTCCCCACATGGCAGTCACCAGGTGTGGGCTCCAGTTCACATTTACCAGCTGCTCGGAGAAAGTGGTTAGCATAAGCATGAATTCCTCAGAATGCCTTAAAACCTGAGATGCGTTACTCAGTAATCCCTGATCCCTGTGGTTATTCCCCATTCCCACCACTTTAGCTTGTAACTCCCACAAATAGTGTTTAGGTTCAATCCAGTATACGTACCTCCGGTTCTGGTATCTGGCATCCTTATTTCCAGGCATGCCAGAAGGAGGTCTGTTATAACCATACTATGTTGGTTATACAATACTAATCCTGGGTTTATCCTAATGTGAATGACAGTTTATTCAATCAATCGTGATTCAAAGCCGGTCTCTATATTTTGTTCATATTGATGACATGAGGTCGGCGTACAACACTAGCCACTGTGGCAGACCTAAAAAAGATATAGCAGCTCACCTCATAAACAAAGTCAGCTTTCTCCCTTTGTAGGGATGCAGAAATCCTTGGTGATTTGCAATATCCTTGAAATTTAGGACGGGTGCTCTTATTCACATAATACAGGCAGTAAGGGCAAACTGTACATATATCAAATAAGCAATAATGGTTGTGTTTTCAAGAATAAAAATGCATTCTATTACGTAAAATTCAGTAAATGAGAATAGAAAATGCTGCAGGACTGTTTTATAGGCTGGAATTCAATGCAAATAGTTGTCTTTTACAGATCAGACCTCCAGCAGCCATCTATCCGTGTTGTTTGGTAAATATGCCCTGCGAGTTGTAGTGAGTGGTTTAGCATATGTTGTAAATCCAATCACCCTAGCTATTCTTTGTATGTTCCAGATGCACAATAAATTATTGTTAGATTGCCTGTGATCAGTTTTTAAAGCTCTAAACACCATGGGCCTCATTTATGAGGCTGTGCGTCACTTTTACGCCGCCGGTGCGTCACTTTTTGTGATGCACCAGTGGTGTAAAAAATGCGCCTTGTTCCGCCATATTTACAAAGTGACGCATCTAGGAAGATGCGTCACTTTGTAAACTCCTGCGCCACATTATACCTGCAGCAGGTATAATGTATGCAAGGGGGGCGTATTGACGCAAGGAAGGGTCGTAAAAGTGACGCAGTGAAATCTATGAGATTTCACTGCGTCACTTTTAGGACGCTGTTGCGTCAAAATCTTGCGCCTGCCTCACAGCAGGCGTAAGACTGATGCAGGCCCTTTCACATGGGGCTTGCCCCATGTGAAAGAACGCATTGCTGGAGTTGCGTCACTTTTGTGACACACTCCAGCAAAGCGTCACTTTTGCGCTTACAGATCCGTCAGAAATACTGACGTATCTGTAATTCCTTGCGACATGATGCGTCATACATTAAATATGATACATCAGGAATGTTGCAAGGAGTGTGCACTGAGAAGTGACGCATCGCTGCTTTCACACAGCGATGCGTCATTTCTCATAAATTAGGCCCCATGTTTCTGTTGCCTAAAAGTTGTGCTGAGCAAAAGGGAAAATCACAACACATAGCACAAGGTTGCGCTTTCATGGGCCATCGTCAGGTGATGTGTGTTCTTTCCATGCGACATGTGTTGCACATTATTAATCCTAGAGGAAGACATCCACAATGGCACTTTGGCCCGGATTATATGTCAGGCAGTTACATATGGAATTCCGCTCCACATATCTTTGAGTGGGCTTGTGCTTCCAGACCCGGTTTTCCTCCCAGAAATATTGCATGACTGACTGCAGAAGCAGCCATGCCTCTTTCCCTCTTTATATGTTGTGCTGTGCTTGTGAAATCTATTGTATTCAATATAAATCTTAAAAGGGGCTTACAACCCACTTCCTGGCTTTCCTTGCTTTTTTTATTGGTTCCATTGTTTGCCACTTTCTCTTTAACCATTTTGATTGGCTGTCGCATACTGGGTCCTGCATTTCCCAATGCTTGTTCCTGTGCTTCTTTTATCAGATTCACAGCGACTAAGTACTGTTTCCATCCTCTTTTGTGGAACTATTTTTTAAGGTTTTGCATGCACAAAGCTTTTTTTTTCTCTGTCAGCAGATCAGTTATTCTTTATTATTGTCATCTCACCTTAACATGGTTAACAGGAACACCAGTTACGTTACACATAGGCATATTCAGCAGGGACCCACTCAATTGCAGCAGCGTCCATTGCTTGTTTACATTGCAATACACACTCTGTAGTCCCCCCAAGGCACAAGCAGGCACTCACAGAAGTGCATCGGAGGCGGGTGCTTGTTTACACTGCGATGCGCACTCCACAGTCCCCCGTGGTACAAACAGGTGCTCACTGGAGTGGATGAGAGGCCGACGCTTGTTGTCATTACTAGTGTGACAATACCACCTGCACAGTGTTCATTTATAGCATTGAAAAGTTAAAGGGGAGAGCAAGGGATCGTGGTCACTCTAGGTGAACAGAGAGAGTACTCCTGTTCCCCTGGTCAAGGACTAAAATAAACAAAGAGAGGAGTACCACCATAAGAAAAAGAGAAGATTTCCTAATGGGGTGTTTTGACTGACAAAAGGAAAGAATTTATCCTAGATTCTCGTGAACCTATTAGCAAAAATCGCTAATGGTGGGATGCTCAGGCAAAAGTAGGTGAGCATGAGTAATAAAAAGCAAAAGACTCCTATTATAGTGTCAATTGCTTCAGCGGGCAGGGGGTAGTCTCATCACTCAGTGAAACGTATTAGTTCTGTCATGACGGGCGAGGCCAAATACCTACATCTACCAGGGCAGCGGAAGGTAGATGTAGGTATTTGGCCTCGTCCGTCAGCGATTTTTGCTAATAGGTTCACGAGGATCTAGGATTGGGTGTGCCTTTTAGGGGGTACATATCGTCCATTTCCTTGTTCATGGTCCTGAAGAAAACCTGGCACTTCCCACGTAAGGTTGAAACATGTAGACCAATACACATATAGAGATACTTTGGCCGTAACTACCCTCTTAGTATCTCGCCACCCTTTTTAATATTGTCCAGTTGCTTCAAAATAAAATTCATATTTTCAGTAAGTTAAACCAGGACAATTTTTAACACTTTTTTTGCACTTACATTCACAACCTGCTCCACTGTACTTCAGGTGTTGTAGCACGCCCTGGTGACGCTAGGCCACCAGGGTGGACCCCGATGAGGAAGCATGTCACCACTAGGCTGGTGAGTGAGGGGTTTATTACAAAAGGATAAATTCTTTCCTTTTGTCATTTATAGCATTGGCCATGCATTGCCTGTACTGCTGCTGCCCATTCACTGCCATGCTCTCCTGCTGATTCTCTGCCCAGCAGGATGAGGGGTAGGTTGTCAAGTCCAATGAGCACTGACAACTGACAGTCGGTACACCAGTGAGCATCTGTTCTGGCCTATACGATTGGTGCCCCTAGACTTTGTGATTAGGTCTCACCTAGAAGGTATACTATATCTGTAACACTGATGTAGGGTTTGGTATTATCTACATGCACTAATTTACCATCCCTACATGAGTAAATATGGTTGTTTTGGTCCTGATGAAATGCCATGATCCTTTGGATAATAATAGGCATGAAACATGTTGACCTCCATTTTTTCACATACATTAACTAGTGGTGGAGTGGATCACTATATCCACCTCTCGCCTTGACTTTTGTTGTTTTTTAATCATAAAAAAGAAACACAGTGAATAAACAACCTTTTGGATTCCTTTAGGTATTTTCATAAGCACACCCTTTCTCCACATCTACTCACACTTAGACACTACATCCCCACCACACCTCACACTGGCAAAAAGAAAAGAACTCCGGCAAAGAACCACCTTGTGTGGCCCATTGCGCACTGCAGTGCCACCCCAACGAGGGGCTGCCCGATAATGAAGCATGACACCCTTGGGGTGTGTGAGGGTTCTTGCTCCTAAAAGGAGCACCCCCCCCCCCCTCCTGGTAAACCTAGACCCCTCTTTAGGAATGCATATGGCTTGTCTTGTAAGCCTGACACAGGGGTGCGTATGCTGGACCTTTTTCTAGCCCCAGTTCCTCCAGTTTGTGTTTGATTCCTTGCTCATGCCATGCTGCATCCCAGCCACTGCCCTACCACTGCCCTCAGCTGTGCCTCCTGCTCCATAATTATCACTTCCGCTGCTGCTCCACCGTACTCAAAGGCAGCAACTGCCAGGTAAGAGGATCATGGGGTGGCCCAGGATTGAGAGGACGCGGAGCACACACAGGTAACACATGGTATTGATGTCCACCGTGAACAGCTGATACAAGTGGGCTGCTAGCCTCTAGGTCATCTATCGAGGCTCATACAACTCCTATTCACTCTGGTGGAGTGCATGTTGTAACACAAATAATGAATAAATGAATACTTTATTTGTTCAGTTGAGTGTCACCTAAGGGTTATGACTTGTTATTTACTGTACAACTGTAATGTAACATGTATCCACTGAATGATTCCCAAACATACACCATGCCATTTTCTTTAATGCAAGGCACATATAGCAGCAGTTTCCAGGTTAGCTTTCAAATCTTTTAAGCAGCTTCCAAGCCAGTTTATCATCGACCACTTGTCCATCTCTTGACAGCGTGACTCTCATGAGGTGATGTTGTACTTTTGGGGCCCCTCTTCATATTCTCCCAGCCGGAGTTCAGAATGAGACTTTCACACAGCCAATATATAAGCCTGGGGCAGATTTATCATGGCAACAAACTCACTGATGCCTCACTTTCCCAGATTCAAGATGCTGAAAGAGCCCCACTTGGTATTCTTCGGGTAACAGTTTTCCATCTCTTGCTTTCTTTGCAAGGGCCTTTGCGGAAGCAGCGATCTCCTGCAAACCTTTGAGGGTGGCATCTCGGATGAAAGCTGTCACGATGCCTTGCTCTGTTGCCACAGTGACAGAGATGTCAATGGAGTGCAACCACCAGGGTCACTCTCCATCCTAAGTTACATTCACCATAGGCATTTGTTTAAGGGTAGCTGCCATCACTTTGATGATAAAATCATTCACTGAAACCTTGATATCCTCTTTCGCCAGATCCTTCTGTAGCTTTAGTCACAATCAGTTGTTGCATATTCATGAGGGATGGTGCTTTTGGATTCGGTTAACCTTTTGGCGATAACTCTGCGAATGTTGCTGGCAGGAAGATCTGAAAAGCTACTTGGCACTGGATGCTGTCCTGGAACAGACAGTGGTGGCACCAGAGGGCTCAGGTCAGCTGCTGTGGTGGGAGTCTGAGAGGCTTTGGAGGCCTCAGGAGAAAGGGGTGCTAGTGTGGGAGTATTGAAGCTAATGGAGGTGGAGGTGCACTTCCTGCAGCTTTGCTCTGACCCTTCTGCACCAGCAACTTGAGGGCATCCTCTTTGGTGATTATCCGTTGAGGGCCAGTGGGGCCCACACTGCTACAATCAATTCTGTGTGTCTAGAATGAGTTCTGCAGCCAGGTTGAGGCAAACTCTCAGTTTTCCTAGGTGGTATTCCACTTTCCCAGGTAGTGAAACCTCTGGTTGGGTAGGTGGTGCCACAGTTGTTGCATGTGGGGATGTTCCTCCCAGGTGCGCTGGAATTACAACCTGCTTCCAATCATCCCCTTCATCCACCAGCAAAGCGATCAGTGTCCCCAGGCACACATGTTTGCTACCCTCTTCCATCACAAATTTGGCAAGCACGCCATCATCGCTGGACTCCATGGTTACCACTGCTTTGTCAGTTTCAACCTCATACAATGCTTCACTAGCATTCACAACTTCGCCTTCCTTTTTAAACCACTCTACTACGTTTCCATCTTCCATCACGGGAAAGAGGGGCGGCATGAACACTTTAAGACAGGGAGTGCCTTGCAGTGTCCCCCCCCCCCTTCTCAGGCATCTGCAGCAACCTTAGCGAAGGTATGGAGCCGCAGATACCTTCTCATTTCATAGCCCAGCTCTGCCCAGCCTGAGGGTATGGGAGGCCGCCATCTTCCCCTAGTCTCGGCCACCACACATGTTGTAGTTCAATAAATTTTTAGGGTCTTTCGATAACCTTTTAAAATTTTGTAATTAGATTTTTATGTTAGGGTTTTATTATCTTAATGATATTTTTAATGTTGTATACTGTCTTTTATGATTGAAAAATTATCGAATAAAGACCAAATGATGATGATGATGTAAATCACTTATACTGTACTGCACCACATTCTTATTTATTTATTTATTTATTTATAGTGTTTTATATAGCGCGGACAAGACCCGTGGGTATCAGAGCGCTTTACATATGAGATTACAGATTGACATTATATAAGCAATTATAACAGCAAACATATATGGAGGTAGAAGGCGATATACTATCTAGGATGGTTACAAATTGACATATGAAGTTAATAACTTGACATTATAGTAGCAATTAAAACAACAAAAACAAATATGGAATGTAGGAGGCAATATGCTATCTAGGGTGATTGAGTAAATATATTCTTAACGCCTGATCACTTAGCGATAAGTGGTGCATATGGTTTAGGTTGTGCCATAATCGTACAGTCAAGTTCGATGAGGTAGGATTGTAAATTATTATCAGAGCAGTGTCAGAGTAATTACCAAAGGGTAAAATGGGTATAGCTAGTTGTAACGATCATAAATATTCACATGACAAGGTAGGGGTAGTAGCTTTGGTGTGATACATAGTGCAGATAACACCTAAATATGAGGTAGCGATAGGGTGTACAGCCGAAGCTTGAGTTATAGTCATAGTCATAACTAGAGTGTTTAGACATTTGTCTTATTGGTCTTCCAATTGATTATGATGGCTCCCGTCATCTTTGGCATAACAAAAAGTTTGCGCCACTGGTCTGTGGTCATCTCTATGTAGGGTATTTACTCATCATATGGCTTTTCAGTTCCCTTTTAAATGTTGCAGTATTTTGAATCTTCCTGATATAGGGTGGGAGTGAATTCCAGACTCTGGGGGCGGCTCCCGAAAAAGCTCGGTCATAGGTCTTTTTTTTCCGGAAGAAGGCCGGCCGTAGGAGCAACTCTTTAGCGCTTCTCGTAGATCTGTTACCTCCCGATAGCTTGATTTTCTTGGCTAGATATCTTGGCGTGTTGTAGTGGACCGCTTTGTGTGTAATACAGGCCATCTTCATTTTAATTCTAGCATCATAGGGTAACCAGTTTAGTGCCTTCAGGTGGGGAGATATGTGATCAAATTTCCTCGTTCCCGTGATAAGTCTTGCCGCTGCATTGAGACAGGCTTTTAGCGGGGCAGTGGATGTTTTTGGTAGTCCAGCTAACGTAGTGCAGCCATATTCGATCCTTGAGATAACTAGCGATTGGATCGCAAGTTTTAGATCTGCTTCTGAGATAAAGGGTTTCAGTTTCCTTAGATAGTTCAAATGGAAACGGGCGCTCTTAGCCATTGCATTGATGTGTTCTTTCATGTCTAGGTTCTCGTCTAGTGTAATTCCTAGAGATTTGGCTGAATTAACAAGTGTCGGAGTGCAGTTAAGCGCAGTTATCATTTTAGCCCATTCCTTTACCTCTGGTTGACTTCTTGTCGGTGAGATTAACAGGAATTCTGTTTTGTTGGCGTTAAGTTTCAAATGGTTGGCTGTTAGCCAATGCAACGCTTTCTTTAGAGTTTCATTCATAAGGTCAATGTCATCACTGCAGGCAATCTTCATGTATATTTGTGTGTCGTCTGCGTACATGTGGTAGGAGATCTGTGTATTCCGAAGGATCTCTGTGAGAGGTTCTACATATAAGTTGAAGAGATCTGGGGATAGCGTTGAACCTTGAGGGACCCCTATTGTGTTAGGGCAAGGGGAGGAGATTGCTTGGTCGACCAGGAATAGCTGAGTCCTGTTCTGCAGGAAGGAGTTAAACCACTTCCAAACATTTCCAGATAGACCCATCCTGTCATGTAATCTGGTCATCAGTATCTCATGGTTTACCGTGTCAAATGCTGATGACAAGTCTAGTAGAATCAGTAGGCATGCATGATTTTGGTCAAGGGCTTGTAGGGCGTCATCAACAATATGTAATATCGCAGTTTCAGTACTGTGTCCTGTTCTGAAACCTGATTGGCAGTCATCTAATAGTGAGAACTTAGCGATGTGTTGACTCAGTTGGCCTTGCACGCATTTCTCAATAAGTTTGGCCAGTAAAGGGATGTTGGTCACTGGTCGATAATTATTTGGGTCAGTTGCATCCGCTGTCGGTTTTTTGATGATGGGAACTACCTGCCCCATTTTTAGGCAGTCAGGTAGGGTCCCTTGTGATAGTGAGGCATTTATTATCTCGGTCCAGATTGGAACTAGAGTGTGGCTGATTTCTCTTACACATTTTGCCGGTAGCGGGTCTTAGTAGTGGTTGTTGGGTCTAAGTTCCGCTAGAGTTTTGGCGATCTTTTCCTGGTTGTATAGTTCGAATGTATCCCAGCTTGCCTTATTTTTTGTTGGGGGATCTTCCGTTGTCGCGTTCGCCTTATTTTTGGTAACGGGCTGGGTCGTGAGGTTAGCCGCTGCATTTGTGAGCTCAGCTTCTAGCAGTTTAGTTTTATCCATGAAAAATGAGGAGAATTTTTCACAACTTATGGGATTCTTTGGGTTCTCTTGGGCCGTTTTGGTTAATTTGTTTGACTGTTGTTTTAAGATCTCGAAGAGTTTTCGAGGTCTGTTTATGGCATTGTCCAGTTCAGCCCTTATAAATTCTTTTTTGGCATTAGTTATCTTTAAATTATATTGTTTTCTTGTTTTTCTGAGGGCCTTCAGTTCGGGGGAGGAGGGATGTTGTCTCCATTTCCTTTCTGCCATTCTCAGTTTTCGCCTGTCCTCGTTCAAAGCCTCATTAAACCAAGGATTTTTTGGCTTTTCCGAGACACTTTTCAGTTTTTGCGGTAGGGTGTCATTGACTATATTACCGATTGAGGTTATGTAATGATCAGTCAGCTCATTTACATTCTGCTCGTTGATGCCTGGCTTCAGGTCTTTCACACATCTTTCAACCAATCGTTCAATATTAGCTTCTTTTGTATCTCGTATCAGTTTTTTGACCTTGCGAGGTTGCGTGTTCCTGCCCTTTTTCATTGTCGGTATCACAAATGTTATGGCGTGATGATCGGACCAATCACACGGGTCTATGGCGGTAATTGAGATTTCTTTGTTTCTAGAAATTATCCAGTCTAAAGTCGCTCCTTGTGAGTGAGTGGGCTGGGTGCATATTTGCGAGAGGTTTAGCTCCTTGAGGAAGTCTTTGATCGAATTGACCATATTATCATTGCCGTCGTCCCAGTGGAGGTTAAAGTCACCTAGGAATATGTTGTTGGCATCTGGGTTAGAGTTAGCGGTTATGATCTCCATAAGATGCTCTGTGAACTTTGCGTTATCTCCTGGTGGGTGGTAAAACGCATGTAGGTTGTAGTTTTGATTATTTGGTGATCTTATGTTAAGACCAAGGTATTCACATGAATCTATATGGTCGGATTGGAATTGGTTGACCTTTATCTCCGAGCGATGGATGCACGCTATCCCTCCTCCCACTTTCCTGGGTCTGTCCAACCTGACAATATTGTATTGTGGTGGTACTAGAAGATCCATGGTAGGAGAGGATGATTCGTTGAGCCATGTTTCCGTGAAGATGGCCAGGTCGATTTCTTTGTTGAGGATTAAGGCGGCTATGTCTGATGCGTGTTTATTTGCCGAGCGACAGTTAAGCAGTAGGCAGTTCAATGTTTTCTGTGATTTGACGCTATTTCCATTTTCTACTTCGGTTGTATTTACCTGAATATGTTGTAGGTTATGGTGGATTGCTTTCCTATCATTCTTTTGGGACAATCTATTCGGGTCAATAGGTACAGTTTCGATAGGTACAGTTTCGATAGTCTCTTCCTTTCTCGGAGCCTGTTGTTCATAAGATCGAAGTAGGGCATGAGCTACTTCTTCTGGAATGGGGTTGGTCCGGTTTGGTCGGTTGGGTCGGAGTATTAGATTCTGGATGTGGGTGATTTTGGAATTCGTGTTTACCGTCATCTCCCAGATTTTCCCAATTGTCTGTGAAACTTTCCGCGAGTCTTGTGCCATGTTGCTTATTAGTTTCTTTAGCTCCTTGGTTTCTTTTTGTGTTCTGGGAGATTTCTTAAGGGAGATAGATCTGGCAGTCTGCGTTCTGCCATTTGCTCTCCTCTGAGCGTAGTCTGTTCTCGTTGTCCCATACCTTGTCGTTGTATCCTTACTTTGGTTGTGGTTCCTGATTCTGTTGAGGGTGTCATCATTGTTTCTTATATTGTTCGGAGTAGGGGGTGTTTTTGTAGGTGTGGATCCGTGGACTTCTAGTCTCGTATTCGAAGGGTGTTGGGGAGGGTGTATAGCCTCTACTAGGTTCCTTTCATTGTTCTCATCATAGGGGCGCTCACTCTGATCTGAGCTAACCTCTTCCGTTGGAGTGGCCATGTGAGATGGCGGCAGTGGTTCTTCTCTTACGGTCTGGTTTGTCTCTTCATTTGCAATGATATTATACACCGTTATCATTTCAGTCTCATTCTCCGGTGTTTCCATCTCCGTAATAGATAAAGCTCCGGTGTTAGAAATTTGATTGTCCGGTGTTGCCATCGCCGTAACAGATAAAGCTCCGTCGTTGGAGATATGATTGTCATTCAGATTGACATCTCTAGTGACAGGGTAGTTGTTGTAGGGTGTGATGTCTGGTGGGGTCATGTTTTGTTGATGATTTGTTCTTACTATATTATGTTGGAGATTAGGTCCTACTATGATTTCCTTTAATGTTTGGAAGGTTATCTCAAATTTCTCGAGTTCTTTGTTGGTTGCTTGTATCAACACTATTCCCGTTTTGTATATAGTAATGCATACTTCAGAATTACCTCTTTTGGTTATTGAGGTCGTTATTTTTGTGCCATGTGGTATATTTTTCACCACTTTTGTGAACAGCATTTTTGTAAAGATATCACGCCATTTGGCGGTTTTGTCTGTGTAGAATATCAGGTCGTTCATCAGGATACCTTTAACTCTATCAAAATAAGGGTCCGCGAACAGAGTGTCCGGATTTTTTCTCAGTGTAGTATGTTTGAATTTTTTGGCAGCATTTTGGATAGGGTGGAAGGATATTCTATATTCTTTGCATGAGACCCGGACGTCCCTCGGTAGCTTCCCTCCATTTCCGCTTCGTATTCACGTTGGGGGTCTCCAGGAGCCTTTAGGCTATTTGTATTGCGTAGTTCCCTAGAAGCCTTTGACTAAGTTGTATTACGTAGTTCCCTGCTGGAACACACTACACACTTTTTATTTCGATATGTCAGTGATGCTAAATGCGCTTCCAGAGGTGTTCTTGGGGCCTTGTATTTGCGGTGACTGGTAACACTAATAATAGTTGGCCCTTTATTGAGGTAAATCGGTTAAAAACTAGATATTCCAAGATGTCCGCCGTTTTTGTACTTGCTAAAGTCAGGGGACTTTCTCTTTATACTTATTCAATTTGGTCCACTTTCCCTTTCTCGCCTCATATTATCTATGTTTTAGGCTCCTTTCTCTGTGTTTCTTTGTCCTTTTTCACTTTCTAGTCACCAGGTTGTTTACTTCCTTCGTTATTCCATTGGTCCATTTTCCCTTTCTCGCCTCATATTAACTTTGTTTTTGGCTCCTTTCTCTGTCTCTCTCCTTTTTCTTTGTCCTTCTTCGCTGTCTAGTCTCCAAGTTTGTTTACTTCATTTATTGTGTGCAAGTTAAATGTCTCGAGCGGCCGCCATTTTAAGGTCAGGCGCGCCGCTTCGAGAGCTCCCACGTAGGCTTTATTCCATTTCGCTCTCCTCTCGCCGTGTCGCTCACCCGCTGGCTCTCTCCACCTCCAGGTCTCCTTGACGTCGCTCTTCCTCCTCATCCGTTCCTCTCTCCAAGCCTCCAGCCGCGTCGGCAGTGCACACTCACCGCTCCTCGCACCGCACCGCTCCCGGGGCCCCCGTCTCAGTGGTGCGCTGCAACCAGCGTCGGCGCCAGGGCTGACCAGCTCTTCAGCACCTCCCGAAACGCCTCCAGGGACATCCAGCATCTGGGCAACATGGACGCCTCCCTTTCTTCGTGGCCACCGACACCGCGGGGGTCGGGCACGCCACAGTCAGACCTCCGGGCAATTGATCAAGGCAATTGATCCTCCGTCCAAGGCGCCCCGGTCGATCCTCCAGGCCGAGGATCCTCAGTCCGTCCAGGCTGTCCAGTCGATTTCCCAGACGGACAATCTACAGTTCAGCCAGGAGCAGTCTCGATGGATTTTGCTTTCTCGATGCCCGGTATCTTCAGGTAAGTTGGCGTTTGTTCCTCGTGTTGTGTGGGGGGGAAGGTGGGGGCGAAGATGGCTTTTGCTTAGGTTTTCCGGGATTTAAACTAAGATCTAGTTATCCCTAACCCAGGAGCTCTTACAGAGAGCTCCTATGTAGCGGCCATCTTGCTTGATTTTACAATTGACTAAACAAGTAATAGAACGTGCAAAACATTCATTCTGATTCATTTTCATGGAATACGTATACGAAAAAACATACAACATGCTTGCTTACAAATGTAAATAGTCCTCTTTTGACTGACCGAAAACAAATTGTTTTTTTCACATTAGCTGCAAAATTGTGTTACCTGCCAGACGAAAAATGTTTCTGTTTCTCCGTGGGATATACATCATCTACCCTGTGATCATCCTTTCCAATCACCTCAGTGCTTTTGTATGTTACTCTTGGTCTACGTCCCTATCCTGATTACTCATATGTCCCACCAGGATCTTAAAACAACAAAAAATATTAATTTTCACATAGGCGAAACCGAAAGCATTTACCAATGCTTGTTATTGTTTGGCTTGACAGAGCAGGTGGCGCCAGACAAGTATGTCAGCATCACTCGGGAGGGACTTTGACTATGCCCACATGTTGGGAGTCAGGAGTACATGTTTTGATTGGGCAGCAGTTGTGAGTTTCCACCAAAAAGTTTGTCCTTTACACAGCTGTGATCATTTTGTTTAGCTGTCTGAGCTTGAGCTTTTATGGGCAGACAACAGTGTCATGCTATAAAAGTGTCTTAGATAACTAGATACGTTATGGTGTTTGTCTTTCTCTGGCAGCAGCACAGGTGGAATGAGGGTGGCAGATGTATACAATTTATATGTTGTTGAATTTGTGTGTATTTTATTGCGATTGGGTCAGTGTGTGAATGCAAGAATGATTCAGTGAATGTACCATTGGGCATATGAGTGTAAAGCTGAGTGACAAAGTACACCTATAATGACATATTGAGTATTGAAACCCATTAGTGACACAAGAGGCACTTTTATATAATAAGTCAGACCTATTGTCATGCCACTGCTTGTATTTTTGTGCAGAGGGAAGCATACTCTCCCCTTCCAGGATGTTGTCTCCTCTTCCACCTACTCCTCTTCCCCACCCCACCCTCTATGCCAACCAATGCAGACAGCATACCTTTCCCACCTGCTTAGTGCAGGTCATAATCGTGTGTGTTATCCCTGATGAAATTGGTTCTATGTGGTTGGATGACTCGTTAAGTTCCCGTCACGTATGAAAATATTTCACCGCATTGCAAGAACATTTTTACCGCAATTCAAGACAAGTAGGATAACTTCCTTTCTAGAAGTTTACCTTTTGCAAAGTTTTTAAAGCCATTGGTAAATAAATGTATGAATAATTTATATATACAAGAATGCTATTTTCAAAATAACTTAATGGAAAAAGTCATGGTTTCCACGCAAATGTGAAGAAAGCTTAAAAATACACCATGTTGCGATGTTACTCATTTTCCAATAATACTTCACGAAGTTTCCAATTTGAAAGGTACTTGACGATTCTACAGGTCTATCAATTTGATTCCAATTTTATCCATGAGATCTTAAAAGTATTTTCGCGTGCTACTTTCAACTATGTTAAAGAACAATTGATCATCATCCAAAAATCATTCGAACAATATTTAGATTGACATGATGGAATTAGGGGCTGTTTTACAGTTCTTATGTTAATCAGTACATTTTGATGCAGTTGTGGTTCTCACACTTCTACTAGCAGATATCCACTGTTGATTGTTCCTCTGGTGTAGACCATTCTTTTGATGCTGGGCACAGGATAAATCTCAGCCGGAGCCTTACATACAGCTTCTTGGCAGCTGCCTCAAATCTAACAAGCCTCTCGGCTTAATAATTCCACACTGTCACACTCTCGGGCGCAATAATAATCAGAGGTTTGAAACCTCTAGCCAGACAAGTTTGAAGGCGCCCTGTGTGCTAAATGCGAGCTGTCACCACCTATATTGGGCGTTCAGTCACCTACCGAGAGCTGGTGATAAGCGAATGACTCTGGCCTTTCACAATTATTTCTCAGCTCGAGACCAGCTATCAGGAGCTTCTTTCTCATCCTTGTCAGTTAAGGGACTTGTCTTGTTGACTAATATTAGAGCATGTGCCATGAAAATGCCTTTCAGAATCTCAGAATACTCATCATATGGCTTTTCAGTTCCCTTTTAAATGTTGCAGTATTTTGAATCTTCCTGATATAGGGTGGGAGTGAATTCCAGACTCTGGGGGCGGCTCCCGAAAAAGCTCGGTCATAGGTCTTTTTTTTCCGGAAGAAGGCCGGCCGTAGGAGCAACTCTTTAGCGCTTCTCGTAGATCTGTTACCTCCCGATAGCTTGATTTTCTTGGCTAGATATCTTGGCGTGTTGTAGTGGACCGCTTTGTGTGTAATACAGGCCATCTTCATTTTAATTCTAGCATCATAGGGTAACCAGTTTAGTGCCTTCAGGTGGGGAGATATGTGATCAAATTTCCTCGTTCCCGTGATAAGTCTTGCCGCTGCATTGAGACAGGCTTTTAGCGGGGCAGTGGATGTTTTTGGTAGTCCAGCTAACGTAGTGCAGCCATATTCGATCCTTGAGATAACTAGCGATTGGATCGCAAGTTTTAGATCTGCTTCTGAGATAAAGGGTTTCAGTTTCCTTAGATAGTTCAAATGGAAACGGGCGCTCTTAGCCATTGCATTGATGTGTTCTTTCATGTCTAGGTTCTCGTCTAGTGTAATTCCTAGAGATTTGGCTGAATTAACAAGTGTCGGAGTGCAGTTAAGCGCAGTTATCATTTTAGCCCATTCCTTTACCTCTGGTTGACTTCTTGTCGGTGAGATTAACAGGAATTCTGTTTTGTTGGCGTTAAGTTTCAAATGGTTGGCTGTTAGCCAATGCAACGCTTTCTTTAGAGTTTCATTCATAAGGTCAATGTCATCACTGCAGGCAATCTTCATGTATATTTGTGTGTCGTCTGCGTACATGTGGTAGGAGATCTGTGTATTCCGAAGGATCTCTGTGAGAGGTTCTACATATAAGTTGAAGAGATCTGGGGATAGCGTTGAACCTTGAGGGACCCCTATTGTGTTAGGGCAAGGGGAGGAGATTGCTTGGTCGACCAGGAATAGCTGAGTCCTGTTCTGCAGGAAGGAGTTAAACCACTTCCAAACATTTCCAGATAGACCCATCCTGTCATGTAATCTGGTCATCAGTATCTCATGGTT
This sequence comes from Lissotriton vulgaris, assembly GCF_964263255.1. NCBI lineage: Eukaryota > Metazoa > Chordata > Amphibia > Caudata > Salamandridae > Lissotriton > Lissotriton vulgaris. The sequence continues at coordinate 68,995 of NW_028248189.1, read as the reverse complement.
TACCGTGTCAAATGCTGATGACAAGTCTAGTAGAATCAGTAGGCATGCATGATTTTGGTCAAGGGCTTGTAGGGCGTCATCAACAATATGTAATATCGCAGTTTCAGTACTGTGTCCTGTTCTGAAACCTGATTGGCAGTCATCTAATAGTGAGAACTTAGCGATGTGTTGACTCAGTTGGCCTTGCACGCATTTCTCAATAAGTTTGGCCAGTAAAGGGATGTTGGTCACTGGTCGATAATTATTTGGGTCAGTTGCATCCGCTGTCGGTTTTTTGATGATGGGAACTACCTGCCCCATTTTTAGGCAGTCAGGTAGGGTCCCTTGTGATAGTGAGGCATTTATTATCTCGGTCCAGATTGGAACTAGAGTGTGGCTGATTTCTCTTACACATTTTGCCGGTAGCGGGTCTTAGTAGTGGTTGTTGGGTCTAAGTTCCGCTAGAGTTTTGGCGATCTTTTCCTGGTTGTATAGTTCGAATGTATCCCAGCTTGCCTTATTTTTTGTTGGGGGATCTTCCGTTGTCGCGTTCGCCTTATTTTTGGTAACGGGCTGGGTCGTGAGGTTAGCCGCTGCATTTGTGAGCTCAGCTTCTAGCAGTTTAGTTTTATCCATGAAAAATGAGGAGAATTTTTCACAACTTATGGGATTCTTTGGGTTCTCTTGGGCCGTTTTGGTTAATTTGTTTGACTGTTGTTTTAAGATCTCGAAGAGTTTTCGAGGTCTGTTTATGGCATTGTCCAGTTCAGCCCTTATAAATTCTTTTTTGGCATTAGTTATCTTTAAATTATATTGTTTTCTTGTTTTTCTGAGGGCCTTCAGTTCGGGGGAGGAGGGATGTTGTCTCCATTTCCTTTCTGCCATTCTCAGTTTTCGCCTGTCCTCGTTCAAAGCCTCATTAAACCAAGGATTTTTTGGCTTTTCCGAGACACTTTTCAGTTTTTGCGGTAGGGTGTCATTGACTATATTACCGATTGAGGTTATGTAATGATCAGTCAGCTCATTTACATTCTGCTCGTTGATGCCTGGCTTCAGGTCTTTCACACATCTTTCAACCAATCGTTCAATATTAGCTTCTTTTGTATCTCGTATCAGTTTTTTGACCTTGCGAGGTTGCGTGTTCCTGCCCTTTTTCATTGTCGGTATCACAAATGTTATGGCGTGATGATCGGACCAATCACACGGGTCTATGGCGGTAATTGAGATTTCTTTGTTTCTAGAAATTATCCAGTCTAAAGTCGCTCCTTGTGAGTGAGTGGGCTGGGTGCATATTTGCGAGAGGTTTAGCTCCTTGAGGAAGTCTTTGATCGAATTGACCATATTATCATTGCCGTCGTCCCAGTGGAGGTTAAAGTCACCTAGGAATATGTTGTTGGCATCTGGGTTAGAGTTAGCGGTTATGATCTCCATAAGATGCTCTGTGAACTTTGCGTTATCTCCTGGTGGGTGGTAAAACGCATGTAGGTTGTAGTTTTGATTATTTGGTGATCTTATGTTAAGACCAAGGTATTCACATGAATCTATATGGTCGGATTGGAATTGGTTGACCTTTATCTCCGAGCGATGGATGCACGCTATCCCTCCTCCCACTTTCCTGGGTCTGTCCAACCTGACAATATTGTATTGTGGTGGTACTAGAAGATCCATGGTAGGAGAGGATGATTCGTTGAGCCATGTTTCCGTGAAGATGGCCAGGTCGATTTCTTTGTTGAGGATTAAGGCGGCTATGTCTGATGCGTGTTTATTTGCCGAGCGACAGTTAAGCAGTAGGCAGTTCAATGTTTTCTGTGATTTGACGCTATTTCCATTTTCTACTTCGGTTGTATTTACCTGAATATGTTGTAGGTTATGGTGGATTGCTTTCCTATCATTCTTTTGGGACAATCTATTCGGGTCAATAGGTACAGTTTCGATAGGTACAGTTTCGATAGTCTCTTCCTTTCTCGGAGCCTGTTGTTCATAAGATCGAAGTAGGGCATGAGCTACTTCTTCTGGAATGGGGTTGGTCCGGTTTGGTCGGTTGGGTCGGAGTATTAGATTCTGGATGTGGGTGATTTTGGAATTCGTGTTTACCGTCATCTCCCAGATTTTCCCAATTGTCTGTGAAACTTTCCGCGAGTCTTGTGCCATGTTGCTTATTAGTTTCTTTAGCTCCTTGGTTTCTTTTTGTGTTCTGGGAGATTTCTTAAGGGAGATAGATCTGGCAGTCTGCGTTCTGCCATTTGCTCTCCTCTGAGCGTAGTCTGTTCTCGTTGTCCCATACCTTGTCGTTGTATCCTTACTTTGGTTGTGGTTCCTGATTCTGTTGAGGGTGTCACCATTGTTTCTTATATTGTTCGGAGTAGGGGGTGTTTTTGTAGGTGTGGATCCGTGGACTTCTAGTCTCGTATTCGAAGGGTGTTGGGGAGGGTGTATAGCCTCTACTAGGTTCCTTTCATTGTTCTCATCATAGGGGCGCTCACTCTGATCTGAGCTAACCTCTTCCGTTGGAGTGGCCATGTGAGATGGCGGCAGTGGTTCTTCTCTTACGGTCTGGTTTGTCTCTTCATTTGCAATGATATTATACACCGTTATCATTTCAGTCTCATTCTCCGGTGTTTCCATCTCCGTAATAGATAAAGCTCCGGTGTTAGAAATTTGATTGTCCGGTGTTGCCATCGCCGTAACAGATAAAGCTCCGTCGTTGGAGATATGATTGTCATTCAGATTGACATCTCTAGTGACAGGGTAGTTGTTGTAGGGTGTGATGTCTGGTGGGGTCATGTTTTGTTGATGATTTGTTCTTACTATATTATGTTGGAGATTAGGTCCTACTATGATTTCCTTTAATGTTTGGAAGGTTATCTCAAATTTCTCGAGTTCTTTGTTGGTTGCTTGTATCAACACTATTCCCGTTTTGTATATAGTAATGCATACTTCAGAATTACCTCTTTTGGTTATTGAGGTCGTTATTTTTGTGCCATGTGGTATATTTTTCACCACTTTTGTGAACAGCATTTTTGTAAAGATATCACGCCATTTGGCGGTTTTGTCTGTGTAGAATATCAGGTCGTTCATCAGGATACCTTTAACTCTATCAAAATAAGGGTCCGCGAACAGAGTGTCCGGATTTTTTCTCAGTGTAGTATGTTTGAATTTTTTGGCAGCATTTTGGATAGGGTGGAAGGATATTCTATATTCTTTGCATGAGACCCGGACGTCCCTCGGTAGCTTCCCTCCATTTCCGCTTCGTATTCACGTTGGGGGTCTCCAGGAGCCTTTAGGCTATTTGTATTGCGTAGTTCCCTAGAAGCCTTTGACTAAGTTGTATTACGTAGTTCCCTGCTGGAACACACTACACACTTTTTATTTCGATATGTCAGTGATGCTAAATGCGCTTCCAGAGGTGTTCTTGGGGCCTTGTATTTGCGGTGACTGGTAACACTAATAATAGTTGGCCCTTTATTGAGGTAAATCGGTTAAAAACTAGATATTCCAAGATGTCCGCCGTTTTTGTACTTGCTAAAGTCAGGGGACTTTCTCTTTATACTTATTCAATTTGGTCCACTTTCCCTTTCTCGCCTCATATTATCTATGTTTTAGGCTCCTTTCTCTGTGTTTCTTTGTCCTTTTTCACTTTCTAGTCACCAGGTTGTTTACTTCCTTCGTTATTCCATTGGTCCATTTTCCCTTTCTCGCCTCATATTAACTTTGTTTTTGGCTCCTTTCTCTGTCTCTCTCCTTTTTCTTTGTCCTTCTTCGCTGTCTAGTCTCCAAGTTTGTTTACTTCATTTATTGTGTGCAAGTTAAATGTCTCGAGCGGCCGCCATTTTAAGGTCAGGCGCGCCGCTTCGAGAGCTCCCACGTAGGCTTTATTCCATTCCGCTCTCCTCTCGCCGTGTCGCTCACCCGCTGGCTCTCTCCACCTCCAGGTCTCCTTGACGTCGCTCTTCCTCCTCATCCGTTCCTCTCTCCAAGCCTCCAGCCGCGTCGGCAGTGCACACTCACCGCTCCTCGCACCGCACCGCTCCCGGGGCCCCCGTCTCAGTGGTGCGCTGCAACCAGCGTCGGCGCCAGGGCTGACCAGCTCTTCAGCACCTCCCGAAACGCCTCCAGGGACATCCAGCATCTGGGCAACATGGACGCCTCCCTTTCTTCGTGGCCACCGACACAGCGGGGGTCGGGCACGCCACAGTCAGACCTCCGGGCAATTGATCAAGGCAATTGATCCTCCGTCCAAGGCGCCCCGGTCGATCCTCCAGGCCGAGGATCCTCAGTCCGTCCAGGCTGTCCAGTCGATTTCCCAGACGGACAATCTACAGTTCAGCCAGGAGCAGTCTCGATGGATTTTGCTTTCTCGATGCCCGGTATCTTCAGGTAAGTTGGCGTTTGTTCCTCGTGTTGTGTGGGGGGGAAGGTGGGGGCGAAGATGGCTTTTGCTTAGGTTTTCCGGGATTTAAACTAAGATCTAGTTATCCCTAACCCAGGAGCTCTTACAGAGAGCTCCTATGTAGCGGCCATCTTGCTTGATTTTACAATTGACTAAACAAGTAATAGAACGTGCAAAACATTCATTCTGATTCATTTTCATGGAATACGTATACGAAAAAACATACAACATGCTTGCTTACAAATGTAAATAGTCCTCTTTTGACTGACCGAAAACAAATTGTTTTTTTCACATTAGCTGCAAAATTGTGTTACCTGCCAGACGAAAAATGTTTCCGTTTCTCCGTGGGATATACATCATCTACCCTGTGATCATCCTTTCCAATCACCTCAGTGCTTTTGTATGTTACTCTTGGTCTACGTCCCTATCCTGATTACTCATATGTCCCACCAGGATCTTAAAACAACAAAAAATATTAATTTTCACATAGGCGAAACCGAAAGCATTTACCAATGCTTGTTATTGTTTGGCTTGACAGAGCAGGTGGCGCCAGACAAGTATGTCAGCATCACTCGGGAGGGACTTTGACTATGCCCACATGTTGGGAGTCAGGAGTACATGTTTTGATTGGGCAGCAGTTGTGAGTTTCCACCAAAAAGTTTGTCCTTTACACAGCTGTGATCATTTTGTTTAGCTGTCTGAGCTTGAGCTTTTATGGGCAGACAACAGTGTCATGCTATAAAAGTGTCTTAGATAACTAGATACGTTATGGTGTTTGTCTTTCTCTGGCAGCAGCACAGGTGGAATGAGGGTGGCAGATGTATACAATTTATATGTTGTTGAATTTGTGTGTATTTTATTGCGATTGGGTCAGTGTGTGAATGCAAGAATGATTCAGTGAATGTACCATTGGGCATATGAGTGTAAAGCTGAGTGACAAAGTACACCTATAATGACATATTGAGTATTGAAACCCATTAGTGACACAAGAGGCACTTTTATATAATAAGTCAGACCTATTGTCATGCCACTGCTTGTATTTTTGTGCAGAGGGAAGCATACTCTCCCCTTCCAGGATGTTGTCTCCTCTTCCACCTACTCCTCTTCCCCACCCCACCCTCTATGCCAACCAATGCAGACAGCATACCTTTCCCACCTGCTTAGTGCAGGTCATAATCGTGTGTGTTATCCCTGATGAAATTGGTTCTATGTGGTTGGATGACTCGTTAAGTTCCCGTCACGTATGAAAATATTTCACCGCATTGCAAGAACATTTTTACCGCAATTCAAGACAAGTAGGATAACTTCCTTTCTAGAAGTTTACCTTTTGCAAAGTTTTTAAAGCCATTGGTAAATAAATGTATGAATAATTTATATATACAAGAATGCTATTTTCAAAATAACTTAATGGAAAAAGTCATGGTTTCCACGCAAATGTGAAGAAAGCTTAAAAATACACCATGTTGCGATGTTACTCATTTTCCAATAATACTTCACGAAGTTTCCAATTTGAAAGGTACTTGACGATTCTACAGGTCTATCAATTTGATTCCAATTTTATCCATGAGATCTTAAAAGTATTTTCGCGTGCTACTTTCAACTATGTTAAAGAACAATTGATCATCATCCAAAAATCATTCGAACAATATTTAGATTGACATGATGGAATTAGGGGCTGTTTTACAGTTCTTATGTTAATCAGTACATTTTGATGCAGTTGTGGTTCTCACACTTCTACTAGCAGATATCCACTGTTGATTGTTCCTCTGGTGTAGACCATTCTTTTGATGCTGGGCACAGGATAAATCTCAGCCGGAGCCTTACATACAGCTTCTTGGCAGCTGCCTCAAATCTAACAAGCCTCTCGGCTTAATAATTCCACACTGTCACACTCTCGGGCGCAATAATAATCAGAGGTTTGAAACCTCTAGCCAGACAAGTTTGAAGGCGCCCTGTGTGCTAAATGCGAGCTGTCACCACCTATATTGGGCGTTCAGTCACCTACCGAGAGCTGGTGATAAGCGAATGACTCTGGCCTTTCACAATTATTTCTCAGCTCGAGACCAGCTATCAGGAGCTTCTTTCTCATCCTTGTCAGTTAAGGGACTTGTCTTGTTGACTAATATTAGAGCATGTGCCATGAAAATGCCTTTCAGAATCTTTTTTTGATCTTTGACACTTTAATTTATGTCACAATTGATGCCTTTTGGCCCGTATTTCCAAGGACTTTGGGGCATATTACCAGGGGCCATTATCGCCGCATTAGCGGGACTTTTTCCCGCTAATGTGGGGATAATTTCATCGCCCTATTCCCAAGTTGTCGCTAACACTAGTTAGCGACAGCTTGTAGGTGATAGCGGGCATTTAGGGGCCCACTTTGCATGTCAGCAATAATTATCGGTAATGACATGCAAAGTGGGCGTGCCAAGATGTTAGCGACTGAAAACAGTCGCTAACATTGCTATCTCCGGTTACCAACTTTTGGAAATATTTGCGGTGCCCAGAGCAGTTCTTAGCCATGTTATCCAATGGTAGGTGGATAACATGGCTAAGAGTATTGGCTCGGTAATGCATGAATATCGCTGACTTTTCAGCGATATTCATGCATTTCGTCTGATTTTTATTGCTTAGGAGATAAACCTTGATAATAGCAAGGCTCCTAAGTGATAAAAATAAGCAAAAGCACGGCGATAAAATTATTGCCCCTAACCAAGCATAGCGATAATTATCGCTTACGCTTGGTAATATGCCCCTCTGCGTCTGATTTGCATTCATTTTCTTTATGCAAACCTGACGCACAATATAGTGTTGGAATGTACAATCCAGCGCAAATCACAACTTGCCTCCGATTGTAACGAAAAGAAGCTCAAAGCTGTGCTGCCTAGCATTAACTTACGTCAAGTGGGCTTTCGATGGGGGGTGCATGGGTGTTCCCATACAACAATCCATGGGTTTTGACATAATTACCTATCTACAAAGAATTGTAGTCTGGAATTTGCACCAAAATGCTGCACTTCCTTGAAATGTTTTCATTTCTCCTAGTTTTTCCCCCTTTGCCTTCTACAGCACACATACAAAGAAAGAAACACCTTAAAGCATAGTTTTTTTTTACTGGAAGGGACCACTTCGGAACAAAAAATATGGAAAGGGGCGACCACTCGGTCCCCCCGAACGTATGGTTGGGTGCCCCGATCCTCCCGGGAAACCAGTTTGGGCGGGGGCGTGTCTCGGCTGGTATGCCCGAAGCGGCGTAGCCGGCGCTAGCCTTTTCCCGCCCAAGAGGGGTTGTCCTAGACACCTACGCCGATGACCACGCCCAGTAGGCATACCGGATGAGGGTACACGCCCTCCCGAAGAAGAATAAATAGAGCGGGAATCCGAAGAAGCGTTCTCTTGTTCCTGTGCTCTGAAGGCTGCACCCACTCGTTGCTCGTGAGCCCTCGACGGAACAAGGAGCAATTTTGACCCACCCACCAGCCCCTTATGGCAATGTTTGTTTTGCAATAAAGTTTTGCTGTGATAGGCCCCATTTTCCTCTGTATAAAAGTAAATGAATGTTTAGGTTGAGGATGTGCCTTCTGTCTGTAGGATTCTGTTTTTCTTTTTAGGAGTAAAACAGGTTTGATACAATTAGGCATGCTGATATTTGCTTCCTTAGTAGGTGAACAACTGTCGTATTTATTTTTTGGTCGGGCGGTAAGGTCATGATCGGTGAGCAGTAATTTCAAGGTCCCTAGAGGGGGGCGCCACCCACTATGGATGGGAGCGCCCGGGGGGAGGCGGCCATTGGCCCCTCCCACTGAGAGGCGGAACCCACTAAGGATGGGTCGCCTAAGGGGAGATGGCTATAGGCCCCTTCCAGGGGAGGAGGCGGCTATATGCCCCTCCTACGAATTTCCCGGGGCCCGGATATCCGCGACGGCGGATAGAGAGTGTGGGGATGGGGGGGGAGTCCATGCTGTCCTTCCTACAGATACCTCACACGGGAGCTCGGACGACCTTTAAGATGGCGTCGAGCGGAAAGGGGGGCCCCCAACAAGACAAGGGAAATTGCAGTTGGCAATGAGGGTACAGTCCTCTGCGCATGCGTCATTCACACCGTGAGGGCGACAGTTTTGGTAGTAGGGATCTGACACCGGTTAAGACCTTGCCGTTGGCCCTTAATGCTAGGATGTACAATTTTAATTTAGAATATATGCATTTGCAGGATGTTAGACTCAGCTAGGAAACCTTTGTATTAGAGATTTGTTAAGGTTAGCAAAGAACATGTCTTCATCGGAATGTAATAAATGTAAAATTGTACATGATTATGAAACTTTTATTTAATGTTTTAAATTTTGTTTCATATTTTAATAAATACGGCCGGGGGGGTGACTCCCTCCCGCCTTCCAAAAGTTCAGAACTGCGTCCGACTTCCCATCCTTGGGGATTGTGTTGGGAGGGGGTGACGGGCATCCCGGCCATATGCTTATCACTGTGTAGACACCCATGCACCATAGCATAAGGCGTCTGCATTTTCTCAGGGGAAAAGCAGATCAGTGTCTCATCTCAGAAGATATACCACCTTGCTGAGCTGCGTAAAAGGGAGAGGGCAGGAATGCATCATAATTAACATAATATGTTGCGTTGCTGCTCTCTGCCTGCTAGCACACAAACTGCTGCCTAGCGCCAGCGCACACTCACTTGCAACATGGTGCAAGGCTTCCTGTGTAGCAGGCAGGATTGTTTTTGTGCAGGAAGGGATACCTTCCTTCACAAAAGGAATCCTATGAGGCTTTTTCCTCTTTCAATGTGTGCTTCAGAAGGCTGTACACATAGAAAGAGAAAGAAACGAGGAGAAGTAAGCATATTTCTCATTGGCTTAGCATCGTATACACATTCCCAGGTCGATCACTAATGGTTAATCTGGGATTATGCCAACATCCATGGGTGGATGCATGAGAACACCTAAGCTCGACCAAAGGAATGACTCCCTGGGGCAGAGAAACTTAAGGCCGTGACTTACACTGCCTTGCACGACTCCACACTTACCAAGCCACACAGGGCCATGCACGGTAACTATCATTCTAAGTTTTAAGACGCCCTTGCGCCCCCTGTGACACAAAATCATGGTAAATATGCCCCTGTGTGTTTAGTCAAGGGATGCTCACAGTGATTTCTTTTCCTTAGCAAAGTAGCACTGAAAATAAATGTATGGGTCTCTTATTATAGGTATCGGCACAATGTAATCTACAGTTTTTTATCCCCGGAGAAGGAAGGCGCAAATAGAGCTGCATGAGCTTGCTTTAGCCAAGACAGGACTTGTAAACTGTTAGATGGTTTTGTACACACTCGATCTTGGCCTTCAAAATAAATTCTGTGCCACTCCTGTTCTGCCCTCAGCTTCGTCTGCCAGTAGTTTATATCTGCCTCAAACTGAATTGCAGGAGAACAAATGTTCATGAGAAAAAGGGCACCCATAATACTATAATAGCTATTGTCCAACATCAATTTGAAATGTAAAAGACCAAGACTTGAGATTAAATGCATTCTCTCCTGCAGGAGTATTTGTTTCTAAATTAGCCTCGCTGACATAAATTAATGAATAATATGATTATGTGTTTATACTTGCACAGTAATGAAAATAGTATTTTATGCTACACATTCTGCATTACTCTCCATTTAAAAAAGATCAACTTACCATCTGACGCATGTATTACTTCTGCTTGAAAAGTAAGGGCACAAACACAATAGATATCCCGTCCCCATTATTACATGAGCATTATATGCAATGGAACTTACACTACGACGGAAGGGATATCTGTCACGTTCGTGACAGGGTGACCCATCTGGCAAACTCTAAATCAGGCCCTCCGTGACATAATTTCCGATGATGTATGATAGTCTGCATATCTGCATATACCCATGATAATCCTTTAGTTGCTATGCCCCCTGTGTTAAACCTTTTTTTGGCTATTTGGGGTAGTTTGCGCTTAGGCCCCTGTAACGTTTTGTCCACATATGGTATACACGCCAAATTCGCTGCCTTTTCTTCCAACATCCTGAGGATTTTAAAGGTAGCCAGGGTTTGGATCACCCGGGGGGGGGGGGGGGGGGGGGGGGGGGGGGATACAGAAATTAGCCAAAATACAGCAACATTGTGTTTTTTTGGTGAAAAATAAGGAAAATATGCTGCAGTCTGTTTTTTCCCCTGTAAATGGTATCAACAAAGGGTTTCAGGGACAAGCAGACGTTATGTCAGAAACACCAATATTTCTGCACAGTTTTGGCATTTTACTGGGACTTAGCCTATTTTTACTATTTTTTGTGCTTTAAACCTCCTTCCATTTAGTGGTAGAACTGGGTGTGGATCCCGAAAAGCTATACATTTCGGAAAAGTAGTCACAATTCTGAATTTAGCAAGGGGTCATTTGTGTAGATCCTTCAAGGATTTTCTATAGAAACTAACAGTTAAAATTAAAAAATATTGAAATTGAGTTGAAAAAAAACTGCCGTTTGTGCCAACATTGTCACCTGTAACTTCTTCTAACTATGGCAGACTTTTTAATGCAATATAATGTTCTGTCTGCTGGACCCTTCTGGTTGTGGTGATGTATAGGTCTTGTAAGTTCACCAAGAACCCGAGGTACCCAGAGTCAATAATGAGCTGCGCCTTGCAATGGGTTTTCATTGTGTACCGGTATATAGCAATTCGTTTAGTAAAATATAAAGAGTGAAAAATAGGTTTCAAGGACACCTATGTAATTCTGAAATGGGAAGAAAATATAGAGATTAGAAGCAACAGTTATTTGCACATCTCTGAAATTGTGTTATCCGTACTGGCAAGTGAATTAGAGGACAGTTTTGAAAGTGTCTTCTTTTTTACACAAATGCATAGAAAGTCAATAGGTAACAGTTGTTCTACAATTATGTGTTCCCCTAAGACACCCAATGAAAATGGTGCCTTACTTGTGTGGATAGGCCTAGGGGACAGGAAATGCCCCAAACCCAACATGGACATATCACATTTTTCTAGTGAAAATGACCCTGTTTTTTGCAAAATGCCTAGCTCTGGACTTTTGACACTAGCTCAGCTGGGACCTGGGGAAACCTAGCTAACCTGAAAACTAGATATCCTGGTGAATCTAGGATGGGGTGACGTGTGTGGCTCTCACCAGCTTCCAGTACCCAGAATCCCTTGCAAACCTCAAACTTTGTAAAAGAAAACACAATTTTTTCCGTGATGGAAAGTTCTGGAATCTGCGTGGATAGACAGGCTTCCACCCACCCGCATTCCATAAAGTCTCCTAATTAAAATGGTATCTCAGTTGTGTGGGTGCGCCTAGTACCCGTGACAGGAAACAGCCCAAAATCCAACATGGACACATCACATTTTTCCAATGAAAACTGACCCTTTTATTGCAATGTGCTTAGCTGTGGATTTTGAACACTAGCTCGGACACCTAGGGAAATGTCAGAAATGGGTGTTTCTAGTTGGCAGAGGTAGATACCTTTGTCCAAATAGGGGCTCTTGCTTCTAGTCAGGGTAAGAGGGATACCCACTTTAGATAACCCCTACTCACCCCATGGATAGCTTGGCACAAGCAGACAGACTTATCCCAAAGGCAATGTCTAAAGTATTTGTACTCAAAACACACAGTAATACAGTGATAACACCACAAATGGACACCACACCAGTTTAGAAAAATAAAGTATTCTTATCCAAACTAAACAAGACCAAAAATATAAAAATCTAACATACAAGTAATAAGAATATGACTCTTAAAGGTTTCAAGCAACTGGGTCCAAAGAAAACTATGGATGCGTGATTTCTCACAATGTATGCTATGGTAATCATATTTATAACATGCACAGATACTCCGAAGAGTGTCTCGGCGCGATCCTTGAGGAGTGGAGAGAACCAGTTTAGACAAAGAGAAATGTAGATTTGACAGAATTCACAAGGCCAAACAGCTGCAGAGTTGGGAAGCATCAAGAAAAACGAGATGTGTCAGTTCCTGAGACCTTGGGGAGGATGCAACAGTTCTGCGGCACGGCGGAGAAGTGATGCATCGAGTCTAGTCTGTAGCGGTTGGTGATGAATGGACTCCAAGACGATTCTGGTCTGCAGGTGATGCATCGGGAAATCTTGCCACACAGGTACGATGCATCGAAATCCGGGATGCAGTAGTGAACGATGTGGTGAACGGCGCTGTGTTGGTTTCTTCAGCTGCGAACCTCACTATGTGTCCGTTCTTGCACCAATGCGCCGATGCATGGAGATTCTTCTCGCACTGCGGTGCTGCAACAGGAAAACAGCTGCAAGAAGATCGATGTGTCGATTTCTTCAATTTTTCTTCTCTTACAGCTCCCAACAGCAGGAACAACTACCAGAGGTCCCGAACTGGAACATGCACCACCTGGCAGGTCAGAACTCCCATTGTGAGAAAAGGTGCGGAAGAAGTCTGCGCCTATCACACAATGCATTGCTGTGAAGTCTCTAAGGTTTCAACCTAATTATATGTCAATATGGACCTGTAAACCAAAACTATTTTTCTATTGATCACAATCGGTATTGGTGGCTGAATATACTTCTTGATTAGCAGAATCTTATGTGTTAGGTCTCTAAAAACACAGGTGCAGCTGACCAGATGCACCCTATGGGTGGATGGTAATAAGAGACAGAGATCTGCTTTTCTGGAGGGTCTAGGGTGCAGGATAGCAACTTGGCTGTATGAGCTTTTGCCTACCTTTAAAAGGGTGTTTTGTTATCATGGTCCAGTTATGCGACCCCCACAAAGTGCTGCTAGTGAAGGAGTTGGAGGACCAGCACACATGCTCAGTCATGCCCTTAGTAGCAGTCTAGTGTTTTAGCACACACAGATAGCCGCATACCGCATACGGGCTCGTGAGAGCAGTAAACATCCACTGAGCTCTCTCTGCTATTAGAGGCGATAACACCCCAAAGGTAACTGCGTATAAAAAGTATCTCTTCAACAATGTTTCAGGCATCTAACAATAGTCATCCATGTGGTTCTCTTAACTTTCTTTCATTCAGAAACGGACTGACACCTAAACTATGTGAGTGCAGTCCAGTGTTTTAGAATTGGTGTTTTATCTGAGCCAAGCCATTCTAAAAGTGCTATAACGGTGAGCCTATAAGCAAAGTTACCCGTTAAGGAGCTCCATAAGACAGAACATGTAAAAATGTGTCTCTATGAATCATAGATTCTCATTAGTATGATTTCCTTGTAACATCATCATTACTTATTTTCATCCATATAATATGGCAATGTGCCATCCTGCATTTAGACTACTTACCTAGACACTGCTTTTGCTTCTATAACATTTTTGAACAGGAATGCTTCTCTCTATAACTACACATGTACACAGTCGACATGTTCTTATGATCTAATATATTTCTCCAACATCAATGAAAAATACTACTGTAGCGATTACCTCATGACAATTTATATCCATTTTCATGTTACAGTGTTATATGCGGAGAGATCTCACTTTTACACAAGCAGAAATAGGTTCTCCAGACTTGGCATCACCGCTGAATTATCACATTATTATGTAGTTTACTATAATTTTTTTAGAAAAACCTACAATGTTGGCTAATTGTCTATTCACATATGAATATTAATTTATTATTTATCACCTTACAGTACATAATTGATTTACTAATGTTTTCAATAATCCTGATGTGATCATCTAACTATGGGGCCCATTATGATCGCGGACGGACTTGAATCCGTCCGCGATCACTGTGGAGGAGGGAACGTCCGCATGGGCTGCGGCGTCCCCTCCTGTGCAATTAGGATGTGACCGCCACCCTGGCGGTCACATCCTTCATTTGTAACATTGCGGTGGGTGCGGCTTCAAGCTGCACCCTCCGCAATGTTAAAAATGAATGCAATGCATTTGTATGCAGAAAGCGGCAGGCACCGCGCGGTGCCTGCCGATTTCTGCATACAAATGCAGAAGGGTACCAAAGGTACCCCCCATGTGCACCCCCCATGCCCCCTTCACCCAGGGGGCCCGCAACGGGCCCCGCAGTGAAGGTCCGTATGCTTTTCCACGGCGGAAAACCCGCAGTGGAAAAACATTTCTTTTGGGGCATCCTAATATGGCTGGCGGTGTCTGAGAGACACCGCCACCATATAAGGGCTTTTCCGCTGCGGTTGTAAGCCAACCGCGGCGGAAAAGCTGCGGACGGAAACCAGGACCCACCAGCCATCCTAATGTGGAGGTGGGTCTTTGGTGGGTCTGCTGCGGTTTTTCCGTATCCTCCGGGCCGGTGGTGGCTTCCGCCGGCCCGGAGGATGCGGACATTCTGCAATCATAATAGGCCCCTATATTCGCACAGTATTACGCACAAGTCAGCATCATCCTTTGCTTCTTTATAACTATAAATCCCCCTTTCCCCCTCCTGACCTCTCCTTTTTTTTTCCTCCCTTCCCTTCTCACTCCCTTTCCCTCTTCCAGCTTTCCACTTTCCCTGTCCTTCCGGCCCGCCCCCTTCTACCCACACCCCTCCCAACCCCAAACCCCCGCCCCCAGCCCCTTTTTCCCTTTGCCTTTCCCTTCCCCTCCCCCGCCATTCATATTCAGAATATCCAGATTAAGGACATGACTATCAATCAAGATAAATAGACTAGGACACATATATAGACATAATGATGGCAACCTAATCTCTTTGCTTCTTTTTTATCTAACTTTTTCTTTGTTCATCTAATGCTTTTATAAACTTATACCTATATTCTTTCCTAAAAAATTGTTTTGCCTCTCCTTTGCATTGGAAAAAATCTTTATTGTTTAGTATTAGACTGTTACGTTATATGTCTATTCATGAATGTCTAGTTAGATACTTATTGCCATAGGTATTTATAAGATTAATTACATATCGTAGAGCAGATAAAGATATGATGTAAGATAATATGCAATGTACACTGAATGAGTTCTAAATATTGTTTTAAATTACTTTTAGATTATTTGGTGGTAATTTCCTGACGAAAGCACTTCCTAGTGCCGAAACGCGCGTCGAAGAAACCATCTCTACCAATTATTACTGTTCAATTTGTATTTTTTAATCAAGGATTTTATGATATGTAGCCAAAAAGTTATTTGGTGATGATTTTAAATTACAAATGTATTTGTTTATATAATTAAAATGTATTGTTTTTTAACTTTTGTTAATCCTTGAACTCATTTCCTGCATTGCACATGTTTATGATTGCCTGGGAATTTTATTTTCCATCGTAGTAGTAGTCTATCAATAGGAACATGGTTGAAGGCTTGCCAAAATTTGGCATATAAGAGAAGGGGCCAAATGCATCAAAGGGTTTTGTCCATTCTGTGTCTATGGGAAAAAATGTGTTCATGCCTATGGCCCAAGGTCTTCACACTAATAAGATCTGGCAGAAAGTGATGTGAATCTCAGGAGAGTTTCAGAATTGTGAGTGGCAAGACCATTAAAGCCGAAAACTGGGTGTCAGAAATCCCAATTCATTGAGTGAAGGTCTTGGGAAAACAGACACTTTGTTCAACAGACACTTTGTTAAGATTAGTGTTCTCTCACATTACCATACGCGTAGATTTCAAGAAGTTCTCTGTGAGAGCACAGTGCATCCCAAATCCCTCCCTGAATGCAAATAAGGGACTGTGCTTCACATGGAGAGGAGATTTCCTGATCATAAGGCAGGATTTGCAATTTGTAAGAAAATTTTATGTGCCCAAATGATGTTACTCTTTGAAACCAATATGTAATTAAATCACCACATCTGCAAGATGCATCACAACTAACAACTCCTATTAAAATAAAGTTGAATCAAAATGAGCAGGTTGAAGTCACAGGTATTGCTCTTGAAGCATGTGCTTAACAGAGAGGTCGGAGGACAGAATATCCCACTGAAAGGAGGAGGTTGAGAAGTGTTTGGTCTTGTAAGTGTTCAGTTTCAGACAGTTGGTCTTTATACATTGGGCTATTTTGGTCATGTAGGCACTGAACCTGATCCGGATACTGGGTGTCTTCTCTGTGGGGGAAAGAATGAAGTGTGTGTCACTAGTATAGAAGAGGATGATGTTGCTGTGAAAGTGTTCGATGCTATTTAGAGGGACCATTTATATGTTCAAGAAGGTTTGGCTCTGGGAGAACCCTTGTGAACTCCACAGATGAGGTCACGGGCATCCAGGGTGTATGTTGCCAATTGGACTAGCTGGGTCCTTCCAATCATGAAGGAGCAGATACATCATACTGCTTGTCCTTGGATTCCAATGTTGTGTAGCCATTTGGATGGGGATGGAGTGGGCGACTGTGTCAAATGACCAGGGGAATGAGGGCCGCAGTGTCTCCTCTATCTAGAGTCAGGCAGATGTCATCCATGGCAGGGATGATGGCAGTTTCTGTGCTGTGTTTGGGTCTGAAACCGACTGAGTTGTGTTGAGAAATTGGTAGTCGTTGAGTTATTCGGTGAGGCATCTGTTGACGATTGTCTCTAAGACCTTAGCCTTGAATGGTAGTAGGGAGATCAATATATAGTTGGCAAACGTTGAGGGGTCTGCAGAAGGTTTCTACAGTTATGGGATGACAGTTGCATGTTTCAAAGCCTCTGGGAATGTCGGAGGTGAAGGCATCCAGAATGGGTGTGAGCATGGTGCTGATGGGTTGCAGTCCTCTGGAGTAGGTGTGGTGGGGTCAGGAGTCCAATGCAGCCCCTGAGTAGATGGGCTTTATGGTGATGGCAGTTTCCTTTGGAGCCATGTGGTTAGCATTGGTTCTTTGAATAAGACGGGAAGCATTTGGCGAGGTCTGTCGGGTCTGTTTATAGGTTGAAGGTGCAGGAAATGACAGTGATTTTCTTGCTGAAGAATTGCGAGAGACTGTTGTGAAGTTTCTGCAAGAGGGTGAATGAGTTAGAGGTGGCTTCTAGTGAGGTGAAATCCTTCACATGGGCAAATACTTCTTTGCTTCTGTTGGTGCTGGCATCGATGCGGTCTGCCAAAGTGAAGCATTTGGTGGTCTGAATCATTTGGTGGTAGCGTCTTAAGGCACGTTTGAATGTGCTCCTGTCTGTATTGTCCTGGGTAATTGTCTATTTCGGATCCAGTTGTTTCCAGTTGTGTTTCATAAATCAGAGTTTTTCTGTGTACCAAATGTCCTTTGGTCGGCATCTTGTTGTATTACTGTGTTTGAGGGAGGACAAGGAGTTGGTTCAGAAGGTGATCCAAGTATTGAAATTCTTGATGGCTTTGGGGAGGCTGTCCTTCTCTGTCTGAAAGCTAATTATTAGTGCTTATTCCAAGATTAAAGAAAAACCAAAGGGGATGATGGACGGAGCGTTGGCAATACAAACACTCACCCCCAGTCAACTGATCTGGGTTTAATCCATCACCGTTCTTTAGCTCACTCGCCACCCCAGTTCAAACATGGCCATGTGCAAATCAGTCTGACCCTGTGCCTCATGGGAACAGTGCAGCCCGAACTGCCAAGCCATGTCTTCCCTGGACCGGAATCAAGCTTCCCAGGACCGGTTTCTGGCATTACAGCCGTTTTCAGCCGGGCTTGCTTGAATCCAGTGGCAAAGTGAGCAAGGGACTCACGTCTGAGTATACCCTGCCAACTTAGGGCGAACAAAGAAAAAACAAAGGGGATGATGGACGAAGCGTTGACAATACAAACACTCAAGATTAAGGACATTACTGAAATCTGAATCCTTAGAACTCTGAGTCTGGTGATGTCTCATTATTTTGCTCCTTATGATTGTTTGATTCAGATTAAGTAACTCTTCTAGATGGGTGATGCTCTATATTTTTTCTGTTAGCCATGAATAAAGCTGGTGGTATTGTATCCTGTGATACCATTGCAAATGAATAACTTGTTGTAGTTATGCATTTTACATTATGGCCCTCATTATGGCCCTCCTTATGATGTCGGTCAGACCACAACCGACAGCCTGTCGGTTGCGGTCCCACCGACATCTAGCTATGCAGTCTGACTGCTGCATTATGATGTGGCGGTAGGAGGCAGGGAGCAGAGGGACCAACCGCTGCTTTTCTGTCTGTGCCAGGCAGTATGTGGTGCCCAGCACAAGGTGCATGGTTTTTGTTTGCAGGCCCTTTATCAATGCCTCTTGTGCTGCTGCCCTTTTTCGATTGCCAGCCCATGCTGCAATATTAAAGGGCATGTTTCCAACTTTCGGGCTGGCGCTCGCATCCTAATGCGGTGGAAGGGACCTCTGAATCTTTGTCGGACGGTCCATTTAATGCAAAGATGTCGGTTGGATGTTCCTCCGACTGACATCTTAATTAGGGCCTATGTGTTGACCTTCGTGACTGCTGTCAATACTGATCTATGTGTAAAAAGAACTTTGACATCTGCGTAGCCTATATTTGTACATTATCAATATTAAAACATTGTAATTTATGTGTAAGTTAGGGTTATCATTAAGTGTGGAAGAATTATTTTCAATATGTTTATATTTTCTCACTAAGGGTTTGACTACATGTCCTGTTAAAATGTGATCCTGCATAAACACCTGTTTGCATGTGAATGGCAGTAATACAAGTGACAATGTGTATCATATTTGGTAACTTTACTGCACCAAGCTACGTGTAATCAGGCAAAAAGTTACTACTTCAAGGGCTTTCACCTAATCAACATTGCATTTCATATCGATTTTTATTATCCAGGGAGGTTTTGTGCATAAAGTTCTCATATCTATGCCATGCAAGTACTGTGACATGAAGACTTTGCGAATTAGAATGAAATGTACCTGAGCACAGGTTAAACATTTTTTGAGGAGTATATCGCGAAACTTTAGTAAACCCCGGCCTATGCTCATGCATGAGCAACATCCTTATTTAAGATTCAACTCCATTTTTGTTGGCTGTTTTCCTTGTTCGCCATATTCCTTCTTAAGTGGATTTCTTTGGACTTGACTATAACTGCCTCTTGTTTATGCAATAATTATCACACTGAATAAAACCCTCCAACAAGATGTTTGGAATTTCGTGGGTGTAACAGTTATCACCTATTCACACTTTTTAAGGAATAGCAAGGAGATTTTGGTGTTGATGCACCAAAACCCACATGTTCTGGTAAATACTACCTTTTTTCTTCCTGTTATATTGTGGCATATTGACCAGCTGAAATTTAACTACAGCTATGAAAATGATCGCACCTGGTAATTATCTGGTGTGATAAACTTCATACCACTGGTGACTGAGATCCTAGTTATTCGACCTGGCATCCTTGGTGTGGTTTCCACCTAACTTTTTGCCTTCAGCCCTCCTGTTTTTGCTCACTTCATTTTTGCTGGCCGAAGGACTGTGTGCACTTTTCTGCTGCTAACTTATACTAAAGTGCTTGTACTCTTATCCTGAAACATGGTGACATTGGCTACACCCATTTGGCATATTTAATGTACTTGTAAATTCCTAGTTAAGTGGGACTGCATGTGCCAGGGCCTGTAAATTCAAAGCTGTTAGTAAGCCCGCGGTACTGGGTGTGTCATCCACTTAAGTAGCCCTCTAAAGATGTCTCAGGCCTGCCTTTGCAGACCTGTGTGCAGTTTAAACTGATATTTCGACCTGGCAAAATAAACCTTTTGACTTATTAGAAGGTGGGTCTGCACACCTGACTAGTGCTAGTGATAATTGGGTTATTTATCAAGTAAGGTTTGAATTACTGAGTTTTATCGTGCATTCAAGTGATGAGGGAGAGTGCCCCTAAACCCTCACCTTTATGTTATTATAAATATAATTTTGAGTAACATGCATTTGAAGTGATTATGACATCTCTTTGTGTATCTTTCTGATGGCTGGATAATTTGTCTCAGGACAGACAGACAGATCCAAAATGTCTTTATTATAAAAATGTTGATTTTTGAAGAATGAACATTTTGAAAGAAGAAATTTGAAAATAAACCTTTTGCCAGGTCCATACCTTCCTTTTCAATAAATATGTCACACCTAAGGGTGGCCCTGTACAGCCCCAAGGGCAGGGTGCAGTGCAGTATATTTGTTAAAAAAGGACATGTACTTTTAAGTTTTACATGTCCTGGTAGTGAAACCGTCTTAAATTTGTTTTTAGCTACTGCAAGGCCTATCTCTTCCATAGGGTAACACAGTAGTTACCTTATTACATTTTATAAGTGTAATTTCTAAATGGGAACAGATCACAGGTCAATGTTTGGTATTTCTGGAATCCTAATTTAAAATCCTAACCTATGGTGCAGTCAGATTTTAAATTACAATTCTAAAAATGCCACATTAAAAAGTTGACATTTTCTTGCCGTGGCCATTTGGTGCCTGTCTCTGGTCATGACTGGGTGTAGTTAGCAGTTGGGATTTGTAAATTCCTCCTACACAGCCACACAATGGGAGCTTGGATGGGCCATCACAGGCAGAATGGGTAAGAGGAGCTGGGCTCAGCCTCACTTACACCTGAAAAGGCTGTGTCCTTTCTCCACACAAAGACTGCATACTCCCAGTGGTAAGTCTGAAGACAGCCTACAGAATGCAGGGCATCTGTGCGCTTCATAAGGCATGCCACTAGAAGCTTCACACCACTTCAAAGGCACAGCTGTGTATTAAAGAAGGACCTGTCCTGGACACGAACGGCCGCTCCCCTGCCTCCTCCTGCGAAGACCTGGTATCGTAGAGCCTAACTCAGCAGAAATCCCATCGCAGCGCTGTTTGCTAACTTGTGATTGTAGCGCTTGATTGTACCTCTGCATCTAACATCGTAGCGCTTTAGTACAGACCATCTCCCATTTATTAGCGCTTGACTGCACTGTCTCTGTTTCAACCATTGTGCCTGCATTGCTAGTACTTCACATCGCTAGCGCGCACTTCTTGGCTTGTACTTATTAGAATTACTCGGCTATTCAAAAGCGCCTCTGTTTCCCCTGCTGCATAGCTTGTTGTTGTTGGAAAAAAGCTTGTTGTTGTTGCTGCCATTTTAGGTGCATCCCCTGGCCCTTCCCCCACCTCGCTCCCGCCTCCCGGCTAACCCTCCCACCCACGGAAACCATAGGTCGTCCTCACACCCTCCTTAAGCTGTGACCGTCCTGTCCTGGACACGAACGGCCGCTCCCCTGCCTCCTCCTGCGAAGACCTGGTATCGTAGAGCCTAACTCAGCAGAAATCCCATCGCAGCGCTGTTTGCTAACTTGTGATTGTAGCGCTTGATTGTACCTCTGCATCTAACATCGTAGCGCTTTAGTACAGACCATCTCCCATTTATTAGCGCTTGACTGCACTGTCTCTGTTTCAACCATTGTGCCTGCATTGCTAGTACTTCACATCGCTAGCGCGCACTTCTTGGCTTGTACTTATTAGAATTACTCGGCTATTCAAAAGCGCCTCCGTTTCCCCTGCTGCATAGCTTGTTGTTGTTGGAAAAAAGCTTGTTGTTGTTGCTGCCATTTTAGGTGCATCCCCTGGCCCTTCCCCCACCTCGCTCCCGCCTCCCGGCTAACCCTCCCACGCTCCGCCCCTCCACCATCCATTTATGGCCAATGTCCCCACGCGCAGCGTCCACGCGCTACGGCCTCGCCGAAGGTGCGCCAAAGGTAAGCCCGTCTACGCCCGTCCGCGCCTGGACCGCGCCCAGCGCCAGAGCCCCTGGTCCTCGTAATGTCCACCCCTCCCGCATTACTTACGATGCCACCACCCTCCTAGCCCTTAACCCCGGCCGTTCCCCCAACTGCGTCCAAGCCGCTCCTGGACACACCCATGGACCCTTCTCCTGCTACTCCTGCAAGTTCGACGGCACCAAGAACTACTCCTCATCTACGAACACACTACAGATATCGGACCCCAACCACCTACAATGCATCCTGCTCAACACCCGCTCGGTCCACAGGCACGCCATCGACCTCTGGAATCTACTAGACACCATCTCTCTGTTGCGTGCTTATCTAGGTTCCTGATCGATACTGTGACCTTATGCCCCTATTCGGCTATATATCCATTTATTCCCTATATTGGCATAACCGTTCAAGTGCGATTTTCTGAAAAGTCATCTCTGGCCTCACACGAACAGAGCCACATTCCAGCATGACTCTCTGCTACTTCCTTTGCGACCAATTAGTGCAATGACAGAGCAGCAGTCACTATCTGATATTCCTAGATAACACTCCGAGTTCTTCAACAAGATAAAAACTTAGCAAACTTGGAAATCCCCGCTTGCTATGTTTTGATTAGTAATGGAACTCTAATGAGCAACTGATAACTATCACTTCCTAGTGACATCTTTAATTGACGTCTTATGTCCAGCAAACTTGCGTCAAACCCGGCACTTGTCAGGTATAAATATTACCAACGTTGCCTTAAGCAATGAGAGCGAGAACCTGTTGCTGATGCCAGCTGCCTGCAAGACCCCGTGTTGGTAAAAACTAGCACTCTGTCGCTGCAGCCTGCTATCCTGTGGTGGTGAAGCTGCTGATTACCATTATCGCCGCTACAGCGCGAACTATGGTGCAGTACGCTTAAGGAGCTGAAACAGCCGTCCTCTGCGAAGACATCCAGCCCAGCTGCCCGCGGACGCTTTCACCCCTCCTTCCTCGACGCGCTGAGAGAAGCCGCTGCCTTTCTCGTGCAGAGAAATCCAGTCCCGGCGCTTCCGGTTTACCCTCGCGGGTGACTGGGATATCGAGAGAGACCCCTGAAGGAGATACCAATCCTCCATCATTCTATTCAGAGGTATGGTGTTGACTAAACCCTTAGACGAGAATTCTTGAAACAAACCTTGGCAAAACCAACTTAACTCAAGCTACTTACTTACTCCCCTTCTCACGTGTTAGGCTTAGGTCAGGCACACTGGGGTAGGCTTAGTTAGAAGCACCAGTTGAGTATGTTAGCCTAATGTATATATGACTGTATATATGTTTTATTACTTTTAAACCATTGTATGGCTAAGAAACCATATCAATGCTTTTACAGTTCTATTTCGCAATACTTATCTTACTGTACGTACTTTTTATAATAACAGTTATTGCAATTGTGGCAATTCATTTCTCTTGTACGAGAAGAAAGACTGTTCAATAAATGTTAACCTTTATTGATACACGCCCGTCTCTCTATTCTCTACATACCGTGAAAGTAAACTGCACTAGACTGACTGAGTGAAATCTATGTCTATTGTTTCACACGACCCTAGAGATTGACTCTTGATCTGAGGAGCAAAGTTGTCATGTTGCACGGTTGTTGGAAAACTGAATCCCTTCTTGTCTGTGCCAAGGAAGCTGATCACTTCCTATGCAGAGAAGAAAGTTTCCAGTGACCTCTGAGCTAGTTGGTAACACAACCCAATTAAGGTTAGCATAGTCAGTGGAGGCCTGGAATATCCGCAGTTCCACGTCGATACTACTGTTTATGTTATTCCAATGCGCAGGGCCTAGTGGGAAACTAGGAACTACACTACATGGCGCCCAACGTTTGGTAAGGTGATAAACTAACGCAAGACTTGTAGAGTAACTCAGTCGTGCATATTTCACAGACCCCTTTCTCCCGTAAAAACTCCAATAGACGTCTGGAGTGGGTGAAAGGTTAAAATCCGCCCGACCTTAGTAGGAAGAGATTCCTATGTAAAGCTCCGGTTTATTCAACGTTGAAGGATACAGTGTTCCAAAATATTGTGCACCTAATCTTTGTCTCCTTGGAGACCTACTCTGCAAAGCCTGCATTTATAAAAAATGTCAGTAGAAACGAACGGAACATCTGGGGCCGCAGTAGACGCGACTCAGCAAGGTCCCGAACAAGCAGACCCGGATGCTATTATCATCCCGGTCCAGTTAAGAAAATCTATAACTTTAAAACTTATAGAAAACGGACTGACACCTCAAGGTGGTACAGTAATTTTCGTGATAGAGGCTCACGAGTATCGGCAGACAGAGGTATTCTATTCATGGATAAACTTTCCAGCGGCAAACGCTGCAACACAAGAGTTTCACTATTACAAAATAGAGAAACCTCCGGGAGAGTACGCTCCTTTCGAGGAGATTGAAATCCCACTTAAATTTCAAGAGCATCTGCTCTGGTTTAATGGCGCCCTAAAACACAATAATCACATAACTAGGCTCGGTCCTCTAGGGAGACCAGGAGCCACGTGGCCGGTTCTAGCCAGCTACACACCACATCCTGACATTGTAAGAATGTCAAGAGAAGAGCTGTTAGCACAGCTAAACACATTAATAAAAATACATAGGCAATTAGTCCAATATGTAATGCGGATTGCTACAATCCAGCCAGCTGTTAATACACCACAGCTAACCCCTCACCAGGGGAACACAAATAAAATTACACCACAGAACATACAGTCATGTCTTGGTAAAACACCCGTAAAACGGGAACAAATTCCTTTCTGGTTAGCCCAGAAAATCACTCAAATAGAGGCAGTATTTCCTGATACTACCCCTATTGAGAAACACAGAATCTTGACCATCTGCCTTCCTATGGGAATCGCACCACACGTGGAGGACTGTGACACTTGGGGTACAGTCTTTGCTTCCATTTACACAAAAACACACGGTGTTCCGTCTATGGCGGTAATACCAGAAGTGCTAAAACAGATTCAAAATGAATTCGGTCCAGAGCCCGCTTTAAATCTGGGTATGAAATTACTGAAAGACTTCAAGCAGGTCACGGCTATATTATTAGCCAACATAAAAGGAGAAGCAGCATCTGTGGCGATTCGCCAGAAGTTGAGGGAAACAGATATAAAAGATCCTGTTGAGCTTGCAAAAATCATAGAAAAATGCTATGAAGAATTAGGTAGAGACAGCTTGGGTGGAAAACCAGTTAAGCCCCAACTACTCGAAAATCCTGAAAATTATTTATTAAAAATAATTTAAACACTCCTAAAAAGAGCTGGGATGGAAATAAACAATCCACTCCCAAGGAAAAAGTTTTCCAGTCCAGAGGAAGGTCTCCTCGACGGAGGGAAAGAACTCCGACTCGAGAACGCCAGTCTCCCCAACGGGAGCCCTCTGAGAAAAGATATAACCTTAGAAATAGGGATAATATAAAAAAAACTGATAGATATCAAAGTATTGATACACGTCCCTCTCGATCTTTTCCACAGAAATCGGAAAGAAGAGGACGGTCAGACTCAGGAGAGCACACCAAGTCCAAAGACAAGGAACCTGCTCAAAATAAGAAATCTCAATTTGCAAAAAAGAAGGTAGCCAGTATTAGAGTAATCAACCATGCCGAGAATACTAAGGACACAGTTGAAAAACGGGGAGTGGGCATTGACAATGTTGGACAGTGCAGCAGAAATCAGTATAGCGCGCAAGAACTTGATGAGTCATCTGGAGACAGTGGACACGAATGAATACATTCAGGTTGAAACTGCCGACGCCAGACTTAGCGAGCCCCATAAAATATACGAAATAACATTGCGTATAGAGGGTGATAAGACTAGGAAAGTTAAGGGTCTATTTTGGGATAAACTCTCAAAAGGCTATGATATTCTGTTAGCTGAAAAAGATTGGCCCCCAGAGTTTGTCAGGGAGTGCCCTCGTGGCGAAGAAGTGATTATGCCTGCCTTCTCGAATCACATTCCGATTCACAAAAAATATACCTATGCAAGGAAATGGGCAGTAGCCCAGGCACCTGCATTATATAAAAATCATGTAGGATGGGATGAGGATTCTCCGCCTCACAAAATCCAACTAAAAAGTGAACCAACTGCCCAACGGCAGTATCCCATAAAGCAAGAAGCTAAAAAACAGGTCAGGGAGATCTTAGATCAACTTGAATACCAGGGGGTGATTGAAACATGCACCTCTCAAATGAACAATCCTTTGTTTCCTGTCTCCAAGCCAGACAATTCATATCGTCTAGTTTTGGACTACAGACATCTTAATACATGTTGCAAAACTTTTGCAGTACAAAACTCGCATAGTGCAGCCCTAATGAATAACATAGTTAGGAAAAAATATAAAACGACATTAGACATATCTAATGGTTTCTTTTGTCAAAACATTGCACCAGAAAGCAGATATTTGACCGCTTTCTCCACATTTGGGTCGCAGAAAAAATTCTGTCGACTCCCACAGGGGTTCAAGAACAGCCCAGGACTATTCTCAGCTAGGGTAACAGAGTTACTACAAATCTATGATGATGAAGCATTATCTTACGTAGATGATATTTATCTCACAGACGACGACTTGGATACTCACTTGAAAAGAGTGAACACCATTATACTTGGGTTCGCAGCAGAGGGTTACAAATTCAACTTTAAAAAGTCCCGAATTGCCCATCTGACAGTACTGTTTTTAGGGTACGAATTATCAAGTGAAGGGAAAAGCCTAGCGGACAACTTCTTAGAGAAGTGCGCTGTACTCCAAGCTCCAAAAACGCTGAAGAATTTACAATCCATTCTAGGTTTTCTGAATTTCGGAAGAACTTACATCCTAAATTACGCAGAGAGGGTTAAACCTCTCTACGAACTAATTATACCTGATTTTAAACAAATCAATTGGACTCAAAAACACACAGAAATTTTGAGATCACTGCAAACAGACATGTTAGCAAAAACAAAATTAGACACACGTGACAACACGATCGATCTTGTAATCCGAGTCATCCCAGGAAGATGCGGATTCACGTACCTAACCTCTAATGAGGGAGAAAAGGTACCAATTTCAATTAAATCTCACTTGTACACACAAGCAGAAAAAACATTCAGTCACACAGAAAGAACTGTGAACGCAGTGCAAATCGCATTAGCAAATGAAAGAGAACTAGCACACGGCAAAAGGATTAACATCCTCACAGCGGAATCCGCCTTTGAATCGCTATTCAGCCCAGTAAACCTGCCTACAGTGTCACTGGATCCAAAATGGATACAGTACATAGATTCTCTAGGAGCGGAAGACGTGAAATACTATTTCGCCCCGCAATACGAAGAACTGAATGATTTAGAGTATGAAGAAGAATATCCTCTGCCAATCGAAATTCTGCCTCTCCCATTATATGCCTGTATAATCTATACAGATAGCTCTGTACAGCATTTCAACGTAGAGAGAAAATCCTACGATGCAGCATGTGCGATCATTAAATGTCGTTGGCTGTGCGGTAAAATCAAACCGAAAATAACAAAAACTGAATCAGTAAAGTACTGTTCGGCTCAAAGAACTGAAATCAGATGTTTAAAGATGGCGCTCGAAAATGCAGAACGCGAATTCCCCACACTTATAGTGTGCGATTCTCATTTTTGCGTCAACTCTTACAACAATAAACTGCAGAGTTGGATTGAAAACAATTACAAAGATGACACAGGTGCCACAATAAAGCATAAAAAGCTCTGGAACGAGGTAGCTCTTTTATACAAAGAACTACAAAAGACTCACGTGATTCACGCACAGAGTCTTCAACGTGATGGCGTTCACGTTGCAGGGAATTCATTGGCTAATACAGCCACCGCGGAAGCAACTTAACCGGCTTCCGTAGCCACAAAAAAGCGTACAGATAAATACATAGACGGGGAAACCATGCTGGCAGTAAAAACGACCGTAAAAGGCGACTGTGCAGCACTACCCGTAAACTATCCACTCAATTATGCATACATAATCGATGCAAACTCCGTTCCTTTTGCTCGAATCCCTGGAGTGGGGGATAGAGTAATTCCAAACAGGAGCAGGAAGGGCTTCCTCTTACTGGAAGCACACATGGGGTTGGGTCTGAGACACCAAACAATTAAAGCCTCTCTGAAAGAATTGCAATCAGAGTACTGGTGGCCGGACATGAGTGAAGGAATTCATGACTTCGCAAAGAACTGTCCGGACTGCAACAGAGATCGCAGTGAAGAACCGGCAAGTATACTTTCAGAAATCCTGATAGACTGCATAACGCGATCTATCTGCGCACTCAAAGATGAGAAGCGCGCCCCAGTGTACACAGTTAAGACGAAAAGCACTTAAAAAAATGAGGCCCCCAGCGCTCGGCTGACGCTAGAACGGTTATAAAAGATTTGCGAGTCTTTATCGGCACATACGCAATTACCACGTTCCATTCTGACCAGGGTCCTGCTTTCAGCTCTCAAGCCTATAAGGAGGCCATGGCCAGCATGGGAATTGGGTTGCGGTATTTTTGTCCGTCGCATCCCGAAGGGAATAGTGTGGTAGAAAGAAAAAACCGTGACATAAAGCAATCTATAACAGCGAAGGTATTAGGTTCAGGCGCTGGGTGGGTCAAACATTTAATAAGTGTCCAGACTAGTCTTAACAACATGCCAAGAAATTCTCTAAAAGGTTTCAGCCCATACGAACTATTGTTCGGAATTAGAATGAACGTTCAGGACCTCGATAGTCAGATGTCAGTGGTACAAGAAGAAACAAAGCACTTTGATGTAAAAGATCGTTTGGCTGTTTTACAGGAACTGAATGAAACAAGAAAATCATTAAGCAACATAAAGTTAAAGCAACAGCCAAGTACCACTGACGAGGCACCACCCGCAACAGCCCCAGCAAGGCCTGTCTGGATTCCAAAGATTGGGGATCTAGTCAGAGAATCGCGGTTAAGAAGGAATTTGGGCCTTCTTACAGAGAAGCAGTACCTGTCTTAGCAGTCACCGGAACAAGATCAGTTGTGCTACCGCCCCTTGCTGGAAAAAAGGAGAACAGAATTGTGTCTATCGATCTGGTAAAACCACAAGCATGTGGCCTATAATCAACAGTAGGCCCAGTGGACTCCCAAGAAACAACAGAATACCCAAACTTGCAACAATCCAAGAGGTTCAAACTGAAAGACTCATCACATTCGATCAGCCTGCAGTGCACAATGAAGGACTATGCAATAATGCCATGGAACTCGTGCCTCTTGAAACACAGATTGAAACAGTTCGTCAAGAAACAACACCAGTCTACAATGATGTGGCATCAGAAAGTGCTACCGAGAGACAGATTGAAAATCCAATCCCATCAATTGACAGAACTGCCTCTGGTTATTTCATCAACTTCGACAACTTCTCTGAAGATTTAAACGACCCCGAAGTGATGCCAGAATTAAAAAAGTCTTTTAAAGGAAAAGCAACGGAACTCTTTCATCAACTGAAAGAAATCTACCTTATTTCCCCTTGGCTAGAGTTCTGGTTCGGTCTAGGTGTATTTTTCCTCCTGCTTTGGCTCATCATGGTACTGTGTTTGGGAAAATTCATTGAAGGAAAATATATTACAATGGACACAGCAAGTCAGAACATCAACCTAGTCCTGAAACCACACAGATCATCCCACGTGAAGAAAAGAGGACTGTCAACAGTAAATGTCACAGCAATTCCAATACCTGGTGGGGTAGTATGGGAGAAAACAGACTATGAGATCTATGGTCCGGTCGAAATCCTGAAGTATCCTCATCAACTAAAGGTTTCCTTAAGTGACTTTGTGACACCAAGTACATTCTCTGATGATTGGGACTTTAACAGTATTAATGACATGATGTCTGATTTAGTAATGTCAGCTAGATTCACAGATCATGATTATTTACAAGGTTCATCTAGTTATGAGCAATTATTCTGTTACACCCACTATGGGGATCATTACTTGCATAAATCTGCACAGCCTAGAAATGTTTTTATGTATAATCAATGGGAACATTGTTCTACACCACCTAAAAGCAGTTCTAAAGCATTTTTTGAGAAATTCAAATACTTCTCAGGGTTTAACACCAGTGATGCAGAAACGTTTTATTACAAACTGTTAGATAAAACAGGAATGAAAACAATGCTGACAAATTCTAAATTGATATATTCAGAAGCATTTTATGACAAAATGATGACATTTGGTTTTGATTATTGGAAAAATAATATTGAAACGAAAACAATTTGGGGTACAAAAGATTGGCAGGTGCAAGGCATAGAAGCATTATTTAGAACCTGCATGATACCAGAACAAATGTTATTTTTAAATGACACTGTACACCAAACATCTTGTCTTGGCCTAGCTAAGATCAAAAACCTTAATACACCGTCTATACCAAAGCCAATACCTGAAAATGTAACCACAGATATTGAATTAGACGTGTCACAAATTTTACATTTCAACAGAACACATCCTGATTGGAAAAAATGGTTAATCTGGCCTACAGACACGAATAGCTGTCAAGATAGATTCCTGAATAAAACACAGGGTTTCAAAATGACCAGATTAGACCCAAGATATTCCCAGAGACAACATCCAGGGATTATAACAACATACAGTGTAGGGAAACTCTGCCTAGAATGGCTAGCTACATCCACACTGGCTGAAATTAAGCAACACTTGTCTTTATTAAAAGATGGTGCTGATTTGCGCGATTTCATTCTTGGACCACGCAAACAGCGTCAAAAGCGTTTCATAGCGACCAGTATCTATGCTGCTTACAACGAGGCTTGGAAAGTAAAGCAAATTGAAACTGCTGAAAAAATACGAGAAATTGATCGTATTAATTTGGAGAAATCACTTTCTGTGGTAGACAATGGGTTAACGACTCTGTCTTCCAGAATATATTCTTTGGACAATATTGTATCCTCTGCCTTTGATGTGATAGACAGAGATTTGCTAATGTTACAACATGGCCAGTCTCAACTACACTCTATTATAGAACTAGGCTGGACGCTGCAAAACCTTCGTTCAGGCTATGTGCCTTGGCGTTTAATCAACACAACGTCATTATTTACCAGTTTTAACCTTACTGATAAACAGATCAGTTTGGCACAGAAAGGAGCAGACTATACAATCCTGAGCATCGAAAGACTCGAGAGATTACCATTGACAATGTCAGAGAGTCCTGTCATTGAATGGATAATACACGGAATTATCACAATTCCGGTAACAACTTTCCGATTTAAAAAGTGCCTTGAGTACATACCTGCTGGCCAGTATGAACAATTGGGTAAAGGATATGTAAAATCCATATGGAAATTACCATACACTCATTCTTGCTATAGTGACAGCGACAAAAATGTATTTCTTAGTGGTGAGAATTGTAAACATTCACTAAGCGGTACACTTTTGTGTCAGGGTATTAATTTACACGGAGCATGTGATGGGAATTCAAACAACCTTTCATGCCACCAGCTAGTCACACCTGCAACTCAGATAGAGCCCTTCTTTATGCAACTCGCAAACGGGAGTTACATTCTTAGAACGGATCACAGGTGTTGTGGCCTCGCGCCAGGGACAAGTTATCTAGTACAAGTTACGTCCATGGTCAAATGCTGTATGCAAGCATTGTTCCCGAGCGGGCCTCCAGACATAGTGACTCCCCTCTGGCCTCGTCTGAATCTCTATTCTATACGAATTGATACATTAAGCAAAATGAAATCTGTGCTTTTACAGACAACAGTGCCTATAACGTCATCTAAAGAGACGTATGATCTTCTAGTCGCAAGGACGGCTACTGAAGTCCATGACCTTTTATCAACAAATTGCCCCGTGCATTTCGTAGAAATGTGCAGCCAACTCCTTAACATGTCTAGTGCAACAAGCATCCCAGGCATATTTAAGACAGTCTTTACGGGACTGCTAACACCCTTCCAGGCAATTTTGGGAATCTTTCCTAATTTTGTGCACTCCATTTTTGGCGGCATACCACTATTTTTGGGACTCGTTGCAGGGATTCTATTTTTGACCATCCTGCTACGTTATGGCAAGCCTCGGCTCAGACATAGCTCCCATGGGAATGGAAGAGACAATCCTAGCAATGCGCTACAGGGACAGGATAACTGACGTCCTCGGATTGGCCAGGCTGAGAGATCTAAACATGACCTGGTTCCTTTCATTCAGACCGATATGGCAAAATTGCATTTTACCTGTGCTACGGTGTATGCTTTGCGGCGATGAATGCGTGTTGGACATCTGTCTTTCACTTCCATCAGCAGTACCAATGGACGTCGATACTTTGCTCAGTCCAATAACGGCTCACGCATTGTGTTGTCCCCAGCGGCTACCAATCCTGATGACGGCATTTGTGGAGACTCCTGTACTACAGCCAAGTGGTAACAGTGGAGCGAGTGACAAAAGCAACATCACCCAGGTACAACGTGCTGTGAGCATTGCTGGTCCTGCCTTCGATGACAGCAATCATTCTCACACCTGCCAAGTTACAGCGCTATCTAATTTGGTTGAACTATCACCTGATTTTGTAGACCAATTCTTTGCGAGCCTGTCTGATACGATGTTCTCACCCATAGAGAAACAATAACTTTTGAGAAGCTTTCCGACACACAGCGTTCCCATGAACTCTGAATTCGGCCTTCAGTTTTGATCAACAAAAACTGCCAGGAGCTTTGGAAATCTATTTTCTTTGAATTGGACAATTTTTTCTAATATTGACCTTTTTTTGGCACGAACAATTCTTTGCTTAACGTAAAAATTATTCTTAGAGAACAGAAGCTTCACACTTCTATTTCTAAACACATCTAGAGACATAACAACATAACACCAGCCTCTAGCACACATGTTATTACAATGCATTTTTATGTGATGATTTATCTCGCATTTCTTCTGTCAGAGATACTTCATGTGTAATTCTTTATGCATAATCGTTCATTGATTTCATATGCAATAATTTTTGAATGATTACTATGCTTTAAAAAACGTACAGTACCTAAATTCCATGTATTACAAGTACGCCTATTTCGAATGCATTTATGTATTTTGGGGTGGGCAATGTTACACATGCATCTAATTGCTTAGTTTTAGTAATTTTGATGGACATTACCCGTGGAGTGGGTGTTGCGTGCTTATCTAGGCTCCTGATCGATACTGTGACCTTATGCTCCTATTCGGCTATATATCCATTTATTCCCTATATTGGCATAACCGTTCAAGTGCGATTTTCTGAAAAGTCATCTCTGGCCTCACACGAACAGAGCCACATTCCAGCATGACTCTCTGCTACTTCCTTTGCGACCAATTAGTGCAATGACAGAGCAGCAGTCACTATCTGATATTCCTAGATAACACTCTGAGTTCTTCAACAAGATAAAAACTTAGCAAACTTGGAAATCCCCGCTTGCTATGTTTTGATTAGTAATGGAACTCTAATGAGCAACTGATAACTATCACTTCCTAGTGACATCTTTAATTGACGTCTTATGTCCAGCAAACTTGCGTCAAACCCGGCACTTGTCAGGTATAAATATTACCAACGTTGCCTTAAGCAATGAGAGCGAGAACCTGTTGCTGATGCCAGCTGCCTGCAAGACCCCGTGTTGGTAAAAACTAGCACTCTGTCACTGCAGCCTGCTATCCTGTGGTGGTGAAGCTGCTGATTACCATTATCGCCGCTACAGCGCGAACTATGGTGCAGTACGCTTAAGGAGCTGAAACAGCCGTCCTCTGCGAAGACATCCAGCCCAGCTGCCCGCGGACGCTTTCACCCCTCCTTCCTCGACGCGCTGAGAGAAGCCGCTGCCTTTCTCGTGCAGAGAAATCCAGTCCCGGCGCTTCCGGTTTACCCTCGCGGGTGACTGGGATATCGAGAGAGACCCCTGAAGGAGATACCAATCCTCCATCATTCTATTCAGAGGTATGGTGTTGACTAAACCCTTAGACGAGAATTCTTGAAACAAACCTTGGCAAAACCAACTTAACTCAAGCTACTTACTTACTCCCCTTCTCACGTGTTAGGCTTAGGTCAGGCACACTGGGGTAGGCTTAGTTAGAAGCACCAGTTGAGTATGTTAGCCTAATGTATATATGACTGTATATATGTTTTATTACTTTTAAACCATTGTATGGCTAAGAAACCATATCAATGCTTTTACAGTTCTATTTCGCAATACTTATCTTACTGTACGTACTTTTTATAATAACAGTTATTGCAATTGTGGCAATTCATTTCTCTTGTACGAGAAGAAAGACTGTTCAATAAATGTTAACCTTTATTGATACACGCCCGTCTCTCTATTCTCTACATACCGTGAAAGTAAACTGCACTAGACAGACTGAGTGAAATCTATGTCTATTGTTTCACACGACCCTAGAGATTGACTCTTGATCTGAGGAGCAAAGTTGTCATGTTGCACGGTTGTTGGAAAACTGAATCCCTTCTTGTCTGTGCCAAGGAAGCTGATCACTTCCTATGCAGAGAAGAAAGTTTCCAGTGACCTCTGAGCTAGTTGGTAACACAACCCAATTAAGTTTAGCATAGTCAGTGGAGGCCTGGAATATCCGCAGTTCCACGTCGATACTACTGTTTATGTTATTCCAATGCGCAGGGCCTAGTGGGAAACTAGGAACTACACTACATCTCCGGACGTCGCCTTCCTAACAGAAACATGGATGAACGCCACATCAGCCCCAGACATCACCATTGCCATCCCGGAAGGCTATAAAATCATTCGCAAGGACCGTACCGGCCAAACAGGAGGAGGCATCGCTATCGTCCATAAGAAATCCATCCGCATCTCAACCAGCTCAGACGTCAATCCCGCCAACACTGAACACCTTCACTTCCAGATCCACATCGACCCCAAGACCACACTCAGAGGCACCCTCCTTTACAGGCCACCTGGACCCCGCGCACAATTTAGTGAAGACATCACGGACTTCATCACCCCACACGCGCTCCCCTCCGAGGAGTACATCCTTTTGGGAGACCTCAACTTTCACCTTGAAAAGAAAAACGACCGCAACACCACCACCCTCTTGGACAACCTCGCCAACCTCGGACTTAAACAACTTGTCACTACCCCCACCCACATCGCAGGTCACACACTCGACCCTATCTTCACCTCCAGCAAACATGTCTCCTTCAGCCACACCACAGCTCTCCTTTGGACTGACCACAGCTGCGTTCACTTTACCTACAACAAGCCCACATCCAACAACCACCCCCAACCCACTCTGCGAAGAAACTGGAACAAAATCACCATCGACCAGATCTCCTCATCGCTTCTTCAAAACCCCCCCGCCCACTCCTCAAACCCCGACCAAGCAGCCACCAACCTCACCCAATGGTTATCCAACAGCGCCGACATCCTAGCACCACTGAAAAAACGTCAAATCAAACTAGGCAGCAAGAAGGCCTCCTGGTTCAACGATGATCTTAAGAAATCGAAGAAACTCTGTCGCTCCCTTGAGAAAGCCTGGAAAAAAGACCCAACCACCAGCACCAAGTACGCCTTCAAAAACGCCACCCGCATACACCACCAACTGATCCGAAATGCCAAGAAAGCCGCCTTCAAGGACCGACTAGACAGCAACGCCCACAGCAGCAAGGAATTATTCAACATCGTCAAGGAATTTACCAACCCCTCAGCCAACTCCAACGACATCACCACCTCTCAAGCCCTCTGCGACTCCCTAGCCTCATTCTTCCACAACAAAATTGCAGACATCCACAACAGCTTCGACAACCAACCCGAAGACCAACCCACCCAACCTTCTGCAGGACCCCCACCCCCCCCGAACATCCTCAATGACTGGTACCCAATCTCCACTGAGGACACCATCCGTCTGATGAACTCTATCCACTCAGGATCCCCCACAGACCCATGCCCTCACCACATCTTTAACAAAGCAGACTCCATTATAGCACCGCACCTCCGAGATGTCATCAACTGCTCCCTCACCTCCGCAACCTTCCCGGAAAGCTGGAAACATGCCGAACTCAGCGCCCTCCTGAAGAAACCCACAGCTGACCCCACCGAACTCAAAAACTACCGCCCTATCTCACTCCTTCCATTCCCGGCCAAAGTCATCGAAAAAGCGGTCAACAACCAGCTCGCCGCCTTCCTCGAAACCAACAAATCCCTCGACTCCTCAGAGTCCGGCTTCCGAGCCAAGCACAGCACTGAAACCGCCCTCATCGCAGCAACAGACGACATTCGAACTCTACTGGACAATGGAGACACGGTCGCCCTCATCCTCCTCGACCTCTCAGCAGCATTCGACACGGTCTGTCATAGCACCCTTTTACAGCGCCTCAGAAACGTCGGAATCCAAGGAAAAGCACTGGAATGGATCACCTCGTTCCTCTCCGGAAGAACTCAGAGAGTCCGCCTTCCACCCTTCAAGTCAGAGGCCACTGAAGTCATCTGCGGCGTACCACAAGGATCTTCACTCAGCCCCACCCTCTTCAACGTATACATGAGCCCCCTCGCGGTCATCGCACGGCAACACAACCTCAACATCATCTCCTACGCCGATGACACTTAACTGATCCTATCACTCACCAGAGACCCTAACACTGCCAAAACCAACCTGCATGAAGGAATGAAAGAAGTAGCCGAATGGATGAAGCACAGCCGTCTGAAACTGAACTCAGACAAAACAGAAGTCCTCATCCTAGGCACCTCCCCCTCCGCCTGGGATGACTCTTGGTGGCCAGAGGCCCTTGGAAAGGCACCCATCCCAACGGACCACGCACGGAACCTGGGTGTCATCCTGGATTCCTCACTCTCGATGAACAGACAAGTCAACGCCGTTTCCTCATCTTGCTTCAACATTCTTCGCATGCTCAAAAAAACATTTCGCTGGATCCCCACCGAGACTAGAAAAACGGTCACCCACGCACTGGTCACGAGCCGACTGGACTACGGAAACACCCTCTACGCCGGTACCACCGCAAAACTCCAGAAGAAACTGCAACGCACCCAGAACGCTTCAGCCAGGCTCATATTAGACATCCCGCGTAAAGAACACATCTCTGGTCACCTGAAAAACCTCCACTGGCTCCCCGTCAATAAGAGGATTACTTTCCGCCTCCTAACCCACGCACACAAAGCACTCTACGAAATCGGACCCGAATGCCTCAACACACGACTGTCCTTCTACTCCCCCTCCCGCCAACTACGATCTTCCAACCAAGCCCTTGCCACTGTACCTCGCATCAACAAAACCACCATGGGAGGTAGATCCTTTTCCTACCTAGCAGCTAAAACCTGGAACTCACTTCCCACTCACCTTCGCCTTACTCAGAACCACCTAGCATTCAGAAAGCAACTTAAAACGTGGATATTTGACAAGTAATTCCCCACCCTTCTTCAAGCGCCTTGAGACCCTCCGGGTATGTAGCGCGCTATATAAATCTATTGACTTGACTTGACTTGACTCAGGCACTTTTGTACTTCTGAATATTCTGCCAGGAAGAGGAACTGCTGTGCTGCAACAGGGCCTGCGACTCAGCTGGACTGTTACTGTGCTGGGCTCCTGCTTTGCTGTCCTGACCTGCTGCCTGCCACCCTCTTGCCTGGGTGAGAAGGACTGGACCTGCATCACTTGAATCCAGCAGCCAGAGTGATCCTGATCTGTGGCCTCAGGTACATAACATGCTTCTAAAAACATGCATTCGTACCTGGACTCTGCCATCTGTAAGCCTTCCCTGGCAAGTGGTGCCGCCCAAGTTATGGACCCTTGACAGTGGGCTTAAGGTGCCTATCCATCCTCTGTGGTACCATCAGAACTGACGCATCTCCTCTGCTGCCCAACCCCTTGCAGAACTGAATCATCTCCGCTGCTGCATGGATTGGACCCATCACAAAGACCTTTTTTGCCACCACAGCCCGCATCACTTCCGGAACCACCACTGTGTTGCGCATCCTTGGCACAGGCGCTCACATCTCTCATTGATGGCAGCCTCAACAATGGCGCCAGACCCCGCAATGCAGCCTTGCAGCTCTTCGGAACCGAAGCATCACCCCGACTGCGTGCCTCATCCACAACCCCAGACTTTGCATTGCAAGCCCTCATCGACGGGATCCTTGACGCCGATGCAAATGGTCCTCGCACGTCACCTCGCCGCATCTCAGAACTGATGCATCACTCCGGCTGCGAGAAGCATCTTCGACGTGGATCAACACAATGCTTCATGAGCCAGGATTTAAGGTACTCTCTTTCATGGGTTACTGGGTCACTGGGTCACTGTTGGAAGGCCAGTGCTCCATCGTGGCTGGCATGAACTTTTAACTTTGCCCCATGTCCTATGCAACCAGATATCCACAGTTGGCACTTTATGCCTTTTGGCTCCATGGCCTCTAAAAACTTCCAACTCAATATCTCCAGTTCTACTCATAGGATTTTAGTTTTTTGGTTTGTTTTATTTATTAAATTGTGCTCTAATTTTATAACTTGGTGTGGGATCTTTTTGTGTGGTCTTTTAATTGTTGTAGAGTTGAAAGTGTTGTGTAAATACTTTATACATTGCTTCTAAGTTAAGCGTGACTGCTCTGTGCCAAGCTACCAAGGGGGTCAGGGGAAGTTAATTTGGGGTTTACTTGTGGCTTATCCTGACTAGGCTTGTTGTTGCTGCTGGACCAGGGCTCACACTCCAATCAACCAGAAACCCAATTTCTAAAATGGCTGTGGAGGGATCAGGACTTATGTTTGTTCAGTGCCATACAGTGAATGGGTGTACCCTACCATCCCATATGTAAGACCAATTCGAATGTTTAAGTTCGATTGGCTTTTTATTTTGTTCCATATTATTCTCCTGACTGTTGTGAGTACAACCATACCTGCAAGAATGCAATTTGACCTGGCCACCATAGATGACTACACTGTGGCCCAGCTCAAGGAGTTCTACAGAGAAAGGGGACTTTCTGCAAAAAGCTACATCAAAAAGAGGGATTTGGAAAAGGTGCTGTGGGCATGGGTAGAAGCCCATCAGTCAGTTGTTGAAACAACAGAAGGGGATGATGTGTTGGATGGACAAGGAGAGGGCCTCCATGAGATCCAGCCTGCAGTTGAGGGGGATTATCTGTCCCCTGGCAGGGAGTCCCCTGCCAGGGCAGGGAGCAGTCAGTGTCTCTTCTTGCAGTCTGACCCCAGAGGAGCTGGCGAGGAGGAGGGAGGAGAGAGAATTCAGGCAGGAGATGGCCAAACTCAGAATGGAGGGAAAGAAACTGGCCATGAAGGCAGCAAAGGAAAAGGCTGAGGCTGAGAGAGCCTTGACAAGAGGAGACTAGCAGTGGAGAAACAGAGGATGGCCCATGAGCTGAGTCTAAGAGAGTTGTCCCGGTCAGGTGTGACCAGATATCCACTGTTGGCGCTTTACGTCTTTTAGCACCATTGTCTCTAAAAACTTTAAAATTCAAAATCTCTGGTTCTACCATTTGGATTTCTGATATTTTGGTCTTGTTTTATTTATCACTTTCTGCTATATTTTTAGGTCTCGCGCCTGCGATGCATATGGCGAAGCCATATGCCATCGCGCAGGCGCGATACTTTTGCTGCCGGGTCTGCTTCCCAGGAGACAGGAGAAGTCACACGCACGCTCGCGCACGCTCTGGAAAGCGATCGGCGCCGGCCGCGCGCACGCGTTTCCCAATCTCCTGTCTCTCTGGGAAGCACACTAGCAAGCCCCGCCAAGGCACCACGAGTGAACGCAGGGTCGGGGTGATCTGCGAGAGTCCTGGCCCCTGGAGGATCCCTGCCCCTTCCCTACTTCAGAGCCTTCAGTCTGCCAGGCTGGCACGAGTAAGTATACCTTTTCGTTAGCACAGTCTCTGCTTGATGGATGTCTTCATTTTATAGGCACCCGCTCTTGTTTTATTTACACTGGAGACATGTGGCAATGTGTTTGGGCGTTTCCATCTTGAGTGCACACGCATGGAATGTAATATCTCCCAGAGGCGGTTTTTATTAATCATCATGCAGTCACTACTCCCCTTTACTTATGCTGTGAGACCGTTAGGCCTGAATTTTACTGATAAATCCACCCGACGATAACTGTCCCAAATAAATTGTATGCAATATAACTCTGTGGTTTGCTGCATGTTGTTTCTCTCACATTAGCTACCCATACAACCAGTGCGGATAGCTGCAGTCGAGAATTGTGGCGGGCGGCTCTCACTTTCTGCTTGAAGGTCTGCTTCAAATGTTTTTTAGTCGTCCTGCCTCCACCGGTGTTCAGAGTGACATAAACTGTACTGGTCATGGGCAACAGTACTGTCACTGCTGCAGCGCACTGCAGCTCGGGGGCACTTGCAGACCCCGACTTGCACCACCGCAGGCTCACACAAACCCAGCAAAAGCACATCCCCCATGCCATCAGCCCGCTGGGCCTCTGTAATGACCTGAACATCGCAATGAACTTTGCAGTAGCAACAGGGCAGCCCAGCGCCGAATTCAATGGCTGGGGCTGCCGTAGTAACACAGACCCGCCCCTCAATAGTGGGATTATTCAGGGGTGTCTCTCCTCGCTGTTCGCTACGATATTGCAGTGACGTGGCCCCATACTGCGCCGCTATCAGTCCGCGGGCGAAGGGCAGGTCTCTGACACTGTCCACTTCACCCGCGCCCAGCAGTTCTGGTATCCCCAGGGTGCAATTCACACAATTGTTGGCCTCTCGTTGTGGGAGCACTTCCACTGCTTATTATGTTTCAAAACAGCGTGCAAAAGGACCTCGTTCACTAATAAACAAGTGTCGACGCTCGGTTGCAAAGTGATTAATAATAATTGATACAAACGGAGCAAATCCTATCTTTGCTTAAAATGCCCTCAATGACGGGCTCACCATTTGAAGTTCTCTTTGAGCGGGGGGTATAGCGGGATGCACGCACACCTATGCGTTACTATAGCTCTTACGTTCGCCAAGGCCTCAAAGCGTGTTAATGTGCTGATGGTGTTTGTCGCACGTTTCCATACACACCGTGGAAAGAATCCCACTGTTAAAGAGCTGGGCTTTAACATTTCCAAGGTTTATGCGTGAGTAAACTCATCAAGGTCGGGTCAGTTTTTTCTTCACATGCTGAGATGTCTATATAATATCGCAACTTACCAGATACCTGAATGCCGAAAAAAATATATGACCTTTTTCGCGCAGATCAGTGACACTTGAGATGTCTTAATGCTCCTGTAATGTACCAGTTACCCCGCCCAGGATCAGCGTAGCAGCAACGTGCCGTATTCATCAAGAATCAACCAAGCACTTTATGGCTAATGCAAGTAGACTGGTGCCGGGAGTCCTACCCTGCCTTCCTAATTGCATACATGTTAGAATAGGAAACAAGGGGATTTTGGGGAAAAATATGAAGGGGTCGTATTTTCCCAATTGACTTCTATTAAAGAAGCTGCAATTTCAGGCGGAAAACAGCCCTGCAATGTGTTAAGTCTCTTTATAGAAATGTCACGATGCTTCACTGTAGCAACTGCCTTAATTTCTGCCGTCCTGCCTCCGCTGCTCTAATTTTGCCTTTTACTGCCCCCACCCACTTCCTGTTTCTTCCCCTTCCTGGAAGTTCCTCTTCCAGACTAGAACTAGACTGCTAACCTCCCCAGGGCACACAGTGTCGTTCATGGCTGACATTTCAACAAGTCCCGCACACATCTTTTGCCCAACTAACACATTTGCTGATTTTTGTTGTATCAGTGTATTGCCCCAAGATTGTCACGCAATAAAAATTAAAGGCTGACTGTCTCTCAGCGGCTCGCAGTATTGCCTGTACCCGCTCCGTTAGTGTTATTTGGCAGCTCACTGCTGCCTGCGCCAACTATACAGTTGCTGATGATACCATGAGTAGTCTATCAGTACTATTATCCCATCGTCGTGCAGTATGTGCTGCCTGTGCTGAATCGATTGGCTTTGTAATTGGCTGGCTTGCACGTTTAACCCAGCCAAGCTATTACCGAGCTGCTTTATAAGTGATCCTTGTGCGTGATAAACACTAGTCAGTTCTGGGCCAACACAGCATCAGATAAAGAGCAGTGATGTAACAGTACACACACTCAACCACACACACATAACCACACACACACAACCAAAAACACAACCACACACACAACCTCACACACACAACCACACACACACAACCACACACACACACACACACACCCACACACACAACCACACACACACACAAAACCACATACACACAACCACATACACACACCACATACACACACAACCACACACATACACAACCAAACCACACACACAACCATCTATCTATCTATCTATCTATCTATCTATCTATCTATCTATCTATCTATCTATCTATCTATCTATCTATCTATCTATCTATCTATCTATCTATCTATCTATCTAAATATCACACTCACTCTATCTCTCTACCTATCATCCTCACTCTATCTATCGCCCTCAGTCTGTCTGTCTATCTATCTATCTATCTATCTATCTATCTATCTATCTATCTATCTATCTATCTATCTATCTATCTATCTATCTATCTATCTATCTATCTATCTATCTATCTATCTATCTATCTATCTATCTATCTATCTATCTATCTATCTATCGCCCTCTATCTATCGCCCCCCCCGCAATCTATCTATAGCCCTCACTCTATCTATCTATAGCCCTCACTCTATCTATCTATAGCCCTCACTCAGGGGCACCACAGCATCACTCAGGGGCACCACAGCATCACTCAGGGGCACCACAACATCACTCAGGGCACCACAACATCACTCAGGGGCACCACATCATCACTATGCGCTACCACAGCATCACTGAACGGCACAGCATCCCTCGTCG
Organism: Lissotriton vulgaris; assembly: GCF_964263255.1. NCBI lineage: Eukaryota > Metazoa > Chordata > Amphibia > Caudata > Salamandridae > Lissotriton > Lissotriton vulgaris. The sequence continues at coordinate 26,213 of NW_028248189.1, read as the reverse complement.
CCACTACAACATCACTCAGCGCCACTACAGCATCAATCTGTGCAACCGTTCAACAACTGGTTCAAATATGTTCTCTCAATGTTTCAAGCTTTATTACAAATGTCACAAGAAGATGTTAATATTTCACTTCTGTTCTTGGATTTTTGTCAAAATAAACTGAACATAATCTTCACAAAAGTTATTTACAAAAGTTTAAGCTATTGCCATTATAAATTACAATATTTTTTATTTAAGTATTCATTATTAAGAAAAAATTAAAGCCATTGTTATTTGTAATAGCAATACATCTAAGTCACGTAAATACAACAAATATTGCATTACAAATGCTATAGGTGTCACTTTTGCGAAAGTTATAACTATTGGCATTGTAAATGACAAAGCTATTAATTTCGCTATTTTCAAAACCAACACATAAATAAAAAATGTGTCATTTACAATACCAATCGCTCAAACTTTCCTAATGCGAGACCTATTGCATTGCAAATGCTTGTTCTAACTTGATGTGGATCTTTTTGTATGGTCTTTTCAGTTATTACTGAATACAGTATTGCACAAAAACTGTACACATTGCCTCTAACTTAAGCCTTACTGCTCTGTGCCAAGCTACCAGGGGATGAGCACAGGTTACGTTGGGGTTTTCTTGTGCCTTAGCTCGATTAGTGGTTGCTGCTTGGCCAGGACTCACACCGGAGTCAACCAGTAACCCAGTTTCTAACACCAGTGCAAACAGGTGCCCAGTACTGTTTAATATATTAATCCCAATGATATATATAAAACTGAACAAGACAACCAATTGGAGATGCGCTTTGTGAGCTGCTTTGTACCACATCATATGTATTTACGACATTTTGTGGAAAATATTTGACCATAGACACAAATTTCGAAAATGTAATCTAAAAATATCAAGCTACTAAAAGGTGTCAACCAAATAATGTTCACTCCATTTGTACTTATCTACAATTGAAGTTGAAACCAAACCAACTTCATTTTACCTTGCACAGAGCTGCATTGGCTTACCGTCTACACAAGTATTTGACAGCTAATGTCAGAGCAAATGATGACCAGCGCTAAATCTACTAAGTGAAGAGGGAAAACATAAGCATAAGACTCCCACAGGAAGCAGCCCATGACAAACAGGATCTTTGAAGGAAGGTCAATGAGAAATAGCTTCCATAAACAATCTGAAATGACTACGTAAAAAAAATCTAGTTAACTTTTTAGATGAACCATGAATAAAGTGCCAAAATAAATGGGCAAGTTATCGGAATGATTAGTTGCTGCTGAATTTTAAGAGATTGGAGTGATATGGGCAGGAATTGAGCAGGAGTGTCCTCTGAGATAATTTAGGTCATTTCAACTTTGAACTGGAATCCAATGTTAACGTTTTCAGGCCCGGGAGTTGGTTTTGAAGATGTTGGTAGGAATTTAGCTTTAGGTATCTACAAATGTACAAGTATGTTAAATCATTTCCTATTTCATGGCAGTGTAAAGTCAACTTATTTGGAACAGTGTTGTGTCCTTTGTTGCACGTTGAACGAGAATTCTCCTACATCATGCTTGAAAATATGACTCTAAGGCCATAATTATGAGTGGGAAGTTATAGTCCGCTGTGTGGCATCACTACTGATAACCGTAGTGTGGATTGCCCTGTTCCTCACTTCAAATTTGTGTTAGTTGGATTTAGTTTGTCGGCATCCGATATGGCAGCGTTCAACATTCTGGAGGGAGTTGGACTGGCCATTAATCCAAAGACACATATTTTCAAAAAACACACACAATGCAGGACCCAAAGAGGCTTGGCTGTATTGCATGACTGGAAGGGAACAGGAGAGCGCCATATCTTCAGAGATATGGCTCTCTTATCTCCTCTCCCTAGCGCTGGTGCTGATTTCAGCTGCCGAGCCCCACGCACCACATTTTAGCGCCAAAGCACTAGGGTGTGTGCGTGAGTCTAGCATCGGTTTTGTAAAGGGAAGGGTACCCTTCCTGTACAAAATACCTTGCCTAGACAAGTTTTAAATATGTTCCCCATTTTTTATGTGTGCAGGTAAAGTCACAAAAGAAAGGAGAAATAAAAGCTTTTCTCCCGTTAGCGCCTCCTTTTGAAGTGGTGTTAACTTTTGGTGCTAGACCCTGTCTACAATTGTTTGTAGATACGGTTTTGCGTCGGAAAGGCATGGGTGGTTGCATGGGAACGCCCATGTACTACCCATATAACGCCCCCTGGGTGCTAAGTGATGCAAAGCAGTGCTTTACACTACTTTGCTCCACTTTTAGGATGCTTTCAAGTAAATTCCCCCCAAATAAATCTGTGCTGGATAGCGTCACATTTGTGACGCTTACCCAGCGCAACATTTTTTAAAATCTCCCCCATAGAGTTGATGGTGCTTCCTCCTTCGGGTTGTGAAGCTCCCTTCAGCAGTTGCACTGATCTTCGCAGCATGGCTGGCTCTACTTTCTCTTTATTGCTCTACAATGGCGCCTGCATCATGAATGGTGCAAATGTTTGGTGCATGCTCCGGACGTCGCCTTCCTGACAGAAACCTGGATGAATGCCTCGTCAGCTCCAGACATCACCATAGCCATCCCGGAAAGCTACAAGATCATCCGAAAAGACCACACCAACCAAACAGGAGGAGGCATCGCCATCGTCCATAAGAACTCCATCCGCATCTCAACCTACTCAGACGTCAACCTTGCTATAGCCGAACACCTCCACTTCCAGATCCACACCGACCCCAAGACCACACTCAGAGGCACACTCCTCTACAGGCCATCAGGACCCGTGCACAATTCAGTGAAGACATCACTGACTTCATCACCCCACACGCCCTCCCCTCCAAGGACTACATTCTAGTGGGAGACCTCAATTTCCACCTGGAAAAGAGCAACAACAGCAACACCACCACCCTTCTGGACAATCTAGCCAACCTCTGACTCAAACAGCTAGTAAACACCCCCACCCACAACGCTGGACATACACTCGACCCTATCTTCACCTCCAGCAAACACATCTCATTCAATCACACCTCAGCTCTCCATTGGACGGATCACAGCTGCGTTCACTTTACTTACAAAAAGACCACAATCCATAACCACCCTCAACCTACTCTGCGAAGAAACTGGAACAAAATCACCATCGACCAGATCTCCACATCGCTTCTTCAAAACCCCCCTGCCTATACGTCGAACCCGAACCAAGCAGCCATTAACCTCACACAATGGCTAACCAACAGCGCCGACAACCTAGCACCCCTGGAAAAACGTCAAATCAAGCTAGGCAGCAAAAACGCCCCCTGGTTCAACGATGACCTTAAGAATTCCAAGAAACTCTGTCGCTCCCTTGAGAAAGCCTAGAAAAAAGACCCAAACACTAGCACCAGGGACGCCTTCAAAAACGCCACCCGTTTACACCACCAACTGATCCGGACTGCCAAGAAATCTGCATTCAAAGACAGACTAGACAACAACGCCCACAACAGCAAGGGACTATTCAACATCGTCAAAGAGTTTACCAACCCCCACCGCCATCTCCAACGACATCACTCCCTCTCAAATCCTTTGCAACTCTCTAGCTTCATTCTTCCACGACAAAATCGCAACAATCCACAACAGCTTTGACAACCAATCCGGAAACCAACCCACCCAACCTACTTCTAAAAATAAACCCCCTTGGAACATCCTTTACCACTGGAACCCAATCTCCACTGAGGACACCATTCGCCTGATGAACTCCATCCACTCTGGATCCCCCACAGACCCATGTCCCCACCACATCTTCAACAAAGCTGACTCCATCATAGCACCCCACCTCCGAGACGTCATCAACTGCTCCCTCAACTCCGCCACCTTCCCGGAAAGCTGGAAACACGCAGAACTCAGCGCCCTTCTGAAAAAACCCACAGCAGACCCCACCAATCTCAAAAACTACCGACCCATCTCGCTCCTACCTTTCCCGGCCAAAGTCATCAAGAAAGCCGTCAACAATCAGCTCGCCGCCTTCCTCAAAACCCACAAATCCCTCGACTCCTCACAGTCCGGCTTCCGAGCCAAACACAGTACTGAGACCGCACTCATCGCAGCAACAGATGACATTCGAACACTACTGGACAATGGAGACACGGTCGCCCTTATCCTCCTCGACCTCTCTGCAGCCTTCGACACAGTCTGCCACAGCACCCTTATACAACGCCTCAACAACATCGGAATCCAAGGAAAAGCACCGGACTGGATCACCTCGTTCCTGGCCGGAAGAACTCAGAGAGTCCGCCTTCCACCATTTAAGTCAGAAGCCACTGAAGTCATCTGTGGTGTGCCACAAGGATCTTCACTCAGCCCCACCCTCTTCACCGTATACATGAGCCCCCTCGCGACCGTCGCACGCCAACACAACCTCAACTTCATCTCCTACGCTGATGACACTCAACTGATCCTCTCACTCACCAAAGACCCTAACACCGCCAAAAACAACCTACATGAAGGAATGAAAGACGTAGCTGAGTGGATGAATCACAGCCGTCGTAAACTAAATTCAGACAAAACAGAAGTCCTCATCTTAGGTACTTCCCCCTCCGCCTGGGACGACTCTTGGTGGCCAGCGGCCCTTGGAAAAGCACCCACCCCAACGGACCACGCACGGAACCTGGGCGTCATCCTGGACTCCTCCCTCTCGATGACCAGACAAGTCAACGCCGTTTCATCATCCTGCTTCAACATTCTTCGCATGCTCAAAAAAACATTTCGCTGGATCCCCACCTAAACTAGGAAAACGGTCACCCACGCATTGGTTACAAGCCGCCTGGACTACGGAAACACCCTATACGCTGGTACCACCGCAAAACTTCAGAAAAAACTCCAACGCATCCAAAACGCTGCAGCAAGACTCATACTAGACATCCCGCGCAAAAAACACATTTCCAGTCACCTGAAAGACCTCCACTAGCTCCCTGTCAATAAGAGGATAACGTTTCGACTCCTCACCCACGCACACAAAGCACTCTATGAACTTGGACCCGAATGCCTCAACACGCAACTTTCCTTCTACACCCCCTCCCGCCAACTACGCTCTTCCAACCAAGCCCTCGCTGCTGGTCCACGCATCAAAAAAACCACCATGGGAGGAAGATCCTTCTCCTACCTAGCGGCTAAAACCTGGAACTCCCTTCCCATTCACCTCCGCCTTACTCAAAACCACCTAGCCTTCAGAAAGCAACTTAAAACCTGGATATTCGACAAGTACTTCCCCACCCCTCCTCAAGCGCCTTGAGACCCTCTGGGTATGTAGTGCGCTATATACTTTTTTTGACTTGACTTGACTTGACATTTTTGTCCTTCGAGTTCTGGCCCCTGTTTCATGCAGTTGCCCATTCTAGCTCACGGCCCCTCCTCGCTAGGCTGAAGGGATGATGTGAGGTAGGGAGAAGCCTTTCTTGAAGGAAGAGCAGCATCATGGAGGTGGTCGCCTAGCTGCCGTGTTGGCTTGTGCTGCCTGCCTCTTCTCCTTTATGGTTTCTGTAAAGTGGGTCTGGGCAATAAGAGCTCAAAGTGCCATTCCAAATGTTTAAAAAAATGAGTCTTTAGAGGACAGCTGTAGTGCAGGTAAGGTGCAGAACAATGCATGGCTGGCCCATGGGGGCTTTACACTGAGTGGTGCCTTTAAATCGGGTGATTGGCTATTTCTGTGGTTAGATGTGGTAGTGCCTCAGTCAAGGCTGATTCCACACTACATAGCGCCACTCCCAGCTCACCCATCTCCAGGCTGAGTTCTGCAGTCCTTGACCGAGATGTCCACATTTTTCACAACGTATATTGAGAGTGGAATCATGCAAGGACCTGCGTACAAATGGTTCATGTAAAATGTCGTTTTCTCTCTTCCTCATTATACAACTCACGATCCCACTTCTTTTTGCACACTGCAACGCAACTCATTTGCCATAGCTTTATATCATTCAGACTCACCAAATTACAATATTCGTCAGTCACCATTTTAGTTTATAACAACCTTGATGCACAGTAAGCACTTTAACACCGTTATTCTCACCTTTTGTCTCAGGCGTATCTTCACTTGCCTAGCTCCAGTTCTGTTTTCAAAGTGTGATTTGTAAACTTCTTGGACTTATCACACTTTCGTCTGACTTTCCTCTTCATTCCACCATACCACCTTCATTCGACTCAACCAACCTGGGGTTACTTTTGAAATGAGAAGTGTTGACATCATATCACTAAAATGACAAACCCAATATTGTCATGGGTTGTGAGTGGTAACTTACACACCCATCGTGTCTCTTCAATTTATTTTTCCCAATATTATCCTCCAAACACAGCTTACTTGAAGGTTCTCTTTATGATGTTGTTAAACGTTTCAACTAGTCCTTTTCCTCCTGGATCATATTATTATTTCAGTACTAAGTCTGTTGAAATCATTTTTCTTGTTTACTGATTTCTCCTCAATACACAATTATTCGAAATTAGAAAGAAATGCTTCCCTTGCCGCAAAAATATACCCTCATAATTTAGCATCGGCTTTATCCACCACTTTCAACTTTGCAAACATTTGAATCAAAGCTAGTATATATTTACTGCAGCCACCATTCGTTTTTTTAGGACCACGTGATCAAAGGCTACATACTCTCGCATAGAGCATACCAGGACATACCGTTGGACTTACAAGAGGTCACAAGCATTCCTTAGTCTCACTATTAGCCAATGTCTGAATTACAACTGATGAGGTGGAAATTTCCTTTTATTTGAATGTACTAATTGTGTTTATTAATTATGGCGCTTCATAGGTAGGTAAATGCTTTAGTTAAAATGCATTAATATTTATGTGTATTCATAAAGCTTATATGATGCCTTCTTATGTTAGCTGAAGTGCAAGTCCCTGAAAACTCTTGTTTTGGAATTAATAGTTACATTTCATGTGCACTCTACAATCTGTTCTTTCCCAGTATTACATTGCAGGTGGAGAAACATTCTTTAGTTAAAATAATGTCTTTGGATTAGGCTAGGCACGGAGAGAAGAAGTTACAATTGTGTAACTTAAGTTGATAAAGCAAGGCTGTTGCGATTCTCACAGGAGAAGGTCTGGGAACCAAGGACATACTGATGCAAGGAATGTACATGGACGACATTGTGGACAATGTCATTCAAGACCGTGCCCAGAGTGGATGGCGTGATTCAAGGTGCATCATGGGAAGGTTATCTGTGGATAACTGTATGTTGGAATTAGGGAAAGTGCCCCAATTCTTTCCTGCCTTCAAAGAGAGAACATCTCAGAACGAGCTCTTTCAATTGATAGTGGCTTTATGCTACTTGACCCACTGATGGTGGAGAGACTTCTTAGGAAGACTCCATGCCCTGACACCTTTCTCTCCTTTTCATTGAAAATGCTTATGTATATAAGTCACCTTAGCACTGGAGTAGGGATAGATTGATGCTTTATACTCACCAACACTGCAGGCAAATTTGGACTCATCCTTCTTGATTCTCTGTATCCTACTTCTTGAATTAATAGTTCTGTTCATGCTGCACCATCTAAACTGGATGCACAGATTTGGCTTCATGCTGATTCATTTCTATTTCTATACCCTCTTTTGAGGTGTCCCTATGTCCAGTTATTATTGGCTTTGTAAAAATCTCGCTAACCATATCTAGTTGTCCGTGGGTTTTTTATGTATTAAGGAAAGTGATTGAATAACTGATTGTATATTAACAATTTTCCCCCCTTTAAGCTTACATGCTGGGAAAAAGAACCATCAGAAGTTGACCCCAGAACAGGGCTAGAACAAATTGGCCGTGCCTTTTCATAACGTTCTAGGCAAAGCTAGAATGGAATACCTGACTCTTACCAAGACCAGCATTAAGGTGTTCTCTTTGCGTCATGTTCATGATAATTAACAATGTCTCCCATGTCTAAATTGTCCCCACTATTTCCACGTAATGAGCTGTCAAAGAGGATATCCGAATAAAATGTGATTGCACATCTAATGCAAGAGCCATGATTTTTATTAGATAATATTTTATCAAAGTCCTCGCACTATGTAGCCTCATAGAAAAAAATAGATAATTGTTTGCTTACAACTCTGTTTCTGAAAAAACTGTATGACAAAGGGAACATCTGTAGGAGCCACCGTAGTAAGTTTTGTGGAATGGGTTTTGTATTTGAGCAATTTGTAACTTTCAGAGTGAAAAGTTCAAATAAAATATTTCCATTCACTTCCATGATGTCACTTGCTGTGATGTAATCATGCTAAAATGCACTGACTATTCCAGTGATATCATCTGGTCAAAGGTCACATGTACACTAAGGATTTCACACTGGGCATGATTTAATTTTACTCCGCGCTATATGAGAGGAAATTTAGTGGGATGCAGACACGTACACAGCGCTAATGCTCAGTGTTGAACAGAGCACCTATTTAGTTAGGCTGAACCATTTTTACCAGTGCATTTCACTACCTGAGCTTTGAACGATGCCTCTAATAAACATTCGCAATACAGGTACAGAGAGTGAGTGTGTGGAGTCTTAGCTGAGATTTATGGGTCTTAACAGAGTAGAGTACCTCCTCCTCTGCTCTAAAATTTTTGCCGCCATAGTCAGTACAGCTGACCAAAGCAAGGAACTGCTGCTAATGTCATTTAATAAACATCCTGCACTCTCCTAAACTGGATAAAGCTTACATCGGCATAACTGTCGCAATTTTATGACTTTTTACATTTACCTGGAGTGCCCGGGAATCAAGCAAACGGCTAGAGTACGAGTATCTATTGCTCTAGGCCATTGCGTTTGTTTTTATCATGATATTTTTCACAGCAAAATGTATCCTTGTGTTAAAAATTGATGTGGGGGCAAATATAGCACTAAAAAATGTACTTGCATTTTGCAGACTTATGACTCATTTTGAAATAATTTTCCCAAAAATGTCTTAACTATATTTTACACAACTTTCGCCCAGCCCTAGATACAACACACATCACACTTGGGATGGAACTCCTTTCTGTGTGACTACTCAGTGATTCAATTCACACCATCATGGGATGGAACAAATCATTTATTCTTAAAAGAAGGCTTGAGGTAAACACATTCCACCTGCAGTCTGTCGGTCCAATTAAGAAAGGTCAGTGGGTTAGGGCATGATTTTGAGGTCTTATGATTAATTATCACTTAGGTCAGTATTTAGAGCATCACAGACAAGTAACTCCATCACAAACGTGAGGGACATCCTGTCCACCTTAGTACAAATGCATTGTATACTATGGCACTTTTAGTGAGGCTAAGGGGACATCCATCACATTTGTGATGGAGTAACCCATCTGCAAGCTCTGAATCAGACCCATAGATTTTTACTTTTGCAAGATTTGCAAAATAAATGTAATTCATTGTTAGACCTGCAAAAGGACTGCCATATGCAGTCACAAGTTTGTAATACAAAGTGCTGTAAAATATTAGTAGTAATTGCATTAAGAATATATGACCCAATAGAGCAATTAAATCCTCTCACTTATTTTTCTGAGGGAATGCTGATCTGAGGTTCTGGTCTTGGCAACACAAAACTCAATTCTGATCCCAGTTCTAGCACTTCCACAAATTTGTAAGTCTGTGCAAAATAGTGAGGGATAAAAAATAGATTTCCCATACATAAGGAGTATCGGACCATATTATGTTAGCATGATGCTTCTATATGTACCCTCTTTGCTTGATATATATATATTGCTTTTGCAGGGAGGACAGCATTTATTCACTCATTGCGTTAACACTGCTAACAGAGTAGGCCGAGAACCGTACAGACGCCATTTTCGGACTTATGCTCGAACAGGGGCTGTGATCATGTGTTAATCTCCGGCAGTTGTCAAGCCCCCGTTCATCTGAATTACTGGGAGCAGCTGAACGTAGGCTGTTTACTCAATTGTCCTGAGATTCAAGGTCGCATCTGGCTTTGGGTGCGATAAGCGCATTCCTGGAGGCGCCGTGCCTACACTCCCGGGCACCAAGACGAAAGGGAGTCACCCCTCCTGACCTTCCCAATAATAAATAGTTAAGCTTTGAACTAATCATGTGTGCCATATATGGCCCTTCCCCGGAGCTCAAGGGCCAACTGGTGTTTTTCCTTTTACAGTGATTATATGGGTTGGACCGAAAAGTATATAACCTCATGTTTGAATACAAGCCAACAGTCTGCTCCGCGCACCTGATGGGTGTGGGTTGGAGAGGCTCCTCTATAGAGTATTTTGCTTAATAAATGATTGAACTTTCTTCACTGCCAACTGACTGATTATTTGGTAAATGGGATTGGGGCTATTGGTAGGTATAGCCCTTTATGTTATTTTTATAGTACTTCAGTTGGCGACTCTGGTGAGACTCTGTGATAGGGTCGTCCTCCCCGTAACCTGGTAGACAGGACAAAGAAAGGGGAGCTCTATTCGAGCGGGTGAACAGACCGAAGTGTTTTGACTTACTCCACTCTCGCGATCAGAGTGCCCCAGCTGCTAGTGACTCTTCGCCGGAGTCCTACGGGCGTAACCCAGGAGGTGACCGTGTTAGTCTTCAGGAGTTGGCAGTGGAGAATACGCAATTGTACCTGCGTGCACTAAGTGAGTGGATTGTTTTTGGGGTCTTTCGGAACGCGCTGTTGAGCAGTGCTTTTGAAGCAGTTAACTGTGTAGGACTTGGTGGCCGGTGTACCACGGAGAATGTTGGGGGTCTGACGGGGCAGCATTGTGGCTGCACGGGTAGATGCTCCACCGACTTGTTTTGTGAACAATAGAGACGCCGATCGGACGCCCTGGTGTGGCTCGTGTGGTGCACACCCGGTCGGACTGGTCTCGGAAAGGCCTGTGAACCTGGGTAGCCTTGGGGACATATCTGAAGCGGTGCTAAGGAAGCGGGCTTAGTCAAATAGTCTCAAGGGTGAACCAGGAAGACTGCAGGATGGTCTGTAGGACAGTCTGTGGTTATACCTGTCTGACGGTCTCTTGGTAGTCTTTGGACTGCTTGATTTTGGTATTTGTTGGTCTGAAATCTGAATTGATTGATTCTCCACGAACAGGAGTCGACGGGCTCTGTTCTTTGTTTGGAAAGAAAAAAAAAGAGACATGTCGTTTTGATTATCTTTGTATGTACATATATTTGTGCTCTGTGTATGTTTGAATAAGGGTGAGGTTGAATATGTTGTAAATGTTTGGACATGGCCATGTTTGAAAATACGTTTTTATGATTGAATGAAAAATATGTGACAATGATCACTATGCCGTGTTTTAGCAAATTGAGTTGTTTTGGATGTTGTCGCCACCCTAATGATACGCGTTTGGCTGAAAGTCAACCTGCCCCGCCTGAGGGCAGCCCGAGTTATGATATGTATGTAAAGCATGGTATTACACCTATCCTGTTTAATACACTATGGCATAAATATACTAAGGATAATGTAGAGTTGCAATGGCCCTTGACCGGGTCTTTTGATGAGAAAAAGATACATTTTCTGCAGGATCGATTGTTTTCCAAACGTAGTCGACAGTCAATGTTTGATTCCCTAAACCTATGGCAGAAGGAAGCAAAGCATAGACGTATAAGGGAGGAGAAAGTATGCAGAAAGAAGGGAGGCCAGACGATTACGCAGAAAGCCATTACTTATGATAAAGCTCAAACCGAACAGGGAATTGATTGTGCAGACAGGCAATTTAGATTGCAAGTGGATAAGACCTATGTGGCTAGGACTGAAGCGGAGGATGAGATGGAGGATTTATTGGATACTTGTCCACCTCCCCCTTATGCTCCACAATGTATAAATCCCCTAGTTCCCCCAACTCCAGTACAGGTCCCTTCAGCCTCTGCCCCTGTTCTTTCCTTCTCCCCTGTCTTTCCGGGAACTTCCTCTGTTTTATCTCCCTCTGTGTTTGAGACGGCTACTTTATGGTCTGTTACGTTGCCGTCTTCTGTTATTTCCACAGCTGTTTCGTCTTCCCCTACCCTGGCATGGGCTTCCCAGTCCGCGAGCACGACCCCCTCCCTAGCTGTTTCAACTCCAGCTCGTGCTCCGGGGTATTTGGACATACAAAAGTTGTTTACTCATTCGACTGTAGGACTAAATGAGAAACAGATGGTTGAAAATCAGTCATCCCAGTGGATGCGACATCCTATTTATACTATAACTGATATATGGAGCACGCTCCGAGACTTTGAGCCTGTTATGCAGCAACATGCCCTGAAACACATGCACATGTCTTAATACTTTATGGGAAGAGTGTTTTGCAGGAGAGATGGCCCCCCCAAGTGATGGGACAGGGCTCATAAGTCTGAACTTAGACCAGAGGAAGTGTCCAAAAATATTGAGGTTTTATTAAGTTATCGAGGGCGGATGCACCAAAAATGTTCCTCATGGGACTCCCAGCACCCTATGCTAGAAGTCCATCCTATCTTTCACTCTGAAATACCGGAATTAAAAAATGATCAGGATGTAGTGACTAGACCTCGTGTAGAGGCGCGATTGCAGGAACAATGAGTTTACACCCCCTGGAAGAGGAGTGAAGTCCTCTCGCTAAAATCACAATTACCTGACCCCCGTAAGAATCCCACGGCTTATTATAAAGAACTCAAAGAAGCGGCTTCCTCAGCCGTAATGACCCTACCTGACATAGAGCTATTTTTTGTGTTGCTAGTCCCTGTTGATGTATGGCGTCAGGTGCATGATCAGGACCATGTTCAGGAGTTAGGTGGAACATGGGAACAGATACAAGATTGGGATAAGGAACGTAAGCCTGGTCGTATTATTACTTACATGCATTCCTTAATTCCGCCTCGAAAGGTGGATTGGGATAAATTGACAGCATGTACGCAGAAGAAAGACAAAAGCGTTTCTGATTTCTTCACTAGATTTGAAGGTGTATTCATTGACTTTAGTGGACAGGATTTATCACTGGAAGGCAGTATACGATTATTTGTTAATAGTTTTACGACCAATTTGTTACCGGATGTTTCTGCATGGCTACAAGCCGCTGAAAGAATGTTAACCACATCTATGCCCTCAGTAATATTGAGTATGGCCCAATATTACGAACATAGAGAAAAGGAGAGTAAGGATAAGACGGAAAAGAAAACAAAAGATCTTAAGATGTATGTAAATGTAAATGTAAATGTATAGGCATTTATATAGCGCACTACTTACCCGGAGGGTCCCAAGGCGCTTCGACTGCTGCGAAACCCTTCCTGGCTTCCCTGAGAGATGGTCCCTTAATGGGTATCTCCAGGGTGAGACCAGGCATCCCCGGCGGTCTGGTGGGGCCGTTAGTGAAGATGAGGCAAGCTAATGCCCAGAGTTGCCGAGTGTGATCGCTGATCAGAGTGGGCACCAAGGTGAGAGAATTATCGAGTCCGCTGACCCTGGTCCAGAAACCTGCCGCGCCGGGAATCGAACCCTGGTCCCGGGCCGTCCTCTGCTCTCGGGTCTGCCGCCTCTAACTGGTGAGCCACACTACTTCACTTCAGATGCGGGTGTTGTTGCAACAAGTCGTTTGAGGCAGGGCAGAGAGAGAGGAGGTAGAGGGTTCGTCCCAAGGGGGGTGGGAACCGGATGAGGCGGAGGGCCGGCTGTTGTTTTGGGACCAAACCAGTGCGCTTACTGTAAGGGGGAAGGGCATTGGTGATTTCAGTGTCCATTGTTGCTGGCTCAGAATGGGGCTATGAGAGGAAGAGGTCGAGGTGGTGTGGATCGCATTGATATGCGACAAGAGGAGGCGACACACTTCGGATCAGAAAATAATTAATTCGATATTCCGAGAGGTAGGCAGTACTATAATGAGGACTGTGCCATGGATGCAACCGAAGGGTATGCCTATACATAGGACAGCCAAGGGCAGAGTGGGGGCCATGTGTCAGTACTTGTTGATCAGCAAGGTCCTTATGTGAAAGCGTATTTGATGGGGACATCTGAAAAGTTTTTACTTGATACAGGTGCCATGAATAGTTCTATTTCTCGTTCTCTGGTCCCAGGGGCTACTCTGTCCGGGCACAATAATGTTTTGGTGGGATTCTCGGTAATTCCCGTGGTAAGCCCCATTTCCAAACCTATTCCGTTCACATTTGGTCCAGTTACGGTAGACTCCCCGTTTTTCTTGACTTTCCATTGTGGTGAAAATTTATTGGGCTTGGATTTGTTGAAGAAATTACATGCAAAAATTAATTGTTCTCCTGATGGTGTTTATTTGACTATCAATCCCCTGGGCAGGCATACTTTTCAGTGCTTCACCAAAAATGAACCCCTCCCTCCTGAGTTTGCTCCTATCCCAGAGACGCTGTGGGCCACTGGAAACACAGATGTAGGATTATTAAGGATTCCACCCGTTTCTATTACTTGGAAGCAAAATGCTTGGATTCCACGTATACCTCAGTACAAAATTTCTGCGGCAGGTGAGAAAGCTTTGCTCTCTATCATACAAGATTTGATCAAAAAGGGTGTGGTAGATGAGACAGCTGCTAATATATGCAACAGCCCCATTTTACCGATCTTAAAAATGGCCCCCTTTTGGAATTGATCCTGACTATGTTCATACTTATAGTTTTGTGATTGATTTGCGTGAAATTAACAAAATAGTGGTGCCCCAATACCCTGTGGTTTCTGACATCACTACTATTCTCACTATGATTCCTCCCACTGCCAAATATTTCTCTGTGATTGATCTGAAGAATGCTTTCTTTAGCATTCCGATACATCCTGATAGCCGTCATATTTTCGGCTTCTCATTATCTGGTCGCAGGTTCCAGTTTTGTCGCACTCCCCAGGGGTACACAGAGAGTCCTAGTATTTATAGTCAAGCTTTGAAGACATTGTTGGATGATTTGGTCCTGCCCCCTGGTAATGTGCTTTTGCAATATGTTGATGATCTGTTAGTGGCCTCTGACACTGAGAAAGGTAGTAAGGAAGCCACTGTACAATTATTGTCTCATTTGGAGGCTAATGGCAATAAAGTATCTCTTTCTAAATTCCAATATTGTCGACAGGAGGTGACCTACCTGGGTCATCTACTGTCGAAAGAGGGTAGTAGACTAACCCCTGAGCGTGTGACTACCATTTTTGATATGCCTGTACCTCGTATTCAGAGTGATGTCTGTGCATTTCTCGGCATAACGTCTTACTATCGCCAATGGATCCCTAATTTTTCCCTTCTCACTAAACCTCTCCTTTATTTAACCACTAAAGATGTGCATGA
The DNA here is from genome assembly GCF_964263255.1 of Lissotriton vulgaris. Taxonomy (NCBI): domain Eukaryota; kingdom Metazoa; phylum Chordata; class Amphibia; order Caudata; family Salamandridae; genus Lissotriton; species Lissotriton vulgaris. The sequence goes on along the minus strand of NW_028248189.1, from coordinate 11,015 downwards.
ACCTTGACCTTGGACTGATGCTTGCCAAGATGCTTTTAACTCTTTGAAATCTGTGCTTTGCTCTGCACCCGTTCTTGGTACCCCTGACTACCAAAAACCATTTGTGCTTTATGTACACGATGTGAAGGGTTGCTCACTTTCTGTGTTAACACAAGGATTTGGTGGCGAGCAGAGACCTTGTGCTTATTTCTCTGCGGTGTTGAATAACATCGCCAGAGCACTCCCTAACTGTTTAAGGGCTACTGCTGCAGTCGCAGTGGCTATTCGACAGGAGGAAGGGCTCATTCTGAACACTGATCTCACAGTGATGGTACTGCACGCTGTGGATACATTATTGAACAAAACGAAGACCCAGCACCTTACGAGTGCACGTCTTACAGGTTACAAATTGGCTTTGTTTGCTCCCCACATTACGATTAAAGATGTGCCACTCTGAACCCTGCTACGTTACTACCGCTCCCTTCGAATGAAAAGAACAATGATGTTCATGACTGTATATTTCGGATGATGGAAAAGATGAAGGGACGGGTAGACCCGACAGACAATCCTCTATCTGACCCTCAAGGGGAGTTGTATGTCGATGGCTCTTGTTTCAAATTACCAGATGGCACGACAACTGCTGCATATGCGATAACTACTCTTCACGCTGTAGTTGAGGCTTCTCGAGTACCCTATCAATCAGCACAGGCAGCTGAGTTAGTGGCATTGCTTCGGGCCTGTGAGCTAAGTGAAGGATTGAGAGTAAATATTTGCACTGACAGCCAGTACACCTTCGGCATGGCTCATAGTTTTGGCCGACTTTGGGCCGAAAGAGGTTTTCTTACTTCCCATGGTCAGCAAATACAGCATGGCCCCTTGATTTTGCGATTGCTGACAGCATTGACGTTACCAGAGATGGTGGCTGTAGTTAAATGCAGTACACACAAGGCAGTGGTTGATGCAGTGGGTGAAGGTAATGCCTTTGCTGATCAAGTAGCTAAGGAAACTGCGAAGTCCAAATTGACCTCAATGTTTGTGAGTAGCTCTGCTTGGTGGGTGGCTGAAACAGAGATGTTTAATAACACCATGGAGAGTGTCCGAGAAATACAGAAAGAATCTACCCCTATTGAGCTGGCTCATTGGAAAGAGAAAGTGGGGAAATTAGATGCAGATGATTGTTGGATTGATTTGACAGAAAAACAACAGTGGTTGTTGCCCAATGCATTAGTGAATGCGGTGGTAACAATGGCATATGGTCAGCTCATATTGGGGCCAAAGGTATTTGTGCATTATTAGATCCTGTACGGTACAATCCAAATATTACAAAGACCGCTGCTCATTTTGTGCAATATTGCATGGTTTGCTTACGACATAATCCTGGGGGCAGGGAGCTTGTTCTGAGTGGAAACTTTGCACCACCATCTTTGCCTTTTGAGGTGCTCCAAATGGATTATATTCAGCTGGAGCGTGTAAATAATTTGAAGTATGTCCTGGTCGTGGTGTGCACTATCAGTAAATTGGTGGAAGCCTACCCGAACAAAGAAAATACTGCTTTGGCAACGGCAAAGGCGTTGTTAAAGGAAAATTTCCCACGCTATGGATTGCATCGGGTGATCTGGAGTGATAACGGGGGACACTCAAATGCAGAATTCATCAGTCACATTTGTAATGGGCCACAGATTAAACAGAAAGTCCATGCGGCTCGACACCCCCAGTCCGTTGGGTTGTTTGAGAAGTATAAAGAAATACTGAAGCTCAAATTAGCAAAAATTCAAGAAAGTACCGGATTGAAGTGGCCAGATGCTCTGCCACTGGCATTAATGTCAATACTGGTTACCCCACATTCTCGTTCTGGCTTATCTCCGTATGAGGTCATTTTTGGGTGCCCTGCTAATGTTTGGGGCGTCCCGAGACCCAGAACGTTTCGTGATATAGAATATCCTATGTTGACAGACTATGTGTATGCTTTGACTAAAGATCTCCGTTCCAATCATCAACAGGTCTCAGCAGTTTTGCAGCCCCTGCCGGAGGGTCCCGGACATCGCTTGGAGCCAGTACAGTGGGTTCTGGTTGGATCCTCTCTGGTCTGAACCATTTCAAATCTTATTGGCCACACGGACGGCGGTAAAGGTGAACGGCAAACGACACTGGATCCATGTGTCACATCTGAAAAAACTACCCTTCCAGCTTCCATATGATCAGCGAATCCAGGAAGGGGTTCTGACAGAGGAAAGTGAGCGAGTTCCTGGTTTTGTCCCTTTTTCTGACGCCCAGGTAATTGGAGAAGGGCAAGGAGAAGGTGTCTCGGGCTCGGAAGGGGCTCTGTCATCAGCACAAGTGATTGCCCTAGATTCTGGTGCCCCTACAGTCAAACGAGAGGCTCGCAGTACCCCTGTTGCACCAGATTTATCATCCTCTGTTTTGTTCTCTGATCAGGAAGTGCCTGGCCATGCTGATACAACCTGCAGCCCAGAAGATAACGCGGTACCCCAGGTGAATATGGTAGGATGTAGGGAGAAACTTGAGTAATAGGGTACAGACTTGTTCCACTAATGTCTGTTAGATGCGCTTCTGGGGTACGGAGCGAGACACTGGACTGAACGCGCTGAGAGACTTAAACATTTGCTTGCTCTGTTCAGAAAGAAAGACTGATTTTTTTGTTTAAAGAGGCCCAGGTTGTGTTTTCTTCAAGGGTTGTGTGAGAACATAACTCCAACGTGAGAAGTTTGCTTTGGTCTTATTTGTGATAATAATAATAATAATAATAATAATCCATATTTGTAAAGCACACACTCACCCGTAAGGGTCTCTAGGCGATGGGGGCCGTCGGGAAGATTAAGCAAGCTATTGCCCAGAGTCACATGGTGCTGGGCTAATCTGTCGCCGGTGCCGGGGATCGAACCGTGATCCCCAGATTCCGGAGCCTGCCGCCCTAGCCGCGGCACCACACCTCTTCCACGTTCTTCCATGTGATGAAAGATAGGAGCCTGCCTGTGGGGCTCTAAACGGTAGCAGGCAAGAAGCACCCTCTGGCAGGTTGGACTACATCGTCCAAGTTTATTTTTGGACTTTTAGTTAGTATGTATCCCTTTGCTCGTTTCGTTCCTGAAGAGAAACGTCCTTTTATACTGCGTTATTTCCCTGCATATATGCCTGTCTTTTCTAGTTGGACTCAACGTGTTAAAATTGCATTTATAGTTATTAATGCGATATTGCTAATCACATTAATGGGAGTTTTTATCTATTTAGAATTTCGTCACCCTATGCATACTGTTTTAGGAACAACTGCCCCACCTCCGGAACATGTGTTTTATACTTTAGCCCCACATAAGGAAAGGCATCGTCAGACTTATGTGAAAAATGTATTTGCTGAAATGCTTCATCAAACACACATTGCCACCAATACTACAAATTGTTGAGTTTGTGGTCTTTTACCATCTGTTATGCACAAGCACGATTTATTCATATTCGTACCCTTGTCTCATCTAGGGAGTTGTGAAGCTTGGTTTAAATTACTTTCAATGATGTATATGCATTATACTGTGGACACTTAAAGGTTTTCGGAAAAAAGATTATGAAATGATTTTAGTATTGAGGTTCATCAAGGATTCGACCCCAACGGGAAAAATAGAGAGGGAACCTTAGATCCGAATGCATGTATGAATATGTATATAACGCATGAAAATACCACTTGGTTGAAAAATGAGATTTTGGATTTTGTTGAGTTCAATTTCACTCAGTTTTTTTGACATTTTCAAGACCGTAATGTTACTGAAGATAGAGCTATCCCAGTGCCTATACTAAATAGTACATCTGCGTTCTGTGTTCAGGGAGTAGGGTTCCTATCAGTAAGAGAAAGCCAAAGTAATTACAATTTTACATACTTTTAGCAGCCCTCCATTGTTAACCCCTCCTAATGTATATTTGTCTATGGAGAAAATGCCTATACTTGGCTTCCACGAGGTTTGGCTGGACGTTGCTACCTGCCCTTCCTTTACCCTCCAGTCTATATTGCCACTTCTAATTATCACAAGGATCTCTGCTTAGATAAACGAAGTATGCCTGTTAAGAGAAATAAAAGGATAGATACTACTGATATAGATCAGACAGATACTCCTGAACAGCATTTCACCGGCATTGTAAAAGGAGTGTTTACCATCTGGTGGCTTATGATCACCAGCAAAGAAGTACGCCGTTTGTCCAGAGTAGTTGAAGGGGTAATTAACACAACTGCAGGACTATTGACTAATCTGACCATAGTGCTACAAGCGACCAGACTCGTTTTGCTTCAAAATCGTATGGTTTTAGATGTTATCTTGGCAGATCGAGGAGGGGCATGCCGTGTGATCGGCAGTTCTTGCTGTGCTTATATCCCTGACGCCGGCCCCTCCGTTCATTTGGCTATCCAGAAGCTACATTGTTTGGCTTCCGAAATACATGTAGAGACTGGTACGTTGTCCCTCTCTGGTTGGTTCTGGGGTCTGTTGTCTACTTGGGGATGGAAATTTTTGATAGTGCTGGCAGGTATAGCCAGTATCATATTCATGTGTTGCCTTTGTGTACAATGTGGACCTGCATGTTGCTCTTATTGCGCAACTAAACTCACCTCCTCCTTGGCCGGTCCATCCCCAGCAGCAGTAAAGGCTCAGTTAGTTCAGCAGGAGCTCAAAGATTTAATGCAGATTGATGGAGGAATATTTGAAGATTGAGCTGTTTTAGTTAGCTACATCATGCTAAAAGGGCCGTTCTGAGGGATATAAAATAGATTTCCCATACATAAGGAGTGTCGGACCATATTATGTTAACATGATGCATCTATATGTACCCTCTTGCTTGATATATATATATATATATATATATATATATATATATATATATATATATATATATATATATATATATATATATATATAATATATATATCCTTAAACAAACAGCGTTCCTCACGAGCACTCAGGCGTCGGACAGACAGACCACAATCACCTTATAAGTCCAAAAGTTGATTTATTTACTTCATAAACCTACGTGACGCGTTTCGCACTCCATAGAGTGCTTGATCACACAATTTTGCAGTAGTTGCCTTACATCTTTTATGTTTACATTGCACTTGCAATAAACGATGGACTGCAGTTGTCAGTGTAATGCTGTTAGTTGTAAACATGTCGCCATTTTGTAACAGTGTACCGTTATACCTGCTTGTTCATATTCATGTACAATTATTTCTTGTACATTCAATATGGTAAATCATAAGTTAAACTGCGTCCATCTGTCGGTTGTTTGTACAAAAGTTGCAGATTGTGCTAGTGTAAAATAATTACAGTCGTATTCATTATATATACCATATAATTAATATTTTACACACAGTTAATGCCCAAGTATCCTGGTTACCGCCATCTAGGATTGTGTTATCCAAGGATAGATATAAGGACAATGCCAGGTAGGGAATAATTCCTGGTGCGGACGGGGGAAGTTGCTTAACCTAGTCACGTGTCTATGGGCCGCCCCCGGGTCTGGGCGTGGAGAGGGGTTGACGAGGCAACCCGTTGTCATGGTAATCGCCCTCGCGACTCAAAATAATAATAATAGTGAAAATGATATGCAGGTCCTCATTAGTGGACTAATGTTCTACGAGCCTGCTATGCATTTGGGGGTCGTGTCATCGCATTGTGCGATCACATGAAGAGCTCAAGATAAGATAGATGTCCTGTTTAGTGGACATTGACTTCTCGTGGAGAAAAAAGGGGGAACTACAGGAGTTCTGTAACATGCTTGATATCAAGAACATGTCATCGCAAATGGTGCGAAGGCAGGGGGAGCTCATTAAAATGACTCTTAAATGTCTCATTGTAGAAAATTAAAACTGAAAAAATGGCACAAATTGAAACCCAATAGGAATAAAAGACAGTGGAATAAAGATCTAACCACCGAAAATGACAACATGATCATAGGAGACATTGATAATCTAGTTGCTATTGATGAACTAACGAATGAAGAGGAGGAATTCAATCTCAGTAGTGAAGCCTGGAGAATCCTGGATGCATTAGAAATTCAACATAACCAGGCAGCAGGCACTACCTTTAAACCTAAGTCTACCTTTACTCCCAAAATGAATCACAACAGTATAGACACTTTTCAAGAACAGATGGGCAAAGACCTATTAGAACTAAGTAGTCGGAACTGGACCAAAACCAAGAAAAAAGTAAAGTACAACATGACTATAACACAGAAGAATGCCATGCTAGATCTAGCTAATGATCAAAGTATACTCATCAGACCCGCGGATAAAGGCGGGAACAGTATCATAATGTCGAGGGAAATGTACATTGCTGAAGCTGAAAGACAATTGTATGATGGTAAAACATACAAAAGATCTAATCGAAATGAGTATAATGATCGCATCAAAGACATATGGAAAAAACTAGGTGAATGGAGAGACAAAGGTTGGTTAGAATGGGAAGAATTCTGGTATCTTAAAAAAGATCATCCCATTTTACCTCTCCTGTACCTTCTCCCTAAAGTTCACAAGTGCCTTCAAAACCCCCCTGGAAGACCTATCATCTCTTCCAGAGGATGTGTACTGTAGAATATCTCACGGTACATCGATCACTTCCTCAGAGATTTTGTCATGGGACTTCCGACGTACGTCAGAGACACGAAGGATTTCCTGGACAAAATTAACAAAGTGAGCATTGACAAAGAATGTCTCCTAATAACAATGGATGTAAATGCACTTTACACCATAATTGAACACAATCAAGGGATGGAAGCATGTGCTAGATTCCTTAAAGGGAGAGACATAAGATTTCTGGGACATACGACCATGTTGCTTGATATGATCAAACACTGCCTAGAGAACAATTTCTTCAGCTTTAATGGTGACATCTTTGTACAAGCCCATGGTACTGCGATGGGTACTTCCTTTGCGCCGAGCCTGGCGAACCTCTTCATGGGAGCATGGGAGGTGGACATCCAAAACGATGTTCAATTCAAAAAGGACTTTGAGAAAGTCCGGTTATGGCTACGGTATATAGATGACATTTTTGTCATCTGGAAAGGAGACAAAACAGAAGCCTCTGAATTCATTAAAAGATTGAATAATAACACCCGAAACATCATCCTCACAAGTAATATCAGTGAGAAAGAGGTCGAATACCTAGACACCAAGGTTCAAATTAGACAAAATACCATCGAAACAGTATTGTTCAGGAAGAGTACAGCAGGCAACTCTCTGCTATATGCAGAGAGTAGCCATCCTGATAATCTCAAATGGAGCATCCCCTATGGGGAGTTATTAAGAGCTAAGAGAAACTGTAGCAACAACATAGACTACTTAGCAGAAGAAAAAGTGATGACACAAAGATTCCTCAACAGAGGATATCCTATGTGGGTGATCAAAAAAGCGAGTAAAAAGGTGACAGAAACCAAGAGAAAAGACTTACTAATTGTCAAAGAAAAGGACAATAAAGAGGATGAGGACTCAGGTACCACTAGAGTTATCCTCACCTACAACGGGAACTCTAAACATATACAGAAAAGTTTGGTCAAAAACTGGAGTTTATTAACTAATGATCCCATAATTGGGGATACTCTACCGAATCATCCCAGTATAACCTATAAAAGAGGGCGAACCCTGAGGGACCTATTAGTACATAACGATGTAAGTACAAACACTATCCCCAGAGGCATCAACCTACAGGGCTTCTACCCATGTGGCCATTGCAAAGCCTGCGCTAACAGCCACATGGTAAAAGAATACTGGAATCCCAGTAGCAAAAAGATGCAACAGATCAAGCAATTCCTTACATGTACCACTCCCTTTGTGATCTATGCCTTAACTTGTCCATGTGAACTAATATATATAGGCAGTACGACCCATATGGCTAAAAAAAGAGTATTAGAACACACTCGTGCTATCAGTAATTTGGACCAACAATACCCCATAGCACGCCATTTTGAGAGTCATCATTTCTCAGATCCTAAAAAACTAGCCTATTATATATTAGAGCAAGTGAACATTGGCCAACGAGGAGGTAATCGTCTTATGATATTAAGACAAAAAGAATCTAGATATATAATAAGTCTATGTACTCGTTACCCTAAAGGCCGTAACATGGATGAAGAGTATAATGTACGCTTGCAGGATTGAAGATCATTGTGATGAAATTAACGTTACTGCGTATTACATGCTTAACCTATTGTACTGCTAAAAACCTCTGACCCTGCCTCTCTCTTTCCCTCTTTCCCACAGATACAAAGGGAGGGATGTGTCTTAATATCATGACACGATTACCCTAAACCTTTCACTGTGGTCTTCCTCATCCATCTGGACGAAAGTATCAAATATTTTAACATTTAAATATTTCTTTTTCACTTTATTGTATTATTTATTAATAAGCTGCATGTGTTGCCTTAACTAATTAATTGGAATGCAGAAAATTTAGAATCAATAGACATTCTTGTAATTATATAATGATGCCCCCTATCTGTGTTCTGTACTGACATATAGGATGCTTTCCTACCCCAGGAGCCCACGTCCACTAACCAGGACATTTAAGAGTCATTTTAATGAGCTCCCCCTGCCTTCGCACCATTTGCGATGACATTTTCTTGATATCAAGCATGTTACAGAACTCCTGTAGTTCCCCCCTTTTTTCTCCACGAGAAGTCAATGTCCACTAAACAGGACATCTATCTTATCTTGAGCTCTTAATGTGATCACACAATGCGATGACACGACCCCCAAATGCATAGCAGGCTCGTAGAACATTAGTCCACTAATCAGGACCTGCATATCATTTTCACTATTATTATTATTTTGAGTCGCGAGGGCGATTACCATGACAACGGGTTGCCTCGTCAACCCCTGTCCACGCCCAGACCCGGGGGCGGCCTATAGACACGTGACTGGGTTAAGCAACTTCCCCCGTCCGCACCAGGAATTATTCCCTACCTGTCATTGTCCTTATATCTATCCTTGGATAACACAATCCTAGATGGCGGTAACCAGGACACTTGGGCATTAACTGTGTGTAAAATATTAATTATATGGTATATATAATAAATACGACTGTAATTATTTTACACTAGCACAATCTGCAACTTTTGTACAAACAACCGACAGATGGACGCAGTTTAACTTATGATTTACCATATTGAATCTACAAGAAATAATTGTACATGAATATGAACAAGCAGGTATAACGGTACACTGTTACAAAATGGCGACATGTTTACAACTAACAGCATTACACTGACAACTGCAGTCCATCGTTTATTGCAAGTGCAATGTAAACATAAAAGATGTAAGGCAACAACTGCAAAATTGTGTGATAAAGCACTCTATGGAGTGCGAAACGCGTCACGTAGATTTATGAAGTAAATAAATCAACTTTTGGACTTATAAGTGGATTGTGGTCTGTCTGTCCGGCGCCTGAGTGCTCGTGAAGAACGCCGTTTGTTTAAGGATATTGACTCCGGCTGCTCCGCCGGTTCGAGCCACCCCAGCCAAGTCGAGGGGTTGCCAGCAGGAGCGTTTGGTTTGGACATATATATATATATATATATATATATATATATATATATATATATATATATATATATATATATATATATATATATATATATATATATATATATATATATATATATATATATATATATATATATATATATATATATATATATATACATATAAATATATATATATTGCTTTTGCAGGGAGGACACTCGTTAACACTGTTAACAGAGTAGGCCGAGAACCACACAGACCCCATTTTCGGACTTATGCTCGAACAGGGGCTGTGATCACGTGTTAATCTCCGGCAGTTGTCAAGCCCCAGTTCATCTGAATTACTGGGAGCAGCTGAACATATGCTGTTTACTCGATTGTCCTGAGACTCAAGGTCGCATCTTGCTTTGGGTGCAATAAGCGCATTCCTGGAGGCGCTGTGCCTACACTCCCGGGCACCAAGGCGAAAGGGAGTCACCCCTCCTGACCTTCCCAGTAATAAATAGTTAAGCTTTGAACTAATCATGTGTGCCATATACGGTCCTTCCCTGGAGCTCCTGGGCCAACTGGTGTTTTTCCTTTTACAGTGATTATATGTGTTGGACCGAAAAGTATATAACCTCATGTTTGAATAAAAGCCAACAGTCTGCTCCGCGCACCTGATGGGTGAGGGTTGGAGAGGCTTCTCTATAGAGTATTTTGCTTAATAAATGATTGAACTTTCTTCATTGCCAACTGACTTATTATTTGGTAAATGGGATTGGGGCTATTGGTAGGTATAGCCCTTTATGTTATTTTTATAGTACTTCATTAGTTTATTTCATGTAATTTAACTGTAAGAAGTTATTCATGTATCTGGGCGTGTCGTACCACAAAACACCTCACACTGGCTCACACAGACCACCAAGGAGAAGAAATATACACAATTAATAAAGGAATCAGAATTTCCAGATCTCATTTCAGAACCAGAGGCTACCATAATGCTTTATATCTTTCCTTCAACACCATTAAAGAACCTTACACCAATCAAAAACACTAGAACCTGTCCATAAATATACCTTTCACTGAACATTCCTCCCCTTTTAATTACTGCTCTAGGAGAGATAAGTACCTTTCAGATGTGTTTCAAGCAGTATATGTTGTAGGGTTTGAGTTGTATGTGGAACTATATGTATGATAAATGAATAATTTGGCACGACATAGTGTGTACTTGAGAATTTGTGAAAGCGTGGGTGGTTTGTTAGTTGTTCATTTTAATTTTGTAAAGTACGGTAAACAGGAAATGCTGGGAATTTTAGGAAAACAAACACAAAGGATTAAGGTGAAGTTTAATTTCATTTGCGCCCTGTTACAATACTGTATAAGACTGCTGTTACAATACTGTTTTCTTTGGTGTAGGAGCCGCTTCATGACAGGCAGATAGGAAGCATTTTTTAAAAATAAGGGAGTCAGCCGCTTGAGTACGTGTCTTGCGCGTGTTAGCCTGCACTGTTGCTGGGAGTCATTTGCAAACGCGGCTTATATCAGG